>NC_138901.1:63665472-64246139 GCF_965194825.1 Balaenoptera physalus | reverse complement strand
GCGTTCCTGAGCCCACAGCCCGGCGGCGGCGGAGCTGGGGATCAGAGCTTCTGCTCCTCTGCACCCCTTGCCCCCGCCAGGCACATGGCCTTACCCGGCCCTGCCGGAACCGAGAAGCCCCCTTCTTGCCCTGCCTTCTGAGCCAGCAGCCTGGTTCTCCCCGATAAATTATTCACGCTCCCAAGGGCCGGCCAGCTCTGGTTACACTGACTGCAGCCCTAGGCACCTGCCATGCCCACTACCCCTCCTCCCTTGCCCAGGACCTGGAGGGTCCCAGGTTCCCTCCCCTCCAAGGTGACTTGGTGGGCTTTGAACGTCCCACCCTGGCTCAGGAGATGCGGCTCCACTTGTGGCCCAGGACAGATGTGCTGGGTGGTTTAGGGCAGGTGGCTTCCCCTCTCTGGGGCCCAGTGACCCGAGCACTCACTTCGGTGGGTGAGCCGGTGGAGGCTCAGGGAGGGCTTGACTGGGGTTGAGGCACGGTTGTCCTCATGGAGAGTCTAAGGCCAACTTAGTCTCCCCAGCATGGGCCTGCCAGGCCTCCCCTGCTTCCCATAAACAACACCCAGGTGCTTTCCACCAGGCTCGCGGGTGAAATTCTAGGCGGGGCCTCTAGGAGGATATGAATTATGGATCTGCCCTCCTGAAAGCCTGGTCCCAGCCAGAAGGAGCTTGGCTGTCCCTCCCCCGGCCACCGGGCCAGTCCCAGCTGCTCTGAGCCTGAGGAGGCTGTGTGTCCAGCTGCAGGCAGGAGACTCAGCAGGTCCCTGTGTCCCCAAGGCCCTGAGCTTGTGACACCGGCCGGCCTGGCAGGGAGCAGGTGGCCACCATGGCGAAGGAAGAAGAGGATGAGAAGAAAGCCAAGAAAGGGAAGAAGGGGAAGAAGGCGCCGGAGCCGGAGAAGCCCAAGCGGAGCCTGAAGGGGACTTCGCGGCTGTTCATGGGCTTCCGAGACCGCACACCCAAGATCTCCAAGAAGGGGCAGTTCCGGAGCGCGTCGGCATTCTTCTGGGGCCTCCACACCGGACCCCAGAAGACCAAACGCAAGAAGAAGGCGCGCACGGTGCTCAAGTCCACGTCGAAGCTCATGACGCAGATGCGCGTGGGCAAGAAGAAGCGCGCCATGAAGGGCAAGAAGCCGTCCTTCATGGTGATCCGCTTCCCTGGCCGGCGCGGCTACGGCCGCCTGCGCCCGCGTGCCCAGTCGCTCAGCAAGGCGTCCACGGCCATCAACTGGCTCACCAAGAAATTCCTCATCAAGAAGGCCGAGGAGTCGGGCAGCGCGCAGGCCACGCTGGACGCCTGGCTGGACCGCTCCGGCTCCCGCATGGGCTCGCGCAAGCTGCCCTTCCCGTCGGGCGCCGAGATCCTGCAGCCCGGGGGTCGCCTGCGCAGGTTCCCGCGCGCCCACAGCATCTACGCGTCGGGCGAGCCCGTGGGCTTCCTGCCCTTCGAGGACGAGGCCCCGTTCCGGCACTCGGGCTCCCGCAGGTCGCTGTACGGGCTGGAGGGCTTCCAGGACCTGGGCGAGTACTACGATTACCACCGCGAGGGTGATGACTACTACGACCGGCAGTCGCTGTACCAGTACGAGGAGGAGCCCTACCGGGGCGCCTACGGCCTCCACGGCCCAGCCTGGCCGCCCTATGACTACCCGCACGGATACCCGCCCGAGAACCCCTACGACTACTACGGCCCAGACTACTACGGGGGCTCCTTCTACTCCGACTACGGCTACCGTTATGGCTACGACGACTACGAGCCCCCCTACGCGCCCCCGTCGGGGTTCGCGTCTCCCTACGGCTACTACGACGCATACGCCGGCGAGGCGCAACCGCACGGCTACTACCAGGACCCCTACGCCCCTTCCGACGCGCTTTACCCGCCCTACCCGCCCTACGACCTCCCGTATGCCGGGCCCTACCCGGATACCTACTCGGCGCCCCACTCGGATACCTACGGGGCGCCCTACCCGGATACCTACGGGGCGCCCTACCTGGACGCCTATGCGCCGCCCTACCTGGACGCCTATGCGCCGCCCTACCTGGACACCTACGCGCCGCCCTACCTGGATCCCTACGCGCCGCCCTACAGCGTCCCTTACGGTGCCTCCCACGGAGTCCCCTACGCCGAAGGCATCTATGGTGGCGGGGACCAGGCCATCTACCCCCCCGAGGGGCCCTATCTTCTGCCGGAGCAGTCGGCCTTCGCATACCCGTGGGTGCCGCCGCCCATCCTGTCGCCTCACAACCCGTACGCCCACCCCATGGATGACATCGCGGAGCTGGAGGAGACCGAGGAGGCGGGCGGTGAGCGGCAGGGCACCTCCTTCCGCCTGCCCAGCGCCGCCTTCTTCGAGCAGCAGGGCATGGACAAGCCCGCCAGGTCCAAGTTGTCCCTCATCCGCAGGTTCCGCCTCTTCCCGCGGCCCCAAGTGAAGCTGTTTGGGAAGGAGAAGTTGGACGTGCCCCTGCCGCCCTCCCTGGACATCCCTCTGCCCTTGGGAGATACAGACGAAGACGAAGAAGAGGATGAGATGCCGCCGCTGCCCCCGGTGCCCTACGGCCACCCCTTCTGGGGCTTCCTCACGCCGCGGCAGCGCCGCCTCCAGCGCGCTCTCTCGGCCTTCGGCGCCCACCGGGGCCTGGGCTTCAGCTCGGACTTCAGACGCCCAGCGCCGCGCCCGGCCACTTCGCTGGCGCGGTTCCTCAAAAAGACCCTGTCGGAAAAGGAGCCCATCCCACGGCTGAGGGGCAGCCAGAAGGCCCGGGCGCGAGGCCCGGCGGTCAGGGAGGCGGCCTACAAGCGCTTCGGCTACAAGCTGGCCGGCATGGACCCCGACCGGCCCGGCACGCCCATCGTGCTGCGGAGGGCGCAGGCGCGCGTGCGCAACAACAACAACTCCCGCCGTCCGCCGACCCCGCCGCGCGCCCCCGGCCCCGCCCCCGGCCCCGGCCGCGCCGGCCTGACCCCGGGCCTGCCCCCAACGGCCTCGCCCTACGGCTCGCTCCGCCGGCACCCGCCGCCCTGGGCCGCCCCGGCTCATGTGCCCCTCGCACCCCAGGCCAGCTGGTGGGCCTTGGCCGAGCCCCCGCCCGTGAGCCCCGAGGGGCCCCCTGACCCTCTGGCCTTCCCCGGACCTTGGCTCTCCTTCAGGGGCTCCCGCCGGCGGGGCGCGGCCTTCGGCTTCCCCGGGCCCTCGCCCCGGCCCTCGCTGAGGAGCCCGCCCCGCCTGGGGTACCGCTCACCCCTGGGGCCCCGCTCGCCCCTGGGGCCCTTGTCCCCCCAGCCCTCTGTCCGCCGCGGCTCCTTCCGGCCGCCCTTCTCGCCGCCGCCCTGCCGTCCCCGCTCGCTGCGGGAGCCCCCGTCCCCACGCCGAGCCTCGGGGCGCCCGGGCGCACCCCGGTCGCCCATGCTGGGCTCCCCGCGGCCGCCCTCGCCACCCCCTCTGCTGGGCCCCAGCCCGCGAAACCGCTCGCTCAACCTGCCCTTGCGCCTCCCGCGCACGTGGCGCAGCCTCAGCGAGCCTCCCACCAGGGCTGTGAAGCCCCGGCCGCGCCAGCCCTTCCCCCTGCCACCCGGCCCTGGGTCTTGGCGGGTGGCTGCTGCTGCCGCTGCCCCTGTTCCTGAGCACCGCGAGAGCCAGCGCGAGCCCGAGGACTCGGAGACGCCCTGGACAGTGCCCCCGCTGGCCCCCAGCTGGGACGTGGACGTGCCTGACACCCACCGGCCACCCTCGCCCTGGCCGGGAGGCCCAGGCAGCTTCCGTGGCTTCTCCAGGCCACCCCCTGCACCCCCAAACCCCTTCCTCCAGCACATGGGCCCAGGGCTATCCCCTGCTCCCCAGCCTGAAGATCCAGCCTCTGACTCAACCGGTATCTTCCTGGGTAGACACCACGACCCAGGGCTTGGACAGCTGACCAAATCGGCCAACCCGAGCCTCAAGAAGCCTGAAGAAGAGGCCTGCCCGGAGGACCCCCAGCCACCAGCAGAGCCTGAACGCCCGACCCTGACACCCGCTAAGGATTTCCTCTCAGAGCGGAAAGCACTGAGGCTCAGCTTCTCCTACCCGCTGGCCACCTCTGAGCAGATGAGGGCCACGTGGCCACCATGGCGCCGCTGGGGGACACTGCCCAGGGCCCCAGCGCCCTTGGCGCCCTCTGGGGCCCCAGGACCCCTGCCCAAGGCGGGTGAATGGCTCCAGGCAAGCCCTGGGCGTTTTGCTGTGGTCATGCCTCGTGTGCAAAACCTGAGCTCTTTTCAGCGAGCTCGTTCTGCTACCCTGCAGCCTCCCATCCAGGAGCCAGAGCCCAGGCCCAGGCTGAGAGCCTGGAGTCTGCTCTGGTCCCGCCTCTGGCTGCCGGCGGAGGCCCACCAACCCTGCACACGAGTACACGCTCGCCCCCCGTCCTGCCGCCTGGGCCCTGGAGCTGCCTGCCTGCCCCACGGGGGCTCTGGGGAAAAGGTTGGCCCCAAAGGCTGGTGGAACAAGGTATGGGGGTACAGGTTAGAGGGAGGGCTTGTGGTTCCATCCTGGGAAACAGGGCAGGAGACAGTATTGGGACCTTGGCGAACTGCTGCCTGCTTGGGCCTCAGTCTTCCCATCTGTAGCTTGGGGAGAACAGCCTCCCAGAGCTTCTGGGGGATTGAACAAGGGGATGCCCGGCACAGGCAGGCAGAGGACAGAGATGCCAGAAACTGCTCCCAGGCACTTGGAGGAAGCGATCTTGTCCCAGCCTGGGCTCCAAGCCGTCCTGTCCTCATCCGATCTGGATGGCACGTCCACCCTGAGCCCCCCGCAGGGATCTTGGCTGAGTACGAAACTGCAGACCCTGCCTACCCATCCTGTCTCACCCCCACGATCACGTTCATGCTGTTCCTCGTGCCTGCTGCTGACCCTCCCCCAAACTGGGTCTTCTGTCTCTTTGGGGCTCCTGCCTAAGGGCAGTCCCCCGGGCTGCAGGGCTCTGGACTGTCCAAAGGTGAGGGCTCAGGAACCAACCTTCCAGCTTCTTTACTGCACAGTGGGGAAGCTAAGACCCAGAAGGTCACACAGTGGATCACGGCTGAGCCAGGAGTCTGTCTGGGCCCCGTAGGGTGTGGGGCAGGCAGCCTTTCTGAGGGGTGCCAAGCCCGTGCCTGGCTGCCATGCTCGCGGCGGAACACGAGCCCGGTGCCGGGTGGCCCACAGCGGAGGGGGGTGGTCACTGGAGCCTCCCCCGGGACGCCTGGGGTGGGCGGGGCACGCAGGGGTGGCGGGCGTTTCTCAGCCTCTGCAGACGGTGCCCCGTGGAGCGGGCAGCCAGCAGGCCCATCAATGGCGACCGGGGCAGCCTGGCTGCTGGGGGGGCCCTGGCCCCAACGGCGGGTGCCCCGTGCCGTGTGGGCCGCAGCGTTGAAGGAGCGGGGCGCGAAGCGCCCGGGGGTGAGGGGCAAGGATGCGTGGGCCCTCCTCACCCTGGAATACGTGAGTGGCTGAATTATTCAGGGTTTGCGGCCACTGGCGCACGTGGGCAGGTGGGTGGGCGGGAGGCCAGGGCCTCTGGGGTGATACCTGCTGTGCCCTACTTAGCACGCGGGCTGCCTCCCGGTGTCCCCTTTCCTCTCCGCTCAGGGAGGGGTGCAGGCTGGATCCGAGAGGCAGGACAGGCGGGCTCACAAGCGTGCTCGCAGTCACACGGGTCACGTGCGGGCCTGGGACGTGTGCTCGGGCGCTCCACAGCCCAACGAGGAGAGCATGTGAGTGCGTGCGCCACGGCCCGGGCAGACGTGGTATCTGCGGGGTCAAGTGTACACACTACCAGGGCACAGTGGTGGGCCTGCAGCCCACAGGGGGCATCGGGACTTTTGTCTCGAGACCCCCAGGTGCGGGGACACCTGTCACATGAGAACCTGTCCAAGGGACGTTGAGAGCACGTGCCTGCACGTGTGTGTGCCTCCAGGCAGGCACGGCAGGCCAGCGTGCACGTCCACAAGCCCCGTGCGAGACCACGGGTGGGCGTGGGAGCGCCTGGCCTGCAGGCGCCGTTGCCTGTGGGTCTGTGCGTGTGGGTCTGCGTTTGCCCTGCACGGGGCCACGGGGTGCGGCACCGAACGCGGAAGTCCTGGTCCTTCCGGAGGCCCCAGGCACCAGATGCGGATGTTCTCCTAGTTGTCACACAGGCAGACCTGGGGTTCGCCCTGGAGGAGGGTGTCAACCTGGGAGAACGTGAGGTGGGAGGCCTTCTGGCCAGGCAGAGGGAGCAGTGCCCGCGTGTGTGTGCTTAGTCTCTGGCAGGGCCCTCGGGAAGACGGGCAGCGCCGAGACTGGCCGTGTCCCTGGGAGTTAAGCGTTGCGTTCCGAGGCAGACAGCCCACAGGACCCGGCCGGCCCGGCCTCAGGGCTCCCTCCTCCACACGGCAGTGGGTCCTGGCCATGTCCAAGCCAGGGGTCCACGCGTGGGCACTCTCCGGCTGGCTGACCACAGGCTGTCTCCCCCAGATGCACTCCATCCGCAACCTGCCGTCCACACGGTTCCGCGAGCAGCAGCGGGAGGACGGCGTGGAGGACATGACGCAGCTGGAGTGAGTGGGGGTGGCAGGGTCAGTGAGTGGTCACCGCCTCCCACCTGGGTGCCCCTCACCTCCTGGAACATTTTCAGAGCCTGTTTCCTCCCCGGCTAAGCGAGGCTCAGGCAGTGTCACAAAGGCCCAGTAATTCAGATGGGCTGGGTCCAGACCCCAGCCCCGGCGCTTACCAGCTGGGACCTGGGCAAATACTCAGCCTCTCTGCCTCAGTTTGTCGCCCACAGGATGCAGTGGGGTGGCTGTTGGTGTGAGGGTGCTGGCACATTGGAGGTGCCTCAGATGTGAGGGCCGTGCTGGTCAGTGTCGTTATCCAATCACAGTGACAGCCTTCACGTCTGCTACCTGAGAGCATCCCCCACCCCAGCGAGGTGGGAACAGTGATTATCATACCCATTAGACGGATAGAAAAACTGAGGCACAGAGAGGTTAAGTAACTTGCTCAAAGCCTCACAGTTGGTTGGTGTCAGAGACAGGACTTGAACGCAGGCTTTTCTGACCAAGGCCCTACCCTGAGGGGAAGGTGGGCCCTGACTGCCCCTCTCCATCTCCTCGCAGAGACCTCCAGGAGACCACTGTGCTGGCCAACCTCAAGACCAGATTTGAACGGAACCTCATCTACGTAAGGCCTGGGGCTGACCCCTCCCTGGGCTTGGGTCTGAGGGCAGCTGCCTCCCTGCCTCCTGGGGCTGCAGTGGGAAGCATGGATTTCTCCTGCTCGCCCCAGACTTCTGGCATCTGGTTGATTAATTAATTTATTTATTTAATTTTGGCTGTGTTGGGTCTTCGTTTCTGTGCGAGGGCTTTCTCTAGTTGCTGCAAGCGGGGGCCACTCTTCATCGCGGTCGCGGGCCTTTCACTATCGTGGTCTCTCTTGTTGCGGAGCACAGGCTCCAGACGCACAGGCTCAGTCGTTGTGGTTCACGGGCCTAGTTGCCCCGCGGCATGTGGGATCTTCCCAGACCAGGGCTTGAACCCGTGTTCCCTGCATTAGCAGGCAGATTCTCAACCACTTCGCCACCAGGGAAGCCCGTGGCATCTGGTTTGAACCCTGGAGTTTCTACTATTTGAACATAGCATTCAAGAGCTGGGAGCGCTAAAATCCAAAGTCCTAAAACGTAGAGTCTTAGAGGCCTGGAGACAGGGAACCCAGAAGTGTGTGACTCCCAGCAGGGGCCCGATGGGTAAAACTTCCAGAGTCCTGGGAGCCATACCCCTGGGGCCCGGGGGGACGGTCAGGGGGCGGGCCCGGACTGTGAATGAAGGAAGCAGGCACCCTTGTGGGATCGTGGCTCTGGGGCTTTGCGTGCTCCACCCTCCTCCCAGCCTCAGCCTGGTTCAGTGCCTGACACTCCACCACCAGAGCACACGACCCATCAAGCTGTCCGGGGGCCCAGGGTGCAGACACCAGGGCCAGGCAGCCAGACGTCTGTCCCCATGAAACAGGGACCCCGGCTCCCAGGAGTGGGGGAGGGAGGGACACAGACGGGCCCTGAGGCCACCGTCTGCCTGGCAGACGTACATCGGCAGCATCCTGGTGTCGGTGAACCCGTACCGGATGTTTGGAATCTACGGGCTGGAGCAGGTGCAGCAGTACAGCGGGCGGGCGCTGGCCGAGAATTCCCCGTGAGTGTCTCCAGGGCCGGGGGAGGGGACCTCCCCGGGGTCTCCTGGGTTCCTGTCTGAGCTTGGCGAGTCCCTGGTTGCCCCTCAGCTGTGGGTGGTGGATGGCGGTGGGGAGCCCAGCAGCCTCTCCCTGAGTCTGGCCACAGACCCCGGTGGGCTGGAGGCCACTGTGGCTCAGACCTGGGTGGGGAGCCTTTCGGGGCGCATTCCCCAAGGGTAGGGTACAGCAGGATTGGCTGCTTGGCTAGGCAGAGATGTCCCCCTGCCCGTCCCCTGGGAGGTTTGGGAGCATCGGCAGGGCCTGGCCCGGAACGCCTGTGGTCTGTCTCTCCAGG
Source organism: Balaenoptera physalus (assembly GCF_965194825.1). NCBI lineage: Eukaryota > Metazoa > Chordata > Mammalia > Artiodactyla > Balaenopteridae > Balaenoptera > Balaenoptera physalus. The sequence goes on along the minus strand of NC_138901.1, from coordinate 64,237,614 downwards.
CACCTCTTTGCAATTGCAAATCTCGCCTTCGCCAAAATGCTCGATGCCAAACAGAACCAGTGCATAATCATCAGGTGAGCAGCGGAGGGGCCGGGGGCCGGCCTGCCTGCCCGTGTCTTCCTGCGTCACGGTGGGGTCAGGGGAGCCCCGAAGAGGCCGTGAACAGGCTGCAGCTCACTCTGCCCCTCTGCCCGGTCAGCGGAGAGAGCGGCTCTGGAAAAACTGAGGCCACAAAGCTGATTCTGCGCTACCTGGCGGCCATGAACCAGAAACGGGGCGTCACACGGCAGGTGCGTCTGTCCCCCCAGGGCCCTCAGCCCAGCGCCCCTTGTGCTCCTCGAGACACAAGACTCTGTGGCCCCACTTGGAGGATGGGTGGCCGAGCCCAGGGCTGCACAGAGAGGCCTCGTAGGACTTGGGGCTCTTGCTGCCTCCCCTCCCGGGAGTTCTCTCCTGCTTGCCTTCCCCTGCAGCTCTGCGTTCCAGCCCCCTGGGGTGGCCCCAGCAGAGGCCACATGGGCAGGGGGCGTCGTCCACTCCTCCCGCCTGGCCTCACATTCATGGTCGTGAAAGAGGCAGGACAGGCCCGAATGTGTGCGATGGCCAGTGTAGGGTCAGGAGAGGCTGGGGCACTGAGAAGGCCTGGCTGGGGTCTGCAGCATTGGAGGTTTGCTTAGAGAGCTGAGTTCTGTGAACCCAAGAACGTCAGAACCTCTGTAACGGTTTCCCGAGGACCTGCTGTGTGCCAGGCCCAGGCTAGGCTCTGGGGAGCAGGCAGCAGCAACAAGAGTCTGATAAATGTTCCCATCTTGTGAGAATTTTGTTCTACTGTAGGAAGCAGGAAGGAAAATAACGGACAGGTAAATTCTGTGTATGTGAAAGGGTTAAGTTGTAGGGAAGCGTAGAGAGGAGGATGGGGCGTGTTGGGGACTGCAATTTCAGGCACGGGGGTCAGGGCAGGTCCCGCTGAGAAGGCAAGGCAGTGGGGCCTGCAGACATCTGGGGAAGAGCAGGTGCGAAGGCCCTGGGGGTCCAGCAGGTGTGGTGTGCTGGGTCGGCAGAGGGGCAGCATGTGGCCCAGGCGAGGGAGGATGGTGGCTCGAACCAGAGAGGTGACAGCGGGGTTGGTGAGCACAGCTGGCCTGGGTGCGGTTCCAGGACTTGGTGAGGGACCAGACGGGGCTGTAAGAGGGGATGTCCAGGCTGGCCCCAGGTGTTCGGCCTGAGTCACAGGAGCAGCCAACAGCTGAGGGGCAGGATATGGAGAGAAGACGCAGGTGCCCTTGAGGGTCTGCCGGGCGTCCCTGCACAGGTGGTGGGAGACGGTAGATGTGCCAGGAGCCTGGAGCTCAGGGGAGGCGGGGCAGAGGCCGAGGCCCGCCAGCTCAGACTCCACAACCTGACGCTCAGACTCCGGCCCACTCCTCCAGAGGTTTGCAGTGGCCACAGTGTCCCAGCTGGTGGCGACCTCTGCAGGTGATCTGGGGGCACTGGGCAGGGGCTGCTGGGCCCTCGGTGAGGAGGGGGTCAGCCCAGGCTTTGTGGTCAGGAGAGGTCACTTCCTGGCAGGCCACTTCTGATACCGACCTTGGCCTGCCAGCCCCTCCCATCCCAGCCTGGGTCTCCTGGAGGCCAACCAGATCATCCCTTTGCTCCAGGCCAGGGGTCAGGCCTCTAAGGGTAGACTCCCGGGAGGACTGGCTGCGTAGACAGGCAGCCGTGTGCGTCAGGCGCCTCCTGTGTGCGCGGAGCCTTTGGCTCTGTCGGCACCGGAGCCTCGCGGCAGCCCTGGGAGCTGGGAAACTGAGGCCTGGGAGGGCAGTGACTTGCCCAGTGTCCCAGGGTGCCGGGGTGGAGGGGCTGGGGTCTGAGGTTCACGGCGGGGAGCTGTCTCGGCAGGGGTCGGGGAGGACGGCGGAGGCGCAGGACGTGGCTGGGCCTGAGGGGTCGGGCCGGGCACAGAGGAGCTGTGAAGAGGTGCCTGCTGGCTGGGGTGACCGTGCACTCACCTCCTGGCCGCCGTTGGGCCCGCTCCTGCAATCGGACGGTCTGGGTCTAGGGTCAGTTTCAGGCAAGGCTGGGCCCAGGGTCTTAAACGACGTCCCTTGTCTCGGCCCCGCCCTCCCGCACGTTTGGACATTATCCTCATCTGTCTCCTGTGGTCAGCATGATGGTGCCACAGCACCACGGCCCACACTGCCCACCGGGCCAGGAGGTCTCAGGGCTCCCTCTTGTTGGACTGGTTTTGGCTACGCGTCCTCACTGGACCCAGGCGTGCCTTGATCAGCCGAGGTCTGGGCTACAGGCTCCACCTCTGGGCTGGGAACGAGACAAGGGTTCCCTGGGGTAGGGGCTCGGGGTGGCTGGGTGCTGCTCAGCCCGGGCCACAGGCACCGGCGCACCCGCGGGTTGGGCTGGACGGCCCCACGGGGTCAGGTGTTCCCACCCCGGCCGTGTGCCCTGCCCTGTGCTGGGCACTAGAGGAGAGAACCCACCCCCAGGTGCCCACAAGGGACGGTACAGGCCAAAGCCCAGACGCACCCTGACTCCCTAAGCACCCCCAGGCCGGCCCCCGTGCCTCTCTGGGCCTCAGTCCACTCCCCTGTACGGTGGGCACGGTATTTCCGGGACTGAGCGACACTGTGGGTGAGCAGGTGGAGGGAACTGGCACCGTCCCCAAGGTAATGTGTATCATTTCTGCGGACACCGGGCCCCGTACTTCTCCCCTAAGAGTTTATCCTGAGGAAAGGATGCAGCCAGAGAAAGCACTGCTTACGTCGCTGAGCGTGGGCTGTGGTGGGTTGGGCCCTTGCTCTTTCCGACCCTGGAGTCCCGAGCACGCTGCCTCACCTCTCCCAGTCTCAGTTTCCTGATCTGTAAGCAAGGGCGATATTAGCACCTACCTCGTAGGATTGTTAACGATGCTGTAAATAGGGCAAAAGGTCTGGCGTGCAGTAGGTGCTTAATAAGTGGGTGCTGTGATTAGCTACAACACCCTGGCGTGTCTGCTCTCATTAAGAGCTATCCCCCCATTTCATCCATTTAGCAGATTTTTTTTTTTTTTTTGTATGTTTTGGCCGCATGGTGCGGCACGTGGGGATCTTAGTTCCCCAGCCAGGGATGGAACCCCCCGCACCCCCTGCAGTGGAAGCGCGGAGCCCTAACCACTGGACCGCCAGGGCGGTCCCCCCCCAGCAGGTGTTTGTTGAGAGCCTCCTGCTGCCGGGTCCTGTGTGGGTGCTGAGCACCAGGCGTGTGCACACAGGGTCCTGCCTGTGGGGCTGACGCTCTAGCAGGAGACATGGACGTACGAAGGGCTGAGGGCTGCAGGGGGCCAGAGCGCCCGTGCCCAGAGGCTGGCGTGGGCACGGTCGGGACTGCAGTGCTGGGCAGAGTGGGGAGGGGACAGGAGATGGGGCTGGGCCGTGCAGGGCCTGGAGCCCGAGGGGTGGGAGCCGGGGGGGACGGGACCTCCCGAGGGTTGCGTAGGACCCCTGGAGGGAGCAAGGCGGGGCAGGGAGGAGGCCTTTCCAGGAGACTGGGTGGGTCACGGCCGGCGGTGGCTGGGGAGGGGGGCAAGAGCATCCCCGGAGCCCTTTGGCAGGAAGGCCCAGCAGACCCCCCAGCTGAGGCCACGCCACGGTCTCCGAGCCCAGACACCTGGGGCCCTGAGGCTCCGGGGTTTGCTCTCAGCTGGGGCCGGGAGGGCTCGGCCACTCCCTCCGCGGTCGGAGGCCCCCTGCGTCCTGTGGGGAGCCAGTCGGTCCCGCGGGTGACCCGCTTCTGTTCTTGTCCCGCCCTCCTCCTCTGTGCTGGCGGCTCCTGAAGATAAAGGTATTGGGGGGTGCGTGTGTGCGCGCTTGTGCGGTGTGGGGCGGGCGGCATGGGGTGGGCGGTGGGGGACCTGGGGAGGCCCCCGTGGGCTCCCCGCAATGCCCGATCTTCCTCTGACGCCCAGATCCTGGAGGCCACACCCCTCCTGGAGTCCTTCGGTAACGCCAAAACTGTCAGGAATGACAACTCCAGCCGCTTCGGGAAGTTTGTGGAGATCTTTCTGGAAGGGTGAGTGGGCCGCGGTGGAGCCCCCCGTGGCCTTGCGTGCACGGTGCCCGGCGTAGCTGACTGTGCTCCCTCCCCAGGGGCGTGATTTCTGGTGCCATAACCTCGCAGTATCTGCTTGAGAAATCCAGGATCGTGTTTCAGGTGTGTCAGGATGGAGTCGGGTGTGGGGCGTGCAGACCCTCTGAGCCTGGCACCTGGCTGAGCTGATGAGCGACGCTCGGGCTGTGTGTGTGTGTGTGTGTGTGTGTGTGTGTGTGTGTGTGTGAGCCTGTGGCCGCGTCTCCTCCCCTCCCCCGCGCCCCATCCCTTGTCCCTGAGGCACACCAGGCCCCATCCTGCCACAAGGCCTTTGCAGCGCCTGTTCCTTCTACCCGGAGCACTCTTCCCGCAGACAGCTGCGTGGCCAAACCCCTCACTTCCTCCAAGTCTTCGCTGAAGGTCACGCCCCAGGGAAGCGGCCCCAGTGAAGAAATGCAGCCCCCCCCCCCCACTGCCCACCCCCTCGGCTGCGTTGTTTCTCTGCAGAGCGCTTCTCGCCACTCACGGTACTCTGCTGAGGGTCTGTCTCCCCGGCCAGCAGGTGGGCTCCACGAGGCCAGGGGCTTCTGTCTGCCTTGTTCCCCTTTGTGTCCCAAGGGCCTGGCTCGAGGCCTGGCCACAGTCTGTGCCCACCACCCTGGCTGGCCCTGCGAGTACACGTCTGGTCCGTGGACACACGTGTGCAGAGGCTTGTGTAGCTGGTACACATGCGAAAAGGGCCACCTTTCTCTCATTTCTCCAAACAGAGTTAAATCCTGCCCAAAGCCCCTCCCCACCACCACACCAGGGTCCCCCCAATGCCCCGCCAGTGCCAGGCTGGGGCTCACTAGTCACGGGGGCACCGGTCTCACCTGAGGCCCGTGTGTGCACTTGTACCTGTGGGCATAGCTGGGCTTGTATGTGTGTCCGGGGGTCACCTAGGTCCGCGGCTCCCCTCTCTGCAGCCCCCAACCCACTCCACAGGCCAAAAACGAGAGGAACTACCACATCTTCTACGAGCTGCTGGCCGGGCTGCCCGCCCAGCTCCGGCAGGCCTTCAGCCTGCAGGAGGCCGAGACCTACTACTACCTGAACCAGGTGAGAGCCAGCGGGCGTCTGAGGGCCCTTGGCCCGGTCCCCTCCCCCCATCACTCCGCGTGGGCCGAGAGAGCCGAGTTGTGGCGTCCTGATGGCCAGCGAAGGTGATGGAGGTTTGGGAGGGTGAGTTTGGACTTGCGGTGTCTCATCGTGGCAAGGGGGACAGGTGTCTTTGGGGTCCAAAGCCAGGGTAGAGGAGGCCGACCTGATTCTTTGTTTTTCTGGAGCCTAGAATAGAACTAAGCGGCCTGGAGCGACTACGCTTCCTTCCAGAGCCTCACTTTCGTCGTCTGTAAAATGGGGACAGCACAGTCCCGCTTTGCAGGGGTGTGTGAGGATTAGAAGGAAATGTACACGAAGCCCTCAGCACAGGGCCTGGTGTGCGGTGCCCGCTCGGAGCCTCCAGCCCTCGGCAGGGGAAGGAGAACTGGGAGCTCCGGCCACACTGCAGGCCGGGGCAGAGCAGGGACCTTGAGGGCTCCTGGCCCCCACCCAGGGTCCCTGACCCCTGCCCCGCCCTCGCCCAGGGTGGGAACTGTGAGATCTCAGGGAAGAGCGACGCGGACGACTTCCGCCGGCTGCTGGCCGCCATGGAGGTGCTGGGCTTCAGCGCCGAGGACCAGGACAGCATCTTCCGCATCCTGGCCTCCATCCTGCACTTGGGCAACGTCTACTTTGAGAAGTATGAGGTGAGGGGACACCACGGCCGCACGGCCCGCTTCCTCGGGACATGGGCGTCTTCTGGAGGCTGAAGAACTGGCTGAAAAACCGCCAGCTCACAGCCGGAAGCACAGATCATCTGGTCTTTTTCCCGCCGCTTTGGGGTTGTTTATCTTTTTCTAATCGACGTATGAGAGCTTTTTATATACGTTAAGGGAATCAGCTCTTTGTCTCTAATGTGAATTGCAAATATATTTTCTGGTTTATCATTTATATTTTGGTTGTTTACAGGTTTTTTCCTGTTTTGGTTTTTGGTGGGGTTTTTTGCTATGCAGATTTAAAAAATTATTCTCAGGCATTTCATTTATCAAGTCTTATACAAATTTTAGACTTTTTATCATTTTAGAGATCTATCTCTCTAAAATTATAAAAGCCTATGCCTATAATTGTTTGAAGACCTTTTATAGTTTCTGTGATTATTTTTTTAACATTTAAATCTCTGGTTCATCAGGAATTTATTCTAGTAAGGTACAAGGTAGGGATCTTGATATTTTGTTTAGATAGTGACTCAGTCTCCCAACTTGAGAAATACTTATTTATCCCGTACTGAAAATTCCTGTGTACATTTGTGTCTAATTCCTGACTTTTTTATTGTGCTTCGTTGACCTGTTTACAAACTGTGTGTCTGTCCCCATAGTGTGTTAATTATTCTAACTTTATGTTTTACTATCTCCAGTGCCCCCTGTACTCCTCTTCCGTTTTAGAATCTTCCTGGCTGTTCTTGCTTGTTTCTGTTTTTTATAGGAACTCATATAAAAAGCTTATTTAGCTCAAAATGCACTCCTGTGGGTGTTTTGCAGACGGACGCACAGGAGGTTGCCTCGGTGGTGAGCGCCCGGGAGATCCAGGCCGTGGCCGAGCTGCTGCAGGTCTCCCCCGAGGGCCTGCAGAAGGCCATCACCTTCAAAGTGACCGTGAGTCCCTGGGTGCGGGGTATGCTCTCGAAGCCTCCTGCCAGCCCTGGACGGAGCTGCTTTGTGCCCTGTCCTGTGTGGGCCCCCTGCCCCTCTCCCGCACCTCCCCATCCTGTCCATCTTCTGGGTCTGGCCAGAGGTGGGTAACCTCAGACCCCAAAGGCATTTGGCACCAGTCTCCAGGCCTTTGCATAGGCTGTTCCCTCTGCCTGGAATGCAGTTCCCTTTTTCACACCTACTGATCCTCAAGCCCCAACACAGGTACCCTCTGCTCCAGGGAGCCGTCCCTGACCCCTGGCTGGGCCAGTATCTCCCCCACCCCTGCCCTCCCCGCTCCCCAGGCTGATGTCACTGTTGTGTCTGCTTCTGCCTCTGTCTCCCCCTCAGACCGGCAGCCCCCATCCCACCAGCAAGCCAGGCAGAAGGGGGGACGAGGGTGTCTGTCCTGCCCCTGGCTGGCTTCGTGCCTGAGACAAGTCACACCATCTCCCCGGCTCCCCTCCCCACGCCCCCCACCCCCAGTCCTCTGGGGACTTTCCGGAGGTGGTGGCCAACCCGCTGTCACTCAGGGGCTACATCCCCCGCAGGAGACAATGCGAGAGAAGATCTTCACCCCCCTGACCGTGGAGAGCGCCGTGGATGCCAGGTGAGGCCACACCTCCCGCCTGAGCCCCAGGTTCCCCACCCCCTCGCTGTGCCTGCCCCCCACCAAAACACCATCTCTGCTCCAGGGATGCCATCGCCAAGGTCCTGTACGCGCTGCTGTTTGGCTGGCTCATCGCCAGGGTCAACGCGCTGGTGTCCCCGCAGCAGGACGCGCTGTCCATCGCCATCCTGGACATCTATGGCTTCGAGGTGGGCCCCCGGGGGCGCTCTCGCACAATCATCTGTTCAGGGCCCTCCCCTATGATTATCTCCCTCTGCTCGCCCACAAGCACTCCCTGGGGCCTCCGGGCGCCAGGCCCTGTGGGCGGCACCAGGGACCCCAGGAAGAACCAGACCTGGGCCCTGCCCTTGGGGCGCTTCCGGGAGGGACTGGGTGGGATGAGGATGGACACTGACAAACACGTGTGGTCAGAGCTGTAACAGAGGCAGCCTGGCGCTGGGGGAGCCTAGAGCAGAGCCCTAGCTGGGCAGGCATCAGGTAAGGTTTCCTGGAGGGGGACGAGCCGTCCTGAGCTAATTCCTTAAAAACCAGTCACGGCATTTGAGGTGGAGGGAACAGCCTATGCGAAGGCTCAGAGGTGTGGGCCGTGGTGTCTGGGGAGGTGGAAGTCATCTGGGCGGTTAGGGTGGGGGACATGGAGAGAGATAGGCAAAATCAGAATAACAGAAGTGGCAGCTGAGGCTCCCGTGGCACCTGTTGTGTGCCAGCTGATGTTCTAAGCACTTTGCTTATTAGTTCACTTAATCCTTAACAACCACTCTGTGAGGTGGGCACTGTCCTTATCCCCATTTTACAGGTGGGGAAACTCAGGCATGGGGGGTTAGAAAGTGGCAGAGCCAGGATTGGAACGCAGGCAGAAGGTTCCAGAGCCTGGGGCTTCAGCCACTGCATGTGCCACCTTGCATGGGACTGTCAGGTTCTCCCCTGTGCGCAGTCTGAGCCACCGAGGGTTCTGGGCAGGGGGTCTGTGGGCGGGGCTCCAGTTTGCTGAAACTGCAGCCGCGGAAGGCGGGGATGAGCCTGCCCGGGGGGTGGGCAGGCCCTGGGCGGGACAGACAGGCTGCTAGCCACGGAGGGGCCGGGCCCAGCCTCACCACACGCCCGGCAGGACCTGAGCTTCAACAGCTTCGAGCAGCTGTGCATCAACTATGCAAACGAGAGCCTCCAGTACCTCTTCAACAAGATCGTCTTCCAGGAGGAGCAGGTGAGAGGCCTCCGTCAGCTCTCCATCCCGTCCCCGCTGGCCGCTGGGCCTCCTTGGAGGCAGATGGGTTGTGCTGGGAGCAGCACATGCGAAGGCCTGTGTCATGGAGGGGCAGGCGCGGGGTGCTGAGCGCAGAGGAGAGCCCCCGGGGGGTCCTCCTCACCCTTGGCAGGGCCGTTCCAGGCCGGGGGAGGAGCAGGGCCCAGAGGAGGGGGTTCGTGTTGCCCCGCTGGGGAGTGAGCTCCCCGGGCTGGGAGGCGCACACGCAGAGGTGCCCTGGCCAGGCCCCCGGGTGGCGTCCGCCTGCGGGACGGGCTGGGAGGGACCCAGGGCTAGGAGGCAGAGGCCCGCCGCCTGCAGGAGGAGTACATCCGCGAGCAGATCGACTGGCGGGAGATCGCCTTCGCCGACAATCAGCCCTGCATCAACCTCATCTCGCTGAAGCCCTACGGCATCCTGCGCATCCTCGACGACCAGTGCTGCTTCCCCCAGGTGAGCCGCCGCGCTGTGTGAGCCTGCTCAGGACGCTGGACGTCTCTGAGCCTCGTGTCCTGCATTCCTCTCTGCTCTGGCGTGGGGTCGGGAGCTCAGGACACCCAACCTGCCATTCAAACCTGGGGTGACTGAGGCTGGATGGGGGCTTGGGACGAGGGGCTGCACCAGCCTGGGAAGTCATAGAAGGCTTCCTGGAGGAGGTGACCTTGTGCTTGGGCCTCAGATTCGGATTGGAAAACACAAGGGTGGGATGGGTGCTCTGGGCAGTGGGACTAGAGCGTGCAGAGACAGCTGAGCTGGAGGGGAGGCAGCTGGGAGCACACCCGTCTTCAGGGTCCACTTAGGCCACCCCAGCCCGAGCATTGGGCAGCCAGGGGAAACGGGGACTTGTTCCTCCTCCCCGGTGCTCACTGGGGACCAGTCAGGGCTGGAGAATTTGCCACTAGGCGAGGAATGTGATGCCGGGGCCCTGTCCACCCGCTGACTGCCGCCTACCCCCAGGCCACAGACCACACATTTCTGCAGAAGTGCCATTACCACCACGGCGCCAACCCACTCTACTCCAAACCCAAGATGCCACTGCCCGAGTTCACCATCAAGCACTACGCGGGCAAAGTCACCTACCAGGTGAGACCCAGAACCATGGCCTCCAGTGCCCTTCCCCGCCGCTGGAGACACTGGCACCTGTTCCAGTTTTGGCCCTGCTGATCCTCAGCTGTGTGACCTTGGCCAAGTCACTTTACCTCTCTGAGCCTCAGTTTCCTTATCTGGAAAGTGGGGATAATAATAGTGCCCGTCTCATGGGGTGAGTGCGAGAAGTCCAGAGCCAGGGCGGGTGTGATGAGGAGGAGCCCGCATCAGCGGTCACTGTCACCACTGTCATCTCGGCTCATTCCTGCCCTGGAGATGTCTCAGGCCAGGATTTTTAGCCTCTGTCCCCACTGGGCCTCGGTTTCCTCATCCGTAGAATGGGCACAGGACAGTGTTCTCACTGAGGATGGGGCCAAGACGTGGACTGGTCACGTGATGCTGTGGCTACTGCCCCTGCCCTGGGAGTGGAGAGGCTAGTGGGGCAGGAGGGGAGGGGACCAGAGCGGGGGGAGGGGCCCGTCCCTCTTAGGATAGGCAGGGAGGCCAAGGCCTGGAGGGGCAGGGCCAGGGTCACCTGGGGCTGTGAGCCCCTGACCCACCGTTAGGAGGAGGGAGGAGGAGGGGAGCAGGCGGGCTGACGCACCCCGGGGCTGCGTGGGGTGGGGGTGGGGTCCAGCCGGAGCTGCCCGCCCCTCCCCCTTTCCAGGTGCACAAGTTTCTGGACAAGAACCATGACCAGGTGCGCCAGGACGTGCTGGACCTGTTTGTGCGGAGCCGGACACGGGTGAGCGGCCTCGCCTCGCCACCCCAGCCCCCCGCAGCCTGAGCACCCAGCCCACCGTTAGGCCCCTCCCCCAGCCCGGTCCTGCCTCTGGCTCACCCCACCCCGTCCCTCCCTGAGCGGTTCTTCCATCCCCACACCTTCTCGGCCTCCACTTGCCCCTCTGTCGAATGGGCACCCTCCCCCTGAGGTCATTGCCAGAGTTCACGGCCAGGTCTGTAACAGGCCACCTCGGGGCCAGGCACGGAGTCAGTGCCTGTGTGTTCCCCAGCCACGGGCGGGCCCCTTGGAAGGTGCGGAGCACCTTCACTTGAGAGGTATGCCAGCCGGGAGGACACGGCCTCGCAGAGAGGACAGGGGTCCAGCGGGTCACTTTTCTGATCTCTCTGGCCCAGAGACTGACGCCTTTTGTTCTTTCCCTGTCTGTCTCTCCTCGTTTCTGCCTCTGGGTCCCTCCCCATCCCTGTCTCCTGTCTCCCGCGCCTTGACCGCTGACTGGCCCAGGTGGTGGCACACCTCTTCTCCAGCCATGCCCCGCAGGCTGCCCCTCAGCGCCTGGGCAAGAGCAGCTCCGTCACCCGGCTCTACAAGGCGCACACGGTGGCCGCTAAGTTCCAGCAGTCGCTCCTGGATCTGGTGGAAAAGATGGAGAGGTGGGCGTGGCAGGGGCGCGGGCACCCAGCCTCACCTCTGACCCACCCTGTGACCCTCAGGGGTAAGCACCCTCCTTCTCTGGGGCCTCACACTGCCCTCCTCCTGCCCCTGCCCAGGTGTAACCCCTTGTTCGTCAGGTGCCTGAAGCCCAACCACAAGAAGGTATGTGATGGCTGAGGTCCCTGAGGGAGCCAAGTCCTCTCCCCACGCTGTGTTACCTTGGGTGAGTGGCTTTGCCTCTCTGGCCCTCCATCTGTTGGGCCAATGTGCAGGCTCCCTATCTGGGCCTTCCCCCAGGAGCCAGGCCTCTTTGAGCCAGATGTGGTGATGGCCCAGTTACGCTATGCGGGGGTGCTGGAGACTGTGCGGATCCGCAAGGAGGGCTTTCCGGTGCGGCTGCCCTTCCAGGTGTTCATCGACAGGTACCTCGGTCAGGGCGGTTCTGAGCTCCACAGACCCCTTCCCAGCCCACCGTGGCCCTAGGAATACGCAACCCAGGATGAATAGGGCTTGCCATGCACAGTTGCTCAGATTGTGCAGTACACAAGACCAGCGCATGTTAGCTGTTATATGGAAGATGTATTTACTCTTTTGCATTTTTTCATAGTTTTATCGTGTGTGTGTTGATTCCAAAGAATAGTAATTTTAATAGTTATTTTGACAAGTTTCCAGCAGATGGCGGTAAATCACCTTATTCTACTGAAACAATTTATTACAGTTTTTGGGTTGCTCAGTATTTTTTTTTTTTAATTTTCATAATTTTTGAGCTTACTTTTAAGGCCTCTTTTATTTTATTTTATTCATTTATTTATTTTTGGCTGTGTTGGGTCTTCGTTGCTGCGCACAGGCTTTCTCTAGTTACGGCGAGCGGGGCTGCTCTTTGTTGCAGAGCACGGACTTCTCATTGTGGTGCGGAGCATGGGCTCTAGGCATGCAGGCTTCAGTAGTTGTGGCACATGGGCTTAGTTGCTCCGCGGCATGTGGGATCTTCCCGGACCAGGGATCGAACCCATATCCCCTGTATTGGCAGGCGGATTCTTAACCACTGCACCACCAGGGAAGTCCTCAGCAGAGTCTTGAGGACAGAAAGCCTTTTTCTGGTTAGAAGACACTATGAGTAGAGGCACTGCTGGGACTCGGGCTTCCGGGAGACGGGGGTTGGGGGTGGTGACCCCAAGGTCTTGCAGGTGACCGGGTGGGTCCCATAGACCCACGCTGGGTTTGGGCCCTGCAGGTACCGCTGTCTAGTGGCCCTCCAGCACAACCTACCAGCCAGTGGGGACATGTGTGTGTCTGTGCTGAGCCGCCTGTGCACGGTCACGCCAAACATGTACCGCGTCGGCATCAGCAAGGTGAGTCCCGCCGGCACTCAGCCCCTGGGTGCCCCACGGCTGGAGCCTGTGGGCTCAGAAACACTCGGGCTGCAGGCTGCTGTCCCAGAGCCCATCCAGCTGAGCTGGTAAATGGCTGCTGATCCTACCTCCGGACTCTGCCTGGCTGTTCCCACGCCTAGTTCACCATCCCGCCTTCCCCCGCCTCTCCAGACCCAGCGCGTCCTCCCCCCGACTCCAGGGCTGCCTTGTCTGTCTGCCTCCCTGGACTTCTGGAGAGGGAGGGGCCTCCAGGCAGTCACATGGCCTTCCCCTGCCTCAGTCCTTGCCTCCTGCCCTCAGCTGTTCCTGAAGGAGCACCTGCACCAGCTGCTGGAGGGCATGCGGGAGCACGTCCTGAACCTGGCGGCCCTCACGCTGCAGCGCTGCCTCCGCGGCTTCTTCATCCAGCGGCGCTTCCGCTCCCTGCGCCACAAGATCATCTTGCTGCAGAGCCGGGCCCGTGGCTACCTGGCCAGGTGTGACCCAGAGAGGGCAGGACTCCCTGGAGTCCAACGGCTAGGCTCTGGAAAGGCCGAGCCTGAACTTGGGTAGTGAGCTCCCTGTTCCTGGAGGCATGCAAGCTGAGAGTAGGGCCTCTGCAGGAAGGGTGATCAGACTCTCTGTGTCTCTGCTTTTGGATGTCCTTCCTCCCACACCCTGGTCCTTGTGACCGGTGGGTGGGAATCCCTCCAGCCAAGAGGGCTTCCCCCCAGCATGTTCTATACCCTGGGACTACAACCTGATTGGAAGTACATGGTCCAGATGGTTTCATCCAGGTCCTGCCACTCAGGTTGTCGTGTGACCTTGGCCAAGTCACTGCCCCTCTCCGAGATTGTTTCCCTTTGTGCAAAGGGCCCCGGAGTGAAGTGTGGGCACTGATACCCAAGCAAGGCGAGTGTGGGCATCTCTGCCCCGTGGTCACTCATGACCCCTGCCCCCAAACCCCCCTACCCAGACCCTCCTTTTCTCCCCACCCCCAGGCAGCAGTATCAGCAGATGAGGAGGCGTCTGGTGAAGTTCCGGGCCCTGGTGCACACGTGCACAAGCCACCGACGTCACCTCAAGGTGTTGCAGGCCTGCCCCTCGCCCTCCTCCCAGGAGCCAGGCCTGCCCCGTCGGGCTCTGGGGGGGGCAGCAGGAACGGGGAGGAAGCACTTGGCCCCCAGGCGGAGACTGTTGGCCGGGGCGGGCTTGGGTTCGAATCCCCGCTGGGCCCTCTGTAGCTGCGATCTCCCCACCCAACCCTTGGGGTGTGCAGGGGGTTGACTGAGAGGCTGCATGGGAAGGGTGTGGCTAGTGCAGGGCTCACAGCAGGGGCCCCAGTAACCAGGCACGATTAGAATTTGGCAACCTGAACAGCACCGGCTCTGGTGTTGCTCTTGCCTTCGTGCCGGTCTCGGTGTGGTGTTGTGTAACCCACCGCCAGACAGACAGACATGACCCCAAAGCCCCGAGGAGCTGCACCTTTACTGGAGGCTCTGTGGGCGCCCGGGAGGGGCCCCGTCACACGTCTCCCTGCTACTTCCCAGAAATCCTGTGCGTCTCTCCTTCCCCAAAGTGTCACTCTGTGCCTTCTGCCTGTGTCTCTCTCGCTGTCTTTTCCCACACCCCATTTCTCTGGCCGCGCCTCTGCCCCCCGTCTGTGAGGTGGGCCTGGGGCCGTCGCCTCTGCCCGCCGCTGCCCGCCCTGACCATCTGCTCTCCTGCAGCCGAGGGCGGAGCGGAGGCTCTGGGTGGCGGAGGCGCGGCTACGGGGGCAGGAGGTGGGTGCAGGGGTCCGGGTGGCCGCAGGGGACAGGAAGGGAGGCCGGCAGGTGGGGGAGCAGCAGGCCTGTTTCCTCACCCTGTGCTGTCCCCCCAGGAGCTGAGCAAGCGGCAGGTGGTGGCTGTGGGGCACCTGGAGGTCCCGGTGGAGCTGGCTGGGCTCCTGCGAGCAGTGGCGGGTACGTCAGCGCCAGGCGGTGTGGTGGGAGCGGGTGCGCGAGGGGACCAGGCCCCTCATGGCCTCCTCTGTCCACAGGCCTCAGGACTGGCCAGGTGCCCCGGGTGGCCCCCGTGCGGACTCCCCGGCTTCAGGCTGAGCCCCGGGTCACGCTGCCCCTGGATATCAACAACTACCCCATGGCCAAGTTTGTCCGGTGCCACTTCAAGGTAAGGGCTGGCAGAGGACCATTAGAACTGGCACTGTCCTCAGCCTGGGGCTGGCTCCCGGCCACGCCCTGTGGGATCAGGTATGAGTCTTTCAGTTGATGGGCCGTGCGGAGTCCGGGGTCTCCAGGGGGCCTGGATAGCAGTGGAGGGCCCTCGGGGGCTCGGGAAGTGGCTGTTTGGAAACATTTCAGAAATATAACGAGCGGTGGATCCATAGCACACACCCCTGCTCCTCATTTCCTGCCCTCTGAGGGGGCCTCACGGGGGCTCTGTCCCCGATACGCTGAAGTCTGCCCCTCTGCAAGCCGGTTACCCGCCTGCGCGCTGGGGACCTGTGTTTCCCAGGCTGGTGTGCCCCGACCTGGCCCAGAGCAGTGGATCCAGACGCGCCCGTCAGTCCCAGCCCCGTGCCCACGTGCCCGCCCTGTGCCCACGTGCCCGCTCTGTGCCCACGTGCCAGCCCTGTGCCCACGTGCCCGCTCTGTGCCCACGTGCCTGCCCTGTGCCCACGTGCCCGCCCTGTGCCCACGTGCCCGCTCTGTGCCTAGGTGCCCGCTCTGTGCCCACGTGCCCGCCCTGTGCCCACGTGCCTGCCCTGTGCCCCCAGGAACCTGCCTTCGGGATGCTGACACTGCCCCTGAGGACGCCCCTCACACGGCTGCCGGCGGAGTATCATGCAGAGGCCGTGGGCATCTTCAAGCTGGTACGGGTCTGCCTAGACCACCTTCGAATTCGTAGCCCCTGCCCCCGAGGCCAGACGGCGAGGCCCCTCGCCCTGCCCTCCTGGACCCTCTACTAGCCCAAGCCACGAGCCTGGGAGGGATGTGGTCGGATATGCATGTTAGAAAGCACCTTCTGGGCGTGGATGGTGCAGGAGGTGAGGGGCCTCCTGGAGGCCGGGGGTGCGGGGACGGGCTGGGGCTATAGGAGGTTCGTGAGCAGGAGAACCTTGATTTTTCCCAAAGGCTTGGTCACCTGGCCCAGGGCTATTACACTAACATGGGGGACTTTCATATGGGTAGGGGGACATGGGAAGGACATGAGAGGGATGTGGGGTGGGGGTGGGGACCTGGCGGGAACAGGCCCCCGAGAGGCCCAGGAGAGTCTGTTTGTGGCCAGATCCTGCGTTTCATGGGCGACCCCCAGCTGCATGGAGCCCGGGACCATGTCTTCGGGAACTACATCGTGCAGAAAGGGCTGGCGGTGCCCGAGCTGCGGGATGAGATCCTGGCGCAGCTGGCCAACCAGGTGTGGCGCAACCCCAGTGCCCACAACGCCGAGCGGGGCTGGCTCCTGCTGGCCGCCTGCCTTGGCGGCTTTGCGCCTTCCCCGCGCCTGGACAAGTACCTGCTCAAGTGAGTGCAGCTGCGTGGCCCGGGGCGGACGCCAGGTCAGGCTAGGCCAGGAGGGAGGCTCGCTCCTTGGAAGCTCAGGCTTGGGGGCTGGCCCGGGGCTTCACTGCGGAGGGCAGGAGTCGGGTGAGACGGGATACAGGGCTTCTGGAACTCGGAGGTAGCCAGCCCAGGGTGCGGGGAATTTGGAAGAGAGGCGCTGACCTCTCACATCGTGGGGGGCGGGGTGCAGCGGTATGGTTAAGAGTGTAGACTCCGACAGTCTGTGTTCAAATCCCAGCTCAGCCGCGTATGACCTGTGTGACCTTGGGCAAGTTACTTAATTTCTCTGAGCCTCTTTCCTCTCCTATAAAACGGGGCTGATAAGAGTACCTACATAGTAGGCTGTGTGAGGATTAAATGTGCAAACACGTGTGAAGTGGTTAGAACAGAGACGGGTTCACGGTAAGTGCTGTGTGAGTGTAGCCCTTGTCAGCATCCTGGTCTTGATAAGATGATGGTGATGATGATGTCACCGTGCTGGGTGATAAGAATGATTTGCAAGGGGAAGAGCTCAAGCAGGCCCTGGGCACACATCCTAGTTCTGACACTTACTTGCTGTGTGACCTGGGCCAAGTCACTGCCCGTCTCTGAGCCTCTTTCCTTACCTGGAAATTGGGGATGGTAACAGGACCCACCTCACAGGGTAGCTGTGAACCACGGAGCGTGCAGAGCTCCCTGGAGCCGCGTGCAGTAGGGGCAGCTCCCTTGGCCGGCCCTGGGAATCTGTGCCAGGGGCAGGGCCACTACCTGCCTGCTGGGCTTCCCGTGGGCACGGCTCTAGCTTCCCTCTGGTAGCCGCTGCCTGCCTGCTCCTCTGGTGCTCCTGGCCAGGCTGCCAGCAGTGGGGAGGGGGCAGGGAGCCCGGCACGAGCAGTGCCCGCCCCTGACAGGGATCAGGCTGGTTGGCCCTGGGTCAGGTTGATCCCTCACGGCCGTCTCTGTGAACTTGGAAGCAGGCTCAGAGAGGGCCGATGACCGCCCGGGGTGGCCTGGTGGGGGAATGGAGGGAGTCCCCAGAGGCCAGGTCTTTGCCCACACCCCCTGCAGACCCTACCCTGGCAGTGACATTTTGCTCCCAACAAGCTTAGGTGGGCTAACCTGGAACCTTTTTGGCCGTCCTTGGGCCTCTGGCCTGGACGCTTTCCACTTAGCCCAGGAACTCCGGGCTGCCCGAGATCATCTGTAGACCACTCTCAGAGCTCTGGGCTGGCCTGGGCCCTCTGACTAGCCGCGGGGTCTTCCCCCACGCCTGGCTAGCCTCGGGTCCCTCCTCATCCTCGCGCCAACTCCTACCCATCAGGTTTGTGTCTGATTATGGGCGGAATGGCTTCCAGGCTGTGTGTCAACATCGCCTCATGCAGGCCATGGGCCAGGCCCAACAGCAGGGCCCTGGCGCTGCCCGCACCTTCCCTCCGACCCAGCTCGAGTGGACAGCAACCCAGGAGAAGGCCGGGATGGCGCTGGACGTGGGCTGCTTCAACGGTGAGCTGCCCTCCCTGCGCGGTGCTGCTCCCCGCAGACCCGCCCCCGCCCCATGGAGGGGCAGCTGGAGTCAGCAGGCGCCAGTAGCCTGGGGTTAGGAGACGCTGGGGAGGGGCCTGTGGGATGTAGCCCTGGAGAGAGGTCAGCGTGTGGGCACACGGGGGCTGGACCTGGAATGGGGGAGGGGAGCCAGGGCCGTGAGATGCAAGTTCAGGGTCCAGGACGAGAGCGGGAAGCGGCAGGACTGGCCCGCAGACGCTCCGGGCTGAGCCCTGCACCTGCTGCCGCCCAGGTGACCAGCTCTCCTGCCCAGTGCACTCCTGGAGTACGGGGGAAGAGGTGGCCGGAGACATTCTGAGGCACAGGTGGGCTCCTGGAACGCCCCACCCAGTGCGCCCCTGTGCACCTCGGAAGGAGGAAGGGAGGGGCGAGAGGCCAGGCCCCCAGCCCCGGAGGGTCCACTCCGGCCATGAGTGGTGTCTGGCTCCCATCCCAGGGTCTCCCCCGGCGGTGCCTCTCGGCTCTGTCCCTTACTCCCAGCCCTTCGCGTGCTGTCTCCAGGGGGCTGGCCGACGGCTGGCGGGGCTGGACGGTGGCTATGAAGAAGGGGGTCCAGTGGGCAGAGCTGGCCGGCCACGACTACGTGCTGGACCTGGTGTCGGACCTCGAGCTACTCAGGGAGTTCCCGCGACAGAAAGCCTACTTCATCGTGGGTGCAGAGGGTCCCACGGCTGGCAGGGGAGGTCCCAGGTAGAGATGGCCTCTCCTAGCACAAGGCCCCCCCTCCCGGATGCTGGCGGTGGGGGACTGCGTTCTGAACTTAAGCTTCAAGGTCCTCACGGAGGTGGGGCTCGCCAAAGGGCCCTGCCTTTAAAGGGAGAGAGTCAGCCAGTTCCGGGGCACAGGAGAGAACGGGGGTTCTGGGAGGGCTCTGGGTCTCCGGGGGGTCAGCTGCTCTGTGTTCTCCGTCCCCACAGGGTTTTTGGAAACAGCTGGGACTCGGACGAGGACGTGCCCACTAGGCCCCAGCCCCCGAGGCACGTGCCCGTCATGGCCAACTCCGATGGGTACTGCAGCCACAATGAGGATGGTACAAATGGGGAGATTGAGGCACAGAGAGGGACAGTGACCCACCAAGGTCAACCAGCAGTGGCCGCTGTCTCTGGTGGGGAGGGAGCCTGGGAGCCAGGAGTGGTGGTCAGCAGGAGAAAAGAAATTGACTTTTGTATCCCCCAACCCCGCCAGCCTCGGACGGCCGTGGGGAGCCCGCTGTGCCCCACAAAGGACTGGACTGCTACCTGGATAGCCTCTTCGACCCCGTGCTGTCCTACGGGGATGCGGTAGGGACGCAGCAGGGCATTTGCAGACCACGGCGCGGCGCATGCGCACAGGAGCCTCTCACAGCCAGGGTCGTGGGGTGGCGTGTCCCCTTGGATCTCTGCTGGGGGTCAGGCAAAGGATGAGGGTGTCCTTACAGCTAGAGGTGCTCGGAAGGACCCACAGCTGGGGGTCCAGGGCACACTGGGAGCGGGCCCCCGGGCACCCTTGCTCAGTCTGGGAACTCCCACGAGCCCCTCCAAGGCATAACGTGAAGCCCTGAGCCGGGCACAGCCCCTCTGAGCCTCAGCTTGCTCCCCTGTGAAAGGGGTGGGTTGGGGCTCGCAAGGTTGCCAGAGGCCTGACCGGGGTGCCGTGTGGGCAGAGGCTGGGCACACAGCAGATGCTGGCCAGTGGGAGGCCCCGGGACGCAGGCGGTGGCGGTGTCAGGTGCCTGTTGCCTTGGAACCTGGGGAGTACGGCACTGGGGCAGTCACTTGAGCCACCTGCCCCCGCTCCCAGGACCTGGAGAAGCCAACAGCCATTGCCTACCGCATGAAAGGGGGAGGCCAACCTGGTGGAGATGGCAGTGGCGGCAGCAAAGGCACCCCCCGGAGACCTCCAGAGCCAAAGCCAAAGCTAAGTCAGTGCCTGCCCCAGGGTCGGTTCCAGGGTCGGGCAGGGTGGAGCCCCTCGGTTCTCAGGGCTGCTTTGGCCCTGGAACAGAGGCAGCCTTGGCCGTGGGGGGAGGTTGAGCCGGCGGAGGAGGGGCAGGCATGGTAGGGAATTCCCCCCATCTCCCGAGCCTCTGGATCCACGTCCCCTGACACGGCCCCCCCAGTTCCAGGCCTGGACGCCTCCACGTTGGCCCTGCAGCAAGCCTTCATCCACAAGCAGGCTGTGCTGCTGGTGAGTGCCGGGGTTGGGAGCTGCGGGGGGCTGAGCCTGGGCCTGCCCGCTCACCACCGCTACTCCCCCCAGGCCCGGGAGATGACCCTGCAGGCCATGGCGCTCCAGCAGCAGCCCCTGAGTCCCAGCCCAAGGCCATCACCCCCAGAGGTGAGCCTGGTTCCCCAGGTGAGTGCTGTGGTGCCCTGGGGCATCGCTGCGCCTCTCTGAGCCAGGAGCCCCCTCAACCCCTCCTGGGCAGACATGGGTTCCCTGAGAGGAGACTGATGTGTCCTGGGAGGTCCACCCCACACCCTGCTCTCCACAGAAACCCCTAGCGCCAGAGGCCCGGCCGAAGTTCGTAGGCACTGGACTCCCGGCCAAGCCCGTGCTCTTGCGCTCCGCTCCAAAGCCTGTGGCTCCCGCTCCTCTGGTCAAGGCCCTGAGGCCCCCCACCAAGCCCGTGGCTGCCCCCATTCTAGCTCAGGGCCGGGCTTCTCCAGAATCCAGTGAGTGTCCTCTCCCGGCCGGGGGGCCTCCCACTTCCCAGGGCGGGGCTGGGAGGGCAGTCTCACCTGTGCCCCCATGCCCCTGCCGCAGCTTCGCCCAGCCTAGAGCTGGTCCGGTCCTCGACCCTCAACTCGGAGCACTTCCCGCAGCCCACGCAGCAGATCAAGGACATCGTCAGGCAGCACCAGCAGCCGCCCCGGGGAGGCCGGCCCGAGGCCTTCAGGTCAGCCTGACCTCCCCAGCCCTCCAGCCGTCCAGACAGCGGTCTCCCCACGGGCCTGCGCGGCCGCCACCCATGTGCCCGTCTGCTGGGTTCGCAGCGCCCCCCGCCCAGCAACTTTTAGGGAGTGAGTCTATTCACACAGGTGGTCCAGATGAGCCACCCGGGCAGAGGGAGGCCAGGGCCGCTCTCTAGGGTGTGCTGTGTGACCCCACACCCGTCTCTGGTTCTCTCTGGGTTCTCGTTTATAGTGATGGGGGTGGAGGAAAAAGTTCCCTATTGTAGGATTATGTGGCTGGGAAGAGGAGACTCAGTGTCCCACCCACCAGGAAGGACGGCGGGAGGGTGTTCGTGAAGCGGCCAGACCCCCACGAGGAGGCCCTGATGATCCTGAGGGGGCAGATGAGCCATGCAGCGGCAGCACCTGGCACCCAGGTGAGGGGCAGGGTCTGGCTGGGCCCAGGTGGAGCAGAGGACGAGTGGGGCGTCTGGGGGAGCCTCAGAAGCCAGCTGCCCCTCTAAGCTGTGGCCGCGCTGCTCCCCCCTGAGCGCTGTCTTTGGGGCAGGGACAGGTCCCCAGAGAGGCCGTAGCCCTGGTGAAGCCAGTGACCAGCACACCAAGGCCATCCGTGGGGCCCGCTCCAGGTGAGGGCCAGGAGGGAGGGAGGGAGGGGCCCGCGGGCAGGTGTCCAACTATGAGCACAGGTGAGACTTGGTCTGCGTGACGGTGGCATGTGTGTCCGTGTCCCTGGGCCCGTGAGGGCCTACAGTGTGGACGTTTGTGTAATTGCATCAGCACTTAACACTGATTTCGGGCCAGGCCCACTCTGACTTCACTAAATCCTCACTAAGACGCTTCAACACAGTACCATTTGTGCCTCTAGATGTTACAGGTGGGGAGACAGGCACAGAGAGGTTAACTGACTTGCCCAAGATCACACAGCTCAAAAGTATCAGATCAGGGATAGAAACCCAGGCCTCCTGGCATCACAGCTGGAGCCCTAACCTCTGCATCCCCTGCCTCACGGCAGCCACAGCCATCTTAACAGAGATCAATCAGTCGGTTCACGTCAGGCCCTGCCAACAACGCTCCAGTGGCTCCTGGGATAAACTCCAGACTCCTCACTGTGGCCCACGTGACGCGGCATGACCTGCCCACCTTCCCAATCCCACCTCTTCCCGCTCCCCCCTCAGACACTCTGTTCCTCGCTGTTTCTGGCACACACCGAGCTCACTCCTGCCTCGGGGCCTTTGTCCTTGCTGTTCCCTCTGTCTAGAATGCTCTTCCCGGAAGATCTTTGCATGCCGGGCACCTTCTCATCATTCAGGTCTCAAGTGTCACCTCCTCAGAGAGGTCTGCCCGACCGCCCAGACGGAGCGCCCCTCACAGACCAGCCCCCAGACCTTCCTAAGTCACCGGTTTTATTTCCACCCCAGCTCCCGGCACTGAGAGCTCTGTCCTGTCTGAACTGTCTGTTCCGCCCACACCTGCCGGGGCCTGGCCTCCAGGCAGCAGCCTGTCTGTCCTGCTCCCGGGCGCCCGGCCCCTGGCTGGGCCTGCAGGCGCCGGGTCTCCGTGTGCGGGGAGGAGGGCTGGGCTGTGTGAGTGTGCACGTGTGCCCGCGAGATCAGGTGTGGCTACGCCACGGGCCAGGAGGCCTCTCCGCCCCAGCCCGCTCCCGCCCCTGCAGCGCTGTCCTCACGGTCCCTGGAGCCGGCCGAGGACCCCGTGCAGACGCGGCTGCACCGCCTCCTCAGCCCCGACTTCTACGGCTACCAGGATGCCCCCTGGCAGATCTTCCTGCGCAAAGAGGTGTTGGAGCCCGGCTGGGGCTGGATGGGGGCAGAGGGGCCCGAGGGGGGCGGGAGACCGAGTCAGGGTCGGAGCTGAGCCAGGGTCAGGGTCGGAGCCCGGCTGGTGCGGACCGAGTGGGGCTGCAGTGGGGGAGGGCCTCCAGAAGGTCCTCACGGAAAGCCCGCCCCCACAGGTGTTCTACCCCAAGGACAGCTACAGCCACCCCGTGCCGCTGGACCTGCTGTTCCGCCAGGTGAGGGCCTCTCCTCCCTGAGTGCCTCGTGAACTCAGCAGGGCAGGGGGCGCGTAGCTTAGCCGTCCGCACGTCCTCCTCCTTGGATTTGGGGTCCTCGACCACAGTGAGGAGGGAAGCTGTTCTGCCGAGTCCCCCACTGTAGACAGGCTCGAGGAGCCCGCGGTCCCACCTAACCAGACTCACAGCTGGTCTGAGCTACCCGGGGCCTGGGGTCCAACCCAAGCCCCGCCATACAGAGTAGGAAACGAGGGCTCGGGGAGGGTGGAGGTGAGGAGAAGGGAGAGGCTCCTCGGAAGTGGGATCTGATGTACACAGATGACCCCGCTGTTGCGTAAAGGCACCCCTGCCACGTTCCCGGTCGTCCTAAACCAGTCCAGCCTGGGCTCCCGGTGGGGGGAGTCCCACGGGCCGCCCGCATCACACTCACCCCACAGATCCTGCACGACACGCTCTCCGAGGCCTGCCTGCGCATCTCTGCGGAGGAGAGGCTCCAGATGAAAGCCCTGTTTGGTACCGTGGGGGGCCACGGGGAGGGAAGGATGTCGGTGGGGCAGCCAGCTAGACCCCCCCGCCAGCCCCCACCCCCCGCTCTGCTCCTGGCCTCTCCCACGGCCCGGCCGCAGGTCTGGGTTGGGCTCTGCCTGACCAGCTGTGGCCTCGGCTGTCCCTGTCTGTGGACATCTGTTTCCCAGTATGGACACTGGGAACACAACGGACTGACACCTCCTTGCTGAGGGTCAGCCTCCCCTCATGCCACGTGGGTCAGTCCTGACCCGACCTGTGCCCCTTAGCCCAGAACCAGCTGGACACACAGAGGCCCTTGGTGACGGAGAGTGTGAAGCGGGCCGTGGTCAGCATTGCACGCGACAGCTGGGAGGTCTATTTTTCCCGCCTCTTCCCTGCCACGGTGCGAGCCCCCTGCCTGCCCCCTGCCCGCCCGGGGGCTCCAGGGATGAGGCCGGAAGAGCCTCACGTGCCACTTGTCCCCACCCCAGGGCAGCGTGGGCACCGGCGTGCAGATCCTAGCTGTGTCCCACACGGGCATCAAACTCCTGCGCGTGGTCAAGGGCAGCCACGAGGCCGGTGGGCAGCTTCGGGTCCTGCGCACATACAGGTGACCGGCAGGCGGGCGGGAGTGGGGCTGGCCGGACGCTGGACATGGGCCGGCACCAGCGCCTCCTCACCGGCTTGCCTCACAGCCGTTGACTGAGTACAGTTGGCCCTCCATATCCACAGGCTCCACATCCACAGATTCAACCAACCGCGGATGGAAAATATTCAGAAAAAAAATTTCAGAAAGTTCCAAAAAAGCAAAGCTTGAATTTGCCACTCACCAGCAACTATTCACATAACGTCTACATTGCTTTTATGACTATGTACACAGCATGTACATTGAATTAGGTGTTAGAAGTAATCTGAAAAGAAAAAAAAATAACCTGGAGGTGGTTTAAAGTATACGGGATGTGCATAGGTTATATGCAAATATCAGACCATTTTATAGGAGGGGCTTGAGCCTCTGTGGATGTTGGTGCCCTCGGATACCGAGGGGCGACTGTACCTACGATGTGCACGGCTCTGTGCCGAAGCCCTTCAGTCAGGGAAACAGGCTCATAGAGAGGTGCCGCTTGTCTCGGGTCCCACAGCCAGGAAGTGGCGAGCTGGGAGCCACTACCCCATCCCCGTCTCCGGCCACACCGCAGCCTGGCCCTCACAGAGCTCGCCGTGCAGCGGGGGCGACCGTGTGAACAGCCAGATGCAGACGCAGCTCGGAAGGGAAAGGGTGCTTCGGCGTGAGAGCTTCCTGAGTCCTCGGACTCCTCCCTCCTAGCAGCCCGCTTGTCCTTTGTACCAGGGCACGGGGCTGGGGGGGGTGGGGCGAGCTTCACTCACCGGTTAGGTGCAGGCTCCTTGCTTCAGGAGAGGGAGAGTTTGCTCAGGGAGTGAAAGAGAGAGATTTGTGTGGGCAAAATCTGCGAGGCTGGATCATGAGGCAAAAAAATAAAAGGCACAGCATTGGGAGGGCTGGAAGGTTGTGGGTTCACAGGGTGCGGGCAACACAATAGAGCTGCGGACAGGAGGGGAGGGGAGGCCGGCAGGGGCAGAAGGAGCAGGGCGGTGGGTGGAGGGCATCCCTCTAGCTGCGGGGTCCTGCCCTCATGCCACCTTCCCATCCTCCAGCTTTGCAGATATCCTGTTTGTGACCATCCCCTCCCAGAACATGCTGGAGTTCAACTTGGCCAGCGAGAAGGTCATTCTCTTCTCAGCCCGAGCTCACCAGGTCAAGACCCTGGTGGACGACTTCATCCTGGAGCTGAAGAAGGTCAGGGCCCTCCTACAGATGCCCCCGGCAGGGCTGAGGGCCCCGAACGGGGCTCGTGCCTGGGAAGCGTGGATGTGTGTGTGCGTCCGCAGCTGTGTCCGGAGGCTCTTGCACGGGCTGTGCCTTCCAGCCGGGACGCCCGCTCCCCTCTGCCCACTCCTTCAAAGTCCTTTACTGATGCCTCCGGGCTCCATGGCGGCTGCATTGCTCATCCTCCTGCAAGGACTGCATTGCTCGCTGCCGCCCACTGCAGTGGGAGCCTCCGCCCCCATGCTCCCTGCAGACCAGGCAGCCCCCAGGCCCGGCACCTGGCCTCAGTGGGGAGGCTTCGGGAGGGGTGGAGGGGTGAGGCCGGGGCCAGTGCTCTGACGTCCCGTGTGAGGGGCAGGGGAGTGGCCCCTGGCCTCGGGGAGGAGGGGGATGGGACTGCAGCCCTCACCCAGCCCCTGGCTGACCCAGGACTCGGACTACGTGGTCGCTGTGAGGAACTTCCTGCCTGAGGACCCAGCGCTGCTGGCCTTCCACAAGGGCGACATCATCCACCTGCAGCCCCTGGAGCCACCTCGAATGGGTCAGCGCCACGGGGAGGGGTGGGCACGGCGCGGGGGGGCGGGTAGCTTCCCAGCAGGTGCTGACGTAGGTCTGGCCCTCAGGCTACAGTGCTGGCTGTGTGGTCGGCAAGAAGGTCGTGTACCTGGAGGAGCTGCGGCGTCGAGGTCCTGACTTCGGTAGGTGCCCCGGGACCCCCGTTCAGCTGCCAAAGCTGCCAGACCTAGAAACCCCAAACAGAGAAGATGCACGATGGGGTTCTGGGGTCCCAAAGGGTCTGGCCTGTCTGCAGCTCCTAAGGCGGCCAAGCAGCCCAGCCCTCTGTCCGCGTATCTGGCTGAAGGGTCTCCGTGGACATTCGTGTTTCCATGTGTGTGGCCCGAGGGTCCACAAGCGCTGCATTCTGCTCTCTGCAGCTCCCACTGAGGGAATGCCTTCCCTTCCCAGAGCCTGTGTCCTCCTCTGTGAACACCTCCCGCACAAGCTCTGGATCCCTGGGCCCCCGCCCTCCCCAGATGAGACCCTCCTGCTGCTCAGAGCCCTTCCCGCCCCCTAGGTTGGCGATTTGGGACCATCCATGGGCGTGTGGGCCGCTTCCCTTCCGAGCTGGTGCAGCCTGCAGCTGCCCCCGACTTTCTGCAGCTGCCTGCCGAGCCGGGCCGGGGCCGCGCTGCTGCCGTGGCCGCTGCCGTGGCCTCCACTGCCGCTGCCCGGGAGGTGGGCCGCAGGAGGGAGGTGAGAGCTGCCCGGAGCTGGGCGGAAGGGCGGACACGGCAAGGGGGTCATCCTGACTGTGGAGGTGGAGGGGAGGGGCTCAGCCAAGAGCAGGCCATCCCGGGGCCCGGCAGCCTGGTTGAGCTAGCCAGATGTATGACCTATTGGGATGTGATCCCCCCCGACGTGACCAGAGATGGCTGGAGGCGTGGCCAGTGGGGTAGGGTGGGTGGGGGTCAGCGGAAGGGTTGTGACCAGGCCAATGGGGCAGGACCAGCCTGGGCCGGCCAGCAGGCGAAGTCCACCTGGGCCAGGGCGGGGCCAGGTGAGGGGGGCAGGTCCAGTCCCGTGGCACAGAGCTCGCCAGGGTGGAGAGAGAGAAAGCAGTGAGGGGCAAGGTCAGCCGGACCAGGCCACTGGGGAGGCAGTGGGCCCACACGAGAGAGTCTGGGCACAGTCAGCCAGGGGTGGCGTTGGGCCCGCTCTTGACTGGGCGGGGTGCGGCGGCCGGCCCTCTTGCAGGGTCCCCCAGTCAGGGCTGGCTCCGCGGACCGCGGGGAGGACGGCCTGGCTCTCCCACCGTACACAATGCTCGAGTTTGCCCAGAAGTATTTCCGAGACCCTCAGAGGAGACCCCAGTGAGTGGTGGCCCCACGCCACATCCCCACCCTGGGGAGGGTCCCTCTGGGGCTTCTTGCAGCCGCTCAAGCAGGAGGCCCCAGTTCTGGGGGGGAATGAGAAACCCTGAGGGGTGAGGCCCGCCTGCAGCCTCCACTTCGGGAGCCTTGCTGCCCGGTGGGCTGACACCGAGTCAGGCACACTCCAGGTGGGAAGGGGGTGTAGCCAAAGCTCGGAGGCAAGACTGGTCAGTAGTGTCCGCTTCCTGTTGCAGGGACGGCCTCAGGCCGAAATCCAAGGAGGGTCGGGAGTCCAGAACCTTGGAGGACATGCTTTGCTTCACCAAGGTGTCTAGCCCCAGGCCCCCTCTGTAAAATGGTGGTACAAGAGCCCCCTCCCAGGCCCGTGGGCCAAACAGCCTTGTCCCCAATGGGACCCAAGCACTCAGCACCCCGAGGGCCTGTGTTCCTCTCAGGGGCAGTGTCTTCCCTACTGGCATCCCGGCTGCCTTTTGGTGGCGTGGACCCTCCTGTTGTAAGAGGAGGCACCATGTGGCCCTCCCCTCCTCCCACTCCTGACCCAGTGTGCCCATCGCAGACCCCACCCCCACGACTCAGCCCCTCCCATCAAGACCCCGCCCCCTGGTGACCCAGCCCCTCTCCCCACAGACCCCGCTCCAGGACTCCCTCATTGAGCTCAGCGACAGCAGCCTCAACAAGATGGCCACAGACATGTTTCTAGGTGTGGGGGTGGGGCTGCGGCCAGGGCTCTGGGCCAGGTGGGATCCCGCACTGTGACCCCTGCTCACCACCACCCCTTCCCTCAACTCAGATGTGGGGCCCCTGCAGAGAGGAGGAGCCTCCCCCACCTCCTCTGGCCACAGCCTCCCGGGGAGGCGTCCAACCCCAGGGTCCCCAAGGGAGGCAGGCAGCTGGGGGTCTGGTGGCCCGAGTGGGACAGGTGTTTCCTCCAGCTGTGATGCGGTTCATGGGAGATGCCTCGCTGAAGGGCCAGAGTGAACTGGACGTGCTTTGCACCCTCCTGAAGGTCAGTCCGGCCGACTACCGGTGCTCCCTTGCCTGCCCAGTGGCTCAGTTTCCCCATTTATCAACCAGAGTAGCAGGACTTTAGGGTGGGAAGCTCTCATGTGGCCCAAAGAGGAGTGCATCCCACTGGTGGGGAGGGGTCTGGGAAAGGGGCACCAGGCCCATCTCCAAGTGCCCACCCTGTTCCTATGTGCTGGGTGTGTGGCGTGTGACCTGTGACCTGGCCCGCCCTGCCCTCCTACAGCTGTGCAGGGACCATGAGGTCATGCGGGACGAGTGTTACTGCCAAGTTGTGAAGCAGATCACAGACAACACCAGCACCAAGCAGTGAGTGTCTTCCCCTCCCCCAGCGCATCCATGCTCCAGGAGGGGCCAGGTCAGCCTCCGGAGTCTCTCCCCCTGTCTCTCCCTCACTCCATAGACAGAACATGCTTGGTCTGGGACAAGCCCTTTCTTGTCTCTGAGCTTCAGTTTTCTTATCTGGAAAATGTAGTGATAATGTGTGAGTCCAGGTTCTTGGTTGCAAGTGACAGAAACCCAATTAAATCTGGTTTAAGCAAAAGAGGGTTCAGGTAAGTGAAAAGTCTAACATAGGACTTCAGGCACAGCTGGATCCAAGTGTCATCAGGAAGCAGTCCTCTATATCTTGGCCCTGCTTTCCTCTGTGTTGATATCATTCCCAAGCAACATATCCCATAGGTTGGAGAGAAACATTTCCCAGCTCAGCAATCCCAGGGAAAGCAAGACTGACCCAATATTTGCAGCAAAAATTCCCAAATCCGGTCTTATTGGTCCCATGCCCATCCCTGAGCCAAGCACAACGGCTGGACGATACAGAGCTCTGATTGGCTAGACCTGGTCATGTGCCTGTCCCCAAACCAATCACCGTAGCCAGAGGGAGGCTGAACTCTAATTGGCCAGACCTGGCTCCCACACCCATCCCTAAACCAGTCACCGTGGCCGGGGGCTGCAGTGTTCTAGTTGGCGGGTCCTGGCTCTGATACCCATCTCCAAACCACAGGGACCGGGGAGGGGTGGGTGGTTTCCCAAAGGAAGCCCAGGTGCTGTCCCTAGACGCCAGAGGTCCCCACGATGAAACCCTCACCCCAGGGCAGCACAAGGGTGAGCTTCCGTGTCCCGCACACGACCAGCAACAGTGGGGACGCAAAGCGTCTGCCACCCTCCTGTCCGCTTGCTCGCATCCCCCAGGAATTTCACAGCCACTCAGCACGTCCTCCTGCCCCTCCCACCCAGCCTTACCCGCCACCAGCTCTGCACAGGGTCCCCCGGCCCTCTTTCAGAGACCGTCACCCAGAGAGGTGCCCCCGGGGAAGGCTTGTCTTTAGCCGGGGGTGGGGGGGGCTCGTTCTCTTCCTTCCCTACCTCCCACCTGGATTCTCAATAGAACACAGCTTCTGCGTGGCTCTGGGCCCGCCGGCCCTGCTCTCACTGGGCAGGGAGGAGGAGCATCCTCAGAAGATGAGCTGCCTGAGAGCGGGAGAGACTCCCGGCGTGGCACTGCAGTGCGGCGGCCGCCGGCAGCGTAGCCCCGTGTGTGTCCTCGCAGGGACAGCTGCCAGCGAGGCTGGAGGCTGCTGTACATCGTGGCTGCCTACCGCAGCTGCTCCGAAGTCCTCCAGCCACACCTCGTTCGCTTCCTCCAAGCCGTGGGCCGGACCCCGGGCCTGCCCTTCCAGGGTGAGGGGCCAGCGGACGGGGAATCAGGGCCAAGGGCTTGTCTGCATGAGGACCAGCCGGGCAGCTGGCCGAAGGGCCTGGCCCTTCACAGGTGCCCGGGCAATGTTTACTAACATCAGTCCATCCCCAAACGTTTGTGGAGGTCCTGCAGGGGCTGATGCGATGGGTTGTCTGATCTAATGGGGGAGGGGGGAGGATGGTGTATCAGGGAAGGCTTCCTGGAGGAAGTGTTGCTCTGGTCATGAGCACATGGGAGGGATTTCTAGGTAGGCTGAGTAGCAGGGGTGAAAGCCCAGAGAGGAGGATGTGTGGCATGTGGGAGTGGAGGAGGAGGAGGCAGCCGGGCCCTGTTTCTCTGGCCTTTGGGAATCAACAAGGGTCTTGAGAGGGTTCAGGCAGGGGCGCCAAGGCTGGTGGCAGGGTCTTGGCCTTTTCCCCTTGGATTTTGGAGGGAAGGGGCCGCTCTTCAGCCTCACCCCCAGCCTAGCTTCCAGAGCAACCCTTGGGTTCCCCTAAGAGAGCGGCCAGGGCCCCGGTGGTTACCACGGCAGCCATGAAGGAGATGGGGACCTCACTCTCTTTGCTTCTGAAGCCTCCTCTTTGACTCAGGCAGCGGACTTCCCTGGACTCAGAAGTGAAGAGACTCAGCTCCAGGGAAGGTGGCAGAATGTGCCCAGCCCTCTTGACCCCTCCCCAGAGCAGGGCGAGGGCACTGCTTAGCCCAGAGAGATGGGGAAACAGATGCTGGGGGCTTCTGCGCTGGGACGCTGCGCACAGCCGCGTCGTCTTAGTCACACACGGCCTGCGGGGGACAAGCCCCGAGTCACCAGCTGTCTGCGGGGCTCATGGATAAGCAAGACGTGCGGGCCTCCGCTGCATGGGATGGGGGTTCAGATCCAGCTCTTACACTCTGGCTCTTGACCTTGGGTAAATCACTGCCCGCTGAGCTGTCTCCTCAGCCGTTGAAGGGAGAGCAGACACACGGCCCCACCCTCCCACCCCCCGCCCCATGGACGCAGGGCTGGGGCCAGAGGAGCCCCTTCCTCCCCTGCCCACCCCGGGCCAGTCCCTGACTCCCGTTTCTGCAGGGATTGCCAAGGCCTGTGAGCAGAACCTGCAGAGAACGCTGCGCTTCGGTGGCCGTCTGGAGCTCCCCGGCAGCATGGAGCTTCGGGCCATGTTGGTGAGCGTTGGGGGTTGGGGTGAGTGAGACAGCCCGGCCCAGAGACCCCGTCACGCGCACTCGCCAGCCCTGCCCGGTCCCTGTCGGGGACCCCCACGGAGGGGACAGCAGTTGGCCCAGAGCCCGGGCCCGGCCTCTCCCACCTCCGCAATCTCCTCACCCCAGGCCGGCCGCAGTTCCAAGAGGCAGCTCTTTCTTCTCCCCGGAGGCCTCGAGCGCCATCTCAAGATCAAAACGTGCACTGTAAGTGATGGGATGTCTCCGGTGGGCAGGGACCCCAGCCTCCAGGGTGGGCCCCCAAGGGTGCTGAGCCCCCCAGGCTCCCGCACTAGGCAGGATTTATCTCTCAGAGGAGCAGCCTGAGCCTGGGGGAGGTGGGACCTCCAGCTCAGGATCAAACTGCAAATAAGAGACAGGCCAACTCGGAACCCAAGTCTCTCAGACTCCGAAAGGTGCGCCCTTTCCTGCATGAGGCTGGCTCCCAGGGACCTTGGGGATCCTCGTCTCTGCGCAGGGGGTCTGGGTGGGCTTGGGGGCAGAGGTCGCCAGGCCAGCGCAGCCTCACGCTTCCCTCCCCGCAGGTGGCCCTGGACGTGGTGGAGGAGATCTGTGCTGAGATGGCTCTGACCCGCCCCGAGGCCTTTGATGAGTATGTCATCTTTGTTGTCACCAACCGAGGTGAGTGGCCAGAGGGTGCGGCGTGCTGGGCCCACGCCCACCACCCCCACTGTAAGGCCCAGGTCAGATGCCACTTCCTCCAGGAAGCCCCTCGGCCCAGGTAGAGGGACCTCTCTGCCCCGAGACCCCCAGCCCCACGTCTGTCCCTCTCTGCTTTGTTCTGTGTGAGCTTGCCTGGCCTGTCAGATCACGAGTTCCTGGAAGACAGGGCTCCCCTGATGCCTCCCTCGGGTCACTCAGTGGGCCCTGCCCTCAAGGAGGATGAGACTTGATAGGACGCGACTCCTGGACCCACAAGTGCAAGTACTTTTTCCTGCCTCTTAAAGCCTTAATAGTGGCCATAAGGGCCCCCACCCTTGGTCTCACCTGACCCTTCTCAGTGCAGCTGAACCCCTTCTCCCTGCAGCCCACCTTCTGTAGGCTGTGGCCTTGCTTTCTGCCACCAGCCTGTCAGTTCCATCCACCTCCAACCAGCTCTCCCGCTGCTGCCGCGGCTCCAAACCATGTATCCTCAGCCCTGCTTGCCCCGAGTCCAGCCAAGACACGGGGAGGGAAAGGCAGTAACAAAATGATCCCAATAACTGAATTTATGGAGCAGAGGCTGTGTCCCAGGCACTGCTGAGAGCATGTCATCCTATAAACTGCTTTAATCCCCACCACAACCGTATGAAATGAGACGGTTATTGTTCCCATTTACAGATGGGAAAACTGAGGCCCAGAGAGGCTGTATTAGTCTCCTGTTGCCGCCATAACAAATCAGCACATACTCATTGGGTTAAAACAACACACGTTTATTATCATATGGTTTGAAGGTCAGAAGTCCTGAAACCAGAGTGTCCTCAGGGCTAACTCCTTCTGGAGACTCCGGGAAAGAGTCTTTTTCCCGGCCTTTTCCGCTTCTAGAGGCACCCACATTCCTTGGCTCATGGTCCCTTCCTCCATCTTCAAGGCCAGCAGCATAGCATCTTCCAATCTCTCCTTCTTTAAGGACCCTTGAGACTACACTGGGTCCACTTGGGTACCCACAATAATCTCCCCATCTCAAGATCCTTAATCACATTTCAAAGTCCCTTTTGCCATGAAGGTACATATTAACAGGTGGTGGGGATTAGGATGGGGACATCTTTGGGGTCAGGCTGTTATTCAGCCTGCTGCAGAGATTAAAGGACTTACCCAAGGTCACACAGTTGGGATTTGAACCCAGACTGTCTGGCCTCGAGAGTCTGGCCTTTATTATCGTGCCACACCCCCTCTCTTTGGTAAAATTTTACCGAAGGTGTGGGATGGGAAGCAGAAATGTCAGTTCAGGAAATGAAAACTTAAGCCTCTCGTACAGGCTGAGACCCACTCAGTGCCAGACTCCACCGTCCTCCCCACCCGCCCCAGGAGCCCGGCAGGGGGTTCTCCCCTGAAGGAGTTCTGCAGAAAGGCACCCACTGGCCCTCCTGATCTGAGGCCTCTTGTGCCCGTCCTTGTCCCCAGCCCTCCTCTGGAAAGGCGCTAGGCTTTCTCTGAGCACCACGCAGGGCACTTCCCTAGACCTAGGCGGGCTGTAGCTTGCGGTTACAACTTCCACAAACACAGGCACCCTGTCCCACAAACGTGCTCTCCTTTACTGAGGATGCTGTGTCCCAGAGCGGGGAGGGGGCTTGCCACTCGTACCCCAGCCAGCCGCCCCCGGCTCCCCACAGGCCAGCACGTGTGCCCACTCAGCCGCCGCGCCTACATCCTGGACGTGGCCTCGGAGATGGAGCAGGTGGACGGTGGCTACACGCTGTGGTTCCGGCGCGTGCTCTGGGATCAGCCGCTCAAGTTCGAGAATGAGCTCTACGTGACCATGCACTACAACCAGGTCAGCGCGCGGGCCGCTCTGAGGCTCTGGAACTTTCCGGGCTCCCCCGGGCCTTGGCATTTGAGGCTTTCATGTTTCGGGCCCCGAGGCGTCTGCTCCCTGCATGGGCTCTGCTTTTCTGAGTCTTCCGGCGAGGCTGTCCAGATGGCACCCCTTCAGGAGGCCCCTCCGTCCTCCTTCCTCTGGCTCCCCTCCCGCGCTGAGCACTTGGCATGTCCCTCACTGAAAGGCCTTGCCTGGCCTTGTCGTTTTCATGGTGCTGCCCCTCCCCTTTGAGACTTGGTCGTCTAAGTGAGGGTCATGGGGTTAACAAAGCCTGGTTCTTCCTCTTGTGCCGACACTCGCGGATGTGTTTGGACAGAGAGCGCGTGCTTCTCTGGAGCTGGTGCCGAAGCTGCGGCCGTGCCGAGTCCAAATCCAGCCACTGGGCTCTTGTGCCTGCGGGTCAGCCTCGGCAGCCTGAGGACTTGTGGAAATGGGACCCCGGGTCCTGCACGCTGCAGGCGGGTGCCAGCGTTTCCCGGGGTCCTGTGGCTTCCCGGCCACAGCTCCCCCAGCTCACCGTCATGTGTCACTCCTCCCCGAAGCCCAGGGAAGTGACAGGTCACCCTCCCCCGGAAGTGAGTGGGGCTGGAACCGCTCAGTGTCTGTGTCTGCGCCTCCCCAGTCGCCTGCCCAGCGCCTGGCCGCCCGCGGCCCCTCACCTGCATCACCCCATCCACCGCAGGTGCTGCCCGACTACCTGAAGGGCCTGTTCAGCAGCATGCCGGCCGGCCAGCCCGGTGAGCAGCAGCTGCAGCAGGTGTCCAAGCTGGCCGCGCTGCAGCACCGAGCCAAGGACCATTTCTACCTGCCCAGCACGTGAGCACCCACCCAGCCCAGCCCGTCCGGCTGGGACCCCACCTCCGGGCACGACAGGTCGCTTCCAGCTGGTAGTAATAGCTCAGAGCAAACTGATAAAAAGCTTTCAGGACACACACCCTGTGGTCCAGGAAATACACATGGCCCCGCAGAAAGATTTGGCCACAGAAACGTTCACCGTGGTGTCGCCTACAATCTCCGACGACAGGGAATTCCTTAAAAAAATTGTGGGGGCTTCCCTGGTAGCGCAGTGGTTAAGAATCCGCCTGCCAATGCAGGGGACACGGGTTCGAGCCCTGGTCCGGGAAGATCCCACATGCCGCAGAGCAACTGAGCCCATGCGTCACAACTGCTGAGCCTGCGCTCTAGAGCCCGTGAGCCGCAGCTACTGAGCCTGCACACCCTAGAGCCCGTGCTCCGTAACAGAGAAGCCACCGCAGTGAGAAGCCCTCGCACCACAACCAAGAGTAGCCCCCGCTCGCCGCAACTAGAGAAAGCCCGCGCGCAGCAACGAAGACCCAACGCAGCCAAAAATAAATTAATTAAAATAATAAAATTAAAAAATAAATAAAAGATCCCGCGTGGCACAACTAAGACCCACTGCAGCCTAAATAATAAATAAATAAATAAATATTAAAAAACAAATTGTGGGGCGTCAGGCAGCCTTTAAACTGATGTTTTCGAAGAGGCGAGACATCAGTCATCCCAGGCTCTCCGTCTTCGGGCCCTTTTTTTTTTTTTTTTTTTTAACAAATTAATTTATTTATTTATGGCTGCATTAAGTCTTTGTTGCTGCGCATGGGCTTTCTCTAGTTGCGGTGAGCAGGGGCTACCCTTCATTGCGGTGCCTGGGCTTCTCATTACGGTGGCTTCTCTTGTTGCAGAGCACAGCCTCTAGGCGCACAGGCTCAGTAGTTGTGGCACACGGGCTTAGTTGCTCTGCGGCATGTGGGATCTTCCCGGACCAGGGCTGGAACCCGTGTCCCCTGCATTGGCAGGCTGATTCTTAACCACTGCACCACCAGGGAAGCTCCCTACTCTCTTAAAAATAAGACCCCAAAGAGCTTTTGTTTCTGTGCGTTGTATCTATCGCTATATTTACACTATTCAAAATTAAAACTGAGGGACTTTCCTGGCGGTCCAGTGGTTAAGACTCCCTGCTTCCACTGCTGGGATGCAGGTTTGATCCTTGGTTGGGGACTAAGATCAAACAAACAAACAAAATTAAAACTGAGAAATGATTTAAAATATTGACTTAGTAAGTAATTAAAAATAAGGACACCCCGTGTTCATATAAATGCGTGCACGTGATAATTATAATACAAATAGTGTAAGGTAACATTACACGTTAATATAAATAAGTTATGAAAACACAAGTGTGTTTTCCCAAAAACTCCAGTGAGAAGAGCGGCACTGTTTGACATTCTGCAAATCTCTGTGCCATTTGGCGTGACAGACGGCAGCTGGATGCCTGTCTCTGCCCCTCTGTCAGTCTGTTGTGATCTCACGTGTCACGTAGCCTCTGGAGGCTCCACCGTGCACTTGTGAGGGAACAAGAGGGGAGAGCAGATGACCGCTCAGGTTCTTAAGGAAGCGGCTTTGCCCTCCCAGACCCTCGGCCACACTGTGAGAGCCCCTGGTGTGAACCAGCGTAGGGAAGGCAGTGGACTGTGGACAGAGGATGTCCCAGTGCCCAGCACACCATAAGGGCTCAGCACCCAGCTCTCTTTCCGTGCTGTCATTTTAAGGGGAAAGTGCAGGAAGCACAGAAAGGTATCATCCCAGCCCTGGAGAAAGACAGTTGTGGCATTCCTACTCTTTGCAAGGCACTCTGCACACATTGTCTCAGCTTATCTCCCCAACCGCACTTTTTTATTTTTTTAATAAATTTATTTATTTATTTATTTATTTCATTTTTGGTTGCGTTGGGTCTTCGTTGCTGCGAGCCGGCTTTCTCTGGTTGCGGCGAGCGGGGGCTACTCTTCGTTGCGGTGCATGGGCTTCTCATTGTGGTGGCTTCTCATGTTGCAGAGCACGGGCTCTAGGCGCACGGGCTTCAGTAGTTGTAGCACGCGGGCTCAGTAGTTGTGGCGCGCACGGGTTTAGTTGCTCCGCGGCATGTGGGATCTTCCCGGAGCAGGGCTCGAACCCGTGTCCCTTGCATTGGCAGGCGGATTCTTAACCACTGCGCCACCAGGGAGGTCCCCAACCGCACTTTCTTTTCCCCTTTTACAGATGAGGAAACCCAGGCCCAGAGAGGGGATGTGGCTTCCCCAGCTAATAGGTGGTAGGACCAGGATCCAGACCTGGGGAGACTGGGTCAGATGCCAGGCTCTTACCCAGCAGAGCGGAGAGGAAAGACATTTCCTGGAGGGTCTTTTGGGGGGTTCCCCTGATGTTCCCCCTTCCCCAGTGTGCAGCCCATGGCAGCCGGGACCGGTATTTGTTGGTATTTTTCAGACGTCCTGAGACACAGGGCTGCCCCAGGGGAGCCATCATGTGTCAGGGGGAGGCCTGGCCTGGTGGGCCCAGTGCTCTGTGCCCTCCGGCTCTGACCAGCCACTGGTGGTTGCTTTGCTGCCCTGATAGTTCCCTCAGCGTGTGCTTCTCACCCCTTCGGCCTGGGCTTCTCCCTGGGGCGGGGGCTACAAAGGATGAACCCACCTTGGGTTCAAGCCTTGGCCCGGCCCGGTCACTGTGTGACCTTGGACTAGCTGGTGAACTTCTCAGAGTCTCTGTTCCCTCCTCTGCAAACGGGTAGCCTAGTGGTACTGGCCAGCGGTTACTGAGCACCTGCTGTGTGCCCAGGCACTGCGTCGTCCTCACTCCCCAGCGATTAGGGGTCCAGGAGGTTTAGCGTAAACCCTGGCGGCACTCAGCGCAGCTTTTCCCTGCACGCCAGGCACGAGGCCCAGGAGTACATCCCAGCCCAGCTCTACCGCACTGTGGCCGGCTCGGCGTGGCTCAGCCTGCTCGGCCAGCACCGGCAGCAGATGCAGGCGCTCAGCCCCCACCAGGCTCGCGCCCAGTTTCTGGGTGAGAAGGAGTCTGGGCTGGGGAGGGGATCGTGGGGGCCTGGTAGAGGAGGGTGGGGTGGAGGCACCTTTGCCTTTGTACAGAGGCATTTTTGGTGCCAGCGTTCTAAAGTCCTCACCGAGGCCCCACCTAGGCTGGGGGCCCCCGGCAGGGAAGGAGGGAGGCCCGAGGCAGGCGCTGGGCCGGCGGGAGGAGCCGCCAGGCTGAGGGCCCCTGCGCTGCCCGGGCAGATGGGGGGCTGCGCTGCGGAGCCTGCCTCGCCTGACCGCCTGTCCCCCGCCCCCGCCCCAGGCCTCCTCAGCGCCTCGCCTATGTTCGGCTCCTCCTTCTTCTCCGTCCAGAGCTGCAGCAACGTCGCGGTGCCCGCCCCCTGCGTCCTGGCGGTCAACCAGAACGGCCTCAACTTCCTTAGCACCGAGACGCACGTGAGTGGCCTCAGCCCAGCCCCACCCCTCCCCCCAGGGGGTGAGAAGTCCAGCTCCACCGCTTACACCTGCGTGACCTTGGGCGAGGCCCCTTCCCTCTCCCAGCCTCACTGCCTCACCTGGTATGCCGGGCTGCTGTCAAGGTGAAAGGAGGTGAAACACAGGCCAACACTCAAAGGCTGTGTTGCTCTGCTGGGGCTGTCAAGGCGGGGCTGGCAGGGCTTCAGCAACAGAAATTGTTTCCCTGGTGGTTCTGGACGGTGGACATCCGAGATCGAGGTGCCCGCAGGGTTGGTTTCCTCTGAGGCCTCTCTCCTTGCTTGTAGATGGCCGTCCTGCCCGTGTCCTCACATGGCCCTTTCTCTGTGCACATCCCTGCGGTCTGTGTCCCAATTTCCTCTTCTCATAAGGACAGTGGTCCCGTGGGATGGGAGCCCACCCTAACCTTACCTCTTCAGAGGTCTGTCTCCAGATTCTGAGGTGCTGGGTCAGGGCTTCATCATATGGATTTGAGGGACACAATTCAGTCCAGAACAAAAAGGATCTGCTACCCCTATTCTTAGTTCTTCCCCCGGGAGTGGGCCCTGAGATGAGGGCTCCAGGGCAAGTGGCTTACGTGGAAACACTGGAGCTAGGAAGTGAGACCAGGAGGAGGGTCGTACCCTGGGGGATACACCTGGGGAGGGGCGTGTTAGCAAGCAGGTTCCTGCTGTGGGGACTGGCGCTCGGTCCAGCGGGGAACACGGCCCTCAGAGGATGCCCCCCATCGTGCGGGTCGGGGAGCTGGGTTGTCTGTCCGCTGTGTCTTGTTGCTCGTGATGGGGTGCTGACTCTCATCACTCTGGCTTCCCCTGTGTGGGGAAGCTCTGCCTTTGCCCCTGGGGCCAGGAAGAAAGCTCCAGACCAAGAGGGGCGGGTGTGAAGAAGCAGCCTTGATGTGAAGGTCAGGGCACCACCGGCATTTCCTGCATCCCTAGATCCCAAGCATTTAGAGCAGTGCCTGGCACACTGCACATGTGTGCATCAGTATTTGTTGAAATAATTTCACAGGTGAGAAACTGAGGTCCAGAGAGGTAAAGTAGCTTGCTCCGGGTCACACAGCAAGTCACTGGGGAACTAGTACTCGAACCGAGCTGTCACGCCTCCTGTGGATCTGACCTCCAGGGGAGGGGTAAGGCTGGGTGAGACTGTCGCACCCCCAAGCCTGTCTGCCCCCATTTCCCCCAGGAGCTGATGGTGAAGTTCTCCCTGAAGGAGATCCAGTCGACGAGGACCCAGCGGCCCACGGCCAGCTCCAGCTACCCGTACGTGGAGATCGCACTGGGGGATGTGGCGGCCCAGCGCACCATGCAGCTGCAGCTGGAGCAGGTGGGCCCCGCCTGGCAGCCCGGCTTGTCACCCGGCCCCCCACTCCCTCATCCCGCTCACCAGGCTTTTCTCTGGGTCTGTCCAAGGTGGGTCAGGTCCTGGCCGTGTCCCAGGGAGCATGCAGCCCAGTGCAGGGGACAGAGCTGACCCAACACCTCACAGAACTGTGGGCCTTGAGGGTGGTCTACCAGAGAAGCATCTTGATGGTGGGGTCATGGGGAAGGGCGGGCCCAGGTTGTTTGCAGAATAGTGAGGAGTTTGATGAGGAACTGGGGAGACACAGCCAGGGAAGGGCAGGTCTTAAGGGTCCTTGAATATAAAGCTAAGAATCTGGGGCTTCCTCCTGAGGGCGCTCAGGAGCCATAGAAGGTTGGTGGGAGGGCAGGACCCAGGCAGTTTGAGGACGTTCACCTGGGCTGAGGCTCGGAGGATGGATTGTGGGGCCTGAGGTTGAGGGGTGGAGGGTGGGGTTCCCATGTGACAGGGAGGCCAAGGCCCAGCTGCCCTGGACCTTCTCCTATTCGCAGCAACTGTGGCTGCTCCTTAAAAGCTGTGTCTGACCTCTAGGTCAGTCAAGTCCAAGTCTCGCAGTGCCCGGGGATGGGGCAGGACCAGAGTTCTCAGCCCACCGGAGAGAGGGGATTGAGGTCCAGAGAAGGGGCAGGAGCGGGGCTGGGCTCACACGTCTGGGCCCACCGCACCCACTCAAGATGTGGGCCCAGGACCACTTCTCACGACACGGCCTGCCTTGGTGGGGCTGCTATCCCAGGGTACGAGACAGGGGCTCCCACTGCCCCAGCCCTGCCTCTGAGGGAGGAGCCCCCCGCCCCGGGCTCCTGGGGAGACTGCGACTGGGGATCAGTGTGCTTCCCTTCCTGCTCCTGCTGAGGTCACCCCCACCCTGGCCTTATCTGTGGCTCAGCCTGCTTCCCAGAACCCCTAGTCTGAGCTCCCACCACAGCAAACCCACCTCCTCGGACCTGCCCGTCTGTTGCTCCTTGGGCCCCTTTTCTGGAGACCCCTCCCCTGGACGACCTCTAACTGGTGCTGAGTCCGGTCCCCCCTCCCCAACCCTGGCACCCCTCTGACCCTGAGGCTTCCAAAGCCAGCTCTGCTGAGACAGCCCCTTATTTCTCTCTCCTGCCCTGACCCCCTCAGCATTGCCCTTGGAGACCAACAGGCCTCTGCCCTCACCTCTCACCCTCACAGGCCCTTGGGCCCCCAACCCAGCAGCCCTTCCCGTCCCCGCCCCCTCCTCTGAGCTCTCATCCCTCCCCTCTGCTTACTTGCCCCCCTCCCCGCCCCAGACCCCCTGCACTCACTGTCCCTTCCGCCTGGGACGCGCTTCCCTGCATCACGGGGCTCCCTCCCTCCCTTTGTACGGGTTTCAGCACAAACATCGCCTCCTTCTAGAAGCCTACCCTGACCCTCCTCCCCGATAATTCACTCTCTCCGCCTCAGTAGCCCTCATATGGCTTGGAAGTCACTTAGTTATTTGTTCCCAGGTTGTCTGTCTCCCCACTAGAATGTCAGCCCCAAGAGGGCGGGGCGGGGCAGGGCTGTGTCCAGCTTGTCCGCACGGTGTCCCTAGCACAGCCTGTCGTGTGGCTGTAGCGGATGCTCAGGAAGTGAGTGGGTGGAGGAGGAGGAGGCCTTTTCGGCTTCTCCACTTGCTCCCAGCACCCTCCCCACCCGCGACCTCTTTGTGTTGCCACCTCTGCTCTGCCTGTCATGTATGTGTAGAGGACACATTTATTAATTAATCATTCATTCTTTCAATGTATAACCAGTGAGCATCTCTACGCAGCAGGTTCTGTACTTAGCTGCAGAGATACTGAAGAGACCCTCCAGCCCTGGCCCCCACAGAGCCCCAGGTCTCAGGGGTGTGACAGACATCAAAGACTCTCTGATAAACCGTGATCAGTGCTGGGAGGGTGTACCTGTGCTATCCAGGAGGTAATCAGCGAGGGCTTCCAGGAGGAGGTGATGTCTGAGTGCAGCAGTGATCCTGCCTACCTCTGACAGGCTGTGTGAGAGCATTTGGAAGCAACCCAGCTTCTTATTGAGCCCCAGTTTCCACACCTGCCAAGTGGGGCAGCATTCCCAGTGAGGCCTGGAGTGCTGCAGCATGTGGGTGGGAGGATGGCTGGTGGGGAGGAGCCCATCTAGCGCTCTGATCTCATTAGCCGAGGTGGCCTCCAGGGTGTGGCCTTGGGTTTCAAGTCCCACCATCCCCAGCTGTGAGGTCTGGGGCAAGTGGCTTCAGGGCTCTGGCCTCAGTTTCCTCACCTGTGGAATGGGCTCTAAGAATGTCTGACTCATAGGGACACTGCAGGGACTGGGAGGGGTGGGACACGGGGGGCTCCTGGGACAGTGCCTGGCCCTTAGTCGCCACCCAGTAAGTGCTGTCCTCCTTATTTTTACCCTCCCTCTGAGCAGCTTCCCAGCCCCCAGGAAGCGCCTGGGGAGATTCCGGCACTGGCTGTGGTCTGAGAGAGCAATTTTCCACAGTCCCCGCTGCCTGTCCCGCCCCCAGCAGGTGGGAGCCCTGAGGCTGGGTCACAGCTCATTCTAGGCTGTGGGCGCCAGGTGGTAACCACGGCAGCACGTGGTTAGAAACCATTTACTGACGGGGCTAATAGGGTTCAAGTCTAGAGGATTCACATGTAGTAAAATCTCACAGCATCCTCCCCACGGCTCCGTGAGGCAGGCCCTGGTAAACCGAGCCGCCAGGGGTGAGACCACTGAGGCTCAGAGAGGCGCAGT
Source organism: Balaenoptera physalus (assembly GCF_965194825.1). Classification (NCBI taxonomy): domain Eukaryota; kingdom Metazoa; phylum Chordata; class Mammalia; order Artiodactyla; family Balaenopteridae; genus Balaenoptera; species Balaenoptera physalus. Next base: position 64,195,910 of record NC_138901.1, on the reverse strand, counting down.
AACTGGCTCCAGGTCACACAGGCCACGTGCAGCAGAGCTGGCAGATGCGCTGGTCTCCTCCCGGCTCCCCCTTCCCACCTGCAGCCTGGCGTTCCTCCTCCTAGCTGCTCATGCTCCTTCCAGGGCCCTGGGGAGGTGGGGACGAGGCTGGGGCCCACTAGTCCCGCCGGAGGCTGGCCTCCATCTCTCTCCCCTCTCCCGGCCACGTCTCACCCCAGGTGAGAGCTGGGAAGTGTTGGGCCTCTCACCGTCTCTCCTGCAGGGCCTGGAGCTGTGTCGCGTGGTGGCCGTGCACGTGGAGAACCTGCTCAGTGCCCGTGAGAAGCGGCTCACGCTGCCCCCCAGCGAGATCACGCTGCTCTGACCCAGCCCCCAGCCCCCAGCTGCCCTGTGCCAGGAGGCTTGCTGTGTGGTCCCAGGGGAGTTACTGGGCCAGAACCTTAGGGGAGACCAAGAGGCAGTAGGTGGCGTGGCGCAAGCCCCCAGGAACCTGAGAAGACTGATCCTGAGTTGGGATGGAGTTGCAGTGTGCAAACTTGGGTCAGATGGCAGGAGGGACTTCCAAAGACTGACCAGTGGGGCCTCCTGCCACCTACCACTGTGGCCCTGCCCCGACTCCCCCTGCGGCAGGGAAGCCCCACACCAGTAGCCTAGACAGACTGAACCTGCCTTTGCTTTCCTTGGGGTCTGATGTTCAAATCTCCATCTCCCTGTCCTGGTCCCTCACATGTCCCCCTCAGGTGCCCCTGCACTGCTGCTGAGCTTGGATTCCTGGCTCTTGGTCATTTCTGTGCAAATAAAAGGTACGCCTGGCAGCCTGTTCTCCATAGGGTTGTTTGTTGAGTGACTGGAAAACGAGCCTGAGGGAGGAGCCAGGAGGTGGAGGCCCACGTTCCCCTGAACAGAGCTTCCAGCAGAGACATCTGTCCTTACTTCTCCCTGCGGGCCCCTGCCCCTCTACCCCGCACTCCTTGGGTAGCCCTAACCCCAGGACCCCATCACTGGATGGGCCACACAATATTTGAGAGTGGTATAGTAGAGGGAGGGAGATGTTTCATGTCAGCGGCTGGGGAGGGAGAAGGCTGGGAAAGGGCTTCCCAGGGAATGGGATGTTTGGGTTAGGTTTTGAACCATGAGTTGGAGTTTGCTATAGGAATAGATGGAGGGGAGGGGAATGAACATTCTAAACAGAGAAAACAGTGTTTGTTCCCTACTCTTTCCCTCAAAGCCTAGGACAATGCCTAACGCAGAGTAGGTGCTTAAAAAATACTTGTCGCATGAATGAAAGAATAAATGAATGAATGTTGATGGAAAGTGCTAGTGCTTTGGGGAACTTATGGGGGAGGGGAGGCTTGGGAGAGGAGGGCTGGATAGGTGTGTGGGGGCATAATTGGCTGGAGCCACGGTGTCAGAGGAGGGGTTTATTTACTTATTCAGTACCTATTAAGCACCTACTGTGTACTAGGCAAATGCCAGGCACCGGGAGTTGCTCCCAGTTAGAGGCTCTGCCCAGGTGAGAGGACTTTTGGGTTTCAGAATGCAAGTGGGCCGTGTGAGTGAGACCCCAGCTGAAGCGCATGGAACCGGGAGGAACCTCCCGGCCCAACTCTGGCCACGATGCAGACTCCTGAGCTGGATGGTGTCTGAGGTCTGAGTTTTGGGAGGTTTGTTACACAGCATTGGATAACTGAACAGCAGGACTTCGGGATTTCAGGACCTGGGCCTTAAGGCATAGGCTCATGTTTTTTTTTTTTTTTTTTTTTTTTTTTTTTAAAGATTTATTTATTTTATTGATTGATTGATTGCTATGTTGGATCTTCGTTTCTGTGCGAGGGCTTTCTCTAGTTGCGGCAAGCGGGGGCCACTCCTCATCGCGGTGCGCGGGCCTCTCACTATCACGGCCTCTCTTGTTGCGGAACACAGGCTCCAGACGCGCAGGCTCAGCAATTGTGGCTCACGGGCCTAGTTGCTCCGCGGCATGTGGGATCTTCCCAGACCAGGGCTCAAACCCGTGTCCCCTGCATTGGCAGGCAGACTCTCAACCACTGCGCCACCAGGGAAGCCCCTAGGCTCATGTTTTAACAGCTGTTCTGGTGCCTCAGTGGTGGCACCAGCAGGTCGAGCCCTCGTCAGAGGTAACGATCCCCAGGAGGCAGAGTGGGAAGACTCGGGTGGCAGGAGAATCAGACCTTGCTGTGGCCCCCAGACCCAGAAAGACAGGAACTCCAGGTGGACGTGGGGAGAGCCAGAGCAGAGGGAACCAAGCCCCAGGGTGCCCGGCCTGGCATGGGGTGAGAACACAGGAGACACATCTGGGAGGCATGGGAGCCTGAGACAGTCACGTCCTGTCTTCGTGGGGAAACTGAGGCCCAGAGGTGAAGCGAGTAACCACTAACTGGCCTGGCCGAGAGTCAAAGGCAGGCAGGCTGGCTCCAGAGTCAAGCTGCCTCCCCCTGAGGCTTGGATGGGAGAGGGGAGGGCCTGGCTGCAGGGCATGGGGAAGCCTCCGAGGGGGTGTCTGGGGGCCCTGGAGAGGTGACTCCCATGTTTGCCTGGTGAGCGGATCACTGGGGTCTCTGGCAGGACTTTCTGATGAATGAGGTAGTGAGCTCCCTGCCACCAGGTGTGTGTGCAGAGTCCGATGCCCCCGGCTGGAGGGCCGTTGAGAGGTGGGTGCTGGGCTTCTGAAGGGCCTGAGCTCTCGCAGCCCAACTGCCAATATGCTGGCAACGGGGCCCTGCCCGGGCGTTCACATAGAATGGCCCAGGCAGGACTGGGGCCCCAGCCCAGTCCCCTGACCTTGGCTTTGCCCACTGGCCACCTTCTCACCACCCGCAGCTGCCTTCCTGCTGCCACCACCAGCGGTGCCCACCAGGCTGGGTCAGGAAAGGGCAGGAGCCGATTCCCTACGGGCTTCACGCCTACCCTCTTTCCCCTGCACCCGCTGCTGCTTGGAAGGGAGGGTCAGGGCCAGGGTCCCAGGTGTCCAGGCTTCCCCATCCCACAGGCCCTGCTGGCCTGGACTTTCTGTGGCCCCATGACAGCCCCCACCTCCCACCAGGGACCGGTAGGCCCCTAGTTTAGGACGTGGAAACAGGCCCACACTCGAGGCCAGCGGTCCTCTCTGCTTAACGTACAGGATGCAGGACTTTATCTCATCTTCACACCCACCGCACACATGGGCACTGATTTCATTCCCGTTTTACAGAGCTTGTCCGGGGTCCTACAGCCCGTCAGGAGGTCAAGATCCAAACCCACGTCTGTCGGGTAGCAGGGTCTGGAGCTCAAGCCCCGACCAGCCGGGGGCGGTGGATGGAGAGGGCGCAGGGGCAAGGGGTCGGGGGCACAATGGCCAGGGTGGCGAGGCCACGAAACCCAAGATGCATTTCATCCCAGTGAGAATCTGGGGAGGCTGCTGGGGAGAGCCGAGCCTCCAAAAACCACAGTTAAGGAACGGGTGGGAGGCACAGGGACCAAAGAGCGTGACCACGCGTGCAGGCCCCACCGTCAGGGGCCGGGAGGGTCTGAACAAAGGCCTGGGCGCCCGGGAGGGCGGTGACTCCGGGGACCGCGGCCCGCGCTGCCGTCCCCAGCTCCCCGCCGTCCCGGGGGCGCCCGGCCCAGGAGGGCCGCGCACGCGCCGCCGCCGGGACGTGACTAGGGCAACGTCCACGCCGGGCGGCGGCGAGGGGGCGGTGTCTGTGGCAGCAGCCGTCGGGCCGAGGGCTGGGCCGGGGCTCTCGGCGCCGCAATCTGAGCGTATCCTTGCGCGCTGAGCGCTTCCCTGCGGTCGGGTCTCCACTCAGGCACTCCCTTAGCCACCCGGTCACCCTTCAGGGGTCCTCGCGGCCCGCCCGCCGCTAATTAGGGGAAGGACGCAGTAGCCAAGGCGACCGCCGGATTGACAGGCATGCGCGCCAACCGGCTTCCGGAAGCTACTGTCTGGGCCTGCCCGGCGCGTGGCCGGTGGCCCAGTGACAAAACTGGAAGCGCCAAGGGGGCGGTGACCGGGCAGGCTGGGTTGTGGCGGTTCCTCGGTGATTGCGCGCTGGGGGCTGAGGCGATTTCGGGCGTTCGGACGATGCCGTGACGTAGCGTGGCGACAGCGTTGACGGCGTGAGCCCACCCCCGTGGAGGGAGCCCTACGACCGCGGGGGAGGCGCGGACAGGAGGCAGGCTGCAGTTTGGGGCGTTCGCGGAGCCCTATAGTGGGTGGGGGAGGGGCGGTGGACGGCCCCCCGTCTGCGCGTGCGCCGGCCCCTCTGCTGACCCGGCCGCACGCGCGCGCATGCTCGCTGCACGCGGAGCCGCCGTGGCTGGTCGTACTGCGCGTGCGCGCGGAGCCGCCCGCTGAGGAGCGGCGCTGGCGGACGTCGGGCGGGTGGCCGTGACGTCGTGAGGAGCGCTTTAAAGTGCGGGCCGAGCAGGGCGTCTGAGGGTCCGGCCAGGAGTCGGGCCGAGACTCCGCGGCCGCCTTGCGCGGCATGAGGCCCTGCCGGCGCCCCTGCCCCCCGGGACGCGGAGAAGGCGGAGGAGGAGGGAGTCTCGTCGCCGTCGCCGCCGCCGCATGACCCGTCGCCCCTGAGGCCGCCCCGCCGCCCCTCGACGCCCCTGCCGGGCGGCGCGGCCTCGCTCGCGGGCCTGGCGCTGAGGGCCTCTGCGGCCCGGGGCCCGGGCGCGTCCCCCAGAGCCATGCCCGACCGCCCCGCTCGCCGCGGAGGGTCCTAGAGCAGCGGCGTGGGCCATGGCGGCCGCCAGCGGCTACACGGACCTGCGGGAGAAGCTCAAGTCCATGACGTCCCGAGACAACTACAAGGCGGGCAGTCGGGAGGCCGCGGCCGCCGCCGCCGCCGCCGTGGCCGCCGCCGCCGCCGCGGCCGCCGCCGCCGAGCCCTACGCGGCGCCCGGGGCCAAGCGCAAGTACGCGGAGGACTCGGACCCCGAGCGCAGCGACTTCGAGGAGCAGCAGCTGCAGAAGGAGGAGGAGGCGCGCAAGGTGAAGAGCGGCATCCGCCAGATGCGCCTGTTCAGCCAGGACGAGTGCGCCAAGATCGAGGCCCGCATCGACGAGGTGGTGTCCCGCGCCGAGAAGGGCCTGTACAACGAGCACACGGTGGACCGGGCCCCGCTGCGCAACAAGTACTTCTTCGGCGAGGGCTACACGTACGGCGCCCAGCTGCAGAAGCGCGGGCCCGGCCAGGAACGCCTCTACCCGCCGGGCGACGTGGACGAGATCCCCGAGTGGGTGCACCAGCTGGTGATCCAGAAGCTGGTGGAGCACCGCGTCATCCCCGAGGGCTTCGTCAACAGCGCCGTCATCAACGACTACCAGCCCGGCGGCTGCATCGTGTCTCACGTGGACCCCATCCACATCTTCGAGCGCCCCATCGTGTCCGTGTCCTTCTTCAGCGACTCCGCGCTCTGCTTCGGCTGCAAGTTCCAGTTCAAGCCTATCCGGGTGTCGGAGCCCGTGCTTTCCCTGCCGGTGCGCAGGGGAAGCGTGACTGTGCTCAGGTAAGCGCCTGGGAGGGGGGAGCGGCCCCAGGAGCCCGCGCTTTCCGCTTGTGACCCCGGCTTCTGTTTGCGGGGCGGGGAAAGGGGTCTGCGTTTAAAACACGGGCAGTAAGAAAGCAGGGAGCCGAGCTAGAATTTTCTATCCCAAGGGCAGATTTGACGAGATCGCAGACTTGACCCAGAACTAATCTGAAAGCATCTTTCTAGAAGGCTGGTTTTCGGAGTCTCTTTATCTTCGTGATTTGAGCAAGTCATTTTTCTATTTTGGGTCTCCGTTTCCAAGTCTGTGTTTTTAAAAAAATTAGTTGGGATTACTGTCTAAAAGTCTTTCCAACTTTGCCATTCTTGGTCTTTTTAACAGAGAACAAGTTCGTGGATTCCTTTAAGAGAGGAGATCTTCACAGAGGAAGGCCCTTGAGCGTGTTTAATTGATACACGTTCGCCATTCCCAGGAGGGGGAGTGGCTTCCCTGGAGTTGAACAGATCGGGGTTGGACCGGGAATAGAGGGCAGCAAACTTAAAATTCAGTCCCTCTTGGCTGCAGAAGAGCCCATTGGTCCTTTGTAAGATGCATTACCTGTCATCAGGACCATATGAAACAAAACAAAGCTTGTTTCTTTACCTGGTGTTCGGCTTTGTAGCTGTTCAGCAGATCTTAGGCTCTTGGCCTGTTTTCAGTCCCAGAACCTGCTGAGAGTTAGCTCAGGGCCCTGGCCCTCAGAGAAGATTGCCTGCTGCAACACCTTTGCTGTTTATGTGAAGTAGAAAATTTATTTGGAAGCTCCCTGCTTCCGGCCCTGAAACAAGTAAATCGAACGATGTACTTCAGTAATCCCCAAAACCTCTTAGGAGAGCTAGACCGCAGCTGTTCCGAGCAGCTTGGTTGCCCACCGAATTCTAGTACGGGGTCAGGAGGCACTGCGGTTTTGTTGCGAGCAGCTTAACCTCTGAATCTCGGTCGGTGCCGTGGGCCCCGGTCGAGGGGAGAAGCAGGGTCCCCGGAGCCCTCTCAGCGCCCTGAGGCAAGCGTTGTGTCTCATCTGGGGGGACTGCTGAGGCTGCTTCCGTATCTGGGAACGGCAGCAGAGCCGTGTGGTACCCGTCACGCCTCCTGAGGGGCAAGCCTGCCAAGTCAGTGGCAGCAGGAGCAGTACTTCGGCCTCCTTATGCGTCGAAAGCTAGAGGGCCACTTACCTCTCAGGTACCCCCTTGTCGTGTGGGCTCTCAGCTTCTCCTCAGATCTCCGTGCTGCTCCAGGTGGGTGTCTTGGCAGAGCCCTTTAAGACGGGATTTCCAGGGCAGACTCCCAGGTGGCCTGCCGTGTAAGGCAGTTCGGTGTCTGACGTCATCGAAGGGCTCTCCGTGCTTAAGAGGGTCTCTCACGCGAGGGCCATTTGCTCTCTTAACGGGGTACTGGTTTCCCCATCATCACAGGTCCTCAGGGTTGTCAGCAGGAGGTCTGGCGGTGGTCCGGTGTGTAAAGGGCGGGCCACAGGAGGCAGTTGTGACTTGGAGAGTCCCCTCCCTCCCACACACGCACACCCTGTATGGAGGAGAGGTTTCAGGTTCTTAAAGCGCAGGTCTGTTAGTGATCAGCGGGATTGCATCACCAGGAGAGCTCTCGTCATCTTCGCCTTAGAAGAGTGAAGTCCCGAGGCTTTCCCAGCCCTTCCTCCTGGGTTCTGACGTGGCTGAGGGGTCAGTGTGGGCGGCTCAGCCACGTCCTGAAAAGTGCTGCCCCGGGCTTCGCACCCAGCTCTCCTCTCATTGCTTTGGGGCCTTGTGGGCCGTTCTCTGATCCGGCTTTTCCATCTGTAAGTAGGGTGATGGCAACTTCCACAGCCTGTTAGAGCGAAAGGTGGTGATTGGGTGTGTAGCAGAGGGCCTGGCACAGGGTCGACCCTTACACCCTTACGTGGTGCTTTCACACACAGCCGTTTTGTGCTCCCCTGCTCTCTTGTCGGGGAAGGGGCTGGGGATTTGCTGGGGCCTTAAACACGGCTCTTCCCTTCACAGAGTTCACAGCCCGGGGGAGGCCACAGACAGTTAGTTACGGCCTGGAAGGTAACCGCGGGAGTACACTGGGGGGACGTATTACTCCGCTGTGGAGTCTGGAAGTTTTCGGGAACTTGAAGGGGGACTAGGAGGTGACTGGGAGTGAGCCGCCGAGCAGAGGCGCGGGCGGAGGGGAGCGCACGAGGGGCGAGGTGAGGGGTAGGTGCCCACTAGAGGCAGCTGGAGCTCATTGCCAGTCCTCAGAGCCAGCCTGGACCTGAGGTGGAGGTTCTGGTGTGGCGTGCCTCGCTGAAGCTGTAGCGCGGAGCTGCTCCGCTGCAGTCCTGTCGACGTGTGGGCAGTCGTTGTGGGGGCCGTCCCGTGCCTTGTGGAACGTTTAGCCGGGCCCCTGGCTTCTGTCCTCTATGCCAGAAGCACCTTCAGTGACGACCAGAAGTGTCTCTAGACACTGCCACGTGTCTCCCGGGGGTGAACCGTCCCCAGGGGAGAGCTACTGCGCTCAGGTTCCGGACACCCCCGCTAACTTAAATTCTCCAGCACCTGCTCACTTAGCTCTCTGAGCTTACTTGCTGTGCAGGTGGGTGAACACCTGCCTGTTAGTGCTGCCTCTGTGCAGGTCCTGCTTGGTCTCTTTCCTGAGCGGGGAGGAGGGGATGCTTGCTTTCATTTCCTGGTAAGTATCCCAGCCCAGAGGTGAGGAGCTGTAAAGCTGCCGATGGAAGGGGCTGATGAAGACAGTGGTTCTCTACAGATGGGGAGGGGTTCCAGTAATTCTCATCTGACTCAGACTTGTGTTGTTGATGGCAGTGGTGTCTGTAACCGTCCAAGGCAATATGGCAGGAATACAGTTTTATATTTAATAGTTGTCAGCGTGGATTTTAGTGTGTGGCAAACATTGACTCAGCAGTGTCCAGACGTGGGCATTTAGAGCAATTCCAGAACAGACCCTTCTGGAAGTGCTTCAAACTTCTTTCCAAACCCAGCTGGCAGTTGTTTTTTTGTAACCTTTCCATGCTGGGCCTGAGTGGGTCCTGTCTTAATGTTGTTCTCTAGAGAAATAAATATTTTTTTATCTTTTCTTATATCAGTTTATCCAGTATTCCTTTTCCTGTTCCTTGTACGGTAAATGGCAGATTAAAACAGATTTCAGATGGATTAATTGGAATAATTACCTCAAGGCTAATTGCTTACTTGCTGCTATTTTTAATCACTGCTGAGTGGTCTGTGGTTGCGGTGGCCACATGCCCAAAGACCCAGGCCTTAGCCACCTGTCTGGAAATGACTGTATCGCCCAGCCCTGAGACACGCAGTGGTGAGCGCAGCCTGTGACTTCCAGATAGCAGTTGATATTGGGGGGAGCGGGCACCCCTTCAGTTCTGGGCAGAGGACTGATCGTGTTCAGCTGGTTGAAAGCAAAGTTTAGCTTTCTGGCTTAAAATAGTTGGGAATGTAGGGCAGATAGGTCTGGGCCACATCTCTTGTGTGGAATCTTCTGATTCCATGAGAGGGGGAGGAACTTCAGGATGAAGTCAGGGCCGTTTATTCTCAGGAGGAGCTCTGGGCTACGGGGTGTTGGCTGGCCTTGGTTCTGCCAGGCGTGAGAAGAAGGCAGAGAGCAGCAAAGGAAAGGAAGCTCGCAGGCTAGTGACGGTCTTAGTCATGAAGGTCAGAGAAAGCAGAAAATAAATAGGCCATAAAAGTCTCAGGGCTGGCTGGCCATTTTGGCTGGGCCGTTGGTGGGCTGCCGCTACTGGGATGTAATGCTAACTCTGGAGGCAGGGGCTCATCTTTGCGGACTTTTTCCCGGGAGGTGGTGGGAGTACCTGTATCCTTTGCTGAGGTCAGTGAGGCCCCCACGGCAGATTGGACCTTGTCACTGGGAAACACAGATGGGCTCTTCTTCCTACCCCTCGTTACCTACCTCTCCCCACCGCCACTCCCATCAAAAAACAAAAACCAGCGTAGCATAGACACTGAAACCGAGAGTTTGATTAGAGTTCCAGTGCCACCACCTTAGCTGTTTGACTTTGGGCAAGTTACTTAATCTCTCTGGGCCTTAGTTTGCCTCTGCAAAATGGGGCTATTGAAGTCCTAGAGTTGTTAGCGAAGATTCTCTTTCACATGACCAAAGGCTTGAGGTTTTGGTGAAGTGTCTGGAAACAAGCTGCCTCTGTGCTCAGCTGCTTCCTATTTATACCTTGATGTGTACAGAATTGGGACTTGGAGCAGGTTGGCCTTTTTCCTTCTGGGTTCAGAAAGCCCCAGGAATGCTTCATTGTGTTAGGCCATGTGTCTTCTAGGAGGTTCAGGTGTGGTTATAACTTGAGTCTGAGCTCCCAGTTCTGCCCCTGTGCCCAGGTGGCTGGCCTGCTGCCCCCCAAATCCCAAGTGAGGTCCTGTAGGCCTCTCGGGGGTGAGGCAGGCTCATGGGGGCTGCCAGAGCAGGTAGTCCCCACTGGAGGGAGGTGTCGCCAGGCAGTCCTGGTGATCTCGGCCAGTCCCTCCATCTCTGGCTCTGTCTGCCCTGGGCAGGGCACAGAGTAGATGGGGAATGGCGGCCACCTTGGAACTGTGCCTTAATAATTCCGTCTCCAAGGCTCTCCGCTAGAGGAGAAGTGTGTAGTCCTGCACAGTCCCTTATAAAGAGTCTTCCAGACTCCTGATTTGACCTGCACCTGATCCTCTGAGGAAGGACTTGCTGCAGTCTCTGTTTTGTAGATGTAGAAACTGAGTCTTCTCAGCAGTAGGAACGTTGACCTCGACACACACGTCATCTAGCGTCTGCTGTATGCAGAGATGAGTAAGGCCTTTGCAGAGCTTTGTCTTGTAGGGAAGACAATTGCCACAAGGCCGAACTGCAGTAGCAGAGAGGGTGGGGTGGGTGGTGTTGGGGAGCCCAGCCTGGGGAGTTGAGCAGGGCTTCCCAAGAGAGGGGAGACTTTTCAGGAGTCACTCTGAGGCATACTGTGGTGGGTGACAGCCAGGCTCTTGCTCTGGGTGCTTGCGGCACACTAGTCACTGCTGCATGGCGGGGGTGGGGGGGGGCGCTTGGGCTCAGTGCAGGGCAGTACCAGCCTCAGGTATTTCCCCTCTCCCTTCCCTGTGAGAACAAAAGAGGAGGAGGCACTGGAACTTTTCTTCATGCCAAGGGTAGGCCTGGACCCAGGGTATATTAAGTTTCAAGCTGGCAGACTGGCACTTTCAAACAGTTTCTCTTGTAGCAAGTAAGTTCCTTAGCAGTAAATAATCCTCTGTGGTCTCTGTTGGACACTTTCTGCTGAAGTTTGGACAGAAGAGCTTCCTCTGATCAGGACTTGGAGCCTCCCACTCCCAGCGGAGCTTGATACTGAGGACGGGGTCAGTAGGCTGTGTCGTAGCTGCCAGGAAGTTCTAGAAGACCAGTGCCAGTGAGCTGTTCAGGTGGGGGTCAGTGAGTGCCATGGTCCTTTCTGTGGGCCCGTGCGGTCTTGCTTCTGCAGTAGTTCTGAGGCCTGGGCTGGAGGACAGGAACCTGGCATGACTTGCTCTTTGTTCTAGAGCACTTTGGGAGGTGGGGGCACTTAAAATTTGACCAGCGTCTGGATCTGCTGCTTTTGTGTTACAGGATGCAGTTCCTTGCTGAAGATGGGAAGTCAGGGCCCTTGGCAGGTCCTATATCCAAGTCAAACAGATTAGTAACACTCGTTAACAGTAAGGAAGGTTGCCTGCAACCGGTACTGCAGGTCTAGGCCTTAGAAATATGCCTTGGATTGCCTTTGGGGAACTGGACTTCACTCTTTGGGAAAGTCCCGTGTTAATATGGGACTGTCTTGGAGCCCAGATCTGCGCTCCCCTAATGTGGAGTGGCAAGAGAGAGCACAGGACGAGATCTAGAGCTCCTAGCCCTGGGAGGGGGCCCAGGAGGCCTCTGCTGCAGGGGGAGCCTGGAGGAAGGTTGTCCAGGACCCCTGGCTTGTGTCAGGTGCTCAGTAAGTGGGGGTGCCAGGCACCCTGCATTATCTCACTGAATTCTCATGGTAGCCCTGCAGGTGGGCCTCCCACTGCTCTTCTCCAGGGGTGCTAACCAGGAAGACATATAACTGTAGTTCTGCCTGGAAGAGAGGAGGCACTGACCCTTTTAACAATCTCATCGTTAGTCACCGCAAAGGAATGTCGTAAGTGACAGAGCAGAGAGCACCACCACATGAACACCCAAGAATCTCCTGCTGTCCCTGCAGTTGGAGGAGCTGAGGTTTTGGCCCAGCATGTGACTCAGCTAAGGTGACAGAGCTCAGGTTCTAACCCAGGCCTCTTCAACTCCTCGATCGCTGTATGGCATTTCTCTCTGGGCCTCCAGATATTTTCTTAAAGATTTTTTTTTTTTTTAATGTGGACCATTTTTTAAAGTCTTTATTGAATTTGTTACAATATTGCTTCTGTTTTATGTTTTGGTTGTTTGGCCATGAGGCATGTGGGATCTTAGCTCCCTGACCAGGGATCGAACCCACACCCCCTGCATTGGAAGGCGAAGTCTTAACCACTGGACCACCAAGGAAGTCCCTAAATTTTTTTTTTTTTTGTATTTTGGCCATGCCGCGCGGCATGTGGGATTGTTCCCCGACCAGCGATCGAACCCAGGCTTCTGTAGTGAAAGCACTGAATCCTAACCACTAGGCCACCAGGGAACTCCCGCCTGCAGATGTTAATAGGTGTTGTTTGAGAGAAGGTTCCTTGGTCAGTGCTCAGTTAAAGTCAGCTGTAGTAATTCTCAGGTCCTTTAACGTACCAGTGCTTTCTTAAACTCATCAATATTTCCAGATTGATTTGACTGTGGACATTTGTCTGTAGTTATCTCACGGGACTGTTACTTACAGAGAAAATTGAAAACCTCTGGTCGAGGAGCAGCTCAAAGGGGAAAATCCCTAAAATAAGAGCTCTTTTCTCCGCCCTCCACATGGCCTCCAATCAGATTTCTGAATCAGAGGTGCTTCTCTCTAGGATTTTTATTTTTCGTTCGCTCTTACGTCTAGTTCTTGCCCGCGTGGGGGCAGCGTGGCCGTTTTGAGCAGTCCTTCCCAGGCCTGTGGTGTTTCTGACCGTTGCTCCATCCACGTCTTCACAGCTACCCTTGAGAAGGAGCTGATTAGCAGCTGAATAGAGGAAGATCGGTGGTCCCAGCGGCAGCCAGGGAACCCTGAGCAGGGGGAGGAGGCCTGTGGCTGGGGAGCTGCCTTGGCTCAGTGGGGGGCTTAGTGGGGAACTCGGGGTAGGAGTGCCTCATGGCTGCCAGGCTCCCAGTGAGGGCCTGTACTCAGGGAGCTGAGTTTGCTTCCAGAGTTTCAAATCGGAGAGACATGAGCTGTGAAGAGGACAGCCATCTACCCACATTCATTGGTCTGAGCAGTTTTCAAAATCATGTAACTTGATGAAGAAAATAAATAGGTGCTTGAGTGTGATGGGAATTTTTAAAATATTCCAAACACAGCTGTCTTCAAGATTTTGGATCCCCCAAAATGAAGGTTTTTGAAAGCATTTTTTCCAAGTAGACAAATTCTCTTTTTGAACCTTGCAGCCTTAGTTCTCTCTGGTGACTCAGTGCTGTCAGTGTCTGCCTTGGCCTCCTCTGCCAGCCCAAGGGTGGGGGAGGGGGAGATGCGGTTCTTATCTTCTCCCCAGGGTCTGGCCTGAGTCACTCCATCGGCCTCCAGAGCCACTAAAGGTGTGCCCTCTTGGGGACCCTTTGAAAGAAGGGCTCCTGGCCTGTGCAAGGAGATTCCTGCTTCGGCTTCTGCTTTAAGACCTGCTTTTACCTCATCCCAGGTTTTCCCTTCAGTGGTTTCTGGGCAAAAGCATCCTGGAACTTAACACGTTATTTCCTCCCACGTAGATCGTTGAACCTGTCATGTAATGGGGCGGAGGGTGGCCGTTAAGACCGGTCCCCTATTTCTGTCTCCGTACCCCCGGGGATCTTCGGTTGTCCGTCCGCTCTCCATGCTCACGTGCTCTGTGTTTCATTCCAGTGGGTACGCTGCGGATGAGATCACGCACTGCATCCGGCCTCAGGACATCAAGGAGCGCAGAGCAGTCATCATCCTCAGGAAGTAAGTGTCCTGGTGTCTGGCTCCTGCAGACCTGGCTGCAGGTGAGGTCTGGGCTCCTCTGTCAACAGCCCTCAGCATGAGGGCTGAGCAAAAGCACACGCTCCCAGTGTTTGTGGGCTGGGTCTTGAGACAGGATTTGGGGGACATTCTTCCAGACCCTGTCCCCCCCCCCACCTCTTCCTTTTCCTTCCTCCTTGGTTCTGATTTGTCACGTGTGCTTCTCACTGAGTATTTTTAGATTGTGCCTCAGCAGCTTGCTTTAAAAACGCCTGGGTTTTCTCTTCTGGGAGGAGCAGGGAGTGAGGACAGGGGACGTAGGTGGGTGGTGGGCCGCGTGTTGAGCAGGCACGTGGCTTGTGGCTGTCCGTCGTCTTTGGCCAGGGGGTCAGGGGCGCACTGGCCAACACTGCCAATCCTGGCATCTCCAGCGCTTCTTTCTTTTCTGCTCACGAGGTGAATGGACTGACCACGTGGACGCTGGGTCAAGACAGTCCTGCCTTGAGGCGGGGGTCCTGAGAAGGCCGGCTGACTGCCCAGGCTCGTGGAGTCGTCAGTGAGCAGGACAGTGCCTAGACCCAGGCTGGAGCAGGATGTCCTATAGCTTGCCTTACTTGTGTTTTTCGTTTAATTTAAGTAAACTTTATTTTTTAGAACAGGTTTAGGTTTACAGAAAGCTGTGAAGATAGCAGGGAGCTCTCCGTTCCCCCTCCTGGTAACGTCTCACGTCAGTGTGGTATGTCCATCACAGTCACGAAACCAGTACTGATCCGGGACGGTTAACTGGAGTCCATCCTTTGCTCACATTTCCCTAGTTTCTCCTCACGTCCTTTTCTGTCCCAGACCCCACAGGACGTGCAGTTGTCGTGTCACCTTAGCTCCTCTCAGCTGCGACACTTTCTCAGACTTGCCTTATTCGTGGTAACACTGACCGCCAGGTGTGTGGTGGAAAGCCCCTCAGTTGGGGTGTGTCTGGTGTTGCCTCGTGGTTACACCGGGGTTGTGGGTCTGCGGAGGAGACCGTAGAGGGGCAGTGCCGTTCTCCTCACGTCACGTCCAGGGTGCAGGACCTTCCACTGTCGACACTGACCCTGAGCGCTCGGCTGAGGCTGTGTTCGTCACTGTTGCCCCCTGTGCACACCGTCCTCCCAGGAGGGACGTCGCTGTGAGCGGCCCACACGTGAGGAGTGGGGGGTGAGCGCCACCTCTTTGAGGGCGGAGTCGCCACACAGATTGCCTGGAATCCTTCTGCACAGGAGATTTTGTGTCTTGTCCCCCACTTGTTTATTTCTTCGTTCACTCATTCCTGACAGCAGTGTGGACTTGTGGTGTCTATTCTATGCTCAGCTTGTCCCAGCTTTGGCCATTGGGAGCTCTTTCTTTTTTTAAGTACATCCTTACTCTCTGGCTTGTCATCTTTTTAACTTCAGTTTATCACTTCTGCATCTTGGCTCTTTGGGTCCAGAGCTCCAGTACATTGTGGTGGTGATGTCTCTTTGGCACGGCCCTGCCACTTTGCCAAGTCAGAACATTGAGTCTGTTTTATCATCTGTAGAATGGAGACGACCCAGACCTGTGGGACAGTCCTGTGGCACGGGCAGAGCACTGGGCACCTAGGGGAACTCCAGACAGTGGTCAGCCTGGCAGCGTTTCTTCTCTAGCCTAAGAATATTCCCAGAATCCATCAGAAGAAGGGTTTTTATCTGCTTTTCCGCTTGCTTTTCCTGTGGTTCCCAGCACAGTCCAAAACCCAGGACCCGGAAGTGAGGCAGCCCAATGTGTTGCTCCCTTCTGGCCTTTCCTCCCCAGTCATTTCTTGTCAGGTGTGCCTGGTACCTCCAGCGGCAGCCAGAGACCAGGTGGCCCACCCGGGGCAGGAATGAAGGTGTGGGGGGGGAGTAGAACCAGAGCAGTGCCTCCTAGGTGTTCCTTCCCAGCTCCTCACAATAGCTCATCCCAGGGAAAGCGTCACTGGAGGTGCAGGAGGAAGCGGCCGGAGCTGGAGTGTTGGGTCATTCTTCTGGCTGTTTCCTTCCTCGAGTGGTGGCTCCCGTACCTGGCTGCCCGAGCCGGATGCTCCTTGCTGGAGCTAGGACTCTGCACTGTTGTTGGGTTTTTTTTGTTTTTTGTTTTTCGTTTGTTTATTTGTTTATGGCTGCGTTGGGTCTTCGTTGTTGCTGTGCGTGGGCTTTCTCTAGTTGCGGCGAGCGGGGGCTACTCTTTGTTGCGGCACGCTGGCTTAGTTGCTCTGCGGCATGTGGGATCTTCCCAGACCAGGGCTCAAACCCGTGTCCCCTGCATTGGCAGGCGGATTCTTAACCACTGCGCCACTGGGGAAGTCCCCAGGACTCTGCACTGTTAACCAGCTCACCCCGGAAGCTCTTTGGCCAGCTGAGCCCCTGTAGCGTTCTGAGCGAGAATGGCTGTTGGGGGTGACTGGGCTCTTTGACCTTCTGCCCTGAGTGGGTCCAGGAGCCAGCCAGGGGCTGGGCTGGAAAGGAGTGGATGGGTGCCCCCACCTCCGCAGCTTCCCTAGGCTGCTGAGCTGGTGAAGTGCCCAGCTGTAGGCAGCCCACCCAGGGGACCAGAGGAGAGGCAAGGGCAGCTCTCTTGCCTGCAGAGTAAAATCCAAGGTCTCTGTTGGACTTTGCCTGTCCATCCAGCCTCCTCCCTCGATGTTCTCCCTGTTGTCTCCTTCCCACTTACGTTAAATTACCTGCGGCTCCTAGTGTGGCCCACGCACTGATGTCCCAGACTCTTGCAGCAGTGTGGCCTCTGTTGGGAATGCTTTCCCTTCTGACCCACACCCACCCCCCAGATGACCCACATATACGCACCGAAAGTTGGTTAACCTAGCCATCCTTCAAGGCTCAAGGGTCAACCATTTTGACACGCAGGAAGCATCATATACATGTAGCTCTCTCAGCACCCCCCGTACCCCCTGCTGTCACAGCCTGTACACTTGCCATTGTGAGTTTCCAAAGCTGTGTTCTGTTGGGGGCCGGGAGAGCCCGGTTCATCTGAGTCCCAGCGCTGAGGCCGGTCCAGAGGAGGACAGCTCCGGTCAGTGAGCAGCACCAGGTACAAAAGGACAAGCTGGTGACCTGATGAAAAGGGGTGCATCCTGGCTCAGGCGCTGCCCAGGGGTCACGGATGTGGCCTGGGTGGGTGCCTGGCTGACTCTCTGTCCTTGGGTGAGGCCACATCCCGACAGGTGGGACCTGGGCACTGAGCCCGGCCCTGCTCCTCGTAGGCAGATAGGGTGGAGCCAGCTCTGCCTTCTCTTAGGTTCGGATAAAGACCGCACAGGCTGCAGAGGGAGGGCCTGGGGCCTCTGTCACCACTTCAGGCTGGTCAGCACTGCGGCAGTCTTTCTAAGGGCCTCAAGGGGGGAAACGGGTGGGCGGCGGTCAAGTGCTTTCTGGTTCAGCACAGCACGGCTCCTTTGCACGCGGATGATGCTGAGTCTTCGTGTAGGAGGTGGCGCCATAGTTTCTCGCTGGGAGTGACCTGCTGAGAGCCTCCCCGGGAGTGCAGTCCCTAGGCTGCAGCTTAGTGCCATCTGTTTGGGGTCACAGCCAGTAAATGGCTGAGTGCGGCCTTGAACCTGGGTCTCCTGGTGCTGGGTCTTGTGGCCCTTGGTGGTTTGCACAGTGGAACACCCCGAGCCCTGCCCCAGGGCGGATGCTGTGAGTTGAAGCACCCAGAGCCTCACATACAGAAGGGCTTTCTTGCCTCTGCTGTGCCAGTAGAGAGCTGGGGGCTGAGAGTATTTTAAGCGGTAGGGGGCTACCCTCCAGGGTGTGGGGTGAGGCTGCAGCTGCAGGTTGGTCAGCTCTTGAATACGCCCAACTTCCTGGAACGTCGCTGTTTCCCAGCCCACCCAGAGCAAGCTGCCCAACATGCATCTTTGTCAATCATTGGTTCCCCTGGCAGGGAAGCTGGACCTACTTTTTTGGAAGTGTGGTTAAAGTTTTAAATGACTGGTTAGAGAACCAGGAGGCTGGCCAACATTCGAGGTGTGGCAGTCATTGGGGTGGGGGAGTATTTGGTTTTTCCCACAGTTCCCTGACGTGCTACCTTCTAAGGGCCTTGTGAGCTGCCCTCTGCCAAGCACCCAGCTACTAGGTGCCGGGTGCCGGGTAGAGTGCTTCCCACACGTCAACCCTGAGAGTGGAGGGTGTGAGTTCTGTTTGGACAGGGGTTCAAGCAGGCAGTGAGCTGCCTCGGCTTCTCTAGCCAGTTTGGCGTGATCTCTGAGCAGGGATTCCCGACTTGGGAACATGAAGCATCTCTTGTGCACAGGGCGCCCGAGGCGGGCATGTAGGCGACTCAGCGCTCCCTTGGGGCCGGGTCTGTGATAGGTGGGCACTTTGCACGCTCAGACAGCACAAGCAGAGCGAGCATTGTCCTAGGAGCACGGAGCGTGTCCACTGGGGCCCAGCGAAAACAAACAAAAAGATGACCTCCAGCTTCGGGGGGTTGTTGGGACAGGCTTGGTAGCTCTGGCTCCTGAGCTGGAAACTGCTGGCCAGGCAGAATTGGTGAGCTTGAAGGCGGGAAGTATAGAGGGTCTCTGTAATGGAGGGGCAGTGAGGGGAAGGAGGCACTGGATCCAAACTTCAGCATCAGGCGATGGCTTGTGGCCCTCAGGGCCTTCTGGTTGGTGGCCAGGGCACCCAGTCTCTTGGTGTTCAGGAGGCCCACAGGCCTTCATCGGGTTGGCCTTCGAGACTTGTGTTCCTGCATGATTAACCAGAGGAAACGGCTCAAGGCGGTGTAAATAGCCTGTTTCTTCGCTGCTGGTCAAGTGGAGCTTGCCTCACAGTGGGCTGAAGTTTGGAAAAGCAGCTGGAGAGTCATTTGCCAAATGTTAACCAAAGCTGGTGTGTGCTAGGCTCTGTGCTGGTGCTGGGAAAGTGGTGAGTGTGGTCTCTCCTCATTCGCTTTACCTTTGGGGGAAGGTAAAGGTTTAGCGCCTCACCAGGGGCTGGTCAGGGAAGGCTTTCTGGAGAGGTGCCGCCTGAAGGTAGTCAGGGGTGGTGTGTGGGCCTCAGGCAGGCTTCGAAGAGGCTCAGGGGCAAGGACGGGTCAGGCAGAGGCGCCGTTCCTCACAGAGGCTCCGAGTGGGGAACACAGTGGAGATGGCGGGGGGGGGGGGGACCCAGTCGGAGCTCGTCAGAGGGCTCGCTGCTGTGCGGGGGGTCTGGAGGGCCCTGGGGAGCACCGAGGCCTGGGAGCAGCAGGTGGGGGCTTGTTTAGGAGAGACTGCCTGTGGGAGGCTGAGCTAAACGGCCTACGGGGTCATTTGGCCCAGGGGTCCCTGGGGTCAGAGGGAGGCGCTCCCGGAAAGCAGAGCAGCCGAATGCAAGGCTGTGTGTGTGGATGAGCAGAGGGTGTGCTCTGGGCTTTGTCCCTCAGCTCTTGGTTTCCCTGATCCCGGCCAGGCCTGAGATATGGCCCCCACCGGGACACCTGCCTGCCACTGCTTTTGTCTCCATGATTTTTGTCCCGGTACCAAGGACTACCCACCTTTGTTCCCCGGGAGTCCAGGGATTGGGTGTATCCACAACCTGCCTGAGGAATAAGGAGGCGGTGAGGCCGCCAGGGATGTGACTGGCTTGGGCTCCTGGCCTGGCTCTGTCCCTTCTTCGCTGAATACAAGTTGGTTACCTGAGCCCTGTGTTCTTACCTGAAAATTGGGGCCATTGCGATGCTGGAGATGGTTAAACTCGAGACTGCTGTGTGTGCTTCCCCTCGGCCCTTCCTCACCGTTGCCCTCTCCGACCTCGATGGGGCAGGCGGAGGGATAAGGACGGCTGTGCTCGGTCAGGTGCAGCGTGAGGAAAGGGGAGCCCAGAGCCATGGTGGTCAGCAGCCCTGGTGCGGGAAAGCAGGCTTGGTGTCAGGTCTCCTGGTGTCCTGGAGGACAGTGAGCCCTTACCAGGGCTTGAACTGGGGGATCCCTGGGCACCCTGGTCGTGGCCTTGTGGTCTGGCTGGCGTCTGCGGAGCCCTGGGTTACGCGCATGTGGCATGGATGGCGTGGTGGTAAGCAGGCTGGGCGATTTGGAGAGGCTCCCCTCGGGGACTGGGAGTTTTGTTGGCCTGGGTCGGGGGAGGTCTGCTGGGAGCCCAGGACCATGTACGTGCTTGGGGTGCCCTTTCTTTGGGTGATACACTCACCTGTCCTTCAGGCTCCTCTGACCATAGCAGGCTGCTGCACCTGTGTCAGCACTACCATGCGGGGAGAGCAGGGCAGGAGTTGGAGAGAAGCGTGTGGTGTTGGTGGGAGCTGGGAGGCGGTACTATTGCAGGAGGGACGGGTGTGGGTCTGGGCTGTGCGAGAGTCTGATACTTAGAGGGGCAGGAGCGTAGGCCTTGGGGCCCAGGGCACTCGTAGGCGAGGAGTACTCCGACAGGCCTGCCTCACCGCGCCCTGCCTGCTCGCTCCGTTGGGAAAGCCAGGCTTTGTAGCACAAGGGTGCTTGGGGAGGGCGGAACCAGCAGTTGTGGGTGGTTGGCAGCAGGGCCTGAAGTGCAGACTGGTTCCCCGTCTCCCAGAAACGGCGGTCTGCTTCTGCCGGGACAGCTCTCTGCCCTGCCACGGTGAAGAGGGGCTGCCTGGGCTTCAGGGGCATCCTGGGGTAGCAGCTGTGTGGCTGAGGCCAGTGGCTGCGCCTCCGATTTCGCACTCTCCCCTCCCCCTCCCCCACCCCCCGCCCCGCCCCAGCAGCTTCTCCGCAGGAGTCCGTGATTGATAAAGGAACGTGAGGGCAGCACCTAGACAGTCAGTCTCCTCCCTTCCTCTCCGGTCACGTGTTAATGTCACCTTAATGCTTGGCCATCCTCCCTTGGTTCCGGCTTCCCGGTACCTAGGCCCAGTCCGTGCTTTGTCCTGGGGGCTGTCCTTGCCGTGACCCCCGGTTGTTGGCTCAGATCTGTAAGGAAGGTCTTGGTTCCTGTTACCACCCGAGGAGGCGCAGGCCCAGACCTTACTGCTAGAACTGGGCTTCCTGCCTCCAGACCTGTGGCTCTGTCTGCTGAACCCTGGCCTGCTCCCTGGGAGCTGGCTGCCCTTTAAGAGGGGTGTGCTCTGAAGGCACACTGCTGGGGGGCTCTGGGCTGCGCATCTGGCTCTAGCCCTGCTTCTTGCAGCTTGGTGGCTTTTCGAAAGTAGAGCTTCTCCAACCGTTCTGAGATGTACTTGTAACAGCCCCAGGGAATGTGTCGGGAGCCATTTTGGGCCCCAGAGCTCCTACTGCCCCCAAAGTGGGTGCGGGAGGCTGAGTTTCTGGTGGGGCCGCTTCTGATCACCCCTTCCCTGAGGGCTGGCCCTGACAGTAGCAGAGCTGTTGTGCGGGAAGCTGCGCCTTCCGTCTCTTTCTCTCAGGCAGCTGGAGGGACGCAGAGCCTGTCCGTGTGCCTGGCTTCTGTCCACTCTCAGCTGGTCCCACCTGTCTCCCCAGCCTCCCCAGCAGTCCCGGACCCACAGCGAGGGGCCCCCACCACTGCCCCTGGCTGCCCGGGCCGGCCGCCCTAGTCGCAAGCAGCTCAGGAAGGGCGGGCCCCACCAGGGCTCAGTGTGTGCCAGCCGTGCCTGCGTGGCAGGATGTGCCTTCCAGCCCCGGAGGTGTGTGGGCCAGGCTCTCCTCTTGGTGGCGCTGCTCTTCTCTGGCCGTCCTCACTCACCCGAGGAAACCACTTCACGGTCTTGGGCCGCGGGTCCTGCCCACACAGGCTTTTCTGCCCTGGGTGTGTGCTCCCGGCACCCGCGGGGTCTTCGGGTCAGCTTGGCTCGGCAGCGCTGGAGGGGTGCTTTCCTTCCCGAGGCTTCGGACCCTGGAGTCCTCTGAGTCGAGCTTTCTGGCTCATGTCAGATTTGGTGTGAGCTCTCAGTGCAGGGATCTGAGGCCTGGCCTGGTCGACGAGAGGTCTCGGGGCTTTGGTGATTCTGGTTTCCACCCTCAGGTCTGGGTGTGCCCAGCACCACCTCTCTTCCCAGTGCCCCTCGAAAGGATCCTAGCCTTGAAGGAGGCTACTTGTCTTTGGTCTCTAGACCCTCAGAACTGAAAGAGGCCTTTGCTCAGATGGGGAGACAGGCCCCGAAAGGGATGGTGACTAGCCCATACTCTGAGTGGCAGCCTCAGGGCTGGGTCTTCCTCTTGCTCCTAGGTCCTGTCTCCTGTAGCCCGGGGTCCCCAGAGTGGAGGTGGAGGCTGAGACTGGTGGGCCAGTAAGTGCAGCTGGGCCCCTCTGGCTTCCCCGTCTAAGAGGCCTGGAGTCTCACCTGGACTAGACTTTTCTCCCAGGACTTCCCGGCACACGTGGCTTCCCTCCTAACTGACCTAATCTTCTCTTCTGTTACGAGGACCGGACGCAGCGTTCCCAAGAACCCAAGGCAGCTCTTGGGTTCCGCTTCTGCTCTCTTTCCCCAGCGTTCTTGTGAGGATGTCCTGTGAGGTGCCACAGCACCTTCTTCCTCAGAAGCCAGTTGTTCCTTTGTGGCCAGCAGCCCATGGGAAAGATGCCTCCGGGGCCTTCTGCCAGCTGTGCCCCCATCACTCCCCGCCCCAGGCCTCTCTCTTGCCCCCTGCTGCCAGCGGCCTGACTTGCCGGCCTCTGTATCACACAAGAGGCCTCGGGGCTTCTCTGAGGCTTCCCAGGCCAGCTTCCTCCTGGCCCGACTTCCTAAAGGACTCGGATCGCCGCCCTGGGCTACCCCCACCCAGTTTCTCCATCCCTTCTTCCCCCTCCATACTTGCACGCTTTTCTTCGACTGAGCGGTGTGTTCCAGTGCTAGGTGGGGGCTTTTCCTTCAGAAGCCCTCTGGCCTTGGCTTGGTCAGTGTCCCGGAACCAGCAGAAGCTGCCAGGTGGCTGTGGTGGGACCAGAGCCAAGCGTGAATGTGGGATTGGGTCTGGGCCCTCCTCCTGGCTCTACCACAGCCTCGGTGTCCCCGTGTAAGGGTAGGGAAGCTCTTACTCTGTTCTCCTCCAGTCCTTCCACAGGCCTGGACCAGGGGAACCTTCTTGTCTGGTGTTTCAGGCAGGGGTGGATGTGTCTGTTGGAGTGTGTTGGTGCCCACCAGTGGGGCCCTCAGTCCTCTGGCAGACGCAGTAGCTGTCCCTTGAGAATCTCTGGGCCAGAGGAGGGTGAGGTGGGGCTGCCTCATCCAGCTGAGAGAGCCCTGGGATCCTTCCCCTGGGGCAGCAGGTCATTGGAAGTCTCCAAACAGAAGCGTTCCCGTCCCCGACTCCTAAGCCTGAACTTGGGAAGGACGGTCTTTGCAAGTCAGCTGGACCAATTCCTAGTTGAATCATGAGGAGACTGAAGCGCAGAGCAAGACTGCTGGCCTTCACCTAGCCCGGCCAGAGAAAGAATTGGTCTGATGGGGCCACACCCTCCCCAGAGGCCAGCTGGTGACCCCATGTGCATTTCCTTTGCAGGACGAGATTAGATGCACCCCGGTTGGAAACAAAGTCCCTGAGCAGCTCCGTGTTACCACCCAGCTATGCCCCAGATCGTCTGTCGGGAAACAACAGGGACCCTGCTCTGAAGCCCAAGCGGTCCCACCGCAAGGCGGACCCTGACGCTGCCCACAGGTACTCAGCTGCTGTCCCCCGGCACGGGCCAGCAAAGCAGCGCCGCGGCCCGGCTGCAGGGCGAGATGCGTGGGAAGCCTGGCGTGGGTGGTTAGGAGCCGGCCGTTGTCCACCTTTCCAGTGCCTTCTGTCTGGGTCCCTGGGGTTGATGGCATTCTCGACTGAGCCCTGGCTATCCTCCTGTGGGAATGCTGTCTACCTTCCCATGCCTTCCCTGGTTCTGCTCCCTGACACACGCTCCGGTGGGTCCCATGGGACGTTAGGACGGAAGTGCAGGACTCGGAAGGTCGCAGAGCAGGCGCCCGCTTCAGAAGGGTCTCTGAGGGAGCTGTTGGAGCTGAGACTGGGAGGCTGGGGAAGGTGTGTGGGAGGGGCCGCCTGGGCCAGGGGTGCCGCATGGGCTGGGACCCTGGGCCAGTCCCTGGGTAACGCCTCCCCCACCCCCTCCCTCACAGGCCTCGGATCCTGGAGATGGACAAGGAGGAGAACCGGCGCTCGGTGCTGCTGCCCACACACCGGCGGAGGGGCAGCTTCAGCTCGGAGAACTACTGGCGCAAGTCCTACGAGCCCGCGGAGGACTGCCCGGAGGCAGCGGGCAGCCCCGCCCGCAAGGTGAAGATGCGGCGGCACTGAGGCCTGAGCCTCTGGGACTCGGCTTGATCCTCACTAGCTGCCCCTCCTTTTGTTTCGTTCTGAGGGTTTTTTTTTTCCTTTTCTTTTCTTTTTTTGATTCTTATATTTTTTTCCCGTGGTTTGTTGCCTGTTAAGGCTGAAGAACAGAATTGGCCAGGACCTGGTTCTCATGTTCTTGGTTTTCCTCCTGGATGGAAAGGCTGTTGGCATCTGTAGGCACAGAAGCTCACGCTGGAGTGGCCAGTGGAGGCGTGGGGGGCAGCTGTCCTCACGTGGGGCTGTGTCAGGCTGGGTTTATTTAAAAGCAACAAAATGTTTTGGTTTAGAAAAATTCTTGTTTTGCTTTCAATGTAAATCTTCTTAGTGTTGTAAATGAAGTTCAATCTCCTCCCCCTCCCCCCACTGTCGTCTGATGGGTTGAGGTCTTGCCGGCTCTGCAGGGGGCCTGCTGCCCTCCCACCCCTCACCTGCTCTCCAGGCCCCAGCAGCTCACGCAGATACCCCCTCCTCCTGCAGCAGTTGTTAGGGATGACCGGGCAGAGGCCTAGATAGTGCTAGCCCCTGTTGCCCCAGAGCTGTTCAGTTGGCTGAGACCCCGGGCTTCCTGCATGCCCTCTGGCCTGCTCTGCCCACGGGTCCCTGGGCTGCCCAGGGGCCGGCTGCAGTGGTCCTGACCTCTTGCCAGGGGCCCGCCTCTTTGCTGGGTTGCTCCTTTTAAGCATACACGTGTGATTGTGTGGAACAGTTAGACTTGCCGTGTTGGGGCAGTTTTAGGAATTGTTTCTAGCTGGAGGGACTGGTGTCCTTCTGAGTCTAGCGTTTGGGCTATGGAAAATTGTTGTGGTGTGTGGTAGGGTTTTTGTTTTCTTTTGTTCTGAGTTTTCATTTTTCCCTTTGGTCTCCTGGCTTTTTCCTTTCCCTTTCCTTTCTTCTCCATCGGCCCTCCTTGGGCCTTCTCCCTATGTCAATCCCCATAGGAAGCTGCCCGCCCCCTCTCTCCGCCTGCAGCATGCATCCAAGGCCAGAGCTCAGGCCTGCAGACTGGGTTGGTGCCTCCTCCGCCTCAGGGGCATGAGAGCTGGGGAAGGAAGGGTCCTTTAAAAAATAATAATGAAAGGGAAGAAATAAGTGAAGTCTTTGGCAGTTTCCACCCGCTCAGATCCTTGAAGGCTGCAAGGTTTTGCTGATCTGGGTTCATTAGGAATGTCCTTTTGCCAGCCAGAGCCAAGACCCAGGCCTGCTGAGAGCAGAGGCCCTCCCAGTCCCCAGGCTACTACCACCCTAGGGGGCTAGTCTTACAGAAGAGGCTGCAGAAAGCTGGGGGCAGCCACCATCAGGAAGCCCCTCTCCGGGGCCAGAACTCCTTTGCCAGTGTGGATTCCTCAAGTCGGGACTGCATAACTAAAGCAGTTGCAGTTTTATTATTATTTTTTTTTTTACAGCTTTTTTCCCAAAAATGATTTGTAGTTGTGTGTGCAGCACTTTGCCCTGATATGTGTGCTCTACAATAAAAACCAAATCTAATATATTTTGAAACAGTTGTCTGATGCTGTCGTAAGAGAGGGCTTGCCTTTGGTTCTTCCTTAATCCCTTTGTTTTGCCCTGAAACTCTGAAGGGGGTGGGGGGGCAGAGTTCATTGCCCACCGAGGCCCCAGAGGAGAGGAGCAGTTGCTGACGCAGGGCTGAGGACGGGCTCGCCCACTGTCCTTTCTCCAGCTGCAAGGAGGATGGACTTCGTAAACCGTATGTCCAGCTGCCCAGGGTACCGTGGGCCCACAGGAGCCAGGATCCTACTGTGCTGAGTTCTGGAAGCCCGTCTTCCTTGGGGTGATCAGAGAGGCTGCGGGCCAGTGGAGGAGGAACAGCATGAGCAAAGGCAGGAGAGGGCCTGGCCTTTGTAGAAAATACGTAGGTGGTTTTGCTCATTAAACAAATTCTTGAGTTCCTACTGTATGCTGGCCAAGCCCTTACTGTGGCCCCATGGTGAGCAGAACCCTTCCAGCCGCTGCTCTCAAGATGCGTGCGGTAGAGCTGTGGGTGCAGATCCAGGCTTGAGGCGGAGGGGTTTGGGTGGAGTAGGGGTGGGGTCCGGGGCGTTTTAGTCCCTCCAGATCCTGGACCTGGCTCCCGGCTTCTGGTCAAGGGCTTTGGTCTAGAGTCTCCCTCATTCACTTCCAGTGCCCAGAGCCAGTCTGCTTGGCCAAATTCTTGCTGTGAAAACCTGGCAAGCCACTTAACTCCCCATTTAACAGGGAGGGGAGAGTCCAGAGGGAGCAAGTGAGTGGCCAGGGCTCAGGCCTGCAAATCAGTGACAGGATGTGAAGTGGGGGTGAGGTGGGCAGAGCCTCCTTGGGGTCTGTGGCCAGTAGGGCCTGCAGGGGTAGCCACTGGGCTGGGCGGATAGGGCCCTGGATGCCCCGGAGAGGAGACATTGGAGCTGAGGGAAAGGTCACCCACACCGTGCCTGGGCCCCTGACTCGGGTCACGGGATGGGGGCTCGTGCGGAGGGCTGGGGAGCTGCGAGGGATTCTCCACTGCAGCTGTGACAAAGCCAGACCTGGGTTCTTCCTAGTCCCCAAGTGAAGGAGGCCCTTTGCCTTGAGGACTGAGGGATGAGGCCAGAGGAGCGGGGTCCAGCCCTCGGAGGTGCTGCTGTGTCTGGCGCAGGTTTCTGTCCCCGTACAGTGGCTCCATGGCACCCCGTCTCTGGGACTGTGAGAATCCCCTGAGGAGTCCCCAAGCAGGTGCGGGGCCGTATCCGAGTCCCTGAATCTGACTGTCCCCAGCCCTCTGCTGGGGCATTAGCGAGCTGTGTGGGCCATGTGCTGAGTCCCATCTCTGCTCCCAGCCCAGGCTTGTATACAGCAGGTGCTCTAACAACACCTGGCTCCAGCCCTTCCCACCTGGGGAGCCCATCCCATTCCTATAATCCTGTTGTGTGGTGGGGGAAACTGAGGCCCAAAGTCACATTCATTCATTCAAAAAATACAGGTGTCCGACTGTGCTGAACTCTGCTGAGGGTACAAGACAACCTGGTGTGTGTCACACACACACACACACACACACACACACACACACACAAGGTTATTATAGATCGTACTCATAGATGTGCAGCACATAAATTACCAGTAATAAAAGAGTACTCTTGAAGTTCTGTTTAGCCAGTTGTTTCCCACAGAATGCTTTTATTGATTTTTGTTGTCGTTGTTGAGTTCTTGTATTTGTAGCTCGCCTGTGGTGGTAATTCAGCCACAATATGGTAAACGGAGCTGCATCCCATCTGCCTGTATTAGTTTCCTGTGGCTGCTGAAACAGATCGCTACACGTCCGGGGGCTTAAAACAACAGACGTTTATTTTCTCACAGTTTGGAGGTCAGAAATCCAAAATCACCACCACTGGGCTGGAATCAGTGTGGCAGGCCTGTGCTCGCGTCTGACAGCTCCCGGCGGCTGTTGACATTCCTTGACTTGTGACCACATAACTCTCGTCTCTGCCTCCGTGGCCACACGGCCTCCTCTTCTGTGTCCCAGATCTCCTCTGCCTCTCCCTCATTACAGCCTCCCTGGATAACCAAAAATAATCTCCCCATGTAAAGATCTTTAATCACATCAGCAAAGTTAAAAAATGTTAAAAAAATTTACATTCCAGGAATTGAGACCTGATACCTTTGGGGGCCACTGTTCAGCCTACTACTACCCTGCTCTCTTCCCAATAAGTTTGTCGTTAAATTTGATACGTGACCTACTGATTACTCACTGATGAACAGATTGTTAGTGGGATTGAAATGTTTCAGCCTCAGTATTACTTTTAAATCTGCATCATTAATATTTTCTCCACCCATTTCTTAAGTCTAGACCTGTGCTGTCCAATACATTAACCACTGGAAGCGTGGCTGTTGAGCACCTGAAAAAATGTGGCTGGTTTGAATTGAGTTGTGCTTTAAGTGTAAAATACACACCAGAATTTGAAGAGTTAGTACAAAAAAAGAGTGTAAAAAATATCATTAGTTACTTTATATTGATTACATGGAAATGATAATATTTTGGACATACCTGGGTTGAATAAAGTATGCTATTTAATTTTACCTGTTTGCGGTTACTGTTTAAGTCTGGCTACTAGGGAGTTTGAAATTACATGTGTGGCTTACACTGTGTCTCTGTTGGAGGCACTGGTCTAGAACATGAGCGGTAAACCCAGCCTGATTTGTGGCCGTGGAAACATTCCCTTCTGGCTGGTTCCAAGCACAGCCGCGAGCGCCGTTATCACAGTGTCTCCACCGCACAGATGCAGCCAGTGTAATGCAGAAGAACAGACAGGAGGGAAACGAAGTAAACCAGGAAGTGCTTAGTTCTGAACTTTACCTCTGTTTTCAGTGTAAGTTAGTTTTTAAACAATGGCTGTGTTTAACAGCTGGCTCACAAAGATTCTTAGACCGTGACAACTGGCGGTTGCAAGCAGCTCCCCATGGAGGGTTTTGCGGAGAGGAGGAGGTCAGACTTAGTTAGGGTCCCGCAGGCTGCTGTGTGGAGAGCAGAGAAGGAGCGTGGCAGGCACGGCACCTGTAGAGATTAAGGGGCTCCAAACCGAGGGCTGGGGTCTTCCAGCTGTGGGTGTCGGCGCGTTCCCTGGTGCACTCCCTCCGGTGCCCACGGTGCGGCAGCAGAGTCCCAGCGATGGTGCCTCGGAGTGGGCGGGGCACAGCCCTCCCTTGGTTTGGATGGGGAGCTGAGGCCCCAGGGGCAAGAACTTGGGTTCCCCGCTGCTGCCACCCTGCTCAGCCAGGGCCCCCGGGTGAGCGGCTGTGCAGGGCGGTCCAACTCGCCGGGCATTGTCCCCCGAGCCTTTGCGCTGCCAGTGGCCTCTGCCTTAGGGGGCTCCTGCTGGAAGCCACGTTGTGGGACAGGGCTGCCCTGGGCTCCGTGGACCGCTGGCTTCCCTCAGCACAGCCCAGGGAGCTCTGTGTGGCCCACTGCTGCCACCCCAGGCTGGGAGGCCAGGACTGAACTCCCTAACTCCCACCCTCTCTGGACTCGTTGTGAGTGAGGCCCTTTACGATCTGTCTCATTTAATTCTCAGCACAACCTGTAATACCTCGCTTGAGGCCCGGACTCATATCCTGACTCTGCCATGTACTAGCTGTGGGACTCTGGGCAGGTTACTTAAATCTCTCTGATCCTGGTTTCTTCCTCTGTAAAATAGGCATAGAATGAAAGGAATGACTGGTGCCTGGTACAGATCAACTGCTCAGTGTTAATCAATGGTAGCAATTACTATTCACCCCCATCTTGCAGAAGAGTAAACTGAGGCCCAGAAAGATGAAATGGCAGAGCAGGATTAGAACTTGCAGCCACAGAGACGAATGAAGCACAGAACCCCACCTTCCAATAGGCCTCTGAGAATCCCCTGGAGCCTCAAACCTGACACCCCTGCAGGGGGCCGGTGCATCCAAATCCCCAGGTCCTGTGACGCAGCGTGAACCGAGAAAAGCACAGTTCAGACCCAGGCTCAGGGCAAGTGTGAGGCCTGGCAGCCCTGCATCTGGAGAGGGAGCCCTGGGCTGGAGGTCCAAAGACCCCCGTGTGGTCCCCCACGTGACCCCGGGCAGGTCAATTCTCTCTGAGCCTCAGGTTCCTCCCTTGGAAAACGAGGACAGGCTGGGTCTGGCCCGGCCTCCCGCTGCCTGGCCCCTTCCCCGAGGCCCAACACACTGCTCACCCTCCTTGGGCCCCAGAGCCCCTGCCCCTGCCCCTCCCCCTCCCTTATCTGGGCCCTCAAAGCCACCATGCAGGATGAGGGCCCCGGTGCTCTCCCAGGCAGCCCCCACCCTGCTGGACCCCTCATCTCCTCCCACCCAGGCCCCGCCCGCCCTGCCCCCAGCCCAGATTCCACTCCAGGAATCGCGGGGCCTGCCAGGCCCCTGGGAGCCGAGCCGCCAGGAAGAAGCTGCTTGTGTGGTTTGGGCAGCAGAGGAGGGTCGTGGCCTCAGTCAGGATCTGGGCCAGCTCCTGGAAGGCGGGGCCATCTCCCTGGCCCAGGCTGTCCTGCCTTCCCTCCCACTCCCTGGCTGCCGCTATGCGGCCTCCCTGCGGCCTCCCTGCGGGGCTTTCGCCACCCCTTCTTCCCTCCTTCTCTCCACAGGTGGCCTTGGGCCTTAGCTTCCATTTCCCGTCTGTGAAGTGGGCTGTCCTTGTACCTACCTCCAGTGTCACCGCAAGGCCCAGGCAGATAAAGCACAGATACAGCGTCTATGGGGGTGCCTGCCTCTGAGGATGCCAGCCTGGCTCGGGGACAACCCTACTCTGCACCTGCCTCGCCACAAGCTTCAGCCACCATTTCCTATGACCTCTGACTCCCAAACAGTGTGGACTATTATTATTTGCGTTTTGTATTTTTAACGCAATATTTCAAACACACTGAAAAATACTTAAGAGAAGCCACACTACCACCCACACGTGTTAACAGTTTGTCACATTTGCTTCTGATCTTTTTTTATTAATTCGTACATTATTTTTTAAATGTGTTGAGTACCTACCGTGTGCCAGGCACTGTTCTAGGCACTGGGGACACAGCAGTGAACAGCAGCATTAAAAACTGAGCCCTCGGGGAGCACATTCTCAAGCTGGAAGACAAGTAACATACACAGAAGTCAGAGGCACGGTGGGTGAGAAGAGGCAGACAGAGAGGAACAAGGCAAGGGAGGCATCAGGAATCGAGAGGCCAGGGGGGCTTCCTTGAGCAAGTGTCATCAGGTCAAGACCAAAAGGAGGGGAGGGATTTGGTTAAGTGAAAACCTGGGGGCAAAGCATCCCAGGCAAGGAAATAGCAAGTGCAGGGGTCCCAAGGCAGAGCCTGTCTGGTAGGTTTGAAGAATGGTGAGGCAGCTAGTTATGAGCCAGAGTCTAGGAATGACTGGCTCACTAGATACAGAGCCTGCCAGGCCCTGGGCTCCACTCCTGTTGGAATCATCTCATTTAGTCCTTACTGCATTTTACAGATGGGGAAACTGAGGCCCAAGGTGGACAAGTGGCTTACCTGAGGTTACCCAGCTAGCAAGGGCATGTCTTGGGGTTTGAAGCCAGACCTGGGTCCCACCTCAGAGCTGGGTGAGGGCCCTGGGGTGGCCAAGGAGAAGGAGGAGGAGGCTGTAGGG
Source organism: Balaenoptera physalus (assembly GCF_965194825.1). Lineage (NCBI taxonomy): Eukaryota > Metazoa > Chordata > Mammalia > Artiodactyla > Balaenopteridae > Balaenoptera > Balaenoptera physalus. The sequence goes on along the minus strand of NC_138901.1, from coordinate 64,164,914 downwards.
AGAGGCCACCCCACCCAGGAAATGCCGAGAAGGTAGCAGCCCATCCCTGGCCTGAGGCTGACCTGAGGCTGGGAGGCTGCAAGAGGGACCGGCTTTCCCTTCGAGTGCTGCTGACTCAGGCGCCCTCCTGCCCCCATCATCCCCCCAACCTCCAGGACAGCTGTGGGGACGCCTGAGGTCACTGAAGACCTTGTGTCCATGCCCTTGCCTGGGCTCCCCAGAGCCTGTTTCCTGCTTTGAGCAATGAGCAGGCGTGGCCCTGTTGCCCTGTGACCATGGTAATCATACGCCTGGGCCCGGGCTCACAGGGGAAGGGAAGCACGAGCAGTCCTTGGTGTCCCACCCTCACCCCGTGCCATTCTCAACCGTGCCCCACGTGTGGATGGGCTGGGCCTATCTGCTCACGTCTCAGTTTACCCATTTAACCCCTTGAACCTGATCAGATGGGGCCAAGCTGGGGCCTTAGAGTCACCTGGGAAAGGACTGGTTTAAAATCCAGGCTCTGGGGCCCTACTCCATGGGCATTCGCACAGGTGTGGGGGGAGTTCTGACACTCTGAGAACCCCTGCTTGCCTGGGCCCCCCCTCTCCACCCCCTGCCCACTCTACCGTTGACCTGCTCACCCATTACAGCCCAGCTTGAACTGCCCCCCTCCCTCCAGGGGCACCTACCCTGCATCAGATGCCTCTTCTGGGCTCCCACCGCCCCCGGGTGTCCCCACCACAGCACAGCGAACGCCGGGTGGCTGTGGTCTCCACTCGGCTCTGTGCTCCCCTAGACTGTGAGCTGGGGGTGCGCGGTGGGGCAGGCATGGCTGCTTACTGCTTGCTGACTCGGTCCCCTTTCAAGGACAGAAGTGGAGACTGAGGAAGGGCAGGGGCTTGCCCAGGGTGACAGAGGGGCAGAGCTCAAACAGCAATTAGCAAGAGCTCTCACAACAGCTGAGTCCCACATGGCACTTCCTGTCTGCCTGGCGCGGTCTGGTCTAAGGGCTTTACAAGTGCTAATTCATCTCATCTTCCTAACGACCCTCTGAGGCAGGTACTAGGATTAGCCACGTTTTTACAGGTGAGGAAACCGAGACACAGAGAGCTTAAGCATCTTGCTCCAGGCCGCACAGCTTCTAAAGGCAACGGAAGTAGGGATGTGAATTAACACCTTCCTAACGCTTCCCCGTGTGAGGCCTTCGTTCTGCAGAAGAGGCCACTGGGGCTCAGGCTGTGAAAGTCAGCCATGGGTGGCAGGGCAGGGACCAGAACCCAGGCTTCAGACCTGCCTGAGCTGCCTGTGCTGGACATGGCGTAGGCAGAGGCGGGAGGTGCCTGACCCGTCTCAGTGCAGTCAGCTCGGCCCCCTTGCCTGCACCCACCTGTCTTAGCTTCCTCATCTAGAACCTCGGGGGTTTCCTCCCTCACAGACCTGTTGAGAGCACTTAATCAGCTGAAACCAGGAAAGGGATGTGATTGGTGTCTGCCACACCTGTAGACACTCGTAAGCCTTATTCTTATCTTCCTTCCTCTCACCTCCCTGCCTCTCTGCTCGGCCCTCTTCCAGATCCAGCCCCAACCCCAGGTAAGGGCTGAGCAGGGCTGACTGGGGGCGGGGGTGTGGTCAGGCCTGTGGCTTGGCAACTGCCTGGGGTCACAAGTCAGGCGCCTCCCTTGACACAGCTGGTGGGGTCTGGGCCAGGCCTACCTGCCCCACCTAAGCTTCTGGGACCCTGAGCCCAGGGCAGCCTATTCTCAGTCTTGGAAGGAAAGGTTCAGCCTCCAGGCCACTGTCCAGATGAGAAAAGGAGGCCTGGGATGTGGGTGGGGACAGGCCATCGTCCCTCAGCGTGGAGGCGGTGCAGCTTTGTTTATACACCATTCCCTGCGTAGGGAGGCCCTCCCCCCACGTCGGAGAAGCCCGGATCCAATCTCGGGACCAAATGCCAGCTCCCCAGGAACGGCCTCTTCTCCCCACTGGGTCTCTGTCCCTCTCTTTAGCTGATGGCGCTCCTAAGAATCCCCCGTGCTGCCACCAGAGCTTTTTATGTCGGATCCTGAAGGATGTATAGGAGTTCCCCAGGGGGCTGTGGGCGGAGAAGGGCAATCCTGACTCACCGCCCAGCGGGACCAGAAGCGTGGCGTGGGCGGTGCTCTGGCGCGCTGGGGGATGGTCCAAGTGGTATCCCGTGAAACTGGTCAAACATAATACAACTCGTCAATCACCGGGCCAATGGCGCAGATGGGGAAACTGAGGCCGGGGACCAGGGAGTCGCCCCGGTCAGAATTCTCCTGGCTTTCGGGACGGGGCTGCCTCATTATCTGAGTGTGCGCGTCGCTCGCTCATTGCAGGAAGGGAAAAGCCTCCTCCGAAAGGGGGAACGCGCGTCTCCCCTCAAAAACTCGTCCCCAGTGGCCCACGCCGGCGCTCTGCTCGTGGACTACAAGTCCCGGCAGGCCCCGCGCCGCGGCGCACGCGCAGCGGGCGTACTCGCGGGCGCCCACTGAGCGGCGGCAGGGGCGGGGCGGGCGGCGCGCGGGCCTCCCATTGGCCAGGAGGCACGTCCGTTGGGCGGGCCCGCCCCGTGCAGGACCCGCCCCGCCGCGCCCGCGCCTGGCGCCCGCGCCTCAGGACCTGCGGGGCCGTGCGGCGCATCCTGCGGGCGGCGGCGGGCGGCCGGGCGCAAGATGATGAAGTTTCGGTTCCGCAGACAGGGCGCCGACCCGCAGCGCGAGAAGCTCAAGCAGGAGCTCTTCGCCTTCCACAAGGTGCGGCGGCGGGCCGGGGGCGGCTGGCCGGGGGCGGGGACCGGGCCGGAGCCACGTCGGGCCGGGGGAGGGGGCGCACGCTGGGCCCGGCCGCCCCGCTCTGCTCTGCCCGAGCCGCGCGCCAGCCTCGCTCCATCTCTGCCCTCCGCTCCCCTGCTCCTGTCTCCGCGCCTTGGACTCCGCCGGCCTCTCCCTGCGGGCCTCTCCGCCTCCGTGTGTCTCCGGGCGGCTCTCAACTCTCGCTCCGGCTCCGTCTGTCTCTTTATCTCTTTCTCGGGGACCCCTTGGCGCCCCTGCGCAGCCTTTGGGCCCGGTTTGTTTTGCTTTCGCACCCAGGCCGGTGGGGAGGGGTGCGGAGTGGAGGCAGATGTTGGGGGGTGGGGCTGGGAAATCCCTTCCCGGTTCCTCTCCTCCCTTCCCCCACCGCCCGGGGCTCCGGCTTGCGCTCTGCCCGGCACCGCCGGGGGCTCCAGCGGGGGATGCCTGGCCGTGTCAACTGCACTTGGAATCGCGGGGCCTCAGTTTCCCTTGCTATGGAATGGGGTCACTGTCCTCCTTGCTGTGGGCTCTGTCACAGGGGCAGCCGACCCACCCCCTCTCCTGGAGCCAAGGCGGAGGTGGGGGCGGAGGGCTGCTCCTTCCTTTCTTTCCTGGGTAGGGCCAGAGGGGCCACGGGAAAGGGGCTGCCTTCAGCCCCGCCTCCCCTGCGCTGGTGTGTGGTGGAGAGAGGCCCCAGCCTGCCCCTTGCTAACTCTCCCCAGGGGTGTCACTTCTGGCCTCAGTTTGACACCCAGGCCCTTTGATCGCAGGGCCCCTTGCTTCTCTTGGGGCTTAGAGTCGTTATGCCCACACACCGGTGAGAAAATTGAGGTTCAGGGCTGACCACGTGCCCAAAGTCAGAGTGAGCTGGGGCACTTGGTCTTTGGGTCCCCTTGTCAGTGGGATTTGACTTTAGCCTTGAGGGCCAGGGGCTTCGGGAGGGGTGCTGTGGTCCTGAGCTGGCTGCCAGGAGACTCTGGTCCAGGAGGAAGCTCTGGGGCGACCGGTCCCGCAGTGACTGAGGCCGGGTCGTCTCTCAGGGTAGGCGGGGTTTTCCAGGTGGCGTAGGGGCTGCCAGGACCCTCAGACTTGGTGGCCAAGGGGCCCAGAGGGGAGGCTGGTGCCCAGGGGCTCTGAGGTGTCCCCCTTCCTGTGCTGAGTGGCCGAGGGTGAGCCCCCTCGAGATGAGAGGACAGTGATGGTAAGGCAGGCGTCGCGCTCAGGTGTCACTTCCTCAGCCAGGGAGGGAGTCGGGGTGTGAAGTGGGGACCTGAGACAGGTGGAGAGGAGGCTTGCTCCCCCTGGCTGGCCCCTGGTGGCAGAAGCTGGTCTCCCTGCCAAGGAGGGTGAGGCCCCGTTCTGAGTGGGCAGCAGTGGTGGGAGGGGGCGGTCTTGGGCAGAGGGTCACTAGAGGGGCTGGTAGGTGATCACTAGAAAATAGGCCCAGATTCCCGAGTGGTGGGGCATGGGCAGGGGGTGGTGGTCCAGGGTGAGCCTGGACTTTGGACTCGGTCTCGGGTCCAAATCCCAGCCCTGCCCACAAGTTGCCTGTGGCATGTCCACTCTATGTCAGTTTAACGAATACCGCCTTGGGGGTGCTGATGTACTAGTTGGGGAGATAGTGAGAAGCCAAAAGGAGAGAGGGAAGTGTGCGGCCTGCGGTGGTTTGGATGGTGGTCAGTGCCGTGGGTGAGATCTGGCAGGTGAGGGTGTGGAGCGATGGCTGCTGGGCCAGCTCAGGGGGCCTCTGAGCAGTTGTCTCCTGAGCTGTGGGAAGAAGCCCACCTTGGAGAGTGCTGAATAAAGCACGTTCCAGGTAGATGGACCGTAGATGCAAAGGTCCTAGTAGATTGGAGGAGGGCGGAAGGCCATCAAGTGAGCCAGGGGCCGGTGGGAGGAGCCAGATGGAGGGGACTTGGCTTTGACTCGGAGTGAGCCGGGAGCCCCGGAGGGTCCTGAGCAGTGGAGTGGGCCGCCAGACTCGGTCAGGTCCAGCGTGGGCACGGCGGTGCAGGTGCTCCCCACCCCACCCCGGTCAAGTGGGCCACGCTGTCCTCAGGTGGGCTCACCGGTGCCCAGATGGGAAGCCGAGGCTTGGCCAGTGCTGTGACTTGCCCAAGGCCAAGCCAGCTGCTCAGAGGGCTCAGTCCCTGCCCGGATGGGATGAGGCTGGAGGCAGGCTGGGGCCACGGGCCTGGGGACCAGGGTTCCTTATAAAACTTGTGTCTTGCTGACGCAGTGGTCGGGGTACCGGCACCCACATGGGGTGTCCCACCTTGGTGTTGAGGGCAGGGGGCTGGGGGCCCAGGGGTGCAAGCTTCCCAGGGAGGGCCCCCAGCCAGGCTTCGGGGTTGACTAGGGGCTCCTTGGGTAGGTGGAGGGGGGGCGGGGAGCCAGGGCTGGTCTGCACTGGGACTGGCCCTGCCGGGAGCTGGGGACCTGGTGGGAGCCGTTGCGTGGACACCCCCAGTGCACAAGCCGCCTGCCCACCATCCCAACCAGGGATGGGAAGGGAATCACGTCTCCCAGTTTCCAGGTGGGAACCCAAGTCTGGCAGGTGCGTGACACCTTCAGGGCCTGGGCAGGAAGCTCCATCTCTCTGGGCCCCAGTCTCCCTGTCTCTGGGGCTGGGGGTGGGGAGCAGCCCCGGGTCGGGGCGGCGCTCGAGAGCCTCTGCCTAGCTGGCCTTGGGTACTGGCCTCTGACCACCCCCCAGAGCCTGTGTTGGGGGTTGCCTGGGACTGCACCCCACTTCAGTCTGCCTGGAGGAGTGGGGTGTGGAGTCCTGCTCCGTGGGGCAGCCAGGGTTCACTTCTGCGCCTGCGCCTCCTCTCGAGCCCCGTTCTGTTTGTTTTCAGAGCCCTGCGCACGGTGGGGTGGACCCGGGTGTAGAGAGGGACGGGGCCTCGACCAGGGAGGCCTCTGTGGCGGGGCCAGGGGCTCAGGCCCTTCCTCACTGGAGGTGTGATTACCCGTTTCGCAGCTGAGGGCACTGAGGCCCGGAGCACGGGTGTGAAGCAGTGGCAGAGCCTGGAGGCTGCCCTGGGGTGGGTGGGCTGTGCCTGTGCCAATGCCCTCACCTCCCTGCAGACCGTGGAGCATGGCTTCCCCAACCAGCCCAGCGCCCTGGCCTTCGACCCTGAGCTTCGCATCATGGCCATCGGCACCCGGTCTGGGGCTGTCAAGATGTATCCTTTGCGGGCCGCGGCCTTCGGGGCCCGTCAGAATGTCCTGGTTGCAGGTCCCCGTGTGCCGGGCCCCTGGGGCAGGGCCCCGGCTGCCCCGCGCTGCCTTTCAGCCAGCCAGTTACCTGGCGGTTACCATCCCGGCAACTGTGACCAGGGAGGTGGGCCGGGGCTGGTTGCACACGGTCCCCAGCAAGAGTGGTGGGCGGGCCAGGGTCACGGCGGGCCTTGCGCTGGTGCCCGGGCACACACACGTGTGCCAGTGTGAAGACACGTGTGTCCAGCCAAGGCGCTGGGGGCAGTACCAGGCTCGGCGTGGTGGGCGCAGCGCGGCCCGCACCTGGGTGCTGGCGCTACACAATGGGCCTGTGAGCCGCACAAAGGGGCATTTTCCTGCGAGTGCAGGGTGGGTGCGGGGGGACGCTGGCAGCTGCACGCCTACTTCCTGCCGTGGAGGATCCCAGCCCCGCTGCACGGGGTGAGCCCCTCAGGTGGGGCCCCAGGGGCAGGGTCTGGCCGGCCACTGCATGGTGGCACGGGGTCTCCCCACCCAGGGGCTGCGGGCACTGGCCAGGAAGTTGTGAGTTTGCCGACTCCAGGGAGAGCGGCTGGACCTGGGTGCCCCCACCTCCTGTGGGCCCCTGAGGCATCGGTGGGCACGCAGGGGACGGTGCCCTGGCCGCCGGCCCAGGGGTCCCACTTCCTGGCCCGCTGCTTCTGCGTCTTACGGTGCTGTCCTGCCCCGCTTGTGCCATGGGCCCGGAGCCCCTTCCTCTGTGTCCCGGGGGAGCCTCTGCTGGTGGCATGGCCTTTCTTGTGCGCTGGCCCCTCGTGCTCACCACAAAGGACGGGCCGGCAGACGGCCTCAGAGGGGGACGAGGCCCCCCCAGCCCCCCCAGACCATTCCGGCCCGAGTCCTGGGCTGGGAAACTGAGGCTGGCCACAGGGTCCGCAGCGCCCCCCCCCCCCCCCCCGCCCCGGGTCTGGCCCCGTCTCCTTGGCGACCCTGGTTCCCTCCCAGTGCTCCTGCCCTGTTTTTTGTCCCCTTGTCTGTGTCCTCCCGGCTCCTGCAGGGAATCCCAACTCCAGCTCCAGGCAACGGCTCCTGCCTTGTTTCCAGGCAACGTCCCTGACCCCTGCCCGGTCCTCCCTCCTGGGGCCCCTCGGCCTGCCCGTCCACTGTGAAGCCTGGGGTTGCTGGGACTCTGGCGCTCACACTGGGCGCTTGAAGCAGGTTACCCAAGCTCTCCAAGCCTCTGTGGCCTCTCCCCTTGCAGTGGGGGCTGCCTGCCCCAGAAGGAGGTGGGGTTCCTGGCCTGCAGCTGGTGTCGGCCTGTGGCTGAGCCTCCCGGGCCTGGCTTGGCATCTCCCCCTGTGTGATGCTGACGTGTGGGGCCGACTCCTGTGCACGCAGCCCGGAGAGGCTGACGCAGAGCCGTGAGCCGGGCCCAGGCCGTGTGTGCGGGCGGTGCGTTTATTCTCACGTGCCCTGCGTCAGCCCCACGAGGTTGGAGTGCAAGTCGAGGTTGGAGTGCAAGTCGCCAGCCCCTTCTACAGATGAGGAAGTGAAGGTCGTGCAGCAGCGCCGACTTGCGGGCCGAGCGAGCCTGCGTGTCGAGTGGCGGTGCAAGATGGTGCTCCCTGCGGCGAGGCGCCCCCGTGGACTGGGGAGGAGCCACCGTGGACTGGGGAGGCGCCCCCGTGGACTGGGGAGGCCCCTGGATAGGCAGGCCCATTGGATAGGGCCGGTCAGAGTGGTCCTGGGAGGAGGAGGTGTGGTTTCCCGGCCTGTGCCTGCTTTCCGCCCTTGACCCGTCACCCTCAGCTACGGTGCCCCCGGCGTGGAGTTCACGGGCCTGCATCAAGACGCGGCCACCGTCACCCAGATGCACTTCCTGCCCGGCCAGGTGAGCCTCGGCCCCGCCACTGGCTCCCGTGAACCCCATTTCCGCCCAGCCCCCTGCCCCAGCCCGGCTCAGTCTCGATCTCACTCACCTGCCAGGGCCGCCTCCTGACCCTGCTGGACGACAGCAGCCTTCATCTCTGGGAGGTCGTCCACCGCAACGGCTGCGCCCACCTGGAGGAAGCCCTCCACCACCAGCCACCCAGTCGCCCGGGCTTTGATGGGGCCAGGTACTGGGGGACTCGGCCAGGGGCGGCCGCCGGATGTGGGGCAAGCCTGTGGAGGGCAGGGGGGCGGGAAGCTGCCCCGGGGCTGGGGTTCAGGGGGCACGTCTGGTGGTCTGGCAGGGCGTCAGGTGGGGGTCCCGGCAGAGTCTGAGGTGAGCAGGGACGGTCTGTGCTCCAGGACCACTGGGGCCCCAGGAGACATGGGACGGGAGAGTGTGTCCAGAGCCCGGTGAGAGGCACTTTCTCCCCTGCGGTGAGGGGCGTCTGGGGCAGGAACTGACATCAGCACGGGTCCCCTGGGCCCTCGACTGGGGGCGGGGCGACGGGCCACAGTGTGCCTGGGTGAAAGGGCGGGTCGGGGCAAGGAGGGTCCCGCTGGGCTGTGAGGTGCTGGCAGGGTGCCCCAGGGGGGAGACAGCATGGGCTTGGACCCCTGGGGAGAGAGTACGGGGCCTCTTGGTTCCCGGCCTGGCGGCCCTTGTTGAAACGTCCAGCGCGGGTGAGTCTTCCAGGTTGCAGGCTGCCTGTGCAGCTCTGCGGGAGGCTTGTCCTGCTTGGGCTCGAACTGGGGCTAGGTGACCCCCCCCCCAACCCCCGTGTCCAGCCCTAACCCAGGATGGATTCCCGGGGTCTCCCAGCCTCTGCAGGGGAGCGATCCAGGGCCCTTCTGCAAGTCAGGGAGGCATCCATGGACTGGGGGCGGGGCTTTCTGAGTGGGGCTCAGGGGGCTGTGCGTCCTGAAGGTTCTGGTCCTGGCCCAGGCGGGGCCTGGTTCCTGCCTTCCCCTCTTGGTAGGTGGGAGGAGCTCAGGGGCCCTTCTCCAAGACCTGGGGACCTATTTTTATCCCTCTCCCCGCTGACGTTCTGATGAATAACCGAGCGAGCTAATCACGATGTCCGCGGCCACCGATGTCTGCAGCCACCGCCGTGGCCTTTCTGGGGCTGCCGCGAGTACAGAGGGGCTGTGGCGAGCTGACGGTAGCGGCTCAGCCCCCTCCACGCCCTCCTCAGCAGGCGGATGGGCTCCCACCCTCACCCCCCTCCCCTTGGCCCCCACAGTGGCCTGCCCATCCTCGCCCGCATCACCGTGGTCCTGCTGGTGGCTGCCGGTGACCTGGCAGCCCTGGGCACTGAGGGCGGAAGCGTCTTCTTCCTGGATGTTCCCACCCTGACGCTGCTCGAGGGGCAGACCCTTGGCCTGGACGAGGTTCTGCGAAGGTGAGAGGCCACCCGGCTTCCCTGCACCCCGTCCGCCGGGCGTGCTGCTGCCGGCTCACCCCCCACGCACCCCTCCCCTCCGCCCTCGCAGCGTGCCTGACGACTACCGGTGCGGGAAGGCCCTGGGCCCCGTGGAGTCACTCCAGGGACACCTGCGGGACCCCACCAAGATCCTCATCGGCTACAGCCGAGGCCTGCTGGTCATCTGGAACCGGGCAGCGCGGTGTGCTGACCGCATCTTCCTGGGGAACCAGGTGTGTGGTGGAGTGGGGAGGCCAGCGGCTGCGCCGGGGCCTCCGCTCACGGCCGCCACGCTCACGCCCGTCCACCCCGCCCCGCAGCAGCTGGAGAGCGTGTGCTGGGAGCGCAGCGGCCGCACGCTGGTCAGCTCGCACAGCGACGGCAGCTACGCCGTCTGGGCCGCGGACGCCGGCGACTCCCCGACGACACAGCCCACCGTGGCCACCATGCCCTACGGTGAGTGCCGGGGAGGCCTGTGCGAGGTCGGCAGTGACCCCGAGCTCAGACTGGCCTTGGTGGGGGGCTTTGGGAGGACTGGTAGAAGGCGGCGGGGCTGAGCCCAGCCACAAAGCTGAGATCCCCCCCGGGGCTGTCGGGCAGCGTGCCTTCCCGTGCCTTCCCCTCGGGAGGTGGGAGTGACGGAGGCAGGAGGGGAACGGAGAAGCGGCGAGAAATGCAGCCTGGGGCTCTATGAGCCTGATGCTCTCCTACCTCTCCAGGCCCCTTCCCTTGCAAAGCCATCAGCAAGATCCTGTGGCGAAACTGTGCGTCTGGGTAGGTGGGGCGCCGGGGCCGCGCCTGGCTGCGGGAGCGCAGGGCGGGGGTGGGGGAGGCTCTCCCCGTCCCCACGGGGCCCCTCCGGCGGCTCACGTGGCTCCCCTGCCCCGAGCAGCGAGCACTTCGTCGTCTTCAGCGGCGGCATGCCCCGCGCCAGCTATGGCGACCGCCACTGCGTGAGCGTGCTCCAGGCCGAGACCCTGGTGACGCTGGACTTCACCTCCCGCGTCATCGACTTCTTCACGGTGCACAGCACGCGGCCCGAGGACGGTGCGTACCTGCCCTCCCACCCCGTGCCCGTGTGTCTGCGGCCATGCTCACCCACCCCATCCTGCAGAGTTCGACGAGCCCCAGGCCCTGGCCGTGCTGCTTGAAGAGGAGCTGGTGGTGCTGGACCTACAGACGCCCGGCTGGCCGGCTGTGCCCGCCCCGTACCTGGCCCCGCTGCACTCGTCTGCCATCACCTGCTCGGCCCACGTCGCCAACGTCCCCGCCAAGCTGTGGGCCCGCATCGTTAGCGCTGGCGAGCAGCAGAACCCCCAGCCGGCCTCCGGTGCCTCGGTGCGTGCCCGGGGGAAGGGTGCTGCCTGGGCACGCGCCTGAGATGGGGATGTGGCAGGTGTATGTGGGGAACTTGGAGGGACTCTGTGCCCTGGATGCCACTCCTGGGGTGAGAGGAGGAAGACGCTTGTCCTGACCTTCCGTTTCCGTCTCTGTCTCCGTCTCTCAGAGCTGGCCTATCACCGGGGGCCGGAACCTGGCTCCGGACCCATCCCAGCGAGGGCTGCTGCTGACCGGGTAGGTGAACGCGTGTCCCCGGCTCAGCCCAGTTGTGACGGGTGGTATGAGTGTGTATGTGTGTGTGTGTGGGCGAGCAGGGCCTGGCGCAGCCCATGCGGGTGCGGGAGGGCCCGTCCTGGGTCTGGCGGGAGCTGACCTGCTCGCTGACTCAGGCCTGGCCCCTGGTGGGACCAGGTCATCCCCATTCCCGCAGGGTGCACTGGGGTGAAGCCTCCCCAGACTCTGGTTTAAGGCTCAGCCCTACTTGTAGCCCGAAACTGGGCCCCACCCACTCAGCCTGCCCTGGGACTGGAAAATCTGGGCTGGCCCATGCCAAGCTGCACAGGGCAGGTGCCCGAGAGCCCGGCCTGGGCCTGGCGGGCGCTGACGTGCCCGGTGACTCGGGCCCCGACTTTCTGCCCAGCCCCTGCCTTGCGCCTGTGCTGGGACCCTTGGGCCTCTGACTCCAGCGCCCCCTCCCCAGTGAGAACTCCTCACCATGGCTTTCAGGGCCTCTGGAGCCGTCCCAACCGGTCCCATGGCCTCACTCACCTTCTCACGCCCTGGCTCTGGGCTCCCCCCACCGCCCAGGCGCCTGTGACCTGGACTCTGCAGCTGTGTCCTGAGGCTGCACCCCAGTTTGGTCTGCTCCTCTCCTCTTTCCCTCTCCGCCTCCTCCCAGCCTCCCCAGGCTTCCTGCTCCTGCCCCTGCCCCAGCCGATCCCTCCGCTCTGTGACTGCATCTCTGGTCACCTTTTCTGGAGGCTCGCCTGGGGGCAGAACCCCCGTAGTCCTCTGTTCCCTGTGTCACGCACCCCTCACCTCCTGTTCATTGTTTCTGGTGATTATTTCCGCACCTTCTCACCCTCTTTGCAGGGAAGGGCCCAGCACCTACTGTGTGTGGCCTGGTGTACAGGAGGGGCTCAGTATGTGTCCTGTACGGTTGGTAACTTCCTGTTTGCTGTATGCAGTAGGAATCCAGTCAGTGTTTGGCTTAGGCGCTTAGTGCCCAGTGCGTGGTCGCTGGATGACTGGAGGGGGCGGGGGGCTGGAGGACCTGGGACCTGACCTCACCTTCCCTGTAGGCACGAGGATGGCACCGTGCGGTTCTGGGACGCCTCCGGCGTGGCCCTGCGCCCACTCTACAAGCTGAGCACCGCCGGCCTCTTTCAGACAGACTGCGAGCACGCCGACAGCCTGGCCCAGGCCGCCGAGGACGACTGGCCACCCTTCCGCAAGGTGGGCCCCTCCCCTGGCCCCGGGGAGCCTGGTCCGGGCTCCGCCCTGTGTCACCAGCCCTTCCGCCCTGCAGGTGGGCTGCTTCGACCCCTACAGCGACGACCCACGGCTTGGCGTGCAGAAGGTGGCGCTCTGCAAGTACACCGCCCAGATGGTGGTGGCCGGCACCGCGGGCCAGGTAGGGCCAAGGCGTCCCCAGGGCTGCGGGTCTTGGGGGGCTTTCTGGAGGGTCTGGTGGGGTGGTAGAGGGACCGGAGCAGCAAAAGCCCAGAGGTGGGAACGGGGCTCCAGGTGGGACCAGCCAGGGCTGTGGGGACCCACAGAGCCTTGGGGCCGGGGTGGGAGCACAGGTGTTAGATGAGCCCCAGGAGGGCAGGGCTGGCAGGTCCTGGTCGCCACCGTGTTGCTCAGTGAGGGCCCTGGTGTACAGTGGGCGTCCAGTAAGTGTTTATTCAGAGGGTGCACTGGAGACAATCCTGGGACCACCCTGGCAGAGGCATCGGAGGCTCGGGCGGGGCACAGGTGGCCCCCTCTTTGTACCGACAGCCCCCTGCGCCCCCCCCCCCGCCCCTCAGGTGCTGGTGCTAGAGTTAAGTGATGAGCCGTCGGAGCAGGCGGTAGGCGTGGCCAGCGTGGACCTCCTCCAGGACCGTGAGGGCTTCACGTGGAAGGGCCACGAGCGGCTGAGCCCACGCACAGGGCCGCTGCCCTGGCCGGCCGGCTTCCAGCCCCGCGCACTGGTCCAGTGCCTGCCGCCGGCTGCCGTCACTGCCGTCACGCTCCATGCCGAGTGGGGCCTCGTGGCCTTCGGCACCAGCCACGGCTTTGGCCTCTTCGACTACCTGCGCAGGAGCCCCGTGCTGGCCAGGTGCGTGTGAGCCCCTCCCGAGGTTTGCGGAGGCGCAGGTGGGGGGTGCTTTCGAGCCTTGCGGGAAGCGCTGCTGGTGGAAGTTAGGCCCCCCGGCGGCTGGGCTCGAGGGCGGGCTTGGGACTTGGGCTTCCCTGATGCCCGGCACCTGCGCCCCCAGGTGCACCCTGCACCCCAACGACTCCCTGGCCATGGAGGGGCCGCTGTCCCGTGTGAAGTCGCTCAAGAAGTCGCTGCGCCAGTCCTTCCGGCGCATCCGCAAAAGCCGCGTCTCGGGCAAGAAGCGCTTGACTGCCGCCGGCAGCAAGGTGGGCCGGGTGGCCGGGTGGCTGGGCGGGGTGGCAGGGGCGGGAAGACCGGGCTCCCGAGCCTCGTGCCCCTCCAGTTGCAGGAGGCCAACGCGCAGCTGGCGGAGCAGGCCGGCCCCCACGACGTGGAGGTGACGCCCGTGCAGCGCCGCATTGAGCCCCGCTCGGCCGACGACTCCCTCTCGGGCGTCGTGCGCTGCCTCTACTTCGCCGACACCTTCCTTCGCGACGGTGAGGCCGGGAGGGGTGTGCTGGGGAGGTGGCCCTAGGTGGCGTGGCCTGGGTTCTGGTCAGCCGCCCGGGAAATGGGCGTGGAGCGGCGCCTCCTGGAAGGTTGGAAAGTGTTGCCTGCTGAGTGCCGGGCTGCGCTGGCGACAGGGTGCCCCGGCCCACAGCCACCCCCGGGACAGCCCGACGGTGGGGTTGGTGAGCGGAGACCCGATCGGGACGGGAGCCCGGGGCCTGGGGGGGAGTGCGGGCTGCAGCACCGAGGCTGAGGTGGGCGTGTATCAGGAGACCCCGGGCAGCATGGCTGGAGTGGAGGACAGGCCCGGGAGGTGTGGGTGCCGGCCGCCTAGCCGAGGAGCTGGCTTTATAGTAAGGTATTTTTTTTTTTTTAATATAAATTTATTTATTTATTTTCGGCTGCATTGGGTCTTCGTTGCTGCGCGTGGGCTTTCTCTAGTTGCGGTGAGCGGGGGCTACTCTTCGTTGCAGTGTGCGGGCTTCTCATTGTGGTGGCTTCTCGTTGTGGAGCACGGGCTCTAGGCGCGCGGGCTTCATTAGTTGTGGCACGTGGGCTCAGTAGTTGTGGCTCATGGGCTCTAGAGCGCAGGCTCAGTAGTTGTGGCGCACAGGCTTCACTAGTTGTGGCACGTGGGCTCAGTAGTTGTGGCTCATGGGCTCTAGAGCGCAGGCTCAGTAGTTGTGGCGCACGGCCTTAGTTGCTCCGCGGCATGTGGGATCTTCCCGGACCAGGGCTTGAACCCGTGTCCCCTGTGTTGGCAGGCGGATTCTTAACCATTGCGCCACCAGGGAAGCCCGAGGAGCTGGCTTTGACCCCGAGTGGTTGGAGCCCCTGAGGGTCCTGCAGAGGGCAGTGATGCGGTCGGGTTTATGGACGGAGTTGCTGATTGGTTTAACTTGATGATGGGGCACATCCCGTTCAACCCCACACCCGCTGCCCGCCCCTGCTCTCCGTCGTGTCTCGTGGGGGATTTTAAGTGAAAGCCCCTGTGTGAGCAGCTCAGTGTGCGTCTGGTGGACGTAACCTACAGCCAGGGTGCCCGAGTCGCACGCTGTAGCATGGACGCTGATGCTGGAGTTCTCCTGTCACAGTCGGCCCACAGGCGACTCTGTTCATCTCAGGAACGCCTTTTTGGGGTTGGGTCAGCGTCCAGCTAGTCTGCACATGGCGCTATCATTGATGCATCTTTCCATCTCCGTCTGGGAGGGGAGCCCCCACTTCTGGTGGTGTTTGTGGAACTTCCCACTGTCTGGATGCGGCAGCCCGGGGTTTTGGTTGGCCTGCTTCCAGTGTCCCCCTCAGAAGCCGGCTGGGCTGTGGCAAGCATGGCTTTGATTGCTCGCTCATGTTTTGCTCAGGTGTTCCCACCCCCCATGGTTGCTGCTCAGGTCACCAGTTCATCAAGGGTGCACCGTGGTGACTGCCCGGTCCATCCACGCCTGTGCGTGTGCGTTTTTAGCTGATTTTCCACTCCTTCCTGAGGGGGGTCAGCTTGCACAGGATGGCAGGCTGGGTGTCTGCGGCAGGACCAGTGATGGACGTAGGGGAGTTGGGGCTCCGCGACGGGGCCGCATCCCCGGGATGCTGGGGGTGGGGGGGTCTGAGAGGTCAGGGTCCAGTTTGACATCCCCACGGAGGTGCCCTAGAGGTCACTCCTGTGCCTGCAGGAGGACTGGCCGAGGTCACCAGGGAGGTGTGGGCTGGAGAGAACCAGTCCAGTATCCCAGGGCATCGGGAGGGGCGGGGAGGGGCGGGGAGGGGAGGGGAGGGGAGGCACGTGCCTGCCTCACCAGCCCATCACCCCCCAGCGGCCCACCATGGCCCCACCATGTGGGCGGGCACCAACTCGGGCTCCGTGTTTGCCTACGCGCTGGAGGTGCCGGCGGCAGCAGCGAACAGCGACAGGCGGCCCGAGCGGGCAGTGGAGGCCGTGCTGGGCAAGGAGGTACAGCTGATGCACCGCGCGCCCGTGGTGGCCGTGGCCGTGCTGGATGGACGCGGCCGCCCGCTGCCGGAGCCCTACGAGGCCTCAAGGGACCTGGCACAGGCGCCCGACATGCAGGGCGGCCACGCTGTGCTCATCGCATCTGAGGAGCAGTTCAAGGTGAGCTGGCACAGAGACCCCTGGGGCTTCCGCCTCCTGGACACCGCCAGACCCTCGACGACGCTTGCCCACCTACGCCCGCTTGCTGAGACCTCCCGAGAGCCCCCAGCTGGCAGAGACGCCCTGGGGAACCCCGGGGGCCCCCAGGACCTCGACCGCCCCCCCAGAGCTCGAGGTGTGGGGGGGTCCCGGCCCCTGGCCCTTCCATCTGGCAGGACTGGCTCTGCCACAGTGGGAGGGGCCTGGCAGGTTTCCGGGCAGAGAAGCGGGTGGGGCCAGAGGGCCGGGCTGGGTGGCGGCACGGGGGTGAGGACGGGCCGGGCTCTGCTCAGCGGCCATCCCCTGCCCGCCTCCAGGTGTTCACGCTGCCCAAAGTGAGCGCCAAGACCAAGTTCAAGCTGACGGCCCACGAGGGCTGCCGCGTGCGCAAGGTGGCCCTGGCCACCTTTGCCAGCGTGGCCTGCGAGGACTACGCCGAGACCTGCCTGGCCTGCCTCACCAACCTGGGCGACGTGCACGTGTTCTCGGTGCCCGGCCTGCGGCCCCAGGTGCACTACACCTGCATCCGCAAGGAGGACATCAGCGGCATCGCCTCCTGCGTCTTCACACGACACGGCCAGGGTGAGGGCCCCGGACGGCAGGGGAGGGGCCGCGCACAGGGCTTCCGGGAGGGGGGCGGGACCTTCACTGCGCTCTCTGCTCCCCTCCCACCCCCCCCACCCACCCCACCCACCCCCAGGGTTCTACCTGATTTCCCCGTCGGAGTTTGAGCGCTTCTCCCTGAGCGCCCGGAACATCACGGAGCCGCTCTGCTCTCTGGACATCAGTTGGCCCCATGATGCCATGCATGCCAGGTGCGTGGAAGGGGTGGGGCCTGGAGCAAGGAGCAGGGTCGCCATCCCCAGTGTCACCCCTCTCTGGTCCCAGGGCTCAGGAGTGGGAGGGTGGGGGCCTGGCCCTCGAGCCATGAGGCACCTGCCCCTGGTCCCCAGCACAGACCCATCTCTGCAGCTACAGGCCCCGAGAATCGCCCAAGCTGAGCCAGGCTAACGGGACCCCTGGCGTCGTCCTGGGCCCACAGAGCCGCGGCGGAAGCCCCGATCCCACCCGCAGCGAGGGAGCTGGTGAGGAGAGCGGGCGTGAAGTGCGGCAGCTCATCCTCAGGGCGGGCCTCTGCGGGATGCGGCCACTGAGGGGGCCAGGGGGAGGGCGTGCTGGGCACGAGAGGGTGGGGGTCCGTGTGTCGGTGCCGTGGTCCACTGTGCGCTGGACTCGGGACCAGGGCCCCAGGTGTGGAGTCTGCCCCGGGGCCCTGGGAAGGGCCTCATCGCTTCCTCTCTGCAGACACCCCGGAGCCGCCTGAGGCCACGCTCTCACCCACGTCCGTGGACTCGGCCACCAGTGCCGACACAACGCTGGACACGACAGGGGATGTGACGGTGGAGGACGTGAAGGACTTCCTGGGGTGAGGAGGTGGCTGGGTCCACAGGAGGGGGTTGGTCGGCTCCCAGCCTCCCTCCCCACTTTCAGCCAGCCTCATATCCCAGCTGGGCCCAGAGGGCCGAGGAGGGCCTGACCCCAGACCCGCTGACCGCTGCCCCTCCCCCCAGCTCTCCGGAGGAATCTGAGAAGAACCTGCGGAACCTGTCAGAGGATGAGGCCCGAGCCTGCCCCATCCTGATCGGATGAGGCGCTCAGGTGCGGGGCCCTGGGTCTCCCTGGTCCCCTCGGCGTGGCCTCACCCACCCCACCCCCACCCCCACCCCGGTCTTGCACCCGAAACCCTGGCAGGCCCCGGGAGGCGTTTCCCCAGCCTGCCCCTCCCGGAACTGTCCTGGCATCAGGGCCAGCCAGTCAGCCCCCAGATAACAAGGCTGGTGTCTGGAACGAGACCAGGCCAAACCACTTAGGGGGACGGCGGCTTGGGGGCTCAGGTGGGTTTGGCCAGCCTGTTTCGCAGGTGACATCACCCAGGTGTGCGAGATTGGGCGCTGCCCGAGGCTGACCGGCCCCCGCGCCAGTCTCGGTGCGGCCCAGGCCCGACTCTGATGCTGTAGGTCTGCCCCCCACCCCCGCCTCTCCCTGCACAGACGCTGCGGCTCCCTCTTTGTTGCTGGGGTCACCGCTGCCCCCTCCAGGGCCACGCTTTGGCCTCAGGGGCCCAGATGTGGCCAGGGCTAAGGCTGTCACTGCAGGGCCCTTGCCCTCATCCTGGACAGGAGACTGAGTGGGGGCACGCGTGTGGCCAGGTCGCCTGCCCCCTGGGATCCCCCTGGCCTTCGGCTGATGCCTTTTTCCTTCCTCTACCAGGAAGGCCAGAACTGCCAGGCCTGCCCTGTTCGGAGCTGGGACCCAGGACCCCGGCCCTTCACGTAGACCTGCACCTGCTAATCTCAGGCTCCAGCGGGACCTGCCCAGCCTGGCCCCAGAGGCCACCCGGGAGGTCAGGTGCCACAAGGGAGGGCAGCTGGGGCTCACAGCCTGTCACCTCCCAGGCGACAACACCGTCCTTTCCCTCTCCTTTTGCAAAGAGTATTTTTCTAATGCCTGTGCCAGGCACCACAGTCATTTCTAAAACTATTTTGGTACGTGCTCCTGGGCCAGCACCCACGACCCCCGCCAGGCTGTGCACGAGTGTGTGTGTGTGTTTGTGACCGAGAGCTCCACTGGGCAACCAGGACTGGGGCGTGTGCGTGTGCGTGTGTGTGTGTGTGGAGCGGGGGTCAGGATGGGTTTCCTTGTAGATTGTACCCTGGGGTTTTTTTTTTCCTGTCATTTTGTTAAAATTAGCAATTTTAATATTAAAAATACTTTTTAATATTGAAAATAAAAGCATTTAATATCTCTTAAAGGGCAACCACACCTGCTTTATCCCTGGCAGAAAAGGGGGCATCACACGTGAGCTCACGGTGGAGGAGATCCACTTTCCCAGGCCCCTGGGGGCACTGGTCAGGGTTACTCCTGTTGCTGCTGCTGGGGACTACAGCACTGGGGGCAGGTGGTGGACAGACAGGCCCTTCCTTTCTCTCCCTCCGCAGAGCCTGTGGTGGCCACCAGGGCACGCAGGCAGCTGCCCTAGGTCAGGGCCTGGCGGAAGGTGCTCCAGGCGTGGAAGCAGCGGGTGAAGGCGTGCTGCTCGTTGCCCTTGCGCACCAGGCGCAGGCGGCGGGGACGCTCGTGCTCCTTGGAGCGCATGTGCTGGATGTACACCTGGTGGGCGGGACGGGTGAGTGCGCGCCTGCAGCCTCGGCCCCTCCCCCCGGGCCCAGCCTTGGCCCCCTCCCCCGCTCACCTGGCAGGCCTTCAGACTCAGCTTGATCTCCACCTGGCTTGTCTGGGTCCCCACCCACATGTAGACCTGTGGGGACAGCGGGGGAGGTAGTCACCCGGCCTCGGAATTCCCATCTAGGGACGGCAGGGCTCCCCGAACGGGCAGGGTTGGTGGGCTCTCACCTCTTGGCCATTGTCTAAGAGCATGATGTCATCATCTGCCAAGTCGTCTTGGCAAAAGTCAGAGCACTTCTCGGTCACTGCGAAGTAGCCCTTCTCGTTGGAGCACCTGGGGGTCAAGGGTCATGGGGAGGCTGAGGGTCGCAGCAGCGGGGCCAGGACTGAGGGGGACACGGGGGGCGGGGGCGGGGCCGGCCTCACCGGAAGAGCCGCGTGTGCTTCATGTACTCGGCGTCGTCGTCGTAGGGCTTCCGTGCCCCGATGCCCACCCAGAAGAAGTTCTCGGGCTCCTCGCCCTCGTTGATGACCTGGGGGAAAGGTCGGTCAGCTCGGGGCCGGCTGCCCTCGCCCGGCCACCCGTGTGCGTCACCCACCCTGCTCACCTGCTTGCTGTAGGAGGCCTCAAACATGCTATTCAGGATGTCCTCTGCCAGCTTGGCCTCGTCGGGGTCCGACGCCCGGCCCACCCACGCGTACACGATGCCCTGGTTGTCTTCGCTCTCGAAGGGAACCTGGGTGTGCGGAGGCTCGGGTCACGCCCTGCCTGCACCCCCGCCCTGCCCCGCTCCCGGCCGCGCCAGGCCTCACCTTGAGGATGAAGCAGAACTCGGAATTGAGGAGGCCGGAGTCGGTGCTGATCTGGATGCACCTGGGGGAGGGGGGTGGTCAGCAAGGAGCCCAGGCAGGACACAGCCCACTGGCCTCCCGCGCCCGCTCCCCGCAGACAGGCACCGGGTGCAGAGGGCGCTGCCGTTGGTGCGGATCTGGTACAGGCTCGGTTGCAGGGCTCCCTGGGCCGCCTTCCTCTTGCCCCGGTGGATGATAAACTTTCTCTTGAAATGGGACAGAAACTTGGGGTTCTCCTGCTGCTGTGTCATGCGCACCACCTGGGGGCACGGAAGCCGTCAGGGGCAGCTCCCCGGTGGGGCAAGCCTCCCCTGGGTGAGTCCCAGGGACACCCCCTCCCCGGATTCTGGGGGTGTGGCCGGCACACCTCCAGCTTGCCGGGGAAGAGGCTCTCAAACTTCTTCTGCAGGCTGAAGGTGAAGGTCAGCCAGCCCATGCTGGACGCCTGGCGGCCCTGCCAGAAGTACACGACGCACTGGAAGTCCTCCTCGGGCTGCTTCTCCGCCTCGGCCGCCACCTGCTCTCCCTCCTGGCCCTCCGCCCCCGCCTTCGCCTTCGCGGTCGCCGCCTCCTCCTCCTCCTCCTCATACTCCACGGGGACCCAGTACCTGCGGGGTCAGAGGGTGGTGGGCAGGGCCGAGCCCCCAGCACCGGGGGGCGGGTGGGGCGAGGGGCGCGGGGGAGGCACCTGCAGAGGAAGACGTAGCAGTCCTGCGTGTAGAAGTGGCCAAACTCCTCCTCGGGCAGCCGTGTGAACTTCTTCCCCTCAAGCACGAAGCCCTCCATGCCGTCCAGGTCCTCGTTCCACTCCTCCATCAGCTGCTCCGCCTGCGTGCGACCCCAGCCGTCATGGGCCTTGTGGCCCTGCCCGGCCCTGCCCCACCCGCCCTGCGCCCCAGCCCCGGGCCCACCTCCGCCAGAGGCATGCGCGGCTGCCGCGGCAGGAAGAGCGAGGTGAGGTCGGCCTTCATCTGATCTTTCTTCTCGGCGTCACGCTTCACCTTCCCCGCGAGCCCCGGGCCCTGCAGCACGGCCTCTGCGTTGCGCGTGTAGTCTACGGTCAACACATCGTCCCAGTTCTTGAACTTGGCCTTGAACACCTGAGAAGGCATAAGTAGAGTAGGAGGCGGAGCCTGGGAATCGGGAGAGGTGTGGCCTAGCAACCTAGGGGGCGGGGCTCGGGCAGAGGGTCCGGGAAGTTGTGGAGCTTGGTAACCAACCGGTCCACAGAGGGTCAGGGCAAGAACACGACCGTGGGATCTCGGGGAGGAGGCCTCCGGGGGCGCCGCATCGCGCACCTGCGCCTCTGTGCCCTCCAGGCTGCGGCTGACCGTGGCGTGGCGCGGCCGGTGTAGCATCCCACACAGCTCCTGGCCCAGCTTGAGGGCGGCAGCACGTACCAGGCGCGGGGACTTGCGGCCGAGCCAGATGAACACGTCGGACCAACAGTCCAGGATGTACACGCAGCGCGTGTCCAGCAGGCTCTGCAGCTGCGGGGCCCCGGGGGCTGGAGGTCAAGACCAGGGCCACCAGCAAGAAGGGGTCCAGCCCCCGCGCCCTCCTCCCTGTGCGTCTCACCAGCCGCATCCCAGGCATCAGTTCCACCTTGGGCCGCAGCTTATGTTCCACAGAGAGCTTGTAGTTGATCTGCGGCAGCTCCAGGTAGCCCAGGCCCAGGCCCACCTGGCAGGAGCAAGAGGTGGTCTTAACCAGGCTGGGTCTGGGGAACACGAGCCCCGGCCACAGCAGCCCCTGCTTCAGGCTGGCCCCTGCACTCAGGTCCACAGCCTGCTCCTCTCCAGGCCAGCTTCCTCCCTCCACCCCAAGATGCTTTCTAGAAAATCCTATCAGTGGAAGAAAGGCTGGTAGATGGTGCCTTCCCTACCCGCCCTCTCCAGGTCCTTTTGGGTTCTCTAACCTGTCCTCTTCCCGCCCACAACACGCCCACCTTCCTGTCACCTACAGCACGAAGGCCAGGTCCCCAGGCCTGGCACCCATGTGCTTCTTGGTCTCCCTCTCCAGCCCCGCCTTCCCGGAAGCACAGAGCCCAACACCAGTGCCCCCGGCCCCACTCAGAGCCAGCCTCAGACCCGTGCTGAGGTACTCCTTGCCCAGAAGGTGGCACCCTCTCCCCACTGAGGTCCCGAAGGAGACCGCAGCCGCCGCCTGACCGCCAGTGAAGTCAGGCCAGCCCCGCACCCCCGGCTCACCTTATACAGCTTGGGCTGGGGTGGCGAGAAGTCATCAGGCACGTGCTTCTTGATCTCGGAGGGCTCCCCGCCCAGCACCTCCCAGAACTCTGGGGGCTCCTGGCCTTGTACCAGCAGCGAGATCTCCGCCTTCCCTTTTCGTTCATTCTTGTTAATTTTCTCTGCAAAGAGCCTAAGAGCAGGTGCAAAGCCTTAGTGATGAAGCCCACGCCTCCTCCCTGGGTGACAGTTTTCCTTTGCACACAACACCCCAGCACGTCTGGGCAGGTCACAGCCCTCTTACCTGGCCTTGGTGGTGCTGCTCAGCGTGGCCTGGGCCCCCCGCCACACGTAGATGTCCAGCCCTTGGTCCAGCAGGAAAACAAACCTGGACAGGAGGGGTGGGAGGGGCTGCCACTGGCCACGGGCAACGACTGCCCCCATGCCTCCGACCCCGCCTCAAATCCCTGCTTGCTGGACCTCCTGCCAAGCTCTGCGGGACAAGGGCTGGAAGGCCTGTCTAGAGCCGAGCCCTGCCCCCCACTGGTGGAGAGAAGGTTCGGGGTGAAGCACCCCACCTCACGTCATGGGGCTCACCTTGGGTCCAGGGAGGCCCCCTTAAGAGGCACGGGCTCCAGCTTGAGGTTCTTTTTTCCATACACACGGTACATCCTGGGGGCCAGAGCAAGAGTGGCTTGGCGGGGGCACCAAAGGGCAGATTTACCCCAGTACCCTCCCCCCATCCTCCCCAGCTGAGCCCAGGTCAGTGCCGCCCGCACACCCCTCACCTGGTTACGTAGTGTGTGTCCTCCACGGTGTAGAAGCCGCTGGCCGTCCCACCCTCGACGTAGGAGATGTCGTTGTCAAACACCTGCGTGCGGGGCGTGTGGGCTTTCACCGAGCTGTCCCCCCACCCCCACCCAACGCCACCTGTCAGGAGGGGCGGACTTGCGTGCAGCAGAGTCAGAGGCTGCCAATCCACGATGATGTTAAAAATACAAGATCTGTGTCTACAGACGTAAACACACACGGGGTGGTATGGTGTACATAACCGTGAAAGCATTTGCTCGTGTCCGAACACAGCATGTTTAGACACGCGCGTATCAGGGAACAGGACCGGGCAGGTTTATGGAAGAAGGCAAACTTAGGTGGAAGTGCCCAAAATCTCGTCTCGTGTAGGTACCTACATGTAACCAGCTGGCGAGTAGGCCGGCGCGCCTCACTAATCCAGCTCACTGGACTCTGGCCCTGCCCCTGGCCCCGCCTCCTTGGTGGCCGGCCGGTGGGCCACCTTCTAGCAGCTCCCCATCTCTCCTGGTCTCCTACACCGCCACCAACCCAGTTTGCAGCTCCCAAACTAGCCTGGTCTCCTTATCCTCACCTGAGCCAGGACTCGCCTCACCTCACTTCCCTGACCTCACCCCATCCATCCCTGCTGTCTGCCATAGGTCCGTGGGGCTCAGCACCTGATACAGTTCAGTCAGCCCCGCCCACCGGCCCTTGGCTCCGGCCCCGCCCCTCCGCACCTGCAGGAATTCGTCGCTCTCTTCGCCCATCTCCTCGCGCACGGTGCGGCACTCGGCGCCCAGGTAGTTGCGCAGGTTGACGGCGTGGATGGCAGAGCACGCCTTCTTGTCGAGTGTGGCCTCCCCGCCGATCCAGTAGTAGATCTCCCAGTTCAGAGACCCGCTGTCATCCAGAAAGGTCTGGAGGCCGGGGCAGTGGCCGGGTTAGCCCCCGCCAGGCTTCTGCTGGGCGGCCTCCCGGGCCGAGCCCTCGCTGCCCACCCTCCCCCGGAACACGGCTGGGAGCGGGCGGTTCTGAGCCGTCCAGGTCGGGCCTCACAGCCCCCTGCCCCGCACCTTGAGCACAATGTAGCAGTCGGCCTCGTAGAACCTGCCATGGAAGGCTTCCCCCACCAGCACAGGCACGAAGTTCTCCATCTGCCAGATGGTCAGGCCAGGAAGCTGGCCCACGTCCTCTGTGAAGAACTCGGAATAGTCGAGGCGCGGCTTCTCCAGGCCCTGGTCCCAGCGCCGCACCTTGCCCCCAGGCGCTCCAGAGTCCACACTCTCCTGGGATCGAAGGCACAAGGCTGGCTTGACTCTGGGCAGCCGCTCGCGCTGGTCGGCCTGCGACCCAGCTCAGGACCCCTCTCCCGCTGGGCCCAGGTTGCACTGCTGAGCAGAGCCTGAGCCCCGGCCCGGCTTACCTCCTGCTTCTTGTTCTTCTCCTGGGCCACGTCCGACATGCCCTTCAGCACCTGCTTGGCCTGGTCATCCTGGGCCGAGTCCTTGCGCCTCCGCAGCCGCATCTTGCGAGCCAGGGGGTCCTTGGGCCCACTCCCTGCTGAGGGGAGGGGTACACAGCTGACCCGGCTGCCCCCCACTCCGCCTGGGGCGTCCAGCCAACCAGGGGCCAACCCCACGCCCCGCATCCAGAGAGCGCGTCCCACCCAATTTACAGATGGGTAAGCTGAGGCCCAGGGAGGAGCCCCCACTGCCAGGCCAGACCTTCCCCTGCTCACCAGCCGCCGCCGCGGCCACCGTGGCAGGGGAGGCTCCCGCCAGCCGCAGCTGGTTTTGCAGCGAGAAGTCAATGTTGTACCACTCGGTGGTGCGGTCAGCAGGCTTGGGGGGCATGACGAGGCTGGGGTTCTCCCGCACGTCCAGGACCTGCCTCGTGGGGCGAGCGGAGCCGGCGCTGAGCCCGAGTTCTACCTCCCGGCCACCCCAGACCCCTGCTCTTTGCGACCTCTGGGGCCAAAGGGCCCAGGTTCTCATCCTGCAGCCACCCTCGTGGGCTTGGGCTTTCCCGTCTGTCAAGTGTGACCTCGCAGACTGGCTGGTTATGAGGCTTAAGCAATGCTGTCGAGCGTGATGTGGCCACAGGATGTGGGTCACCCCCTCCTCACCCTGCCACCAGCCACCCCTCCAGGAGCCCTTTGCTCGGTCTTCTCTGGGGGTCTGTCCGCACCTCTCCCGTTCCTCCCTCCCCCCAGTACCAGCCGCCTGCCCAACCTCGATCTCTGTCAGGAAGTGGACGGCCTCCGGGAGGGTCACCAGGCGATTCTTGTTCAGGACCAGCTTCCTCAGCTTTGTGCACCTGTGACGACATAGCTGGGCCTCAGGGGGGTGACAGACGGGGAGCCGGGGGCCTTCCAGTCCCGGGTTGGGGAGGCAAGTAGGGCCAGAGAGACTAAGCAGCCCAGCTAGTTGGGAAACCAGCCAATTTGAAGGTGCCGGGAAAGACGGGAGGGGCCGGGGTCTCCTCATGGCTAAGTGACCGGGAGGGTCTTTCTGCGGCTTCTACAGGGCAGCACCTTCCAAAGGGGCCTTCAGAGAACTAAAGACCCCTGGGTGCGAACAAGAGCGCATCAAAAAACATGTTCTGCCCTCGAATTAACCCGGAAGCTGCCGAGGGTCCTCTGTCCTCAGTGCCGGGGACCATGCTGGTGGACGCTGTGACCTCTAGGAGGGGGAGGGGACGGAAGCAGCACTGTGCCCCAAATGCAGGTGGCAGTGGAGCCCTTCTGGCCTCATCCCTATCGGCATCCCCCCGGACACTGCTCTGGGGACGTCACCCGCAGAGCCAACTCCAGCCCTCCCGTTTTCTATGCGGCACGGAGACCGCGGGGGCAGGGTGGCGGGGCTGCGCTGGGATTCCGGGGCTTTCCGCGCCGTGCTCCTTCGCCCGGCCTCGGCCCGGCACCTGCAGAGGCTCTCGGGGATCAGCTCCAGGTTGTTGTTGGCGGCCATGAACTCTTCCAGGCTGGACAGCTTGCCGATGCCCGAGGGCAGCCCGTCGAAGTCCAGCTTGTTGGAGCTCAGGTACAGCCTCTTGAGCTTGGTCAGCTTGCAGATGGCCGACTAGAGGCGGCACGGGCAGGGGCAGGTCAGGGGCGGGCACAGGGCGGCCTGCAGCCTCCCCGCCCTCCCTGGGCCCCAACGCACGGGCAGTGAGGTCAGCTGGTTGCGGGACAGGTTCAAGGTCTCCACGTGCACCCACTGGTCGATGCAGAGGGACAACTCCGAGATCTGGTTGCTGCTGAGATTCAGGCGCCGCAGGCTGGGGAGGGTGTACAGGCACTCGGGCACCCGCGTCAGGTCGTTGCAGGACAGGTCCACATCTGGGCGTGGGGTGGGCGCATCAGCCGGGGCCCCTGCGGTGGGCTCCAGGGGCGGCGGGCCTGTGTGAACCCCGGCTCCCCCTCCCGGCTCTGTGGCCTCAGGTACAAGACTTAACCTCCTGGTTTCTCAGAGCAGGGGGTCTACGCACAAAGCCTGCTCGTAACCTGGTGTTACTCCCAGTCGTCACGGTGACAACGGGAGGAGATGTGACAGAACCACACCCCCTTCCCCCGAGAGGTGCTCACTGAAGCAGGGTACCATCCCCTCCTCTGTGAGGAAGCGAGGGGCTGAGGGGTCCCCAAGGACTGCCAACCTGCGAGGTGGCTCAGGCCCTCCAGGCTGGTGGGCAGGTTGCCCTGGGTGCGCTGTGTGTTCCTCAGGTGCAAGGTCTGCAGGGCCGTCATGGCCGGGAGCTGCCTGGGGGGAGACATGGTGTTCAGGCCGGGGGCCGGGGCCGAGCGGGCCCACAGCACGAGGCCGATGGTGGCGGAGACGCGACACCCAGCAAGGCCGGGACCCTGGCGGGGAGGGCCAGGCGGGCGCCCACCGGAGCTGGGCGTGCAGCAGCGGGTTCCCGTTGAGCACGAGCGTCTGCAGGTGCACGAGGCGGCGCATCTGGGGGGGCAGGCTCTCCAGGCGGTTCTCGCTGAGGTCCAGGTACAGGAGGTCGGTGAGGTTGATGAAGAGCTGGTTGGGGATGGTGTCGATGCTGCGGGTGGAGGGCTGCCGGGTCAGGGCCGCACTCCCACCTCCGGGACCAGCCCCCGGGCCACCCAGCCCGCCCTCTAGGCACCTGTTGTGGCTGAGGTTCAGCACCAGCATGTTCTTGGCGTTCTCCAGCTCCCGAGGGCACTCCGTCAGCTGGTTGCAGCTCAAGTCCTGGGTAGAGGGGCGAGGCCGGGTCAGGGGCGTCAGGGCTGGTCCCACCCTGCCAGGCCTCCGCCAGGCTCGAGGGTCACGACAGGCACTGAGAGGGGAGCAGAGGAGGGGGCTTCAGGGCAGAGTGAGACAGTGGGACCCTGGGAGGAAGGGGGCCTAGGCTAGGGATCCGACTCCATAAGCAACCTTGGGCAAGGCACTGCCCCCTGTAAGTCTCAGGTGTCTGCGACTGTAAAACAGGATCACCATGGCCCCAGGGTCCAGCGTAGTGGGTGGGCGCTGAATGGTGGGGCTGGCACAAGGGCCAGGTGGCAGATAACCACTGACCAGAACCGAGAGATCATCCAGCTTGAAGATATCGTCGGGGACTCCGGAATTCTTCAGGCTGTTGGCTCGAGCCACGATGGCCTGGGGATACACCATGAGAGTCCGTGACTCCTAGCTTCCACCCCCCAGGTGAAACAGGGATCGGGGGGGGACACCACCTCCGGAAGTCCACCAAGGCCAGGCCTGAGTGCTCTCCCACTCTGGCTTTTACTCATAATCCCTCTACTTGGCAAGCCTTTTCTAGACTACCAATGAGCTCCTATTTATACCTCAAAGCCCAACTCAAATGTGCCCCAGAGCCCAGCACACGGAATCTCAGGGAACCTTTCCTGATGGAATAATCCCTCTTCCTCCCAACCCCAAAGGGCAAGACAGGGATAGAGCTCTGAGTCAGAGCTTCTAATACAGAAGAAGGTTGAACCAAAGACAGGTCAGAGCGTAGACTCAAAGCAAGTCCGTTTCCTCTCCCCTTAGGGCTGAAACTTGCTCATGCTTCCAAAGTGCAGGAAGTTAGTGCAGGAGGACTGAGGGGGAGGGGACAGGCCAAGTGATGGCACCATGACTGCAAGCGACAAAAACACTAACAAGAGCCACCGCTGCTGCCCCCTCAGCCCCAGCGTCTGTGTGGTGCCACCGTGTTGCTTCACGGCAGTCACTGCTGGACCATCTCGGAAAGTGGTAGGAACTCGTCCAAGGTCATGCAGCCGGGAAGTGGCAGAGCTCAGATTTAAACTCGAGTCCGGAGGCTGTGCCCTTAACATCTCAAGAGCTCTGACCTTGGATGGGAATGACCCTCGCTGAGGGCTGCCGGTCTGGGGGGCCTGAGGGTCTGGGACGGGGGCTCTATGGAGAGCAGAGGCGCAAGTGAACAGCCCCGACCACCTCCCCTCCTGGCTGAGCCCCGCCCTTCCCCGGCTCTACCACTGCCGGCTGTGTGACCTGCCTCCGTGGCCAAGTGTCCTCATCCGTGAACTTGGTGGAGGTGAAGATCACATAAAAAGCCCTTGTGAAACAGTTGGAACAGCGCTCAGCTGGTAACAGCTGCTATAGTACTTGTTGTTCAAACTGGGTGGGATCTGGGGGTTTTTAGCGCTTCCCTCACAGTTACTCGACACACGGCATTACTGCACGCTCTCTCCCCCAGCGTGCGGGTACAGAGAGGTGCTGGCCCGGCCCTCAGGCCCTGGCCCGAGGTCTGCAGCCTCGGGCGGCACTCACCCGCAGCGATGGCAGGCTGGACAGCTCCCCATGGAGCGTGGTCAGGTTGTTGTGACTCACCGACAGGTGCTCCTGGGCAGGGACGGGGAGAGGGGGTCAGCAGGGCGGTGGGGCGTCCACGGAGCCCCCCTCCAGGGGGCCCCCAGCCACACAGGCCCGGCCATTTCTGCAGCGTCCCTCCCTCACAGACCCAGACTCCTCTTGCACACCTCCCGGGATGGGGCACTCACTCCCTCGCCACCAGTTCTGCTGTGGTCAGCGTCCGCCTCTGTGTCGTCTGTGTTCTGCGCAGCTGCTCCCCACCTGGCCAGCCCCATCCACAGGGGCCCTCCCTGCCTGCCCAGAGCCTCTTACCAGCTTCTGCAGGGCAGCCAACTCCTCCGGCAGGTAGCAGAGGCCGGTGCGGTTTAGCTTCAGCCATCGCAGACTAGTCATGGCCTTGACGTTCTCAGGGAAGTAGCCACCCTGAGGGGTATGTCGTGGTAAGGCTGGTCTGGGACACGGTACCCTTGTTCTACCGCCCTGTGGCCCCCACTGACCACGGAAGCCTTTGAGAGCAACAGTCACCTCTCATTGGCTGTGTGAACCTGGACAAATCACTCTGCCACTCTGTGCCTCAATTTCCTCACCCATAGAATAGAACTAATAAAACGCCCGATAACAAAAGCGTCGTAAGGAACAACTAATGGTCAGGACGGCTGCTGATCTAGAATCTGTCTCTCTTGCTGTGTTCTCAGCCCCAGGAAAGCTTATTCCAGGTGACATCCGCACACCTAGCTGTGTGGTTACATCAGTTCAATGTCTCTGCCTGGCATCCAGGCCCTGCCTGTGCTCCCACCCTGCCATCAGCATATGGCCGCTAGTGGCAAGGTTGACTCCCTGTGTGAGGCCCCAGCGCCCCACCCTGCACAGGCACAGCCTTATTCGTTAGTTCATTCACTCCTTCGTTCCCCATATTCAAACGCCCACCTCGGGACCCCCAGCCCTTGTGGCAGGGAACCTGGGGCAGCATGTGCCTTCAGTGCCCCTGGCTGCTGTCCCCTTCCCCCTCCGGGCACATTCCCAGCAGGTGACTCAGACTCTCCCAGTCTAGAGAGGACCCAGGGGGACCCCAGCTGAGCATGGTGGGGATGGGGGCAAAGAAAAGTGGCCACCTGTGCCTGGGGTCAAGTGTGCACACGTGGGTTAAACGCAGGAAGGCAGCCTGTCTTCTCGGCCCTGGCCCAACCCCCGACCCCAGCCACAGGCGGGGCCTCCGGACGCTGCCGACCCAGGCTCACGCTACACTGCCCCCAGCCTGAGCCTGCCCACACCCCACCCTGCAGCCGGGATCGCCCTCCAGGAGCCAGGACAACTCTCAGGGCCTCGTCTCTGGTCGCCAGCCCTAACCCTGCCAGTCTCATTCTCGGGCCTCCAGAACCACTGTGCGTGCCCCCCAGTTCCCCCACTGGCTGGAGGGCTGGGCTCGTGTTCCTGGTGGCTCGGGTCAATCAGTCCAGCAGCTGCTCAGACAACTGCCACCCAGGCCCTCGCCCAGCTGCTCGACACCACCCTCTCCACAGCAACTAATCCCTGCCTCCAGAGGGCTAATTTTAAGCCTCTTCACCGGACGAGAAAGCGAGGCTCGAGGAGGGGAAGTGACTTGCCCAAGCCCACACAGGATGGGGGTGGCAGGCGGGGGCAGGGCAGAGCCGGCGGCGCGGCCGTGAGTCAGGGCCCGGCTTGGGCGTGTGACGTCACAGGGGAGGGGAGGGAGGGCTGGGGAGGCGGGAGCAAGAGCTCCGACCTGGGCCACCGGCCGGCCGGGCGGGGCCAGGCGCCAGGAAGGGGCCCGGTGGGGGTTCCCCGCGCACCCCGACGCGGCTCCGAGACCCCGCGTGCGCCCGCCCGGCCCGCCCTGGGTCTCCTTCGCGGGCGCCGGACGGAGACCTGGGGGGCTCGGTTCGGGGCGGGGCCCGGGCGAGCCCGTCCGCTGTCCCGGGCGTGCAGGAAGCGGATGGGCGGGTTGGGGGGGCCCGTCCGCCGTCCCGAGGCTCACCTTGAAGTCGTTGCCGCTGAGATCTACGCCGCGCACGAACGGCAACACCCCAGTGGCCTCCATGGCGGCGCTCAGCTGCTGGGAGCGGGGAGCGGGCTGCCCGCGGGGCGGGGCGGGGCGGGGCGCACGGGGCGGGGAGCGCGGAGCCGGCGGGGCGGGGAGCGCGCCGGCCCCACCCCTCAGCCCGCGGCTGCCCGGCCCGCAGTTCCGGACAGGCCCGGGGCCGGCCCGGGGCCTCGAAGAGCACGGCGCGCCTGTGCCCCGCAGGGCCTTCTCGGCCCGCGGCTCTGTCTCCTTAGCTGGCCGGCGCCCAGGACCCCGGTGGTTCGGGCCCAGGCTCGGGCGCGCGGGGAAAGCGGCAACAGGACACCCGGGTCCCCTCGTTCTGAGCCTCGGGCCTCCTTCCGGGAGACGCTCGCTTGGGGGCAGCGCCCGCGCTCCTCGGCGTCCCCGCTCGGAGGCGACCCCCGGGTGCGCGGTTACGTGCCCGCTCGCCCCCCGAGGGAGGCGTCCCCGGGCCGGCACATGGCGGCCCCAGTAGGTGACACGGACGGTGTTCCCTTCACGAGAGGCGGCTGCAGACCACACTGACCAAGGGCCCCGCTGGGTGCGTGCCCGGCCCGGAAAAGGCTCGCGTCTCCACTGGCAGTCGCCGGGAGCGCTGCCCTGCTTCTTTAAGACGGAGCGCGCCGGGGAGCCCCGCCCCGAGGAGCGCGCGGCCGCCATTGGCCGAGGCGGCCTCAGGGTGGCACGTGGGCGCGGGCGTCGAGTGCCCCGATTGGAGCCGAGGCCTGCCCGTCTGCGAGCGCCGGGCCCTCGGCCGACCGCGGCCTCGGCGTTCGGCTCCTGGTTCCTCTACGTTCCATTCCCAGGCGGCCCCGTGGCGCGGCCCGAGCGGCCCCCTGCGTCCCCCGGCCGGGGCGCCGAAGCAGCGACGCAGGTACGGCCGGGGCACGGGGTGCGGCCTCCGCCAGCCGCGCGGTCCCTGCCAGGAAAGGGAGCACCGGGGAAGAGCCGGGGCCGGGCAGAGGTCGGGTCGCGTCCTGGGTCCGTCCCGGGTCCATCCCGGCGTTCCCAGGGCCTCGGTGACCCTCGCGGCCGGGGCTTGGAGGAGGGGAGGGAGGGGAGGCCCCGCCTCGCCCTCTCCCCTTCCTGGTTGGGGTCTGCGCGACCCAGCTCAGGCAGGCAGGGTCTTTGAGCGCTTTACAGCTTGGAGGCGGGTGGCAGTACTGATCCGCGACGAGGGAGCCGCCGCGGGGCCACGCTGGGTCACCCCCCGGCCTTCTTGCCTATTTTTAGCTTGGGAGAGGGGTGGGGGTGTGGGGGGGGTGCGGGGCTGCCGGCCCCACCTGGCAACCGAGCCCGGGCACCCGCCGCGAGCAGGGCGGCAGAAGTCCTTGGGGTTGACTTGGTTCTGAGCTCAGGGTCATCTGCTCGGGCGTTCTCAGCGAGACAGTCCTGCCTGGCCATCTGACTGGTCCCCTGGGCTTGTCCCCTGGTCACACCTCCTCAGTGCTCCGGACCTGAGGGCAGGTTCCCTGTAACAGTCTGGAGCTGGGGCTTAGCACACTGGCCTGGCGGAGATATCTGCTTTCCCAGCCCCACACTCTGGGGTTCCTCACGTTGGACCTTTCCTCATCGCACCTGCTCCATCTTACAGATGAGCAAACCTCATCTGGGGCATTCCGGCCCTCAGCTTACCTCTGTTGCCTGGGCTCCCAGCAGCTGAGGTCGGCTTCCCACCCACCATTGTCCTAAGCCCGAGAGGCGAGAGGCCCCTGTCCAGGGCACTGGGCCAGCCCTGTTTGTGGTCTTTAGAGTTACCTTGCTGCAGCGGTGCTTTCAACATTGTCTGGCACGTACCTGTTGACAGGAAGCTCTTGCCCCCAGGGCAGCCTGGGCCATCTCACTTGTCCCGTTCTCTGACCTGGTAGCCTTGTCTGTGGGGGCTGCTTTGCTGAGATTTGGGGGGCAGCTGGCCCCCTGAGCTTCACGGAGGTCCCCCCAAAGGCCTGAGTGGCTGTCCGGGGCAGGCTGCATGGGACCTCAAGCCGTGGTCTTCTCTGGGCCTTGGTTTCCTCCTGCAGTGCCAGCCTGGTTAGGAACCAGGATGAGGCCGCTCCCAGGACCTGGCCATAGCGGTGGGCAAGAGTCCAGGGGTTTTGCAGTTGTGGGTCTGAGCCCCCAACACTCACTGTGTGGGTCAGCAGCCCATTTCCTGGTAGAATGGGGGGGGTGTCGATAAGATCCACCTCATGGTCTTTGGCGACGTCGGGGGGCCAGGAGGGTGGGATGGGGGAGATGGTCCCTCTCCTCTGACCTGCCGTGGGCCTTGAGTCCTTTCTCCGTGAGCCCTCCTGTCTGGGTGGGGGGGGGGTGTTGTTTGCAGCTGCCAATCTCCTCCCAAGAAACTCTGCAAGTGGCCCCTTTCTCCTCAGAAATTCTCAGGAAGCCCCCTCGTGGGCTCTACTCAGTGATCCCAGCGTGATGGCAGCCAGAGCACCTGCCCTGCTGCCAGGCTGGTCCCCTTGCTGAGCAGTCCCTGCACCCTGGCTCCCTCACAGGCAGACTGACCATGGCGGAGTTCTCCCAGAATCGGGGCAAGCGGCGTGACGGCGAGGTGCTGGGCGGTGCCGTGGACTTCCTTCTGGCCAATGCCCGCCTGGTGCTGGGGGTGGGCGGAGCTGCTGTGCTGGGCATTGCCACCCTGGCTGTGAAGCGGGTAAGGCCGGGCTGGCCCAGTGACCCTGGGGCTCCCAGAGCGGGGCGGCGATGGTGGGACTGCCCGAGGCCGCACCTGCCTCTACCCCACCAGCCTGGCTTTGCCCTCGGCTCTGCCGTTCCTGCCCAGGCTTCAGCTGTCTCATCTGTCACTCTGCCTGCAGCTCATCGACAGGGCCACCAGCCCTCGGGACGAGGAGGACGCCAAGCGGGACTCCACGTGCCTGGAGGACAGCTGGCAGGAACTGGGCCTGCTCAAGGCCACACCACGCCTCCAGCCCCAGCCCCGGCCCGCAGCCCTCAGCCAGCCCGTGCCACCCCCGGCCCCCTCACCCTCAGCCCCAGGTGAGTGGCACCCCTTCCTCTCTGACCTGGGTGGGTCCCCTCTTGGTGGTCACGTTCAGGAGACGCAGCCAGGCCCTGCCCCTGACTGACCATGTGACCCATTTGGGTCCCTATTCCCCCAGGGCCGTGGGCTCCCTGAGTGTTTAATGACATAATTGTCTGTCCTTTCCCCTCCTGGGTGGTGCCGAAGCTCCAGCCACCAGAACACGTGGTCTGTGGGGGGTGGCACTGGAGCAAGGTGGCAGCGTTAGGACGGCGGGGCCCTCAGGTGGGGGCCTGTTTCCCACCGTGCGTGAAGCCGTCTCAGCCTCAGGCCGTTGGACAAAGAGAAACTGTCATCAGGCGCTCGCTGTGCGTGAGGACCTGAGCTTGGTGCGTTCTCAGGTGGTCACGTTACATCCCTCTGACACGGCCCCCCTCCCCTTCACTCTACAGAGGGGCCTGCAGACGCAGAACCCCCAACGTCGCCTCAGCTCTGCTCCCCGGCGCCGTCGATGTGCCTGACGTTCCAGGAGAAGCTGCTGGCGTTCGAGCGGGACCACGTGACCATGCCAGTTGCCCACGTGGCTCTGGCCAAGCAGCTGGCCGGCGACATTGCCCTGGAGCTGCAGGCCTACCTGCGGAACAAGTTCCCAGAACTGCCCTTCGGGGCGCTTGTGCCTGGCGGGCCGCTCTACGACGGGCTGCAGGCGGGGGCCGCCGACCCCGTGCGTCTCCTGGTGCCCCTGGCGCTGGAGCCTGGCCTGTGGAGCCTGGTGCCTGGTGTGGACACCGTAGCCCGGGACCCTCGCTGCTGGGCCGTGCGCAGGACTCAGCTGGAGTTCCACCCCCGCGGGAGCAGCCCCTGGGACCGCTTCCTGGTGGGCGGCTACCTCTCCTCCCGGGTCCTGCTGGGGCTGCTCCGCCAGGTCCTGACCGCCTCCGTCAACTGGCCTGCCATCGGCAGCCTCCTCGGGTGCCTGATCCGGCCGCGCGTGGCCTCGGAGGAACTGCTGCTCGAGGTGCAGCACGAGTGTCTGGACTTCCCCGTGGCCGTGCTCCTGGCCATCGCTGGCGCCCAGGCCGGAGGCCTCCTGCTGGCCTGGCCCCTGGAGGGGCTGGCCGGCAACTTCTGGCTGCAGGACTGGTACCCGGCGGAGGCCGCCCAGCTGCGGGCCCTGGATGAGCGCGACGCTGGGACCCGCCGGCGGCTGCTGCTGTTGCTGTGCGGCGTCTGCCGTGGTCACCCGGCGCTGGGGCGGCTGGGCCGCGGCCCCCTGACCCAGGTGGTTCTGCACCTGGGCGAGCAGGAAGTGGACTGGGGTGAGGAGGCCCTGGGGGAGCGCTTCCTGCAGGCCCTGGAGTTGCTCATCGGCAGCCTTGAGCGGGCCAGCCTGCCCTGCCACTTCAGCCGTGGCGTGAATCTCCTGGACGGCCTGCGGGAAGAGGACGTCGACGACATGGGCTGTGCGCTGTACTGGGGCCTGCGGGCCCCCGAGGGGCTGCTCTAGAGGCGCGGGCCCAGGCGGACGCCTCCCTCCAGGGCGTCGAGAGCACCTTGCCCTTGCTTTTACCCAGAACGGGTCAGTGCGAGCTTGGGCGGCCCGCACTCCCACTCACCCCTCGGCCTCAGGGCCGATCCCAGGGCCTTGGCCTGCGGTAGCCACAGTGAGTCCTGGGCAGGGGTAAGGTTGCCTCTTTCTGCCCCAAGGGTGAGTCATGCTTCCCTCGGGTGCAGGCACCTCCAGGCTGCTGGTGCTGGGCAGTGGACACGGCGTTTGGTCCCCCAGGAGCTGAAGTTGCCTGGAACCCTCGGGATGCAGCTTTTGGCTGACTGATAGGCTGGTGTTTTCCATGCTGCGTGTCTGGTTTGCTCTCCAGCGTGGGCCAGCGGGGACTCACCTGGGGGAAGGCCCTTCCCCTCCGGCTGGGGGCACTTTCTCTTCTGGCAGCGGGGGCCCTGGAAGAGCCCCTTCCTTGCGGGGGGAGCTGAGGTTCTGTGTGCTGCCCAGCTGGCCCAGAGCTGAGGGTGTCCCCTGGCTGCTGCGGGGCCCGGCCCCCATGGTGCTGGCACCAGCTGCGCTAGCTGACCCTGCACTCTCCCTGAAGCTGGCTGGGGGGCGGGGGGTTGTCTGCCTCCCCTCCCAGGTGTCTCTCCTCTCTCTGGTATCCTTCCTGCTGAAGCAAAGCTATGCCTCAAGAACTGTGAACTAGAATAAAAGGAAAAATTCAAATGTCCGCAGGACTCATGTTAGGTTCTTACACGCAGCCACTTGAGGTTCTGTAAAGTTGACCAGCGGAGCTTGGGATCAGCCTGGAGGCAGTGGATTGAATTAGAAAAGTCGGTTACGTGGAGGGAGGATGTTACAAGATTCCCGGAGCGATGTCTTGCTTTATAACAGAAGCAGCTGGCTAGGGTTTTGCTTCTTCCCCAAAGCCTGCCGCCCGGAGCCCCCTGTGCTTTCCGAGACGGGCGGGGCTGCCACGCAGCCCTTTGGCCAGCACTGTCAGTGTGCAGAGAAATGTGGCCCCAGAAGTGGAGGGCGGGACCCCGCGTCATACAGACTGGGAAGCAAGTGCGTCTCGGTGTCCCCATAGGAGCCGTGGCCGTGGCTAACCTCCTGTCACCACACACGGCAGACGAGGCGGGAGAGGAGGGCTTGGGGCCACGTGCGCTGGTGCTGAGGCCACCGCAGCTGTGCCAGGCCTGTGCTGCTTCTCCTTCCCATCCCGTGTGTGTCCCCCTTCCAACTGGGACTAGGGACAAGAAGGGACAGGCTCGGAGGCCTCCCTTGGCCAAGGGCCAGCACAGGGGCCAGAGGAGGTGCTAGTGTGTACCTCTGGGTGCAGGGCCACGGGTGGCCTCTGCCTCGTGGGTGTTCACACAGGCTCGGTCTCCGCAGAGGGTCACGGGGCAGGAGACTGGCTTCCCCGAGGGCCGTCAGGTCACTTGATTCAGGAGCTTCCCGGCCTGAGTGCTCTCAGCGGTGAGCAGCTGTGATGGCAGCGGAGGGTCAGCAAGGGGGCAGGCTGGAGGCGGGGGCGGCCTTGGCCCCCTCCCCTATAAAACGGGGGTTCCAGAATACCTGCTTCACGGGCAGCGGCGGGAGCGTTAACCCAGCACAAAGCGAGGCACCCCCGACCCAGAGGTCCCGGACACGAGGTCCAGCATCACCGGGCCCGAGCGCGCCAGAACTCCGCTGCAGGCCTGTGTCCAACCAAGGCTGGGGGCCTTGGGCGCCGATGGGTGAAGGGCTGGCCAGGCGTGGCTTGGGAGCAGTCGGGACGCGAGCGGGGTCAAGGCCCCTCTCAGACAACCCGACCCCACTTAGGACAGGGCCAGGGCATGATTTAGGACAGTGCCCTCTGGCGGCCTCCTGCTTCAGGTACGTCTCGGTTTCCCCTCACACCGTGATTTCAGTAAGAAAAAGCCAGAATTAACTAAAGAGGAGAAACGAGGTGCTCGGGGCGATGTCCCCTGTCCAAGGCCAGCATCTAGCACGCGGTCGTGCTGGGGCCTCCGCGGTGGCCGCTGCCCAGCTTCGCTCTCACCCCTTTAACGAGGGCGGTTCTGATCTGGAGTTGCAGACCCTTCGGCTGGACTGGGCAGTCCTCGTCCCTGGCTTTACCAAGTGACCCGAAGCCAGGAGCACGGCGGTGATTCCACCTGCCAGAGCGAACAGACGGCCGGTGCAGGTGGGAAGAGTAGCGCAAAAGGGCAGACACTCACTGACCTACAGCTTCCCCATCTCCTCCACCCGTTACAAGGCAGCTCAGCAAGAGGTCATTCCGCACACAAGACGCCCCCTTTCTGGGTGAGCAGGAATGAGCAGGGCCCCCGGGACCGCTGCCGCCAGTCCATCAAGCGGGCACCACTCGTGCCCCAGGGCTGAGCCAGCCAGTGTCTCAGGCCGCGCTCTTACTAAGCAGAAAAGGCCCTGACGAAAGCCTGCGCAGGAGCATTCTCGCTGGGGGCTGCAGACGGCAGGCGAGGCGGGCGCACCGTGCTCAGGTCCCCAGAGGTCTTGCCAAACCTCCTGGCGGGGCTGCGGTCAGCGAGCCAAGCCGGAAAACCACCCCCAAGGCCCCGGGGGCCCTGACGGGCGGGGCTGGAGCTGGACGGGAGAGAAGCCCCCGGCCCTAATCCAGGGCCCCTGCCCCGCCTCTGTCCTGTCCCCTCCAAGACAGCGGCCTTCAGCCTGGTTTAAGTCACATGTGTCTGACGCATTGGCATTTTTTTGTTTTTGACCACGCTGCACAGCATGTGGGATCTCAGCTCCCGGACCAGGGATGGAACCCGCGCCCCCTGCGTTGGAAGCACGGAGTCTTAACCACTGGACCACCAGGGAAGTACCCTGCGTTTGCATTTTAAAGTACATTTTTCTTTTGTAATCAGAAAAAATAATCTTGTAAAAAACCCCAGTAACGTTACAGTTTGGTTGCACTTAGTTTACTGAGGACAGACGCTGAGGCTGTGGGGACAACACCCAAGGCCAGCGCGGGGCACCCGGGACGCTGCTCTGGGTCCTCTTGGCACTGCCACCCATTTCCTGAGACAGCAGTTCAGCTCGCGGGGGCCTCAGGCTCACTCGCCTGTGTGACTTCACAGCGAACTTTCCAGGCCGACCCCGCACCCCCGCCCAGCGCGAACGCTGCTGGTGTAGCAGGGACAGTGCACCCCTGCCCCCTGCGGAGCCGGCCCCTCCCGCCTGCAGGCTGAACGCGGACGCGGCATAGGACCCCCAAGTCTGCGGTCCTGGAGGGAAAGGCGGCTGCTCCACCCCGAGGGCAGTGGGTCCTCCACCCAGCGTCCCGAGAGGCCTGAGTGGAAAACCCCCTCACGGCTTCCGTCACTGTAACCAGGACGACGGCAACCCTCACCCCCAGAGAGGCCACCAGGCTTGGCGAAGGCACAGCCCGGGGAGCAAGCAAGGGGTGGCCAGCAGGACCCCAGTCCCA
This sequence comes from Balaenoptera physalus, assembly GCF_965194825.1. Taxonomy (NCBI): domain Eukaryota; kingdom Metazoa; phylum Chordata; class Mammalia; order Artiodactyla; family Balaenopteridae; genus Balaenoptera; species Balaenoptera physalus. The sequence goes on along the minus strand of NC_138901.1, from coordinate 64,126,380 downwards.
CCCGGCAGTTCTGGTCCTGGTGTGCACGGGAGCACCCTGCGGACAGACTAAAATCCACAGATGCGTTCAGCACCCTTCAACTCACGACGAAAGCACAGACACTGAAAAACGGGCAAAGGACTTGCCAAGGCATTTCTGCAAAGGTAACGTGAGAGGCCACGTGAGCACTGAAAGGATACTCGACTTCAGTGGTCATTAGGAAGGTGCAAGTCAGAGCCGTGAGACATCACCTCAGGCCCACGAGGATGGCCACAATTAAAAGAAAAAAAAACGGGCTTCCCTGGTGGCGCAGTGGTTAAGCATCTGCCTGCTAGCGCAGGGGACACGGGTTCGAGCCCTGGTCCGGGAAGATCCCACATGCCGCGGAGCAACTAAGCCCGTGTGCCACAACTATTGAGCCTGCGCTCTAGAGCCCACGAGTTACAACTACTGAAACCCATGCACCTAGAGTCCGTGCTCCGCAACAAGAGAAGCCACCGCAATGAGAAGCCCGCGCACCGCAACGAAGAGTAGCCCCCGCTCGCCACAGCTAGAAAAAGCCCACGCACAGCAACAAAGACCCAGCGCAGCCAAAAATAAACAAATTTATAAAAAAAAAAAGAAAAAGGGGGAAATAAATACTAGCAAGGATGTGGAGAAATAGGAACCCTCGTACATTGCTGGTGAGAATGTAAAATGGTGCAGCAGTTGTGGTTCTTCAAAAAATTAAACATAGAATTTCATGACCCAGCAATGCCACTCCTAGGTGTAGATCTGAAAGAATATAGAACAGGCGTTCAAATACTTGTACGTGAAAGTTTACAGCCACACTACTCACAACGGGGCCCATGCACACAGCTGACTAGTTCAGCCGTAAAAAAGCACAAAGCACTGACACGCAACCACGGGTGACCCTGGAAGACACGCCACTCAGAGAAAAGCAGACACAGGGCCCACGTGCCGCATGGTTCCGTTTGTATGAAATGTCCAGCACACGTGAAACCACAAAGTATACTGGGCTGCGGGGCCGACCACATCCACCGTCCGGATGCTCCAGGGGCAATTCCGGGCATCCCGCCATCCAGCCAGGGCACAAGTACTGGTCTGAATGAAGGGTTTGGGGCCAGGAGTCCCAAGACCTGAGGACAGTTCATTTCTTCACTAGCAGCGTGACTCTGGGCAACGCACAGCCTGTCCTCCAGCTTGCTGTCTAAACCACAGAACAAAGCCGACCTGCTTCTGCTCGGCCCCCAAGGCTCTCAGGAGGTGGGCGAGGCGCATGGCGACCTCTGCAAGGTGTGGAGATGGGAAGCGTCGGAATCTAGCACCGGCGGCTCTTCTCTGCCCCAGAGGACAGCGGTGTGGCCGGGGGAGGCCACGGGGGCCAGAGGATGGCAAGAGGACCCAGGCACTGCCCGGGGTCCTGCAAGTACCCGTCACTCCTGCCAACCCTCACCAGACGCTACACCATCACCCGCCAGGGTCAAGGGGTAGAATCCTTTATTGAGGCACATGAGCAGTGGGGTGTCCTGGCCACAGCAGCTTCGCGATTAAAAGGGATAAACCTTCTGTAGCCACAGCTTCTGAACGGGGGACCCCCTGCCATCCTACCCTTTCTCAGGACGTCTGTGGATCACAGGGGGCAGCCTCCATGGCTTCTCAGCCGTGGCCGTTCCTGAGCCCCAGGCACAGGGCCACTGTCCACCAGGCGTGGCCTTCCTGACAGCGCGGTCTGGACCCGGACTCCTTAGAACACAGGCCACACTCCAAGAGCAGCCACTTTCCTCAAAGCCGCCCTGGCAGCGCAGGGCCACCTGGCCCTGGAGAAACACCTCGTTTCCCAAGACAGAAGCGGCAGGTGGAGGCAGTGGCCCCCTTGGCCCTACCCTGCCCTCATCTGTTCTGAGGACAGAAGGGACGGGTGTGTCCAGGCTGGTGGCAAAGGCTGCACTTCCGGGGTTTCTTGGCTGTGGACCCTGCGTCCGAGGAACCAGCCCGGGCCCTTTTGCTTCTGGCCTCTGGCCCCTGGCTTCCTCCTCTGGCTCCTGCCCAGGGGGGGCCTCCAAAGGTCCCTGCGGGGAGAGCGAGGGGAGGAATGAGTGTGGACAGCAGAGCCCCAGCCCTGGTGAGGAGGCCCGTGTCACCTCACACGCAGAAGCAGGGACCAAGCAAGCAGCCCCCTGAGCGCGTGCAGAGCCCGAGCTCTGGACCCTTCCAGTCCTTCTAGAGCCTCACCGTACTGGCCGCCCCATTACCCAGGACATGTGACCAGGCGGCCCGGAGATCCGACACCACCTCCACCCACCGGGAGCCCTCGTGCGTCTGCCGTGTGCGCCGAAGGACAACATCCCGCACGGCACTGGCGTCTCCAGCCTCCGCCTGCCCCAAGCCTCTGGGTTCTCCTTGTGTGTGCAGACCTGCCGCACGCGTGCTAGAGTCACAGTTTCAGGCTAACAGGGACCCTAAAAAGGTAGGCAGGTGCCCATCTTACAGAGGAAACAGGCTGAGAAGCCACACCAAATGGTTCAAGGTCACACAGGTGGGCCCCGAGAGAAAGCTCCCGCCAGGCTCCCTTAGACATGTGACCAGGCTTCTGCGTGTCCTGGAGGGGCCAGGTGCCTTCAGGTGCGTCATCTACCTTGACCCAGCGTCCGGTGGCGGTTCTCCCCACACCCATCCGTGGGGCGCCAACCCAAGCTGTGTAACCAGACATCAGGAACCAGGGCCTCCGTCTTACAGGATGAGGCCCCGATACAGAGCCCGCCAGGTTTACAAAGGCGGGAGGAGCGCAGGACTACAGGAGCAGGCAGACCCACAAGCCAGGCCTGGGCTGTGTCGCGGTGTGATCCCGACAGGTCACTCCACCCGTCTGGGCCTCACCTTCCTCTCCTGTGAGTCGTGATCACAACTATCACCCGATGAAGGTGAGAGAAGACACACAGCACAACGGCGCGGTGCCAGGTGCCCAGCAAGCTGCCCATGACCTTGCAGGTGTGACTGAGCAGGGAGGGGAGCAAGGCGACCCGTGCCCCCACCCCAGCGCCCCTGCCCCCCTCAGGCAGGCCCCGCGTGCCCCCTCACCTGGGGCCACGTTCTCGTCCACCCACTGGAAGAAGCCGCACTGCTGCTCCCGGGGCTTGGCGCACGTGTGGAACTGGCGCCCCTTGTTGGGCCCGTCCCTCTGCACAGTGCGCGTGACCGCGGGCTGGCTGCACAGGCAGCGCGCGCCGCCGCCGCCATCGCCGGGGCTTCTGGGTCCGCCCAGCGGCTTCCCTGAGCCCGGCGGGCGTCCCAGTGAGCCGCCCGGGGGTCTGGGCACCTCGGAGGGACGCCCCCCTGCTTCTGGGTGGCTGCCGTCGGCCCACAGGAAGAAGCTGCAGCCGCCGCCGCTGCACCTGTAGAACTGGCGGCCCTGGTTGGGCCCCTCCTTCCGGACGGTGAGCAACACGGCCTCCCGGCCGCAGTTGCAGGTCACGGAGTTGCTTTCGCCCTCGGCGGCGGGCAGGGGCAGGGTCCTGGCCAGAGCCTTCGAGGGCCTGGTGGCAGGAGGCTGGGGGTGGCCGTGCTGGCCGCTGCCCATTCTGTTCAGGGCCTGGCTGGCCTGCAGGTGGCCAGAGGGCCGGCTGACTGGCTGGCCAGCTCGGGTGGGCCCCTGTGAAAACCTGAGGTCTAAGATCTCCCGCAGGGTCTCGTCACATCCGCCAACGCAGCCGACAAATTCCAGTGGCATGGTTGGGGGAAGGCTGCCTCGCTTAAACTTGAACTTCAACCTAGTGAGGCCAGAAGATGAGAAAACACGTTAACTACCGGGTGCCAGAGTCTTCTTGGTCCACATAGGGCTGTGCCCACCCCACCTAGGAGAGCCACGCAAGGCACAGCCAGCCCGGCCCCTGCGGTCGCACAGGAGCGCAGAGCAGGAGGGAGATGAGCTCTAAGACCCATCACTCGCCAAAACCCAGGAGCCTCTGAAAGGTGCACCTCCCTGTGCCCCGGCTCAGCGTGGCCCAGGGCCTCTCAACGTGAGGGCACACTACTTGGCAGTGGCATTAGGACGCACGTGGGCTTTGCTCTCATTCTCTGTGTGCATGCATTAGGGTTTTCCAGAAGCTCCAAAACGCACAGCAAACTCCGCAGACTGACTGCAGATGGAGAGCTGAGAATCCTACCATCTCCTGTTAAGCCAGACCGTGAAACTGGCAAAAATGGAAAACAATGCCATCTTTCTCTCGTTTTTTTTTGCTTTGAAAATAAGTACATTTTATCCTAAAAACATGTTCGCTTATGTTAGTATGCAATGCATTTGTTACAAACACGTTAATAAACATTTTAAGTGATGCCTCCACTTTAATTGAAAACGTGGTAGAATCTTTATAAACGTTAACTCACAACGGAAGCTCTCTGGGTTCCTCCGTGATTTCTGAGAGCGTAAGGGGTCCCATGACCAAAGGTCTAAGGACCAGCCCTAGGCGCGGGCCTGGGGCTTTCTGGAGGAGACCACCTTCCTCAGCCTCTGCGTCAGCCCACAGTGGGAGAGGCGGGGAAAGGTCGGGCTCCTCCAGGAGGTGCCAAGGAATGAGGGCCCCCAGGGATGCCACCCTGTGCCCATCCTGCAGGTGCCTCGGCCCCCGGCTCACCTGTAAACGGGGTGTGGCTGACACACCGGACACACGCTCCCATCCCTGCTGGCCTCCAGCACACTGTCCGGGAACCACACGGCCGAGCGACATTCCGGGAACCCTGTGCAGCTGAGGTAGAACCTGGGGAGTGAGGGCCGGGGTCACGCAAGAGCTGCCGGAGACGGTTCCAGCTGATCACATGGGACACTCATGGTTCTGGAGGACACGGTCGCTGACACCGAGGGACAGGAAAACCAGCCTGCATTTACGTCCCTGAAATCCCCACAGTCACACCGCTGACGCCTCTTCCTGCTTAAAAACAACCAAGCCGCTGCCAGCGCCCAGACCACGGCAGGGCCCCGCCGGCCCCTGGGTGCTCCCTGAGTCCGCCGAGGCCTCCGGCAGCCTGGACTGCACGCGCTGCAGAGAACCCGATCCGTACCCTCCCCGCAGCTTTGTGAGGAGAAAACGGGCTCAGCGGCTCAGCAACCAGTGGGGCCTGCGTCGCTGTCCACACACAGGGCGAGCGGCACCCCTCCCCAGGGGACAAGCCCCGCCCTCACCAGCCCCCCCCGCCCATTCCCACAGGGCCTCACACCCCCAGGGCCACCATTCCAGCCCCGACGCCCCGTCCAGGGGCTGGTGAAGCAGGCCTGCATCTAAAAAGCGACGTGGGAACAAAAGGATGGGCCCTGCACAGCGTCCAGTGCTGGGCTGCAGGGGCGGGGAGGGGAAGGCACAGCTGGGCACTGACCCGCCGCTCTTCCTGGTCTTGAGGACCATGTCCTTGCCACACTGCGGGCACTTCCTGACGGGCTCCGGCACAGCTGGGAAGATGGCTTCTTGCTGGGCCAGCTCCGCCCCTGCCCCAAAGTACTGGGACAAGGCCTCGTCCAACCTGCAGAACCAGCAGAGCATTTACCGCGTTCTTGCATGCTCACCACACGCACGACCCGGGGAGCCGGCCAGTCAGCCACAGGCCCGACGCGGAGCGCCAGGCACAGGGCGCCGTGCTGGCCAAGCGGCCGGCTCCTCCGACCCGCAGCTCCCGGGAGGGATCCAGCCGCAGGCCGGCGCTTCCGCCTCGCCACTGGCCCCACAGCAAGCAAACAAAACCACCCGGGCCGCGCACACACCCGAGTGTCAGTCTGGAGTCAAGTTTAGACTAGCGCGTGCATTTCTTTTCAACACTGGTACGGGGTTAGGAAACGTGTTACTTCTAACAGAACACACACACGCTACTTATTCCAGCCGCCTCCCAGTGCCCTAGACAACAGCGGGGTGCACACCCGCAGCCGGTGAACCCACCCCCGAGGCTGTGCTGCCTGCGAACGCAGGACAGGATGGAGAGGGCGTTTCCAAAGCCAACAGCCCAGAGAAACTGGACCAGGTCTTTCTGGTCACGGTCTCCAGACTGGCAAGGCTCTGCGGCAGGAACCAGCCAAACTCGGGAGGAAAGCCCGGAGGGGCCGCGGCCCCCGGCGAGGGTGAGCTGCCCGGCGGGAACAGCGGCATCCGGGGCGCGCCGTCACCGGGGCTGAGCGGGCTCGCACAGGAGAGCAGGCCCGTACTCACCTCTGGGCTTTGGCCATGGCTTCGATGAAGACCTGCTTGTACTTCTGCACCTGCTGCTGCAGGACCACGAGCTTGTCCTTCTTCCCCTCGCAGATGAGCTTCAGGTCGGCCTCCAGCTCGGCCCGCAGGTCAGGCTTGGACATCTCGTAGCCCATGGAGTCATAGCCTGTGAACGAGGGCAGCATCATGCGGCCCGGACATACCCGCGGGGCTTCAGTGACACCCCGCCCTCCGCCCCGCCCTCAAGCCCCCGGCTCCTCACCTTCCACGAGCCCCATGCCCAGGTGCCCGGGGAGAAAGCGCTTGTCTGGCGTGAGCCCGACGTACATCCGGGCCTTGATGGTCTCGATATGCTCCGCATGCGTCGCGTCGGTACCTGCAGGCCACTCTTGTCACTCAGGCTGATCCGCGCCCCACCCCTGTGCAGCTCCCTTCCTCTGCCTGGACCTCCTACTCCAGGTGACGCAGCTTCGCCCAGAGCCGGCCACGCGGAAGCCACACAGCCGCTTCCTCGCCCTCACGCCCACTCACGCAAGCTGTCCAGTCCAGCTGGGAAATCCCTTCTGTAAGCCCCGCCCCCGCCACGTGTCAGAGCCCACATCGCTCGCTCGTCCACATCAGTACAACGTCCCCGGTCTCCTGGCTGCTGGCCTCTTCCTTGACCCAACCCACTCTTTATGCCACAACCAAGGGGATCTTCTGAAATGTAGCTCTGCCATCAAGGAAATGCAAATCAAAACCACAAAGAAATACCACTTCACTCTCACTGGGACAGGTACAACCCGAAAGACAGATAGTGGCAAATGCTGGTGAAACCCCTGACCCTTGCATGGGTTGTAAGATGGTGCAGCCGCCGTGGAGACAGTCTGGAGGATCCTCAAGGTGTTAAACACAGAGTCACCATACGACCCAGCAAGTCTACAGCAGGGATGTACCCAAGAGAACTGAAATCATGTCCACACAAGAACCCGTACACAAATATTCACAGCAGCACTATTCACAGTAACCAAAAACTAGAAACAACCCAAATGTCCATAAGTTGATGAATGGATAAACGAAATGTGGTCCATCCACACGACGGAAGAGGTCTGGTGGTGAAAAGGAATGAAGCACCGAGACACGCTACCTGGACGAGCCCGCAGAGCAGGCAATGTGGGACACCAGGTGCAGAAGGCCACACGCTATGTCATTCATTGATAAGAAATGTCTAGGAGAGGCACATCCACTGAGGCAGAAAGACGAGGGCTGGGGGGCTGCAGGGGAGGGGGACAGCTAACGGGCATGGGGCTTCTGAGGTGATGAAAATGCTCTGAAATGGACCGTGGCCATGGCTGCACAATTCCAACGGCTGCACAATTCCATGAATCTGCTGAACACTGGACTGTACCTCTGAGCTCAGTGGAGCGGACGGTGTGTGAATTATGTCTCAACAAAGCTGTTACCATTGTTTCAATGTAGGTCTGTGAGCTCCTTTCTTAGAAATCTCAGGTGGCTCTCTGCTGACCTTGGGCACATCCAAGCCCCTGAGCCCGGTGTCCAGGCCCTGCAGAGTCGGGCTCAAATCATCTTTCCGGCCTTGCCTTCCAGAACCTCCCCCTGCAGCATGTGCCTGCTGGTCCCCGCGTCCTTCCTCAGACCCTGCCTTCATGCAGAGCGAGTTCTCACCATGAGGTTCTGAGGTCCCTGCAGAACCCCTCCCAATGCATCTAGTGTTTTGGTTGGGTTTGTTTCTCCTGCTGGATGAGCCCTTGAAGGGAAGGACCAGGCCTCATTACTGTGTCCCCGGGGTCTAGATCACGGTCAGCTCTTGTGGGCCAAAGTTTTTATAAACAAATTATGGTGGGTGAACTACCTCTACTTGTACCTAAACCCACAGGCTTTCTGGGTAGCACAGTGGTGGCCAGCGGGCTCCAGTCAGGGGCACGAAACTCACTCTGCAGTGAGGCGGCTGTGCCTGGGGGCCACCCCCTCCACCTACGCCCCCCCCGCCCTGTGGTGCTGGCCCTTCTGGACTCTGCTGCCAGAGGGAATCCTTGAGATTGCAGAGCAGTGGTGAAAACTGAGGGGGGAAGCAGATTAGTCACAAGGGACCCACCTGCAAAGCTTGGGCCACGGGACTTATTGGGAAAAACAATTCTGGCCCAGTTTTTTTTTTTTTTTAATCCAACTTCTGATTCTTAAACAATTATGGGAAATGCTTTAACAAAAGCTAAGCAAACGGCCACCCATGGCAAAGGGTGGGTGGCAGACTCAGACTCTGAAGGGCCCAGCATGTGCCAAGCAGGTGAGCGAAGCCAAGCGTGAGCGACAGAAAACAGCCACCACTCAAGGCTGCCAGACCTCCCGATGCTTCAAAAGAGTGTTTACATGAATCCTGGCAGTTTTAAATGTTAGTACCTTGTTAAGAATACAACAAAAACAACAGATTCCTGTGTGGGCCCAAAATACCAGTCAGTGTGTCCCAGGTGAGACTCCCGCGTGACGGGAAACACCTCTGTCCCTATGCGGATGGTGCAGGGCAGCGGTTAAGGGCACCGACTGCAGAGTTATCTGGACCCAGGTGTTCACAGCTCACACACTTTGTGACCTGAGGCAAGTTCTTAACTGCTCTTAAGCTTCCCTTTAGCTGCAAAGTGGGGAGGAGAACACAGCCCCCTCGTTAGAGCTGTCGTGAAGATCAGAGGAGAATTGGGCCCCGCACCCATGAGAGGGCAAGAGCCGCCAGTTACCATGACGACAAGCTACTTACCAATGCCGTGCTTCTCCATGAGGGCAATAAGGTCGGCCTCAGTGAGCAGCTGGGGCGGACTGGTCTCCCCGTCCACCATCTCCACGGTGCTGGGCTGAAAGCAGGAGCCTCGACTGTAGACAGGGAGGGTCTACAGAGGGCAGCAGACGCGGTGGTCAGACCCCCGCCCGGAGCCCAGGCACAGACCGCGCTCTGTTCTGTCGCATGGTGCAGGGGCCGGGAGCACGACGGTCCCCCCTCCCCGCTGTGTCACCTTGTCGCTCCAGCGATCGTAGGGGTACACGTCCAGATAGTTTCGGGCCAGGATCATGAGGCCGTGGGCCACGAAGCGCTCCTGCGCGATGTCAATCTCCACGGTGGTCTCCTGGCCCTGGGCGTCCTGGGAGCAGCAGGCCAGGAAGTGGCGGACGATGAGCTCGTACAGTCGCTGCTCGTCCCCCTGTGGGGAGAAGAGGCGCCCTAGTCCCTCGAGACGCTGCCGGCAGCTCAGTCTGGCTGGTGCTACCCTCCAGCCCAAAGCGCCACACACAACAGAGCGCAGCTCCTGCAGCCCCGTGCCCACGCGCAGTGCAGGCAAATCCCTCGCTGCTGTGGGTTTAGGCCGATAGACTTCACAAGTGGAGTCCCCTTGCCCTCAAGACTGGAAAGCGACTCCTCTGATGTAAACCCAGTCCGAGCAGAAACCAAGGCGACAGCATCCAGTTTCCAAGAGGCCCAGTATATGCAGGACACACAGACTACAGGTGCGCCGGCAGCCTCAGACCTATGAGCACAGGGCCCGTGGTGACCCTCCACCCTTTCGGTAACCGAGCACACGGTGAAGCCCCCTCTATCAGAAGCCTGTAAGACATCCACACTCATATCCAAAATCCTCCTTCTAAGAATGTCTTCAAAGGAAATGTGACATCCACACAAATATCTATTATGCAAATGTTAACTGCAGTAGATCATCCTTTAAAAACAGATCTAGCAAAATATAGTACCTCTATGCAATCATTATATATCATACGTTAAAATATTTCAGCCTATGGGGAAATGCTCACGATATAAAATGGAAAGCATTAGTTTACAAAGCTATTTAAGGTTATAATTTCATTGTAAGAATTATATACACACAGAGGAAAAAAACGTGGTTTTCAGGAAGTGGTGAGATTACAGGCAATTTTTTACTTCCTTATAGTCTTTTATATTTTGTGAATTGTCTAAAATAAACATGTATGGCTTTCAGAATCAGAAAGAACGTGTGCTATTAAAGGAAGAACAAAACAATAAGCCTGCAGCCACCAAACAGGCCTAAGCAGCCGTGGCCCTGGGAGCGTGTGGCTGGCTGAGAGCACGGCTGGCCCGTGTTACAGGCTCTAGGCGCTGGGTGAGAAAGCCCCCAGCCCGGAGTGCGGCCAGAGGGTGGCGGTGAAGTTTTGGGAAGGTGACGGAAACCGGCCCAGTCTTGGAAGGAGAAGGGTGGGGGACGAGCAGGGGCTCAGGGAAGGGGCCACCTGGTTTGTGGCGAGGGTCAGGGCGGCAGCAGAGGGAGGGGACAGAGGGCGGGGAGGGGCTGGATGGAGCAGAGCCCCCGTGGGGGTCTCTCGGGAAGCCAGGCACAGGCTGTGGGAGGAGGATGGTGACACGACCTCTTTTCTGAGATGGAAATTTCGAGACCACTTAGTTCCTAAAGTCAGAGCCCGCAGAGGAGATTCAAACCCCAGCCCTGACCCCGACCTCCCTGCGGGTTCTGGCGGCAGCACAGCCAGGGAAACCAACCTGCAGGCTGTCAGTGTACTTGGTGGGGTGGATGGGGGGGTGAGCTTGGTCAGACTTGTTCCCGTTGCGTGGAGTGGGGCCGCCCCGCTCTAGAATGCTCTGGGCGAAGGGCCCCCAGCGTGGGTCCGAGGTCTGCTCCTCCACCAGCGCTGTCAGGTCTAAGTCTTTGGGGAAAATGTTTGTTTCAGTTCGGGGATAGCTGATGTACCTAAACAAAGCCAAACAAACACAACAAGAAATTGCTAAATTGGTCTATAAACGACTAAGTTAGCTTGAGAACACTGGTGACACCTGCAACAGCCTGTCTGATCCAGGCAACTGCGTTACCCATGCTGGGGAAAGCCCTGAGATGTGACCCCCCCCCCCGCCCCGTGGGTGGGGAGCAACCGGCGCCCCTGCTGGGCCACTCCCGGGAGGCGGGGACAGATGCAAGGGCACACTTGCTCCAGCCCAGCCCTGCTGCCCCCGGGGGCTTGGGGCACTTCCCCACCTCCCCAGCATGGGTGGACAGAACGGCCCCAGGACAAGCCCTGCGGTCCTGAGCCGAGCGGCCCGCGCTCCGCGGCTTGTCTTGAAGAAGAGAAAGAACGATGCTGCCCCTGAACTACAAGGTGGACCCTGTGTGTCATTTTAAACATTCCATTAGCCACTTGAGCATTACTGGGACAATTTACAGCCTTTTCTCACACAAGCCTTCCAAACGCGTTATGTTTACACTCTCAGCACATCCCAGTTTGGACAACCCAAATTTCACGTGCTCGACAGCCACTTACGGCGAGTGGCTGCCACACGGGTCAGTGTGGACCACGGTGTCCCTGGACGGCGCTGGGTGCTCACGACCCCCGAGGCAGGATGGTTTACAGCAGGCACACAAGTCCTAAAGGTGCCACCCGCCCCTGCCAGGGCCCCAGCGCCCCGCCTGCTGAGAGGCCGAGAGTGGGATTTGAGTTTACTCTGCGGAGTGTTATTTTAGGATTTAAGTGACTTTGAAATGCCTTTTCCATCAGAAAAGAGAAGTCAATGTCAAAATTCCTCTACTTGAGAGCCGGGTGATATCTAGACAGTCTGGTTTCCTCATAAGCTCTATTTCTAAAATATTTCACCCTGATAAAGATGCACCAAATTCTCTGCCCAAATGTGGACTAATATTTACCCTTGAGTGTAGAGCTTTTCAGCAATCCTCATGGTTTCTTTAGCATTTATCCTCAACTTCCGAGAAGCCAGCTTCTCAAGTTCCTGTAAGATGTGTGGACAGGCACGGTGCATGAGTCACAGGCCCCAACACGCCACACACCTCCTCTTCAGAACCTCCCGGCGTCCCTCCAGCTGCTCGCACACGTCTGTGTGAAAGGCTGTGCTGCGGAAAGGTTTCTGGGCATGCTGGGCAGAGCCAGGCCCCAGCCCAGGGGTTCCCAGACTCCAATGTGCAGAAGCCAGAAGCACCTGGAATGCAAGCAGACTGCTGGGCCCGAGCACTAGGGATTCTGAGAGAGGAGGGCCAGCACAGAGGCTGGAAATCTGCGCTTTTAACAAGCGTCTGAAGTATTGCTTCTAATGCCAGCAGTCTGAGACCCGCACTTTGGGGACACCATCTGAACCCCGGGGACATCCCCCGGGTGATGAACGCCATTCTTCCAGGCCTCACGGGGGATCACCAGCTGTCCCTTCCCCTTGGTGACCCTCCGACAATGCTGCTGGCTACAAGTCAAAGCATATTAACCAGTGAGGGATGAGACACTTATGCCTCCTGTACACAGTCAATCCGTAACCCCCCCCATCGTCCCTCACCACGCGTGTGCACACGCACACACAGGCAGACACGCACACCCCCCCTCCCGAGACAACGGACGCACTGCCCACCAGTCCCTGCACGTTCTGCATGTTCAACCTTCAGAGGCAACCCGGACAGTAATTACACTCTGAATTTTCCTACAGAGTGGTGACTGGGAAGGGACACCCTAATGTGCTTTATGCAGACTTGAGTCCCGTTGGGTGGTTCTTCTTGGGATCAAAAAAATCTCAGAAGCCCTGTTCTAGGGTAGGCTAATAAAGTAGGTATTTAAAATGATGTTTACATACATTATGCAAAAATGTTAAAGAAAATGCTTGGGTGGAAAACACTAGCTATTCCAGTAATGCTGTGAAAAATAAGGACACCGAAAAAAGAGGAAGACACCAAAATTACATCAGCAATTACCTAAAGATGGAGAGGTGATGGGTGATTTCTCTTCCTTCTTTTGTTTCCAAAACCCCACATAGAGCAGTTATATTGCATTTATTAACTGATTTAAGAGGTCAGGCAGGCCTGTGCTCTGGGGTTTCTGTTTCTCCTAAGAGCATTCCTGTGCGGCACTGGGAAGAGGTGCTTCCTGTCACTGGGCCACCTTCCGCAGCAGAAGCCCCGTCCCAACCACAGAAGTCAGAGCTCCTCAGGGCTGGCACAGCCCCCCAGAACATACCACAGTGTCCAAAGCTTGAGGCCTCCACTTGCTTTTTGCCTTGGACCTGACCTCCACCACGGTCGCCCTGGGATCCTAGAAAGCCAGGAAAAGCAGAGGCCGCTTTAACCTGCTGGAGCACCCTCCCCAGCTTTCCTCGGCTGCCCCTGGCACTGCCCGCAGAGGCCCTGCTCCCTCCCTCAAGACGTCAGCTTGCAGCCCACAGTGTGCTGGACGCCAGCGCCTGCTTCTCACTCAAAGTAAGACTCTGAGGGGCAAGTTCACAAGCCCCAAGGTGCCCCCTCCAGAGCCTCGGCATCTCCTTAGTTCCCTGTCTACACATGCACAGTGTTACTGTTTTGTTTTGTTTTGTTTTTTTAAACTCACGACAATACAGAGCTGGAAATAGGAGAAGTTACATAATACAAACTGGAGAACTCTAATCTTAAGACCAACCTCACATTTTTAAGGGAATGCAAATGGATAAAGAACTCAGCTTAAGTGATTTGTTCATGAGGATGTTTACAAATCAAAATCCAAATTTCTCTCTGCAAATAGACTGGGGACCAGGTGCTCTTGGACAAGGAACTCCAAGCATCCCACCTGCCATGTTTCCCTGCACCACATCCTGGTAAAGCAGAAAACGGGCAAGTCTTTTTATTCAACAGATAAATGTGCAGACTGTGTAACCTTGAGGGCCAAAGGGGAGAGCAGTGGACAGTTGGGGCGACCCCTGAGAGGCAGCGTGGTCTGCAGGAGCTGGAGAGTCAGACACGCTGGGAGGCTGTCCGAGCTCGGGCCCCCCTAGCTCGAGTGTGTCTGCACAGTTACTCAACTTTCTCCAGCTTCCCCGCCTGTCACATGGGTTGGCATTACCACCCCCAGAAGCACCACCAGGACCGAACAAATAACACATAACATACAGCGCGTCTGGCCTGTAGCAGGTGCGCAAGTTATTACTCCCTGATACCAAGTCAGTAATAAACCTGCCGGGGGCCAGAGCCAAGAGGCATCCCTGACTCACTGAACCTAGAGGTCTCTGAGTTTTATCCAGATACCACCGTGTGCAGCCCCTGGGTTAAACAGGCCATCACGTGCTGAGCAACGGGAAGCAGCACCACGGAGCGGACAGCCTGAGGGTGAACCGGACGCTGACTGGCCTGCGGCCGGAGCAGCTCTCGAGCCTCCCGTGGCCACCTCCCGCTGAGCACTCCCACCTCCACTCGGCGGTTGCCCTGGGACGCCCTTCTCAAGCCCCGGCCCTAGAGCAGTCCCTCCCTGCCCCCGGCCCTTCTCCGTTCCTTCGCCCTACTTTCCTGCCGTCATTATCACTGTATGACGTTCACCAGTTCACTCATCTGTGCCTTTCACGTCTCTGGATTTCATCATCTGACCAGTGGAAGGAGCTGGGCCAGACGCCATCTAAGCTCCATCCAGCTCTAGGATTCTCGGGTTTGGACTGGTCCAGCTGGCCCTTATCAATCTCTGGTGACAGTGTACTGCTTCACGAGGGATTTTAACTATGTGTTTCTTAGCATTTCTGGTTTCACCTAAAAGTTCTACAGGTCTTTCCTTCCACATTTCTCGTGCTGTTTTCATGGGGTTCTAGTCTTACTGGCACCCAGAAAGTGATGTCCTGGATGCAAACTGAAAGCTACAGTCTGGTGGGAAACAGGGAAGAGAGGGAGCAGCTTGGGAAATCACAGGATGGTTTTCCTAGATCATCACCTTCAGAGCCCTTCTTACCTCCATGCACAGCTGATAGAGGACAAGACAAGCCGTGTGGTTGAAGAGCCGATGCCTTTTCCAGCTGAACTCCACTGCGCCATCCCTGTGGTCATGAGTCACTGTGGGGGGCACACAGGAAGGCCGTGACCCGGAGAGGAAAAGGTCCATCACGGTGAAAGCCAAGAGCCATGAGACAGAGGAGACCACCTCGGACACTTGAGGTGGGTCCTGAACACAGTGACGAGGGGGTCAAGGGCAGCGAGACGCAAACCACACCCTGAATTAGCACCCAGGACGCCCCACGTGCCCTCAGCTTCTGCACCCCGAGCGGCCTCACCTCTGATTTTGTGGAAGGTTTCTGGCACGAACGCCTGAATGGCTTTGAACCTCTCCACCACGAACCCCAGGGTGGGGAACTGGCAGCTGCCATAACTGATGAGCTGCTCCGCCAACACCTCGGGAAAGATCTTCTGCAGCCGCAGGGTCTGGAACCTGGTGAAGGCAGCCCCTGAGGAGAGAGGACAGAGGGAAGGAAGGAGAGGCCACGCTCTGCAAGGTCACAGCCCACTGCGCCGTCTGAGCCCGAGCCCCGCCCCCCTCGCCGCGGCCCCGCCCACCACCCCGCCCCTCACCGATCCGCAGGTCCAGCTCCTGCCTCACGTCCACAGCGTCGCTCACTCTGCGGTCGGGCTCCATCAGGTTTTCACAGGCCGCCTGGACAGCGCGGGCGGTGATCTCGGAGAAACGGGCTCGCAGCACCTGCAGGCTGGGCTTCACTGCGGAACAGACAAGGGCACCGGGGCAGGTCCCCCGTGAACGGAGGGTAAACCAGTTCATGCAGCTGCGAGGCAGCCAGTTTGACGGGTTCAGTTAAGTCAGCGACATGCTGTCTAAGAGGGAAGCCTCACTGCAACCAGGCTGAGAGGTGTCAGAAACAGGAGCGAGTGCGTCTCAGCCATTAGCTAAACCCTCTCCGTGAGCCTCTCGAGGCGTCCATCTCGTGCTCTCCTGGGCCTTCAGGGAAAAGGGAGATGTTAAATAAAAGGTCGTGGGGGAAGTTCATGTCCTGTTATGGATATAACACAGGACATGCACACTGTCCCTGAGAGTGAATATTGAATATATTTAATCCTAGGAGTCGGTATAGTTTGAAACACAAGAGTATTTAGGGAGAAGAGCAGCCCCCCACTCTGTGAAGCCTGAGAATGGCCTGCACGTCACTTCCTCTAAGTTACCTGAAATCATTAAGCTCACTTCAACAGTTATTAATGTTCAGGCGTCATACAACAAATATAGACAGTTAAAAAACAAAACCAGAAAGAACATTCTAGAACTATTCTTTGTACTTTACGTATAGTGTATACATTCTTTGTGAATATTTAATTTTTAAAAATTAATTAATTATGGCTGTGTTGGGTCTTCATTGCTGCGCGTGGGCTTTCTCTAGTTCTGGCGAGCGGGGGCTACTCTTCGTTGTGGTGCAAGAGCTTCTCGTTACGGTGGCTTCTCTTGTTGTGGAACATGGGCTCTAGGCGTGTGGGCTTCAGTAGTTGCGGCACACGGGCTCAGTAGTTGTGGCTCGTGGGCTCTAGAGCGCAGGCTCAGTAGTTGTGGCGCACGGGCTTAGTTGCTCCGCGGCATGTGGGATCTTCCAGGAGCAGGACTCGAACCCGTCTCCCCTGCGTTGGCAGGCGGATCCTTAACTACTGTGCCACCAGGGAAGCCCGAGAATATTTAATTTTTAAAAACAGAATATCAAGTCTCTGCTCTCAAGGAGCTGGCAATCAACTTGGACCAAACACACAACAAGCCCTGGGCTGCAGCCGGTGAGCCTGGCAGAGGGACTCAGGACAGAGAGCCACCCCTGCCGCGGCCCCAGAGCAGACACTCACCAGCCTTGCACACGTGGATGATCTCAAACCCGATGTTTTCACCTTCTCTGTCGCAGTCGGTCCAGATCACCAGGACCTGGCACTGCCGAGCCTCTCGCTCTAGAGTTTTCTGAAGTGCCCGGTGGGGGAAAGAGTGGTGAGAGCATGGTCTGCAGAGCATCGCACAACAGCTCTGCACTGCATCTGCCCCAGCATTAATTAGGTTCTTGGAGAACGCCAGCTTGGTGAGGCGACACGGAGAAAACTGTCCCCGCCGTGCGTGGTAAGGATGGCAAGGTCACTAGTACCGCCCATCTTAGACCCACCCGCACACCCATGAGCTTCTAGAAGACAGGGGTTTATTACGACGACACCATCTTGACGAGCCCTGAAACTTGGCTCTAACACACCTACAGCTCTAGGGGTTCTGATCATGTCCTCAATTAAAAAAAAAAAAATCAATCCCTAATTGAGCTTCATCCCCAAAAGCGCTCCTAGTCAGCAGTGAACCAAGGACAGGTGCCCTGACTGCCTGAGAAACCACAGCTCAGCGTCAGATGGCCACTTGCAGATCGTAGTCTCTTCCCTCCAACAGGGGGGCGGGAGGGGAGCAGACCCTGATGACGTAACCACACCTACTCCCAGGGTTTAGTCAAGCAGCTCGCTCAGTCCCTCAGCCAGTTAGCTGAAATGGCCTCATTTATATAACAGGTGGCAATAATTTTTTTAAATCATGGTACTTAGTTTAGTGGAAAACCTATCCTTCAATTCTAGTGCAGTCAAAATACAGAAACCACTCGGTTTCATTAGGTGGTGGTTGTTCAATATGTCTTCCAAAAGATCCTACCTTGATGTCTAAAAAATTCTCTGGGCAGTACTTTTCAATTTCTGCTTCAAAGAGGACAAGAGGATTGCAGCTCTGCCTGGAAAAGAAATGAAAACACACAAAATCCTAGCACAGCACACGATGGGAGAAGACTGCCCCAGTGCACTCATGGGTGCATCCCCACCAGACGGAGTGCCCTGTGAAACGCCAGAGGATTACAAGCAAGGCTGTTACCCTCTGTGCAATGCACTCCCCATGACGATTTCTAAGAAGAAATTCTGGAACTCTTTCGTACGTATCTGCAATAGGGTAACTGCAATCCAATGACTGCATGACAAGGGTTTGGGTAGGGAGTTCCCTGGCGGTCCAGTGGTTAGGACTCGGTGCTTTCACCGCGGGGCCTGGATTCAATCCTTGGCTGGTCGGGGAACTAAGATCCCCCAAGCCATGCAGCATGGCCAAAAAAAAAAAAAAAAAGGTCTGGGTATTTTGGGGGAACGCACCTGAAAGTGGCTGTTTATGCTAAGCATATGGTAAAAATTCACAGCGAACCGGTTAATCCTAGGTCACTGCTACGGTATCTACGGTTTGTGTTCCCCGCAAATGCACATGCTGGAATCCCGACACCAATGTGACGGTGTCAGGAGGTGGGGCCTTTGGCCGGTGATTAGGTCGTGAGTGTAGGCCTTCATGAAGGGGACTCGCGGTCTTATAAGAGACCCCGGCAGGCTCCGTAGACCCTCCACTGTGTGAGGACACAGTGAGAGGTCAGCAGGCCACAGCCTGGAAAAGGCCCTCGAGGGACCATGCAGGCACTCCGACCTCCCACCTCCGTAACTGGAAGAAACACATTTCTGTCCTTCGTAAGCCACCCAGTGTGTGTATTTTGTCACAGTAGCCCAATGGAGTCAGTCATCTTACTGCTGTAAGTAACAAAGTAACACCGACATGCCTCACACTTCCTGTGATATTTTACAACTCACTGTCATAATCAGAAAGCTCCCCACCCCACGAATCGTACTGACCATTTGCGAAATTGCATCTGGAAATCATGAGCCAGCAAGTGTCCTGAGACTGAAGTCATTATCATGGTGACATTCTGAATGATAACAAAATTCAAGTTAGTCTTTTAGCAATTAGATTTTGCCAAATCATTCAAATAAAAGAGGGGACCTTCTATCAAAGGGGAAAAAAAATGGTCACCAGGGTGGGGGGAAGGGCGGATGAATAGGAAGAGCACAGGGGACTTTTAGGGCAGTGAAAATACTCTGTATGATATTATAATAATGGGTAGACGCCATCCAAACCCACAGAATGCACACGATCAGAGTGAACCCCAATGTCAACTGTGGACTTTGGGTGACAATGATGTCGTGCAGGTTCACCAGTTGTAATGAAGGTACCATGTGGTGGGGGCTGATGAGGATGTGTAGCTGTGCATGTGTCGGGGCGGGGGGTATGTGGGAAATCTCTGTACCTTCCTCTCAATTCTGCTGTGAAGCTACAACTGCTCTAAAAAGAAGTCTATTAAAACACACACACACACACACACACACCCCAAAACCAGGTGACTGGGAAGAAACAAACAAATATACCTCTTCAAAGCCAAAACCATAGTGATACAATCACCATTCTAATTCTGGCACCATTATGCCTTTTAAATTTAAACTATTGTATATTAGCTTCTTTCTTGTTATAAAGAGTTAAGATTGGGACCATGTTTTATAAAAAAGAGGCTTCCTTATGAATTATAAAACGATCACCTGTCACCAGTGATCTTTAGGTCATAACAATAGTTTTTCTTAAAAGACAGTGACATATTCTACAATGACATATTCTACAAAGACATATTCTACAATGGCCAGGCTAATTCTCCTTGATTAAATAATTCTAAAATACAAGCAATTTAGGGAGGGCTTGTCGTAAACAGCTGCTCTTTTTAGCCATAACTAAAAACCCAAGGAATGTACAGCAGAATGGTGCATGGATCTGAAAGCATCCTTCAGCCACAGGATAGAAGTACTACAGCACCTACCTGGCCACGCAGACAATAATCAAACTCATAGATCTTGTTGAATCTGGAAAGTCCTTCTCTCTACAAAACAAAACAAAAAGAAAATCTATAAATTACATAAAAGACAAATGATTCCTCACATAAAGATCAAGCAAATCCCTGATAAGTGGGAATATTAAAAATGCAACAGTACCTCCTATAGATTAAAACAAGGCAAAATCACTAAGACCATTTGTGAAGTGGCCCCTCCGAACTCAGTTACAAGCATGTACTTTCTCAAGTCCACAGAGCTTTTATGCTGCAAGGTGACCTGAGCATAAAAAGTGTTACGTGTAACACCATGTAACATCTTTCTAGAGCTGAGAATGGACTTGTCCAAGATCACAGGACAATTACTCCAGAGAGAGGATTAGGACACGCATCTCTTGACGGTTTTGTCCGTTCTCCACACACACCTCTCTACTTCCTGGCCATACAACTGCGCCAATAAACTGGTGACCACAGGCAAGTATTCACCTTTCTGAACCTCAATTTATTCTGAGTAAAGTTACCTGTAAGGTCCCTCTGGCTCTGAAATCCAGTAACGCTATGAGCCCCAGTCAGGCCTGGGAACCAGCCTACAAAGCACCTCCTCAGCTGCATTTATGTGTGAACGAAACCCTCTCAGAGAAGATCCCACCTTCTACAAAGGTGTTAAAAGTAGCTATGCACGCGAGTTTCACACCAACGCTGCACAGAAGACAAGACGCAGGCCAAGCAGGACTGGGGCAACCTCCAAGCGCCAAGAAGGATCGTGTCGAGAACACCCTCACACAATTTCTCTGGGTCGAACATTGAATGAGGCTCTTTTCGAGGCACAATGGCAAATTTAAAGACGGAATTTATCTTAAGAGCTCACTCGTCTAGTGTTGCCAAGAAAGGAAACTCCCCTCTACAAACTCCAGTTGCTAGTTAAGCCCTTTTAGTACCAGAGAAGAGAAATCATTGCATCACTGGGGTTTCTACCTCTTTTTAAGAAAGCACTGAAGCTTCCCAGACAAGCTCTTACGTGGACCCTGATATGTAACAAGGTCCAAGCACTCTGGCTGCAACAAGGCTGAGCTCTGCTAACAGCCTATCCCCAGTCCGGCCCCAGGTGGCTCCCGAGGTGCACGTCCGTGGTCTCCTGGATCTCCCGGGAACAGTCTGGAAACCACTGTTCTAATCCTCTCCCAGTGGATGACCTGTCTAACAGCATGTGTGCGACCCGGGGCCAGGGCTCTCCCAGGCAGCCTCCTCCACCAGGGGATGGTCCTGAGGAAGTAAAATGTTTTTCCTGGCATTTCAAACTTGCCTCCCCGCAGTTCCCAGCTGAGGACAGTACTCAGTTACGTATGATTCCACCGCTTGGGTGAGGTGCTCAGGGGAATGGGTTGCTCCCAAATCACAGCAGAGTTTTGGAGCCCAGTGAAAGAAGAAAACCTAGTAGACAGACCAAGAATGTGGCTCCTGTGATCTCTTTGCAGTGCCATCCACGCCATTAAAACTAAAGAAAACAAAAAAACAAACTCCCCCAACCCCAGAGCAGTCCCATCTTCTCTAAGTGCTCTGTAGGGACTGATCACATTGCTGCCACTGAATCTACTGGATTCTTTTTTAAGATTTCTCCTCCTGAATATAAAGCCCTCAAAGATCTATAAGTTACTAACAGCGGTCACTGTGGACAGTGGGGCTGGCTTACTTGATACACATTTGCATTCTCTGAACTATCTGAAGTAGTTACTAGCGTTTAAGCACTACTCTTAAAGAAAAAAGAGAGACATTCTATCTGTGTCAATATTTTCATGAATTTCTCTCAAATGTGTACATATTTATATATATGTTTGAAAGTCTTTTCCATAACAGGTGTCTAACTATCTAGCATAAGAAAGTACAATTTACTTTGCTATCCCCTGCCATGACTAGTCCGTGTTACTTCCATTCTTTGCTATTACAAAAGCTGCAACGACTATCACCTGATTCTGAGCTCTGCGTGTGGATGTCTTAGCTCCTCTACAGAACTTAAGTCCCTTAAAGGCAGGGATTGCTTCATTCGAGGCAAGCCCTGTGTGAGGGATAAATAAATGAACAGACCCGTCACTGTCTTAGGGAGCGACACACCATGGGAGAGAGGGATGAGCAGCTAGAGAATCGACCCGTGATGATGGCCAGCACCAAGAGTGATGAGAACGCATCCGGAAACAGAGAAGGAAATGGATGGAGAGGACGCTGAGGAAAGAGTTCACGAAACAGGTTCATTTAAGTTGTCCTTTATTTTTTCTTTTAACTTTATTTTTTCTTTTAAAAGGTGAAGAGTTCGTCAGGAGAAAAGAGGGACAATGTCATTTCAGGAAGAAGGACCAAAACGTGTGAAAAAGCATGGTGAACTTTCACCTTTTACACCCTGACTGCTCTCATCATTCCCTTCCTCTCCGTTCCCTCTGCTCCCACCCAGTGCTCCTGGGTCCCTAGGGTTCAGGCCTCTTACCCCCCACATGGAGAACCCCAACAGCTGCCTCCCGGACTCTAGCCTTTCATTCCTCAAGTCCTCTGTGGCCACAATGACTTTATAAAACACAAATATGATCCACTTAAAACCTACACTGCTCATCTCAACTGATGCAGAAAAAGCATTTGATAAAAATTCAACAGCCTTCACCATAAAGTGAAGTGTGGCATTTACAAAAAACCCACAGCTAACATCACACTCAATGCTGAAAGACTGAAAGCTTTTCCGCTAAAATCAGGAACAAAACAGAATGCCCGTTTTCGCCATTGCTATCCAAGATTACTAGAAGTTCTAACCAGAGCAACTGAGCAAGAAAAAGAAATAAAAGACATTCAAATCGGAAAGGAAGAAGTAGAACTGTCTATTCACAGTCAACATGATCTTATAGATAAAATCCTAAAGAAGCCACAATGAAACTATTAGTGCTAACAAACAAAGTAAGCAAAGTCTCAGGATACAAGATCAACACACAAAAACCAACAGGAAGGAACAACCTGAACAGCAAATTAAAACAATTCCATTTATAACAGCATCCAAAAGCACAATGAAAACTGTAACAGATTGTTGAAAGAAATTAAAGAAGACATACTCAGTCATAAAAAGAATGAAATCATGACATTTGCAGCTACACGGATGGACCTAGAGATTATCATACTAAGCGAAGCAAGTCAGAAAGAGAAAGAGAAATACCATATGATATCATTTATATGTGGAACCTAAAATATGACACAAATGAACTTATCTATGAAACAGAAACAGACTCACAGACACAAAGAACAGATTTGTGGTTGCCAAGGGGGAGGGGGGTGGGGGAGGGATGGAGTGGGAGTCTGGGATTAGCAGATGCAAACTATTATAAATAGATGGATAAACAACAAGGTCCTACTGTATAGCACAGGGAACTATATTCAATGTCCTGTGACAAACCATAATGGAAAAGAATATGAAAGAGAATGTACATATATCTATAACTGGGTCACTCTGCTGTACAATATAAATTAACACATTGTAAATCAACTATACTTCAATAAAATACGTTAAAAAATTAAAGACATAAATAAATGGAAAGACAATCTTTGTTCATAGATTGGAAGACTTAATGTTAAGACAGCAAATTCATATGGAACTGCAAGGGGCCCCAAGTAGCCAAAAAATTTTGAAAGAGAAGAACAAAGTAGGAGGACTCGCCCTGCTCAATTTCAAATCTTATCACCAAGCTACAGGAAATCTACACAGTGTAGTACTGGCATAAGCAAAGACATACAGAAGAATGGGACAGAACTGACAGTCCAGAAATAAACCCAAATGTCTATGGTCAACTGTTTTTTGACAAGGATGCCAAGGCCATTCTATGGGAAAAGGACAGTCTTTTCAACAAACAGTGCTGAGAAAAACTGGCTATTCATATGTAAAAGGATGAAGCTGGATTTTTATTTTACACCACATAGAAAAATTAACTCAAAATGGATCAATGAGCCAAATATAACAGTTTAAACTCTTAGAAGAAAACATAGGGGCAAATCTTCATGACCTTCAGTTTGGCAATGGCTTCTTAGATATGACAGTGAAAGTATAATCAACAAAAGAAGGAAAAACAGATAAACTGGACTTCACCAACATTAAAAACTTCGGTGCATCTAAGAACACTATCAAGAAAGTGAGAAGACAATCCACAGAATGAGAACATCTGCAAATCATATATCTAACAAGGACCTAGTATCCTGAATATATAAAGAACTCTCACAGCTCAGCTACAAAAAGACAATTCAAAAATGGGCAAAAGACATGAACAGACATTTCTCCAAAGAAGGAGACTCAATGGCCAACAAGCACATGAAAAGACGCTCAGCATCATCGGTCACTTGGGAAACGCAAACTGAAACCACAGCAAGATATTTCACACCCACCAGGATGGTGATAATTAAAAAAAGAAAAGAAAGAGAACAAGTGTTGACAGAATGTGGAGAAACTGGAACATTGATGGTAAGAATGCAAAATGTTTCAGCCACTGTGGAAAATAGTTTGGCATTTCCTCAAAAAGTTAAACATAGAGTTAACTTATGACCCAGCGATTCCACTCCTAGGCATTTACCCCAAAGAACTAAAAACAGGTATTCAAGTAAAAACTTGTACATGAATGTCTATAGCAGCTCTATTCACAAGAGCCAAAAGGTGGAACCAGTCCAAATGCTCACCAACTGAAGAAAAGATAAACCAGACGTGATCTATCTATACGATGGGATATTTATTATTCAGCCGTAAAAAGGAATGCAGTACTAACATACTACAACGTGAATGGATCTCAAAAATGCTAAGTGAAAGAAGCCTGACACAAAAGGCCACGTATTGTATTAATCTTTTTGTGTGAAATATCCAGAACAGACACAAATCTTTGAGGACACAAAGCAGCTTAGTGACTGCCAGCGGCTGGGAGAAGTGGGGAATGAGGAGTGACTACTTCATGGCTACGGGGTTTCCTCCTGGTGTGATAAAACCTGGAACTAAACGGAGGTGACGGATGCACAACATTGGGAACGTACTAAACGCTGCCGAACTGTATACTTCAAAACGGTTGACACTCACGTGCAAAACACGTGGCTCTCTACTCCTCTCACGATGTGCCTTCAACTGCCATGCTTGCCGTGCCCACTGGCTCCTTCCCCCACCGTCCCCACTCCCAACTCCCACCTTTTGAACTTGCCAAGCTGTTTCAAGCCACTGGGTTGTTCTTTGAACATGGCGTTTCCAGTGCCTGGTAAAACTTTCAAGACTGAGCTCAAATGTTCATCCAACAAATATGGATTGAGGGCCTCCTGTATTCCAGACACGTGTTAGGTACCAGGGATACAGCAATGACCCAAATAGCCATAGCCCTTTCCCTCGGAGCTTCGAGTCCACAGAGGGGTGGCGGGGACTGAGATGAGTAATTCAACAGCACGTCGTCGAAGTGTAACTGGGAGGTGCCTTCCAAGTAAAATAGGGTGAGCTTATCACACAGCGCCCTGACCCAGCTGGGGGAGAGGGATGCGAGGAAAAGCTTCCCTGAAAAAGAGACACTCAAACAGAGCCCCAAGGATACACAAGTTAGCTCTGTGTAGAGGGCCCCGTCTCAAGGAGCCTGGAGCCCTAGAAATGGGCACAGCCTGGGGCTGGTCACCAGGACACTCAGCGCCGGAAAAGAGGTGACGCTGTCAGCCAGCACCCGCACAACCTCGGCTCCTGTTCCCACCATCCACCGCGGGAAGCAGAGGCCTGAGGACCCCGCGATGTGAAAGAAAAAAGAGCAGGGAACGTCCACCCATGCTCTGGGAAGTCTCCAGAAAACCGTTTCAGGATCCACTTTTGTAATTGAGAGTGTCCTGACAGCTCGTGAGGCCTCGTGTCACCTCCTTCCCAAACCCTTTCTCACCGTCCCTCTCCTTTGGGCCTTCCGTGTGTCCAGAACACACCTGATCCCCAACTCGCCTGACTCTCGTAATTCGTTAGTAGCGACGGAACAGGGGCTCGGGCGGGTCGCCCTCTCGGATGCACCTAGACTGTAGGGCCGGGCGTGCAGGCGGGGGACCCCGCAGGCTCGAGAGTAAGTCGGGGGAGTGTGGCCTGCGGTTCCGAGTCTCAGGCCCGCTTGGCATCCGCCGCCGTGCAAGGCGGACCCAAGGTCTCCAAGCAAACGAGAAACACGTTAACTCCGTTTCTAAACGCCCGTCGGTCGCAAGAGGCGCCCAGAGGCGCCGGCCCAACGGCTGGGACCCCCGGTGGGAGCAGCGGCCGCTCGTCCCGGTCCCGCCCGCCCAGGGGCCTCCTCACCCGCCGCATGCGGCCGCCGGACAGCAGGTCGGCGATGCCCTTGGCCGCGTCGTTCTTCTCGGCCACGCAGAGGATCTTCCGCACGCCTCGCATGGCCACCTCCATGTCGGCGAGGGTCAGCGCCCGGCTCCCAGGCCGCGGCAGCCAGCGGAGCGCGCAGCGGACGGCTGCGAAGATCATCCCCGGGCCCCGCGCATCTGCGGCGCCAGCCCAGGGACCCGGAGCCTCCCGCTGATCCGCAGTCCCTCACGCAGCCCACTTCCGCCCGCCTTCCCGCCGCTTCCGTCGGCGCGAGGGGCACAGCCCCGCGAACTACAACTCCCAGGCTGCCCGGCGCGGCAACCTCACTTCCCTCCCTTCCCGCTCCGCCCTCGGGAGACGCCCCTCTCCGGATCGGAAGTTGACGCGAACGCTTCCGGGTCGCGCGACTCGATGTCTCGAGTCATGTGATACCAAGATGGCGGCGCCGCGGTAGCTGGCTCTGGGTGGTGGCGTCCGGGGAGCCGCGACGGTTTCTGCTCTTGGGCCGTGGGGGCTGCCACGCCTGGATGGTCCGTGCGGCGGCCCGTACCCCCGCATTGGGCACCTGTTCAAGGCTGAGGCTGTTGCCGTGGCGGTGGGTTCTGGGAAGCGCCGGTGACCTCTCTGCGGGTGCCCTGCGCTGGCCGTGGTCGCCCGAGGAGTAGAAGGGCAGCCGTCCTCCCGGGTCTTCCCGACTCGCGGAGTTCCTCAGGCCTCCGAGAGCTCTGGAGGAGCCACAGCTCTGAGGGGCTGCGGGAGTTCGAGCCCGCGGGTGTGTGACCGGCAGCCTCGTACCCCTGAGGGCGCAAAGAAACCCGCAAAGAACTTTGCTTCCTCCTCCAGAGGCCTGGCTCCCTCGCGTTGGCTGCTCCCGCATTCTTTCCCACTTCCTCTCAATGTTCTCACCATATACCTGGAAATATGATCAGCGCCCCTGACGTGGTGGCCTTCACCAAAGAGGACGAGTGCGAGGAGGGGCCTTACAATGGGCCGGCCCTGCCCGAGGAGTACTCGGTGCCGCTCTTCCCCTTCGCCAGCCAAGGAGCCGGTCCATGGTCCAGACTGTCCGGGGCCAAGTTCTCTCGGGACTTCATCCTTATTTCCGAGTTCTCTGAGCAGGTGGGACCCCAGCCCTTACTGACCATCCCCAGTGACACCAAAGTTTTCGGTACTTTTGATCTCAATTACTTCTCTTTGCGGATCATGTCTGTGGATTACCAGGCCTCCTTCGTGGGCCATCCCCCTGGTTCTGCCTACCCCAAGCTGAACTTCGTGGAGGATTCCAAGGTCGTGCTGGGAGACTCCAAGGAGGGGGCCTTTGCCTACGTGCACCACCTCACCCTGTACGACCTGGAGGCCCGTGGCTTCGTGAGGCCCTTTTGTATGGCTTATATCTCAGCAGACCAGCACAAAATCATGCAGCAGTTCCAGGAGCTCTCAGCTGAATTTTCCAAAGCTTCAGAGTGCTTGAAAACAGGCAACAGGAAGGCATTTGCTGGGGAACTTGAAAAAAAACTGAAAGACTTGGATTACACCAGAACAGTGCTGCACACCGAGACGGAGATTCAGAAGAAAGCCAATGACAAAGGCTTTTACTCATCTCAGGCCATCGAGAAGGCCAATGAGCTGGCCAGTGTGGAGAAGTCCATCATCGAACATCAAGACCTGCTGAGGCAGATCCGCTCGTACCCTCATCGGAAGTTGAGGGGGTCCGATTTGTGTCCTGGGGAGACGGAGCACACCCAGGATCCGCCCAGCCAGGCAGCCACTACCTCTGACCCCGAAGAGTCTGCTGACACAGACCATTACACCTGCAGACCCGCCTACACCCCAAAACTCATCAAAGCAAAGTCCACCAAGTGTTTTGACAAGAAGCTGAAGACCTTGGAAGAGCTCTGCGACACCGAGTACTTCACCCAGACCCTGGCCCAGCTCAGCCACATTGAGCACGTTTTCAGAGGAGACCTGTGCTACCTCCTGACCAGCCAGATCGACAGAGCGCTCCTGAAGCAACAGCGTATCACAAACTTCCTCTTTGAAGACTTGGTAGAGGTCGATGACAGGAGGGTAGAGAAACAGGAGAGTGCACCCCCTAGGCCCAGTCACGACAGGCCACCTTCCAGGTCTGTAGAGGAATGTCCAGTTCCTCAAGTGTTAATTAGCGTGGGCTCCTACAAGTCCAGTGTGGAGTCTGTGCTAATCAAGATGGAGCAGGACCTTGGGGAGGAGGGGTCCAGGGAAGTGGAGGTGACAGAGCCAAGCAGTTTTGACCCCCAGGAGAACCTGGCCTACCTGGACACGGACATGAAAGGGAGCATCAGCAGTGGCGAGAGCATCGAGGTCCTCGGCACGGAGAAGTCCACCTCTGTGCTGTCGACGTCTGACAGCCAGGCCAGCCTCCCGGTGCCCTCGAGCCCCCAGGTGGTCCGGAGCAAGGCTGTCAGCCATAGGACGATCAGCGGGGACAGTATTGAAGTCCTCAGCACCTGTCCCTCCGAGGCCTTCGTCCCCGACGACTTCAAGGCCAGTTACCCAAGTGCCATTAATGAAGAAGAGTCCTACGCAGATGACGGCGGGGGAGCCATCCACTTCCAGGCAGGCCTCAGCCTGCCGGAGCTGGGGGAGGCCGAGGAGGGCGGCTCGGGAGTCACCCCGTCACAGACAGACTCCTGCTGCATCGGGAGGGAGGGTGGCACTCTGCGGGTGCCGCTCTCCACCCCGGGCCACACGCTCTCCGATGAGGACGGGGTCGTGAGTGTCCCCCCGCAGCACTACCGGCAGAAGGACCAGGAGTTCCACGTGGACATCTCAGTGGAAAACGCCAACGCCTCTTCCCGAGACAGCGGTTCCGAAGGCTTCCCTGCTTATGAGCTGGACCCGAGCCACCTGCTGGCCAGCCGGGACGGCAGTAAGACCAGCCTGGATGACCACTCCGACGCCACCAGCTATGGGAGCAGCGTCACCTCCGCCAGCTCCGCCAGGACTCCCTCCTCTGTTCCTCCCACTGGCCCCTCTTCCGAGAGGCATAAGAAGAGGGCGGGCCAGAACGCCTTAAAATTCATCCGCCAGTACCCCTTTGCCCACCCAGCCATCTACTCCCTGCTCTGCGGGAGGACGCTCGTGATCCTAGGGGAGGAGGAGGCCGTAGTCAGGAAGCTGGTGAGCGCGCTGTCCATCTTCGTCCCCAACTACAGCCTCCATGCCAAACCCGTGAAGCACTGGGTCTCCTCTCCTCTGCATATCACGGATTTTCAGAAGTGGAAGCTTATTGGCTTGCAGAGGTAATTGGTTACAGGTGGTGGGGATGGGCCCTGGCTGGTCAGAGATGAGGCTTCAGGTAGCCGTCCCTCTGGGTGAGGTTCACGAGTCGGTGTGGTGGTCCCAGAACCAGGAGGCCTGGCTTCCAGATTGGCCCCAGCACCAACTCGCTGTGTCACTTTTGGCAAATCCTCTCCCTTTTCTGACCTGTTGCCTTGTCTGTCACAGGAGGGGTTGCAATTCCTGAGTGGTTCCCAACCTGGTCTGCACCCTGCCGTGTCAGAACTGTTTGGGAGGATTTTCTAGAATACCGCAGGGTTGCGTTCGGGTTGGCCTGGGGTACGGCGTGGGCTTCGCCCGGTGTGCGGCGAGGTTTGGGAACGACTGGACTGCTGGGTCTCAGGTCCCTGCTGAGTCTCTAACTCACACTATGGGGTAAATGACTGAGGCGGGGTCTGCCTCTGAGGACGGCAGGGGTGCTGGGAGAGGCAGCCGCCCCGGCTCTCCCTCCGCTGTCCCCTCTGCCCCAGGAGCCCATCCCCCCCGCCCCCCCGGAAGCTTCCTCCTTTTCCCCCGCGTCACCGGCTGGCGCTGTAGCAGGTTCTCTGGGGTTTTCCACGTTCTGCTTGTCTGGCTCGGGGGACTCCTGCCGTGGCGTGCGCACTGGGCCCAGCCTCCTGGCTCCTCTCCCCGCAGCCGCCTGTGCTCACCTGAGACGCACGCGCGTCCAGCTGGCTGCTGGTCGGAGCCCGCTCTCTGGACCACGGAGGGGGCAGGAGGCCTTTCCTCCCCGCGGCAGTCAGCCGCCGTTCGTTCTGTTTCCCTTTACGCGGGTCCCTGGCGTCCGTGAGGTCACCGTCCCGAGCCGCCTCGTGTTCGCCCCGCTCACGGCCACCTGACTCGATCCCTGGCTGCCCCGCGGGGGCATGGTGGTGGGATTCAAGCCTGGGGCGCTTCCACGTCCACTTCACTCTCGGGCCGTGCTGGCGGCGCTGGGGTATGAGCTGGAGGTCTCCGGCAGGGCCCCTGCTCTGGGAGAATTCGTGCTCCGGAGGCCAGAGCCCGGCGGCACAGGGAGGCTAGAGCTCTGACGGGGGCGCCTCGCGTGGGAGGCGTGGGACGGGGTCCCGGAGGAGGGCTGGGGTCTCTGGCTTGAGCGGCAGGGAGGCTGGGATCGCAGTGGGGGAACAGTGAGGACGGGCCTGCCACACCGGGGCAAGCCCAGCCCGTGGGCATCGTGGGAGCGTGGACGCAGGGCCCAGGCTCAGCGGGTGCCCGGGCCCCTGCCCCCCTGCCGGCGCCAAGTTTGAGCTGGAGGCGGGGTGGGGGAGGCCTTTAAGGGACTGCGTTGGGCTGCTGTTCTCAGTAGGATGACGGGCGGGCGGCCCCTACACACACACCTTCACTCCTCCAACTCTCTCCTCTCATCCCAATCTCTGACTGACCTTTGATTTTTTTTGCCTCAAAAGGTGGAGAATCTAAAACACGTCAGTTTATCGACATCACCTGGGTTATCCAGGACCAGGTTCGGGATGGCCTTGCCCTTTCCAGAGGCTTCCCCTGAGCTTCCTTTCTTAGAACGCGCCGGCAGGCAAATGAGGTGTATCCTTCACATCAGCTCCACTCTCCTGGGCACCCGACTGCAGTGCTGTGTTGAGAAGGATTCTGCGGCCCGGTGTGGCTGCACTGGGGAGCCGGCTGTGATCGATCACGATGTCTCTGGGGTGCAGGCGTGGGTAGCGGCAGGTGGCAGTGTCCCTGGAAGGGGGCTGTGAGCTGCTCCTCCGCAGTGGGCACCTGGGCAGCGCCTTCCTCCCTCCTGGGAAAATAGTGGTCATTTGCCAGATACTTACTGAGAGCCATTACGGGCCAGCCGCTGTGCCCGGAGCCAGGATACAGGTGGGTCAGCAGTGGGGCGTCGCGTGACAGGGCCGCCCTCGCTCCCGTCCCAGCGTCACCACCCCGTGGGCTGGTGCTCCCCCAGGCTGTTTCCACCTGCACGAGGAAGACCTGCCTCTTGCTGGCGAGTGTCGGGGGCCCATCGTGTCTGAACCGTGCCTGCTCCATGCAGGCGCTGCTCTGACGTCCTGGGGGGAGTGGAGGGGGGCGCCGATCGCCGTGTGGAAGGCAGGCCAGGCGGCCGGGGTGGAGCTGGGCCCTCGCCTCCGGACTTGGAGCCGTGGAGGGTCCCTCCAGGAAAGCGGGAGGCCCGTCAGCAGTGACAGCTGAGACCTTTCTAGGGAATGTCTGGTGACTCAACCCACGAAGCCCTCCCTCCCACACCCCCTGAGCGCGCACAAGTGCTGGGAACCGGGAGATCTGCCCCCAGAGGGCCTTGCTCGGGCGGGCGCCACGGTCGACGGGTCGGGGGCCTTGCCCCCCAGGGCACGTGTCACTGGAGGGTCGACCGAGGGGCCAGGAGGAGAGAGGGGACTGGATTCGCTGCTCACCCGAAGGCGTCCCGGGCGGTGAGCAGCGGACCCGGTGGGGCGGCGCCGTGAGGGGACGAGCCGTGGCCCTGGCTGTCGGGCGCGGAGGCTCCTGCCGCTACCCCGCGGAGCAGGGAAGGGCTGCCCCCGGGATGCACGCGGAGCCCTGGCCCCCGGGGGTGCTCAGAGCTGCGGGTGGGTGGTGAGCCGGCCCTGCAGGCAGATCCGGCACTGAGACGGAGAGGCAGATGGAGGCCCACCTGAGGGTCAGCATTTAAGGGTGCGCGCAGAGGGGTGCCTTTGTGTGTCCACGGGGCTCGGTCCCAGGTGCTGGCTCAGTCTGGGATCCGAGAGCTGTGGCCTAGGACAGTCCCTTCCCCCCCAGGCACTTGGATTGTGGGTACGACTGTTCCTCAGGACTCTCACCCCAGAACCACCAGTGGCATTGACCCTGGATTTCTTTTTTCCCACTTAAGTAGGCCCTCTGCCTGGAAATGCTTGTCAGTCAGATCAGCCATTTGTGGGTGTAAGAGACGGATAAACAATCAGGTTGGTCTCCCGCGATTATAAATCAGAACCAGCAATAATCCGGTTGCTTACTAAGCAGCAGTGAGAAGGCCTGGACTGTTTGGAAGACAGCTCCGTTCTGGCAGGGAGGTGCTGGTGTTGCGTCAGAGGCCCTGGGTCTAATCCCGGCTCAGCCGCCTTCTACATGGGTGACCTAGGACAAGCCACGGTCCCTCTGCGGGCCTCAGCGTCCTCATCTGTGCAGAGTCCCCCCGCCACCCCGGCTTCGGATGGGCCGTGATGAAGTTCAAGACGGGGGCGGGCGGGGTGCTGCCTGAGGGACAGAGGCCCGGCCGCACCTCCTCCCATGTTATTTGGCCTCCGGAGGAGCTTTGGGGGAAACCAATGAAGGAAAAGTTTGGAGGCGCAAAAGAGGTGGTGCCGCCGTGGGCGGGAGTAGGCCGGGGCGCCAGAGCCTGGGGAGAGGCTGGCCTGAGGTGGGCGGCGGCCAAGTGCAGGGCAGTAAGATGAGGTGAGGCATTTAGCTCATGGCCCAGCCCCCTCGGGGGGAGGTAAGGGTGACCCAGGAGCGGGCGGGGAGCTGCCCGCAAGTCTGACTCCTCGTGGCCTGTGGTGGGGGGCTCGGCCCCGCACACGTGGCCCCGCTTGCCCCTGCGCCTGCCGTGCTCTGCAGTCCCCAGAGCCCACCTCTCTCAGGACTCCGAGGTCCCTCCTCCAGCGCCTTCCCAGCCCGCGGCCGCTGCTGTGGACACGGAGGCCACGCCTCCCCTCGCTGGGCCGGCTCGTGCGCGTGTCCTTTCTTCCCGGCCAGGCCAGGCCCCAGGTCACTGCCTGGAATACGCTAGGCGCTCGGTAAGCGACCGTCAACTCTACAAGAAGAGGGCACCCACGAGGGGAAAGTATGACGAGGTGGCCTCAGTCCCAAGAGACCGTCAGTCCTTTTACAACTGCTTCACAAGCCCCAACTTCCAGAGGAGCGTCAGTGTGCGAAGCGGCTGGTCAGCCAGCTGTTTGCTGGGCTCTGCAGGGCGATCCCAACTCCTCTGGGAGACCCGGTCTAGACGGGGTGGGAAGGGGCCGCTTACTGAGGCCGACACTCCGGCCTCCTTCCCTCGCTGGGTGAGCCTGGCCTGCCTGCCTCTGATGTGCCAAGCACAGCATGGGGTACGGTCCTGGGTCTGCAGGAGCTCCTGGCGCCACACTGGTCAGCGCCAGGCCGGTGGCGAGGGCCGGACGCTGTCCTGAGCGCCACAGCCTGTGCCTCCGCTGTGACCCCAGAGGCAGGACCATCGTCCCTGCCTCACAGACGAGGCTCGGAAGTTAAGGACCTCGACCAAGGTCACAGAGCAAGAACGAGAGGAGCAAACAGGTCAGGGAAGGCTGGGTGAGGTTTACGTCGGCGTAAGCCGGGCACAGAGGGAGGGCTGGGTGTTCCGGGCAGAGCAGAAGGGCCCCCACGGAAAGCCTGGCGAGGCTGCAGGGGAGTCCCTGGGGAGTGACAGGTGGGGCGTCAGGGGCAGCAGGAAGCAGGTCGTCGGGGCCTCGTGGGCCACGCTAGGCACTTGACCTTGGTCGTGAGAGGGGTGAGGAGCATTGAAGGTCGTGATGGCCAGACCTGCCTTCCAGAGAGCGCCGGCGAGTGGGGCCGGGTGGGGGCTGGCCTCGCGGCAGCGGCCCACCCCGGCTTCTGCCTCCTGACCTTGGCCTGTGTGTTTCAGGGTGGCATCCCCCGCCAGTGCTGGCACCCTCCACGCCCTGAGCCGCTACAGCCGCTACACGAGCATCCTGGACCTGGACCGGAAGACCCTGCGCTGCCCCCTCTACAGAGGCACCCTGGTGCCCCGGCTGGCGGACCACCGCACGCACATCAAGCGGGGCAGCACCTACTCCCTGCACGTGCAGAGTGTGCTCACGCAGCTCTGCGCCAAGGCCTTCCTCTACGCCTTCTGCCGCCACCTGCACCTGCCCACCCGCGGCACGGAAGCCGAGGGGCTGGCCGCCAGCCGCCAGGCCAGCTTCTTGCAGCTGAACCTGGGGCTGGTGAATGAAGACGTCAAGGTGGTCCAGTACCTGGCAGAGCTGCTGAAGCTACACTACACGCGGGAGCCTTCCGCGGCCGGCCAGCCCGTGCTCAGGTTCGACTACGTCCCCAGTTTCCTATACAAGATCTGAAGTCAGGCCCGGCCACTGTGACCAAGACCTGTGACTGAGGGTACGGGGAGGGCGTTGGCATGACCGGGGGGTCTTCTGAGCTGTTTAGACTTCTGGTGTCGTTGGCGGGAAGGAAACCGAGGTGGCAGATGTGGTTCCCAGGTGGCTCTGGGCAAGGGGTGTGGGGGCACTGGCCCCCGGGCGGCATCTGGAAGGACGGTAACAGCTCGCGGCCCCGTGGAGAGTGGCCTGGGGTCGGGACTGGGGGCCAGGGCAGAAGAAAGCTTCGGCAGCGTGATGAGGGGCAGGGAGGCGGAGCCTGCAGGGAGGACCACGCCGGCCCTCTCGCACAGCAAGGTCAAGGGGAGCAGCCGGTAACCGGACGATTTGGTCGAAAGCAGAACGACGGAACGTCCATTGCCTCGTGCAGACCCCAGCTGGGCCTTTTGCGTGGCCTCGCGGAGCCGCCCTCCCAGGGGAGGCCCCTGGATGCACCCTGCCCTGTCCTCACCTCCTCGCCAGGCACGGAGGGGCCTGCGCTGGGCTCCCAGGCTCAGCGGAGTGACCAGGCACTGGCCCCTGGTCATCAGAACCGCTGTCGTGGGGGGCTGGGCACAGGCTTCCCGCTGTGCGGGCGAGGAGCCACCAGCTCTCCTGGGGGCGCCGACACTGTCCTCTCGGGGAGGGTCTGCAGACGGGCTGGCGCTCGCCCGGCAGAGGTCACCGCAGACCTTCGCAAGCACTTCACTACCTCACGGGGTGTCGCGGGCGCGGGGCAGCCGGCGGGCTGGGATCTCCTCCGGGAAGGCCGGCCTGGAGCATGCGCGTTCAGAGCAGCTCGTTCCGCCCCAGCTGAGTCCCAGCCCCACCTCCTGTTCACCCACCAGGACCCTCCTGACACAGTTACCACCGGTGTGTGTAGCTGGATGGTTCTCTGCAACCTTGAAAATGTCACACTTCTCTTCCTTAAGCCGTTTGTCCCTAAGCAGGGAGAACTCTTGGTATTACTGCTTTTTAATTTTTTCCCCCATGTTGTGGTAAAACACACCTGAACCAGCCACAGCGGTTGCTCCTGAGCACGCGTGCGTGTCTGCCGGGGCCGTGTCCTGTGTCGTCCGAGTCCTGCTGTTGAGACCTGGTCCGCCACCAGCTTTGCGGCGCACCACAGCGGTCAGGACCCCCTGGTGGCCGAGGAGGCTTCGTATCACCTCTCCCCCGGGGCCCTCCCTGCCCAGGCTTCTGGTCAGGGTCCCCATTACCGCCAGAGTGTCATTCTGCTCCGGAGGCCGTGACCGAGGCCCACTGTGACAGGGCTGCTACCGCGTCTCCTCGGGTCCTTGTACCTGTGCTGTCACCTGTGTCCCCCAGAGAGGCGTCTCCAGGGACCACACGGCAGCTTCCGAACGTGCAGTGTGGGTGCTGGTGGGAAGGCTGCCCTCCTGTTACCACCGCTCCCCTTGTGTTCAGATGCTGCTTTGTTTTCTAGGGAGGTGGCTAATTGCGTGTACTTGGGCCTCCTGGGACACGAGCTTGTGACACCTTATCTCCGAGGGAAGAGCGGTCCGTGGGGCCCAAATGACCAGATGGGAAGCGATCACGGGCCCACCCGTCTCGTTCCCGGGCCACCAACATGGCCTCTGCGGTTCACACCTCGCACCTGGGAAGCCAGAAAGGGCAGCAGGTCAGTCACACTGGCCTCCTAGAAGCGGAAGTCCACTCTGGAGGGTGTTTGTGCAGAAGTGCCGCCTCGGGCGAGCCCTGCCGGTGCAAGCAGAAGGCCTGGCTGTGGGGCGGCCGCAGAGAGGGCACCTGGAGCCCCTCTCTTGAGCTGTTTCTTCATTGAGGAGTAGAGCTGTCTCCGCTGACCACTGGCTGAACTCCAGCATTTAAATTTTGCTTAAAATCCAACTTTGCAGTGTGCAGGTTCACAGAATTGCTTGATGCCAAGTATGTTTCTCTTCAAAGGGAGCTCAAAGGGGAACCAGGCCTTCCTGGCCCTGCCACGCTGGCGACTGGAACCTGCCAGGAGTCTCGGACGCACCTGAGTCTGAGTGGTGGGGGCCTGTGCAACGAACTCATCTTGTCAGGAATCTTAACAAGAGGTTTTCCCTGGTACTAGGTCAGCAAGCGTCCAAATGCTGAGAAACGCTTCCAAAATCAGAGGGTGTCAGTGCCCTTAGTACTTCTTCAATCCTAAGTATCGCCTCGAAGGCCCAGGCACCAGAACCTTGAGGTTTGTTTCAGCTTCACTTCCAGTCCGTTACCTGCCCCCCACCCTGCCTTTTTAAAGCAGTCCAAGTTAAGAAGAACCTGCCTAGGCTGGCATTTATGCAGTAGTGATTTCCAGAAGCTCCACGGTAGACATCAGCTGAACCCTTTTATAGCACCTGTGGCCCTGGGGACCCTACTCCTTTAGTAGAATCTGGAAATGGGCTGTGATAGCCCAGCTGCCATTTCCCATGTAGCTCTGAACTTCTTGCTTCAGATCAGTTACTGTGTGCAAAGTATCGTAGACTTCATCCCCAAACAAGTAACAAATCCCATGTCACAATCCCAGGATGGCCGATAGATTCTCCCCCGAGTGCCGGGGCTGCTGCAGCTTGTGACACGTCCCCGGAGGCCCAGCGGCCTGGAAGATCTCGCACGCAGCTCGCCACCCACCCTCCCCACCAGCCTGATGGCGCCTGGCCGGTCAGCGGCTCCACGTGGCCCACGTCGTCTTTGCACAGGCAGGAGCCCTCCTGGGCTGGTGCGGTCCCTCAGTCCGCGTGGACAGCCTTCGGAGGCACCAGCCCCCCACGCCAGCATCAGATCTTACCTCCCATCTCCCTAGAGGCTCAAGAAAGTGCCTTGGCTCGTGCTTTGAAGCAAACCAGCTAGCTTTCTGGCTTTTTCCCAATATTGTGATAGAAACTGATACAACTGGAATTTTTGAGAGAGAGATGGTACTAACAGATTGCAAAAGGGAAAGTATCAAATCTCTACTTCTGGCTGGAAGGAAAACCAGCCTCAGCTAAGGGTGGAGCACACCCAGCTCTTCTGAGCCCCTCCTGCTTTGAGGTTTGGTTTCAGCTGTGGGGAGGAGGGAGCACTTGGCCATGAATCAAGTGCTGGTCTGGGGCCCCAGCCTCCCGGGAGTGCTTGTGTGGTGGCCTTTGTCTCCTGCGGGGGAAGAGTCAAGCTCCTGGGTGTGAGGCTGTTTCCACAGCTGCGGAGGTGGCAGCCACCCTGCCCGCCGTGCTGGAGCCCCGGGGCGTCAACCACGGCCATGTTAAGGCCACGGTGAGAAGCATAGTGCGTGAGGAAGTCTTATTTGTCGTTTTTTGAAAAGCTACATTATTACTGCATGCTCCTCGTCGTGTGTGAGCGTGAGTCCCACCGGGTGAGCCGTGGTCACTGCAGCCAGGGCGAGAGCACGGTGCACACGCCACACGTGTGCCCGCAGCTCCCGGTGTGGCTGCACCAGAGTTCAACCAGTCATGCCAAACAAATAGTATGAGAAGTGTACTTTTTAAGAAATTAATTTATTTGAGTTATTTTTGAGATATAAAAATCGGTTGTATTTTTTAAAGCTATAATTCTTGTAGACATTCTGTGGTTAAAAATTTGTGCTTATTAAAAATGGTCATCTATGTTTTGCACTTGAGATTTGTGAAAAATAAAGTTTCTGTGGGAAGGTGACCTCTGGTTTCCTGATCACGGGAGGGAGGTGGCTGTCTGCTCAGCAGCCTGCCTGCCCTGGGCTGGGGGAAGGGGACTACATCCCGCTCCTGCCCAGGTGCTGTAAGCGGGACTCCCACCGAGCTGGGTGGCACCTGAACAGACCCGTCTAACTTGTGATTCTGATTGAAAGCACAGCAGAAGGGCCAGGACACCCCCTCCTCGTTTGCGACGGTTATAACCGAGTCCTCCTCTGGCGCCCACTGGGGAACAGACAGCAACGGGCGGCTCTTCCAAGCTCAAACTTCGGTGCTTCTGGCTGCCGCAGCAAGTCAGGGAAGCCCAGGGACTCTTAAGAGTGGAGTCTTCCCAGTAACCCTGCCTTCCACCAGTCTGGATAATTAAGGCTGAATGGCTAAATTGTATTTCATTTTTCCAGAATAACTATACATAACTGCGAGAAAGTGAGGTTCAGATTTAAACTCCTTAATAACTTGTCCCAGGATGACTAACACTGAGCCTTAAACAAATGGTTTGTGAACAAGGTAAAAAAAGCAAAGTCTGGAAAGGGGCCCGTGTGGGGCCTCCAGGGCGCTGGGTCCCTGGGCGGGCGGGCCCTCCTCTAGAAGTCGGGCAGGCCCGGCAGAGGGAAGAGGGCGGCGAAGCTCTCCACCTCCGCCCTGAGTGCCGCCAAAGCCCGCTGGTGATCCTCGGCCCCCGCCAGCTTCTCCGTGAACTCCTTCAGGGTGGCCTTCACCCCCACGGTGTCCTGGATCTGCAGGGTCAGCTCTATCCCTGCGCCAGCGAGACACGCCACTGCCTACGTGCCCCCGGCAGCCGGGCCCGACTGCTCTGCCGTCCACGCGCCCACCACCCTTTCAGCCCACACGGTCTGCTGGGCGATGCTCTGTCTCCCAGCCCTGCTCCAGCCTCGACGTCCTTCATCCCGACCGCACAGCCCCGCGCGGCCAGTGTCCACGCCTCTCCTCACCTCTGTGAATAAAATGGGCAACTTTTTGGAAATCTTCTTCCAAGAGTCCTCGGGATGTCAGCGCTGGGGTCCCCAGGCGCAGTCCGCTGGGCCGCAGGGCGCTTTTGTCACCTTCAAGAGAAACAGGCTCTGTCCCTGGGCTGCACCCATCTCCCCACTGACGATCGGGCACCGGGAAGGGGCTCGTGGGCAAAAGGAACAGGCCCACGGACGCTGGCTCACACCTCGGCTACGCTACTTGAAATATCAGGAGAGCCGCCTTTTGCGACGTGGTCCTTGCTCCTGACACCAGGGCAGCATCTGTCTGGGTTTGAGGGACGTCGCCCACATCTTATTCACAACCCACTGAGAAATGCAGCCGGTTTTCCAGAGGCCCCAGCCTCCCTCTCCCTCTCCATCCCCAGCGGGGTCAGCGCCGCGTCAGAGGGGGCGGGCGGGGGAGCACGTCTTGTCCCCAGAGCCAAGTCACCATCGGCCTTGAGAGGTGCAGACAGGAGAGGACTGAGGACGCTCACCTGGGCAGGTGTTCTTGTTGCAGGCGATGGAACAGGCTTCCAGCACCTTCTCAGCCCGGCCGCCGTCCGTGCCTTTGGAGCGGAGGTCCACGAGGATCAAGTGGTTGTCAGAACCACCTGGAAACCAGGTTAGACACATGGAAGCCGACCCCATGCCGAGTGAAGGGATCTTTCTCTTCCAAAGAAATGGGGGGCTGTGACCCCCACCACGTGTCCTGCGGGGCTTTCATCACCTGCTAAAGACCACATGCCCCAGGGCCTCAGAGTTTGAGAAGAAGCACAGAGTAGTTTAAAAAGGGAACATGAGGATGCAGAGGGGGCTGAGGGCAAATGGCCAGCCCAGACGGCCCGCTGCCACGTCCCAACCTGTCAGGTGCCAGGGCAGCGCCTGGAAGCCTGTTGGGGTGATGTCATCTGGGAATGTCCCCCTTCTCTCTAAGTCCACCCTCAAGGCTCCCTCTAAGGGGGCCTCAGAGTAGCAGGCAGTGGGCGATCTAGGTGACAGGGTGACGGGCACGTCAGGTGCAGACACTGCCAGCCCATTGTGTGCTTTAACCCCAATCCTGTGAGGATGATAGTATTTTCAAAGTGGTGCAGAAGAGATATGGAAGAACTTTCTGGAGCGGCCCAAGGCCACCCAGGAATCTTCCAAGCACCTGATCTTCACTTTGAACTCTAGTTAATCCCCGGGTTAACTAGATCCCCATCACTGACTTAGGCGATGACCACGGCTTCAAAGACGCACGTGGCCTAAGCGGATGTGTGGCTCTGGAGACACAGCCCCCTTGCTTGCCGCGTGGCTTTAGGAACCTCAGATGCCCATTTGTAAAACAAGACCAGTGATTCCCAAGGCTATCTCGAGGTTTGAACGAGGTCGTGTATACAGAGCTGAGGGGGTCCCGAGTCACCCCATGGCTGCGGCCACCGTGCCCAGGCCACAACCCTACAGCCACACCCTGGCAGGGCCTGGACGAGACTCAAGCAGGAGCAAGGCTGCCCTCAGGGCTCGGTTCCTGTCATACCTGTGACCACTTTGTAGCCCAGCCCCATCAAGGCCTCGGCCAGAGCCCTGCAGTTGGCCAGCACCTGGCGCTGGTAGAGTCTGAACTCCGGAGTCATGGCCTGCTTCAGGGCCACCGCCACCCCTGGCAGGAGATGAAGACAGACCGTGAGAAAAAGAAACATCCGTCTCCACTCGGGCTTCCCAGCTTCTCGGTGTCACCCAGGGCGGCGGGTTACATCTCCTCCCAAAATGATCTCTTTTAACCCTGCAACTGCACGGCTAAGCCTCAGACCTCTCTCTCCGAGCAAGTGCTTTTGAGGCGGCCTCTCTCCAGCCTGAAGTTTCGGGCTAAGGAAATCACCAGGGGAGAGCTGTTCCCGGCAAGATGGATTTTGTCCTTTTTAAGCTCGACATGTGAAAACGGGTCACTTAGCTGCTGATGCTTTGATGCCAAATTATGCACCTTTCAGAGCAGAGCCCAGATGAGAGGTACAGGCCTGATCTCCCTGCACACCCAGACTCCTCTGGGACCTTGTTCGATCCCCGGGGCTGCTTGAAGGGGCGCAGAAGATGGAGGAGGATGCAAACCAGGCGCCCACGTCCTGGCACAGGAGCCCCCAGTCCATGTGTGGGAAACGGCCTGGAGAGGCTGGAGGGCTGGCATCCCACCACTGGAGGGCGCTGAGCGGCTGGGTGTAAGGGGAGCTGCCCCTGCCCACTCTGGAGCCTAAAACTCCCCCTTCACTGCTCCCTCCACGCCTCTTCTTGCATACACCGGTACTTCTCCCGACAGTCTCCCAATGGGGACAGTCTCCCAATGGGGACGGGACACCTTTGTCCTGGCTCCTCCACCAACTGCTTTGCTCCAAAGACGGAGTAAAAGCTCTGAGGTCATCAGATTTTCTAAGGCTCGGGTACAACCAGAGAAGGAGTATGTCTATGACAGCTGCTGGGCTGTGATGGAATAGGACCTAGGAGGTACCAGCGTAGCCCCAAAGTCAAGGCCAAGGGTCAGACACAGTTGTCGCCGTCCCCTCCCCTGGAGGCCAGGAGACCAGGGGAGGGCCGCCCGCCCGCTCATGTGCTCCTTCGGCTGTGCAGTCTTCCGTTGTCAGGTCCCCTCCCCATGGTTTCTCAGGGGCTCAGGTGGGGCCTGCCCGACTCAGTGGAGTGGCCGTCACCTCTGTCCCTGCTGACATACGCACTGCTCCCCTTCTCTGCCTCGTAAGCACCTCTTAGACAGGGCACATGCTCTGGGGGACGGGCTATGGGGGAGCCGCCCAAGGCGTGTGGCCGCGGGGCCTGGGCAGGGTGGGTCTGCGTTACCAGCAATGGCGTGGTTGTGGGGCCCCCCCTGCAGGC
Source organism: Balaenoptera physalus (assembly GCF_965194825.1). Taxonomy (NCBI): domain Eukaryota; kingdom Metazoa; phylum Chordata; class Mammalia; order Artiodactyla; family Balaenopteridae; genus Balaenoptera; species Balaenoptera physalus. The sequence continues at coordinate 64,084,571 of NC_138901.1, read as the reverse complement.
CTGGGAACACGGCAGAGTTGATGAGTGACTCCAGGTTGTAGCGAGTCTCTCTGCCCGTCTTCGGGTCCACGCTGCGCACTCCTGGACAAAGGACAACACGGGACATGGGAAAGGCCATCCCCTCTGTTTTCTCCCCATCTGGACACAGACCCGGCCCCACTCCTGGAGGCGATGCTGCAGGCCAGGGAGGGTGCTTGCTCCCAGGGGGGCTGGGTGAGGGAACCACCCTTCAAAGGTCAAAGGAAGGGGCTTCCCTGGTGGTGCAGTGGTTAAGAATCCACCTGCCAGTGCAGGGGACACGGGTTCGAGCCCTGGTCCGGGAAGATCCCACATGCCACGGAGCAACTAAGCTCATGTGCCACAACTACTGAGCCTGCAATCTAGAGCCTGCAAGCCACAACTACTGAGCCCGCGCACCACAACTACTGAGTCCGCACGCCACAACTACTGAAGCCCACGTGCCTAGAGCCCGTGCTTGCCCGTGCAATGAGAAGCCCGTGCACCGTAACTAGAGAAAACCGCGTGCAGCAACAAAGACCCAACGCAGCCAAAAAAAAAAAAAAAAAAGAGATGAAAGGAAGGATGAAAACGTCCCTCCACTGAGAGAGTAATAAAGAATACACCTTGGGCATATTTCCTCAAAGAACTATCCGAGAGAGCAGTCTTCCAAGATGACTCCTTTGGGGGAGACGTGACTCATCTGGCCAGAAACGGAGAAGCAGCTTCCTTTCTGAGAAAAGTTAAGGACCAGTAATAGGAGCTGCCAGTGTCTCCATGGAGCTTCCTGTGAGGCAGGAACTGCTCTGAGCAGTTTCCCTAAATTCATTCATTCAATCCTCGCAACAGCAGTCCCCAGGGACAGGTACAATTATTACTATCCCTACTCTGGAGGTGAGGAATTGAGGCTCAGAGAGGCTGCACAACTAGCCCAAGATCACACAGCACATCCGTGGCAGAGCCAGGACTTGCTCTGCCTGGAGGGTCAATCGAACATCACCAACATACACTGGGGAAAACAAATGTCTCCCCAGCGGGTGGGAAAGGCCGCCTGCCTCAGAAACCTGAACACAGCTGAGGAGGGGCCTCTGAGGGGCACAGAGGCAGCAGGGCCCTGAGAAGCCCAATGGGCACGTGGTGTATCCAGTTCTGGCCAGCGGCTGAGCAAGGGGGTCCCGCAGGGGGTAAAGAGAGATGCGGTCACCAGAGGGGGGTTCTCTCTGCTGACGTGAGGTTAGTGCACCGGGACTGAAGACCATGGGACCCTAATCCTGCTTCTCAGGAATGGGAATCCCAAATAAGGGAACACATACACGTAGGCTCCATCATGGGAAGGAGAAATTCCTCACTCAAACGACAAACTCCTACTATGGTTTACACATCAGTGTCTTACGGTTTGATTACTGAGTCTTTCTCTGGGAGAAACATGCTACAGTAAGTTCACCAAAATAACGCCGCACGGCGAGGTCTCCTGGAGCCCCGCCAGCCACGCACACCCTCCTGTCACCCCAGCGTCTTCCACTCAACAGGGTAAGCTGAGCCACAGGATGCTGGCCCCCAGGACGCCCTTCCCCGGACCTGGACAGCTGGGCTCAGGGCTTCCTGCTCGTTACAGCATCGGGGTCAGTCTTCCCGGCTCCCTAAACCGACCGTGGGCCCCAAGAAGAAAGGCAGCCCCGGCCCCGCCAGGAGCGCACCCTTCCTGTAGAAGATCATGCCGGCGCGGCAGCCCCGCAGGGTCTTGTGGGTGGTGGTGGACACCACGTGGCAGTGCTCGAAAGGGGAGGGCACCACGCCAGCCGCCACCAGTCCGCTGACGTGCGCCATGTCGGCCATGAGGTACGCCCCGTTGTCGTCAGCGATCTCGCGCAGCCGGGCGTAGTCCAGGTTCCGGGAGTAGCAGCTGGTCCCTGAGACGGCAAGGGTGATGCTGAGTCAACTCGAGAGCAGAGCCTCCTCGGTTGGGCACAGCGTCTGAAAGCCAGCCTTGCCCCCTCTAAGGCCTGAGGATGGAAACGAGGGACGCCTGCAAATCCCGCCTGTGCCAAAGGCGACACCCTGCTCTCTGCCCCTGTGTCGCGTGGCTGGGGCGGCCCCTGGCCATTACCAGCCCAACTAGGCAGGGGCCAACATGTCCAGATGCTTCTGGGGAACAGTGCAGGACTGACGGTCCTGAGAGAAAAGGAAATAGACCCAAGCAGCTCAGCTGCACAGCAGAAACCAGCAGGGAGTGAGGACAGGGTGGGAACAGCACACAAGCTTGTTTGTGAGAGGCTGGGGCCCCGCCGGGCTCCTCACCTGCGATGATGAGCTTCGGGTGGAAGAGGCGGGCGTTCTCCTCCAGCTGGTCGTAGTTGATGTAGCCGGTGTCGGGGTTCACCTGTGGACGGCACGGAGACGGGGGCTTGGGCCACTTCCTCCTGCCCGGCTGTCGAGGGTAAGAGGACTCCCTCCACCTGGCCAGAGCTCTTTGCTCCCCTCGCTGCCAACCAGGACTTGAGGGCGAGACGGGGCACAGAGCTTAGGCAACCAGGCATCATGGCTCTCAGACAGGATGCCCTGGGGGTCCTGGGGGAAGAGCGAGCCCTGCTCCTGACTCGCCGCAGAAGGAAACAGAGGGACAAACATGCAGCACGTGTGCAGGTGCGAAGGCCCCGCTGCCTCACCCCATGTCCGTCTAGTCCAGACACATGAGGCGAAAAGAAGAGAGAAAGGCTCGGGGACCCAAAGGCCACCCAGGCCGACGCTACTCAGACACCTCGATTGTGCACCACGAAGGCCTGGGCACCAGAGGTGAGCCCCTTAGAACCAGTAATGGATCAGCAAGGCCCCCGGACACAGGGCTGAAAAACAAAGGTCAATTATATTTGTGTATATATATATAAGCGGGAAAAAACAGAAAACGAAATTTTAATAATATCATTACATTAGTTTCGAAAAACTGTAAAATATTTAACAAAAGATGAACAAGACCTCTGCACAAAGCACTATTGAGAAAAACTTTAAAACACCTAAAAAGAGTAATTAAGGCAGCGCGTGCTTGCAGGACGATCTGATGGACAGAACTGATCCCAGAAGCAGAATCCCTTGTGCTGGAAGGCCACCCGCTTGGTGAGGACGGGGGGCCCTGCAGGAAGGAGGTCTTCCGGTCGCGGCACTAGGCCAGGTGGGTGCCCACCTGTCACCTGGGCGCCGACCTCACCCCATACACAGAAATCCCTTCCCAGCAGACCACGGGTCCATGTGCAGCGTGTAAAACACAAAGCCTTTTTTTTCGGGGGGCGGGGGGAACACATTTCTTAGTAATTCCAGTTTATTAAAGTTGTGTTAAAGCATTTGTGTTGGGGAGTGGACACAACCACAGAGGGGTCACTGCAGGGAGACTTCAGGGGCATGGGAGCCCCCGGGGAGGAGGTGGTTGGAAGCCCCTGCCCCCGGGGGGGGGGATTCAGGTTGGGTGGGCGCCCTTTCCAAATGAAAAAGGTGCCTCCAGCTTAGCACGGTTACAGAGCTTGTGTGAGACGTGCTGGGACCGGCTGAAGGGCGCTCGGGGGCTTGGTCTGGGGCTTTGTTTCAAGGGCGTGAACCGGTTCCTCCTCAGTCACCTGAACTCGGTGAAGAAACTGCTGTCTTAATAAAAAATCAACAGCTGACCCACAGTAAAAAATTGGACATAATTCTAAAAAAGTTTTAAAAGAGATTACTTACCAAAAAAAAAAAAAAAATCTGCTGCTACTCTCTCCCTCCACATTTTGCTTTTTAAATTTGTGGGATTTTTTAAAAAGGTTTTTTGTATCTTTTTAAATCTTGAAAATTCAACAATACAACAGCTCCTAGAAGGATTCACAGGCATTCGTCACAAACTACAGAGGGGCCAGAGCAGCAACAAGAAGGGGAGAGGAGGGATCCCTGCTGCGGCTCCTCTGTCTGCCCGTGCGGGGCGACTGCCGGGAGGTGACAGTCCCGCAGAGAGGGCAGGGGCTGGGGAGGGGCCCGGCAGGGAGGCAGCCCGGCGGGCAGGGGAGGGACCCCACTGGCTGGATTTTTCGAAGGGCAAAGTTAGGTCAGCAAGCGTAATGCTGCGTGGCTGCCGTGGCTCGGAGGGTGGGTGCACGAGGAAATGACCAGGAACGGCCATTCGACAAGAAACACCGGAGACGGGTCCGGACACAAGGAAGCAGCACCCTGTGCGCGACCGCACCACAAGCCAGGATGCAGGTTACCTGCCGTCCACCCCACTCTGGTCATCCCCGTTGATAAGTCGCCACGCCTCCACGAGCCCACCAACCTTACATGTGGTTTTTGACCACACTGTTTATGATGACGAGGGCCGGTCCCATGCCAGGCACAGGCGGGTACTGGGTGCAGCTGGCTGAAGTCAGGTCTGGCGGGGGCGGGGGTGTAGACACAGGCTACTCTCACCATGCCAGGCATGGGTGGCCGCACAGCCCCGGCTCTAGCCCCCCAGCTGCAGGGACTCAGCCGGCGTGGAGGGCTGTGTGCTGGGGCCACCCCTGGGGGGTCTGGCTGTCACCCCTCTCCCCGGTTCTGGACCAGCCAGCACCCTGACTGCGCCTGAAAGCCCTGGGCAGTCGCCTCCCCGCCCGTCTCCCTGCGCCTCAGCTCAGCCCCTAGCGCTCCGTCCCCTGCGAGCCCTGAGCGCCCGAGGGTCCCCAGGGCAGGGAAACGACACTGACAGGGGTACTTCCTGAGGTGCCCGGGAACGAAGCTCTGTATTCCCACGGGCGCGCCCAGCGCTGGAGGCTTTGAGAACAGGCTGTGGAGCTACGGAGAGACGCACTTGTACCTTGTAGGGCATAGATTCGAAAAAGATGGACGTAGCGGAGATCTTCTTCTTGTTGGTCATGAACCCGTGGGTCAGGTGGCCCCCGTCGGGCAGGTCCAGGCCCATGATGCGGCCATGGGGCTCCACCAGGGCCGTGTACACCGCGAAGTTTGCGGGGGAGCCTGGAGCGGGCAGACCAGGGAGGTGCGATTACTCCTGCCCACAAGGCCGTCGACCAGAGTGGCCAGAACAGGCCTGGCCGCGATGCACTCCTCTGGCCCCAGGTGCCCCTGGTGGGGACATTCAGAGATGGGGGCTGCCCGGGAGGCGCTCGTGTAGCTAGCAGCCGAGGGCGATGGGGGAAGACCCCAAGCCCAGAGGGATCCCCGGGAGGCTGGCAGAACGGGGCTGCCCAGGCCTGTCTGGACGTGGTGATTACCTGAGTAGGGTTGGACGTTGACTCCCCAGCTCTGGGGGTCCAGACCATAGACCTGCAGCGCTCGCTTCTGACAGAGGACCTCCAGCTCATCGATGAATTCCGTCCCGCCATAGTACCTGCGGGGAAGGCAGGGGACGTGGGCCCACGCAGCCCACCTCTGCACTGAGGACGGAGGAGCAAGGGTGAGAACGCGCACTCTGAACCCACGCGACAGCTTCCGCCAGCGCCCAGGGGGCTGTGTCTGCCCATCTGTGAGGAGGGGCGGACGGACATTGGGGACACTGTCACGGCTGTGTGATCACCTATGTAAGGTGCCCACAGGAGTCAATTCACAGGGGCGGGGTGGGGAACAGTGGTTGCATTCTAATAAAATTTTACTTTTGGTTGAGTAATTCCGTATCAAAATTTATCATGCGTTTGTATTTTTTATCATTTGTATACTAATACTTGTAATAACTCAATCCAGAAGAAATTTTTAACACTTAGGCCTTGTGGTCACAAACAGCTCTAAAAATTTTAAACTAAATGTATATACATTGTTTGAGTATACTGAAAAGCACATAACATAAAATTTGCCGTCTTAACCATTTTTAAGCATTCAGTTCAGTAGCGTTACATTGATAAGTATGTTCACTTTGCTGTGTAACAGATCTCCAGAACGTTTTCATCTTGCAAAACTGAAACTCTGTACCCACTGAACAACAGCTCCCCACCCCCTTCCTGCCCCTGGAAACCACGGTTCTACTTTGTTGTGACAATTCCAGGAACTTCATCTACGTGGAATCATACAGTATTTGACTTTTTGTGACTGGTTTATTTCATTGAGCGTAATGTCCTCAAGGTTTATCCACGTTGGAACACGTGTCAGGATTTCCTTCTTTTTTGAGGCTGAAGGACATTCCACTGTACAGATGGAGCACAGTTTGTGTCTCCACTCATCCATCAGTGGACACCTGGGTTGCTTCCACCTGTTGGTTCCTGTGAATAACACTGCAATGAACATGGGTGTACAATCATCTATTTGAAGTCCTGCTTTCAACTCTGTTGGCTAAACACCCAGGAGTGGGATTGCCGGATCATATGATAGTTCTATTTTTAGTTTTTTTTAAGGAAACTCCATACTGTTTTCCATAGTGGCGGCACCGTTTCACATTCCCACCAACAGTGCACAAGGCTTCAGTTTCTCCACATCCTCGCCAACAATTGTCACTTTCTGTGTTTTTGATAGTAGCCATCCTAGGGGGTGTGAGGTGGTCTCTCACCGTGGTTTTGCTTGGCATTTCCCCGAGGGTTAGTGATGCTGAACGTCTTGCGTGTGCCTGTTGGCCAGAGTTACTGTTTCACGGGTACAGAGCTTTGCTTCCACAACATGAAAAAGTTCTGGAGACGGATGGTCACCATATCAAGAGTGTACTTAATGTCACTGAAGTTTTCACTTAAAAATGGTAACTTTTACGGTATGTGTATTTTACCACACTAAAGAGGGGGAATGTGAGGTTTGTACTCACAACACTTCAGACACCAAACGTGTGGGTTTTTTTCCTCACACCGACCAGCTCTGACAACCCTGTTGCCCTACAGTTCAGCCCTGACCTAGCTGCCCCGAGTTAGTGCCAGACCTACAGGACCTGCAAGGTTCGGGCCCCCCCATTCCGTGTGATGAGCCTGGGGTTCCAGTAACACCCCCTTAGGTCCAGCAATTGCTAGAAGGAGTCACAGAACTCAGGGAGGCACTTTACTTACTGTTCCCGGTAAATTATAAAGGACACAACTTGGGCTTCCCTGGTGGCACAGTGGTTAAGAATCTGCCTGCCAATGCAGGGGACATGGGTTCAAGCCCTGGTCCGGGAAGATCCCATATGCCGCGGAGCAACTAAGCCCATGCACCACAGCTACTGAGACTGCACTCTAGAGCCCGCGCACCACAACTACTGAGCCCGTGTGCCACAACTACTGAAGCCCGTGCACCTAGAGCCCGTGCTCCTCAACAAGAGAAGCCACCGCAATGAGAAGCCCGCGCACCACAACAAAGAGTAGCCCCCGCTCGCTGCAACTAGAGAAAGCCCACGCGCAGCAACGAAGACCCAATGCAGCCAAAAATAAATAAATAAATTTAAAAGATAAAAAAATAAATAAAATAAAGGACACAGCTCAGGACAAATGAAGAGATGCATGGGCAGGGTATGGGGAAGGGGCTTGAAGCTTCCACGCTCCCCCCAGGCGCCACCCTCCCAGCACCTTGATGTGTCCGCCAGGCAGGACGGTCCCCAAGCCCTGCTGCTCAGGGTTCTGTGAGGCCTGACCGGTGAGATCGGCTGCCGCGACTGACTGGGTCTCCAGCTCTCCAGTCAGGCCACCAGCCCTCATCCCGAAGCGCTCGAGGGGCCACCAAGTGTCACCCCCTTAACACACACTAGGCTTGGTGGGAAGGGCTCATCGTGAGTAACAAAAGCTGCTCAAAGGACTTGGGAGCTGTGTCAGGAATGGGACAAAGTCCCGATACCCTTCTACCATACTCTTGGGGGCCACAGAATTGAACACTTTATCTGGGGGGACTGAACGGCACACATATTACATCTCAATAAAACTGTGATAGAAAATAAAAACCAGAACTTTGTTTTTCAACTTGTATCAGGCAGCCGTTAATGCTAGATCAATATTGTTTTCAAATATTAACCCTGATCACTAATAATGTTCCAAAAGGTTAACTGACGTTACTAACAAAACATGAAAATGAAAATGGTTAATAATCACCTCTTAAAAGAGTACTTTACCATGAATAAATGAGTTAATTATCTACACACCTATTTAAGCTTTTAACGACAGTCTTATTTGGTTCAGGGAAGGAACTGAAAACCACAGAACTAGTCTTGCAGCTGAAAGGGGCTTCACGGACTGATCTGGAGGGTGCCTTCCGCCTCACACTCCCTGCTCTGTGACCCAAAGGGCCTGGTCTCCCACAGCTTGCGGGAGAGCAGCCCACGCCAGGGACAGAGCTGTGGAGGGGCAGGATGTCAGGCTGCACCATTTTACAGGGGAGCAAAGAAGGACGGGATCTGAGGTCATTGCAAGTCTCCCACAGAGGCAGCCGGGAGCTGTGGCAGGAGCCACGTGGCAACAGGGCCCATCGGACTGGAGCAGCCTCCTTCGCGTATTCCCAATTCCTTATCTCAAAAGCGGTGAGCATGCTGACTTTGTGGTCGGGCTGTGGATACCTAAAAATGAGGGCGTGTGACCTCGCTTCGTGCTGCTAAAATGCGAGAAAATGAGGCTGGGGGGTGAAGAAAGTCAGCGAGTGCTCAGGGAGCGGAAACACGGCCCCAGCTGCTGTTCCTCCCCACCCACACTTTCCTCTCCATCCCCTCCTCCCCTCACCAGCCCCCGCGCGCCCCGTTCTGTTCTGGGCTAGGGATTCGGTTTTGGCCTGGGATCCAAGCCACGACCTTCAAGTCGACTTGACCCTCCAGAGAGCGGATGCCCCTCACTCATGTCGTCACGGGAACAGGGCTGGGGGGTGGGGTGGGTACTGCTGTGGCCACGGCGCCCTCAGCCCCGGCAGGAAGCAGCAAGGCTTCCGTACCACACCTCTCTGTACAGAGGCACCGAAGCATTTTCTACAAAGTCAGCTGGAAACGCGGAACCCCTGGGGCAGCCTGGGGTTTGGAGTGTGTGTGGTTTTCCAACATCAACGGCCAATTCTCGGACACCAACTAGGTGTCCATGATTCCACTTGGTTCCGACACTGACCACCCAGAGTCAGCACGGACCCACGGGCTGAGGGCTCAGGCCCGCTGAGGGCTCAGGCCCACAAGTCTGCCCCCCACTTCAGACGTCAGGAGAAAGTCCCTGGTCACCAGGCCACCTGCACTGCTGCCCAAGGTGGCTACAAATTCTGGGGTCCTCACAACCCCTTCAGGTTCAATAATTCACTGGAACAACTCGGGACTCAGGAAAGTGCTTTACTTATGATCACTGGTCTATCATGAAGGACTCACCTTGGGAACAGCTTAATGAAGGAGACGCGTGGGACAAGGTAAGGGAGGTTTGTGACCCACAACCACTGCCCTCTGGCTGCCCGGCCCCGCCCCGCCCCTCCCAGGGGGTTGGGTGTCGGGGGCCAAAAGTGCTGACCCTCTAATCAGTGTAGAATGGCATCTCCACTCCAAGGTGACCCTCCCTTTTCCGTGTCCTTTGGGACACAAGTGTACAAATTTGCAAAAACCTCGTGTTAAATTCTGGAATCACCATCTCTGCCTGATGATGACTGTACTAAAAACCAAAAACGAACATGACCTCTTGTGGTTCTCACGGTGAAAGAGTTGACCGAAATCACTGGGTAGGTAGATCCAGCATTTAAAATGCTGAAACGCTTTCTAGTATGAGAGGTTATGGTCACTTCGGGGTCCCCTTGCTGCTACGGCTGCAATTCCCCACACAGCCCTCCACTAAGCACTGACATTCCTCTGGAGGTTCAGCCACAGCCGGCAGCTGCCCCTTCGGGCCCGGCTGTTATTCCAGAAAGGCCCCAGGGGGACGGTCCAACGGACCCCGACTCTCCTGCCCTGACAGCATTGGTGCTGCCACCCTCTGGGAACTGTAAGAGAGGAAACAGAAGGCCCCGCTGTTGAGAACCTGGCTATTTTCTGAAATTTCCACAGTTTTAGACTCCATCCTGATTCACGGCCTCGGAGGCAGGCCTGGATGGCACTCACGTACCTTTGGCCCGGGTACCCCTCGGAGTACTTGTTGTTTAAGCAAGAACCCAGGGCCTCCAGAACAGCCCGGCTGGCAAAGTTCTCTGACGCGATCAGCTCCAGTCCGACCCTCTGCCGGTTACTCTCCTTCTTAATGATGTTGTAAACCTGACGAGAAGAAAACAGGCGCTGAACACTGGGACATTTCAGTTGAACGTTTTGCTCTGATCAAAGCCATAACCGAGTAAAGAGAAGAGACACTATTACACACTCATACTTTGCCCTCAGAAGCCGAGCATAACCAGACTAAGGTGATTCCCACAGCACCAAAGGAACAGAGGAAATCTTCCTCAAAGCTTTTAGCACCTGGGAAGGAATTAATAGAAAATGAATTAAGGAAAACAAAATGATGGAAGAGAAGATGATCCTTAAAACACGTATCCCACAGAATTTTAAATTCTATACCATCTTGTTCTTTTCATCCCTACACTTCACCGAGTTTTCCCTCCTGAACCTTGTTGCTTGCTCCCCTTCCTTAAAATAAAAGATGTTTAGGGGGCATCCCTGGTGGCGCAGTGGTTGAGAATCTGCCTGCCAGTGCAGGGGACACAGGTTCGAGCCCTGGTCTGGGAAGATCCCACATGCCGCGGAGCAACTAGGCCCATGAGCCACAATTACTGAGCCTGCGCGTCTGGAGCCTGTGCTCCGCAACTAGAGAGGCCGCGATAGTGAGAGGCCCACGCACCGCGATGAAGAGTGGCCCCCGCTTGCCGCAACTAGAGAAAGCCCTCGCACAGAAACGAAGAACTAACACAGCCAAAAACAAATTAATTAATTAATTAATTAAAAAAAAAAAAAGAGAGATGTTTAGATAAATCCACAGAGACAGAAAATAGACCAGTGGTTGCCTAGGGCTGGGAATTTGGGGGGTGGATGAAGGTGACTGCTAATGGGTTTGAGGTTTCTTTTTGGAGGGATTAAAATGTTCTAAAAGTGATCGTGAATACTCTAAAAACCACTGAACTGTGTACTTTAAATGGGTGACTTGTACGGTAAGTGCATTCACTCGTCTCACGTATAAAGCTATTGTAAAAATACGTAAATAAAAGATGCTTCTAGAAATACTCCTCCGAAGGTAAGGAAAAATGTAAGGTCAAATCTCAATGATCGACCGGTCCCCCTTTCCTCGGGAGCAGCCAGCACAGTGCTCTGCACTTCGCAGAAACTCAAATATTTAAATTTACCCTCAAAGGACTTTTAGCCACTCTGCAGCCACTGCCTATAAATCCGCCCTCTTACCCAAACCACAAGGCTGTCCCGAACACGGTTTATTTCTAGTGAGAACTAGAGGTCTGAACAAGGGCCTCCAACATCAGAACTTCCAAGAGGACCCGCAGCCTCACCTCCACGTCATTGTCTTTCAGGGGCTGCGCCAGCATCTTCTCATGCGAGGACCACAAGTTGGCATCCATGGGGGCTCCGTTGACGGGAGTCGCCATCACGCTGGTTCAGAGTCGCCTAAAAATGGGAAAACTTCCAACATTAAACTCAGTCACAGCTTGGGGCTTCCCTGGTGGCACAGTGGTTAAGAATCCGCCTGCCAATGCAGGGGACACGGGTTCGAGCCCTGGTCCAGGAGGATCTCACATGCCGCGGAGCAACTAAGCCCGTGCACCACAAGTACTGAGCCTGCGCGCCACAACTACTGAAGCCCGCGCGCCTAGAGCCTGTGCTCCGCAACAAGAGAAGCCACCGCAATGAGAAGCCCGTGCACAGCAACAAAGAGTAGCCCCTGCTCGCCGCAACTAGAGAAAGCCTGTACGCAGCAACGAAGACCCAATGCAGCCAAAAATAAATAATTAAAAAACCCTCAGTCACAGCTCAGTACCACCTGTCAGTTCCCGAGTCGCCAAAGTACTGACACACGTGTTAGCCTTGCCCCCAGAACCAGCTGGAGACCACGAGGACTCTGTTGCAGAACCACCATGAGGGACCGCCTGCGACTCCCTGCTGGTCACCGGTTCATCAGGAGATCCGCCCTCCTTGCCTCGAGGCCGAACCAGCCTCGGGGAGCCCGACATCCCCTCTTCACAGCTGAACTTATCCTAGTTGTGGCTTAGCTCTAAGCCAGCTTCCTTGAAGGCAAGGACTGAAGGTTACTTTTTAAAAATCTCCCACAGTACCAGGCACAGCCATACAGGAGTAATATTTGCCAAATGAGCAAGTGAATTGCTGGCTTATGTATTATTCCTTCCATTTTTCAAGCACTGAAAATGAGACTCAGAAAAGTGTCTTAGCCAAGGGCTGCAGAGCCCGCTGGCCACGGAGGACGGACTCAGACCCCAGCTCACACTCCACGCGCCCAGCGTCCCGCCGCCAGGGCTACAGGTAAAGCGCACGCGCGCTGGCTGGAACCCAGGCCTCCCGTAAGGACCACGGTCAGAGGCACACGCCTGGATTCGGCATCACTGCAGTAGAGCCGACTGGACAGGCGTGTGTCTTAACGTACGTTCCCACAAAGAAAGAGCATTTGGGCTTCCCTGGTGGCGCAGTGGTTGAGAGTCTGCCTGCCGGTGCAGGGGACACGGGTTCGAGCCCTGGTCTGGGAGGATCCCATGTGCCGCGGAGCGACTGGGCCCGTGGGCCACGGTTGCTGAGCCTGCGCGTCTGGAGCCTGTGCTCCGCAGCAGGAGAGGCCACGATAGTGGGGGGCCCGCGCACCGCGATGAGGGGTGGCCCCCGCTTGCCGCAACTGGAGAGAGCCCTCGCACAGAAACGAAGACCCAACACAGCCATAAAAATAAATAAATAAATAAACCCAAAAGTTTAAAAAAAAAAAAAGAACGAGCATTTGAGCTCAGTGGTATTTCTGCTCAAGTGAGAGCTTAAATATTTACAGGAACTGACCTCCTTTAATCAATAGTTGGCAGCTTTTCAGTGCTCTCCATGAATTAGGTAAGTTTTCATTTCAAATCCTTTCCCTCAACAATTACTTGATGGAGGCCTGCAGCAGCCATGGCATTGGGATTGGGAGCACAGTGGGAACCAAATGGGCCGAACCTCCGAGGCGCTTACCGGGGGGGGCGAGCAGGAAACAGAGCAAGCGCCCTAAATGAAGTGGATAACCGAGCCACGAGGACTAGAGCTGGGGGCGGGCTCCGTCTGGACAGTGGCTGTCGGAGGAGAGGACGCCAGACGGGGCGCTGGGTGTGTCTATATAATATATATAATATATACATAGGTCTCTGCTCCTAAAAGCCCTGCGATTCCCTGGGTGATGGGAGTATCTTTTGTCCTGATGAGGCGACTCCGGGCGGGCTCCTGGATGGGGACCGGCCACCAGAAAGACCAGACCACGAGGAGAAGCTTCGCAGCACCCGCACGGCCAGCCCCAACGCCTCCAGAGAGGGGAGGGGGCTGGAAATGGGGTTAGTGATCCACCAGGCCTCCAGGAAGAAGCCCCCATAACATCCCAGTAGCACGGCGTTCGGGGAGCGAACCAGGTGGGTGAACGTTCCACACCGAGTGGGTGATGCACCCCAGCTCCACGGGGACCCTCCCCGGCCTTGCCCCGTGCCTCTCTCTCTCCATCTGGCTGCTCATCTGTGTCCTTTGTCACATCCTTTAATAAACCGGTGAACGTTAAGTGTCTCCCTGAGTTCTTTGAGCTGCTCTAGCAAATGCTCCAATCCAGGGGGGTCCTGGGAGCCTCGGATTTGTAGGCAAGCCGGACAGAAGCTGTGGGTCACCTGGGGACCCAATACTCACAACGGCACCTGAAGTGGGTCGGGGGAGGCTGTCTGCTGGGACGGAACACTTGACCTGTGTGGTTAGTGTCAGAACTGAGTTCAACTGTAAGACACCAGCTGGTGTGGCAGGAGTGCTGGGTAAGGAACCGTCTGGTGTCAGAAGTGCTGTGACTGGTAGTGGCGAGAGTAAAGGGGAGACACAGCAGAAAGAGCGCAGTTCTTCCTACACAAGTACAGATGATATAATTTGCTAGACAAATATACCCAGTAAATACATAGGCTAATAGTTTCCCAGTCACAGGGGTCCTCCTTAATCTCTGGGAGAGCTACTGAAAAGACACCAGCAGTAAACTTTAACCAGGAAATCCCTAACTGCGGCTTTTGAAGCAGTCGTTATTTTAACACGAGCACAGCGTGATTAGAAATACGGCCACTCCCACAAACCCAACAGTGAGTGCTGGGCCTTAAATGCCACGAATGCTTCAGCAGCAGAAGCAGCACAGGCCACCGTGCCGGGACCTCATCCACGCTGTGCCAGCAGTGGAGAGACGTGGGTGCTCTGGGCACCCTGCCCACGGCTCCTCCTAACTCAAGCCCGGCTTCCCACATGCCCTCAGCAGGTGGCAAAGCCACAGAAAAAGCACACAGACAAAACAGGCCCTCTGGTCCTAGAATCTCAGAGAAAAGCTTCTTTTAAATACCGACTACTCAAGGTTAAAGAGGATTCAAAGGTGGCAAGCAACACAGAGCAGGTATTTCTCAACCGCCAAGTAACTGAAGTCCGTTTGGAGCCCCTTCTCCCCGCCCTCCCCCCGGGACAGTCAGATCTACAACCGTCCCTGAGAGGCACTCAGACGGGCTCTGCTCAGGAAGAAACTGCTCTCTGCTCTCCAGCTGTGGTCTTGCTCGTCTCACTCAGCGTCCGTCACCACCTGTGGCCCTCTGACCTCTCTGCAATCCCTTCTCTTACCCAAGTTGCAAACTCGGAGTCCCAGTTCCTTCTCGACCCCGGGGAGGGCTCTCTGTGCGGCCGGCGCCCCCTCCTAGGCGGGCAGTGCCCCGCTGCTCTCACTGAAACCCCGTGGGGGAGTTTTCCACCGTGTATCCTGTTCCCACTCAGGTCAAGTCATCCCCCAAACGGAGTGCTCAGTCCACACCCAACTTGAGTTCTAATTTAAGCTTTTTTTTTTAAACCACGAAGAAGCCTGAATTCTTTATTCAAACAATAACTTCAAGGTTCTTTGACTTGTTTCAATTAAATCAATAATATCTATTATAGATATAACCTATTATATCCTGGGGCATTCTAAACTACAGTAAGAAAAGCAAAGATCCTGAATGTGATGGTTAGTTCATATGCCAGCCTGCCAGGGCTGAGGGACGCCCAGATAGCTGGCAAACAAGTGAGACAAAGATCCTGAGACTGCTTTTTTAGATCAGAGGGAAGATCATTTTTAACTGATACTATATTTAGGGAAGACATACTTACCATCTATTCTTCGAGTCTGGAGGTTGGCTGGAAAACAGTACACCTTGAACTTCTCTCATCTTTTTTGAACTGTGATATAAGTGCACAGTTCAGTGGCATTAAATACACTCACACTGTCGTGCAGCCATCCCCATCATCGTCTCCAGAACGCTTCCATCTTCCCAAACTGAAACTCTGTCCCCATTAAACATACTCCGTTCCCTTCTCCTCCAGCCTGGGGTAAAAACTATTCTAGTTTCTATCTCTATGAATTTGACTATTTCAGGTACATCATGTGAATGAAATCACAGCATATTTCTCCTTTGTGTTTGGCTTATTTCACATAGCATAATGTCATCAAAGTTCACGCATGTTGGAGCATGTGTCAGAATTTCCTTCCTTTTAAAGGCTGGGTAATACTCCACTGTATGGATAGACTATGTTTTGTTTATCCATCCATCCATTGCTGATACCTGGGCTGCTCCCACCTCTTGGTTATCGTGAGTAACACTGCTATGAACACGGGTGTACAAATATCAAGTCCCTGATTTCAATTCGTTTGGGTATAGGCCCAGAAGTGAAATTGCTGGATCATATAGTAATTCTATGTTTAATTCAAAATAAGCTTTTGGTATTTAGGAGCTTTACTTCACTATTTTTAGCCTACAATGGATTCATTCATTCCTTCAACAAATATTTATTGAGTGACTCCTATATCCCAGGCACTGAGCTAGGCGCTAAGAATACTAGGGTCAGCAAGACAGAGGTCCTGCTTTTATGAAAAGCAGGCTCTAAAAAAGTAAACAAGCAATACACGGATAACTTCAGGGGGTGATGACTGTTATGAGGGCAATAAATGGGTGGCGGGCTTCTGAAGACCGGCCGTGGAAGGTGCCTGAGCTAAGATCTGAACAGTGGAAAGGAGCCAAGCTTATGAGATGGGGGGAAAGAGCCATCACCAAGAGCAAAGGCCCTACAATGGGAAGAGGTTTCACTTGCTGAGGGGCAGAAATCAGGAACAAAACAGAGACACGGGAGATGAGATCTGAGGGCCCAAAGGCCAGAGCTGGGATGGGAGAACAGATTCTCACCTTGACAGTACATAGCTGACAAGTTATTTCCCAATGCACCTGTGTGAGAAATAACTGTCTGAAACTAACAACTAGAGAAACCCAACTGGAGAAGATCCAGGTTCCTTATGGAAGAGCAGGTGGACATCTCACGGGCTGGACCCCTCCCATTCTCCACTTCCCAGCGGTGAAGTCCACACCCGGGGGAGCTGTGCTGAACTCACTGCAGAGGCAGCCTGTGGGGTTCAAGCCCCGCCCCCACTTCCTAATGTGCAGCCCCAGGTGCTGGCACCTGTTTGTCGGTCCCCTCATATATGACTCAGGGACGACAGTTCTGAGTTAGTCGGGAGTTAAATGAGGTACCAGACACAGAGCACTCAGACAGGGCCAGGCAGAGTAACTACTCAAAAATCAGCAGCTACTACTGTTATGAAAGACACCTGGGGATCTTAGAGCCGGGTTACTACCACTCAGTAACCCCAGCTGAGCATCCCAGGAACACACAACTCACTGCAGCGGTTACTATGTTACACTGTCGGTGCTTCCACTGGAGAAACGTCACTCACCTCTGGCATGATCCTCACCTCGACCCCAGGGGAAAGAGTCCAAGTACGTGAATTCACTTGCCAAGGTTACCAGCCTCTCCATGCCCCCAGGTCTTCCCTGGGCCTTTGTCACACAAGTGGGACCAGCCAGAAGTCTCCTGAGGGAACGACCATCTGTCCGTGTTCCCTACTTTATAAAGGAGGAAACAGGCTCAGAAGCTAAGTGGCTTATAATAGTGAGAGTCGGAATCAACTCTTTTCCGTAACACTGCACTAAATAAAAGCACAATCGCCCACGTCCACTGCATATTCCTTCAAGTAAAAAAATTATGAGTCCATAAGAACCTGGTGTTTCCAGTCCGCCAACTCTGCCCGACTGAAGCGCATGTTTGTGTCGGCCTCAGCTGACCAAGGGTCGCTTAACTTCCTGGACCTCGACGCGCAGGGCCCCGGGCCAAGAACCCCACAGGGCAGTGCTTGTCTCCTAGGCCGGGATGAGGAATGGGGAAGCCAGGCGCAGGCCCGCCCCGTATGGCGACCGCACGTGCAGAGGCACCGCGCGGGCTCCGCCGTTGTGCAGGCTGCAGGGAGGCTCCCAGGCCCGCCGCCCTCTCCGAGCCTCCCCTTCCCCGCCTGCGAAATGGGCTATAGGACAGCACTCGGCTGCAGCCCCGCCGTGAGGATACTGTGGCGAGGTGACGCGCTGCACCGAAACCTAAAGTGCTCCACGAGCAAGGCGGCCGCCAGCACGGGCAGCGAGCCTTCGCAGCTGCGGCCGAGGCCACCGCCCCCCCACCCGCACGAGTCTCGACCCGGGGCCGCGGGCGCGCACTTCCGCCGGGCCCCTCACCCCAGGCACCAGCAAGGCGCTCCGCACTCACCCGACCCCGCTTCTCGGAGCCGCGGTTAAGTGCAACCTGGTACACCGCGCCCCTCGCTGCGGCCGGCGACACCGCAGTCCGAACCCACAGTCCCGCGCCCGCCGCCACGTGATCCGCGCGTTAGGCAGGCACCAGAACCTGGCGCGCACCGCCCCGGTCCGGCCCCGCCCCAGGAGCTCCCAATCAGAGCGCGCATCCCGGCGAGCCCCGCCCCAGGAGCGCCCAGTCAGAGCGCGAAACCGGGCGAGCCCCGCCCCCGGAGGCGCCCGCGCTATTGGCTGCAGCGGGCTGGGCCCCGCCCAGCACAGTGGCGAGGTGCCCCTGCTCACCTGGGCCAGGGAACATGGTGCCATCCGCCCGGGCCGCGGGCCAGAGGCCGGGGATTTCCGAGAAGACGGAGGATTAGGGGTGGATTCTGTTGCTATACTTAACTTTTGCATTGTCCTACTTACAGGTTAGCACAGTGGTCATTTAAATAGGACAAACGTGGGTTCCAACTCCGACACTATTACTCTGCACATACAGAATCCTAGACCAGTCACTTCACTTATTGAGTTTCATACTTCTCATCTTTGAATTGGAGATAATTATATCTGCCTGGCAGGGCTGTGGGGAGGACTCATAGACTTATGTAAAACACTTGACATTGTGCCTGACACAGTAAGGGCTCAATAATATAAACCACTGTTAAGAATTAAAAAACCGAGGGGCTGCACGATATAGGGAAAGAGCTGACAAAGGTTCTCTCCCTGACGGAAGCCGGACTTTTGGACTTTCCTGTTTGTCTCTGTGTTGTCGGATTTAATTAAGCAAGAATCCTGCTAAGTCAGTTTAGACAGAACCCTACCCCCCCCACCCCCCCCACCCCCGCCCCCACCCCCACCCCCACCCCATTCTCCGTATCTGATTGGATCCTCATCCTCTACGATCCTCGGTGATGTCTGATCACCCAGGCCTGGTCAGTTTAGCCAGAAACATCAAGTTTCTGACATCACATCAGACACTTGATGTGATGTCAGAAACCCTGACCCCCCCTCCCCCCCGATGGTTCCTCTTAGTAATTTTCCATCCACCAACCTCACCATGTTCCTTGGCTATAAATTTCCACTGCTCCTGCTGTGTTCAGAGTTGAGCCCAATCTCTATCCCCAACTGCAAGATTCCGTGGCAGTGGTCCCTACACCTACTGAAATAGTTCCCGCCCCCTTGAATAAAATCTGCCTTACTGTGTCATTGAATATTTTTTTCTTTAGCAGCTCCTGATCTTTCAGTTCTCAACGTACCTACAACACTTTACCTCTTACGATGTCAAGCAATTTCCAAAATGTTGCAACAAACGTCGCTGATGTCACAGTGAATGGATTCAAAGCTGACTCGGAAAAGTCCAGGGAAAGACAATGAGAGAGTAGGGATCCATAACAATTCAGAGAGGAAGCACTGTTATTTCCAGGAGTCATGCACTGCAACGCATATAAAGTTAATCCCTGAACAACTTGGGGGTTGGGGGCCCCAGTGCCTGCAAAGTCAAAAATCCACTTACAACTTTAAGATCAGCCCTCTGTGTCCGTGGTTCCACATCCAAGGATTCAACCAACAATGGATCGTGTAGTACTGTAGTAAGTATTTATAGAAAAAAAAAAACCAAAAAACTCTCATACCAGTCGACCCGCACAGTTCAAACTCATTCTCCTCGAGGATCAACTGTAGTGAGAATGATTTTGTCAAATGCTTTTTTGCCTAGTGACTCCCTTCCTTCCCCTAGTTCCCCTGCCCTCCACTCCCCCCGATCCCCCATGGATTTTTGGAATTTAGAGCATCAAGCAGGAAGTAGATTGTAAAGATAAATACAAATTTAAAATAAAAGGCTTAATTTCCCCAGTTTAAATAAGAGATTTCCCTCCCCTCCATTTTCTTTGAGCATTTACTTTAGAAAACTTGTAAGTGCTTTCTCTTCTTTGAAACAAAGCAGGACCCTGCAGGACCTTCCTGGGAACAGACATCCCCCCCGCCACCCCCGTGTCCCCTGCTTCTTATTTGTAGAAAGGCTTTAGCCTCCTAAGCTTTCCCACGTTCCAAAAAGCAAATTTAATCAGAGAAGTGAGAAAATGCAGAAACAAAGGAAAGCAGTCAAGCAAGATAAAATAATAATTTATCCATAAACAAATTAAGAACCTTTAGTTCCTCCTCAAGGGCTACAGATAACATCCTGAGCTGTATCCTTGAACTGTTTTGCAGAAACTAAAACCCCCACCAGGTGGAAGAAGTTAGCTGCATGCTGCCCACCAGCACGTCGTAGACCCCAGACCGGTTAGAGCCAAAAAATTGATAATTGAGATTCCCAAAACACTACCCTGTTACCTCACCACCAACCAATCAGAAGAATGGTCACGAGCTGATCACACACCCTTGAACCCTCACCCTTAATATCGTCTTTAAAAACCCTCCTGAAAACCATTGGGGAGTTTGGGTCTTTTGAGCATGAGCTGCCATTCTCCTTACTTGGCCCTGCGGTAAATGCTGTACTTTATTTCACCACAACCCTGTGTCAGTAGGTTGGCTTTGAGGTGCATCAGGTGAGCAGATGCAAGTTCAGTTTGGTAACATCTCTTTGAAATGTATATAAATCCTTTTGAAGACTATATAGGTCTTTTGTCAAATTTATGACCCAGGAATGTCGTTCTCAAGAACCTGGGAGCCATCTCTTTGAAACGGAAATGTGAAGGATCCAGTACAGCTATTTCCAAGTGACTGTGGGTGGGTAGGAGCCTCCTTCTAAGTTGCAAAACTACCTCCTGTCATAAAGATAGGAGAAGTTCGTTGTTCCTCCTGAGACAGGAATGAAGGAGCAGAGCAAAACCATCAAAAGAATGACACAGCCTTTGAGGATACAATAAAAACTGGTTAGAACCAATTAGGCCCAAGACAGTGGAAGATTCAACTTCCAGTAGACCTTGAGCCTCATTATATGCTCACTGTAATGCATTAGCATCTAAATGACACACCTCAGGCACCAAGACAGTTCAAAGGCTGACCATAAAAGACCAAAAAGTGGGCAGTGGCCCAATTCCTGGAAATCCCTGCCCCTTCTCCAAAATAATTGGGATAATCCTCCCACTTGTTAGCCTATGAAATTACCCAGCCCAGAGAAACTAAAACTCCATACCCCAGGGCTGCTCTCACCTTCTGAGAGGGACTGCATTCTGCCTGAGGAATGTATGCGTGTCTCTCTAAACAAACTCACTTCTACTTTACTATGGCTCGCCCTTAAATTCTTTCCTGTGTGAAGCCAAGGACCCTCACTTGCTGGTCTGTCCCGTCCCAGGAACTCGCGCGAGACCTGAGACATGACTATTCTCTCACTCCCCCATTCTCCTGCAACAGCTTTTGTGGCGACCACGAAAGGGGCATCAAAGGGCATAGTCTTGATCCGCCTACTGAGCTATGGCTCCCCTCTGCGGAGGGTGGCCGGGACTTGTCCCGAGCCCTGAAAGTTCAAGTAGCCCTTAGGTGGCGGCTGATGCTGCCTGCGAGATTGGGCAGAGACCAGCACTCTGGCCCTGAAGGAGCCTGCCGGGCCCAAGGCTTTTCTCCCCTCAATCTCCCTCATTCTCCCTATCACTCTTATCTCTTTGGACCCGAGATGATCCACAGAGACCACCACTCGGACTTCCAAATTAAGACCGTGGCAAGCCATTGGCAACCTGATTGGGTGAGTTTCCCGTCCGCGGCTCCTCAAGCCCGATTCCGCCTCCTTACTCGTTCTTCGCCTCAGCCTGGTTCCAGAATGCCAGAGCTGCATCAGGGGGCCCAAACGGGGCACTACAGGGGCCTCCAGCTAGATCTGTGGCTCGGCCCTCCCTGGGTGCCGCTCAGCGCTCACGGCCTCACTGCACCCCTGGTCACACATGGCGGTCTCGGACTTTATCAACCCCTGAGCAGAGGTAGTGGTGGAGCTCCTTTCTCAGTGGGCCTACGGATCTCTGGCCTGGGAAGTGTCCTGGCTGTACACCTTCCCTCCTGTCCCAGATTTCTCTTATATCCTCCTTTTCTCATCCCCTCCTGATTTCCTACACTGTCTACAGGTCCTGCAGCCTGCTTGCCGGCTTTGCCAGCAGGTGGGGTGTTACCTCTGTTTTACTTCTGTGAAGAGGTGCCCCTCCGCAACAGCACAAAGACCATATCCTGAGGGGAGCTTTTGCCTTGTATTGTTATCACTACAGCTCCAGCCCTACCCTATTTGTTTCTCTTTTTCTTTCTCAGAAAGATTTCAGGTGCCCACAGGGACCCCACTGTTGTCTTTGCCAAACAGACCCTTTCTCATGGCCTGACAGCCACAAGCCCAGTTTCCCCTGCTTAATGAAACACCTCTTCTGCCGTGATCCCCTGCCCTGGAGTTGGGGGCCATCATGGATCAAGCCAATTATACTATCTCCTAAACTGCCATCAGGATTTATCTCTGTGACACTCCCTTGAGGGGCTCCACCCACTAGAGTCTCTGGCAGCACACTCCCTTCTTACATTTTTGGGACATCAGGGACAACAACGAAAGGCACAGTTATTGGCCGCAGCCGTCGCCCCTGCACCGCTCAGGGTTACCCTCCCTTGAGAAAGCCCAGGGCAGGGACAGGATCCAGGAGGCCTGGATCAGAGCCACGGCCCTGCCAAGAAGGGATCTGTTTGAAGTGCAGCCAGGAAGATGAATGTCACCCATGAGGAAGAGGGCCAGCAGTACCCTGTCCAAAATGTAAACACAAGGACCACTGGAAGTGAGACTGCCCTCGGTCCCAAAGGCGACTCAGGGCTCCCAAACCAACGACGGCTGATAGCACCAAAGACTGATGGGGCCCGGGACCCTCCATGGCTCCCAAAGGACTCCTGGTCATGTCTCCAGAGGAGCTTCGGGCAGCCCTTGACGTGGCCAGTACGAGAGTTATTTTCTTATTAGATACGCGGGCTGCCCACTCTGTGCTGACCGATTTCCCTGGACCCTTGTACAATCCTGTATGAAAACGGGTTTCCCTGGACCCTTGTACAATCCTGTATGATAACGGGTTTCCCTGGACCCTTGTACAATCCTGTATGATAACGGGGGGGGGGTTGATGGATGGCCCAAACCAAGTGTTTCAGAACACCCCCCCCGCCCCCCCGCCAGCTGCTTGCTAGGAAATTTTACCCTTGCACATCAGTTTCTGCTCATGTCTGAGTGCCCCATCCCCTGCTGTGAAGGGACTTGCTCACTAAATTCCAGACAGTACTCCAACTTGGAGACCCTCACAGAGAAGGCACCCAGCCGTGGGAACCTGCCTCAGTCTCAAGCCAGAGGAGGTCTCCATTCCACCCCATATTGTATCTCAAGTGAACCTCACTGCCTGGGACACTGAGGTCCTGGCAAAGCTACTAATGTGCCCCCAGTTCATATCTCGTTAAAACCCAATGCTGATTACCCGTGGAAGAGACAGGGTCCCTTGAGGCCCCAGGCTCAACAGGTATCCAACTTTTAATAACCAAGCTCTTAAAACATGGGCTGTTACGACCCTGCCGATCTCTATGTAATACCCCCATCCTGCCCATAAGAAACAGTGGAGAATACAGGTTTGCTCAAGCCCTGAGGGCACTTAATGAGGCAGCGGTTCCAGTTCACCCTCACCCAATAGTCCTTGATCCATACACCATATCGACCCCAGTCCCAGAGACTGCAAACTGGTTCGCAGTGCTAGACCTAAAGGATGCTTTCTCTAGCATCCCCCTGCACCCAGACTCCCAACACCTCTTTGCCTTTGAGTGGACAAATCCAGACAACCACATAATGCCACAAATGCCTCCACTCTGTAGCATTCGAGTAGAGGGTAACCATGGGATGAGTGGACTGGACTAAAAATAGTCAGGCTACCTTTAGAAATGGGACCACGTGAGGCTGTAGGCCAGCCTCTTCAGATCAAAGGCCGAACTGAGGGCCATCATTAGAAAATTTCTTAAACCCAGGGTGGATGCTCAGAAGTGTTTGCAAATAGATTAACAAAACAGGAGGTCACCAGTCTGACTAAACTGACCATAGCTGATAGGAATTTTGGGGGGGAGGGCCTTCTCCCCTAAGGTAAATGAGGGAAAGTGAAACATTCCAACCTAGGTGTCAGTCTTTTGGTATCATTGAGGTGGCCACCAAATTCTTTGAGAGAAAACACAAAAAGCTGTCCTTATTTTACAAATCTAGTCTTTACAGGACCAGAGGTGTGGCTCCAAATAATCCGAAACCCACAAATCCTTTTATCACTCCCCAAACCTCCCCTACTTAAGAGGCTTGTAAGTATTGAGGGAAAATTTTTTTCTGGCCTTAAGGGAAAAAAATCATCCTAGGAGGAACATGCCTTTCTCTTCACGCCTTTGAGATGCAAATATTCTACCTGATCTTCTCCAGGAACCCTTATCTCTGCATTCTTTTTAAAATGCAAATTTCAGGAAAGGGGGTAGGTAATTTGGAGCTTGACTCATCAAGGACAAATAGAAGTCTTAAGTGTCTTTCATAAATATTAGTTAAAAGGGATTACCATCTAGACAGGTGACCTTGATTTGTTCCATCTACTAGAAACCCGATTTGAATTCTACCTCTTTTGCAACTGATGGATTTTACATTGTTGTACCTGATTCATGGCTAAAACTTTGGAATGGGAACTATGAGGTCTGTTTGTTTGCATGTTTGTATGTATCTTACCAAAATTAATCTGTAAAAGAGCTCTATTTAAATGGCTTTAAGGGGGCTTCCACGGTGGTCCAGTGGTAAAGAATCCGCCTTCCAATGCAAGGGACCAGGTTTGATCCCTGATCCCTGGTCCAGGAAGTAAGATCCCACATGCCACGGGGCAACCAATCCTGTGCGCCACAACTACTGAGCCCGCATGCCACCACTAGAGAAGAGAAAACCTGCATGCCACAACTAGAAAGGTGCCCATGCGCTGCAACAAAGAGCCCGCGCACCACAACGAAAGATTCCGCGCGCCGCAACTAAGGCCCAACGCAGCCAAAAAATATAAATAAATAAAATATATTTTTTAAGTGGCTTAAAGGAAATTAAGCGCTTATATAAATACTCAGAAATATAAAAGAAACTGGCCAGAACGAATTTCAGAATGAAACTGGGAAATATTCAATACTGAATCTATCTATATCTGGTATTGAAGCTTGCTTAAGCTTGTTGGTTTGATTAATACAGATGTGTCTTTACAATGTTAAGTATACTATTTCTGCTGTACCTAGGCTTACTACAGGTGAAATAAGACCTTATGCCTGTTGCAAATTTGCCAACAAGGAAAGTAACTCAATGTGAAGAAACTTTTAAGGAACTTGCTTTTTTTTTGCCGCACTGCATGGGATGCAGGATACTAGTTCCCCAACCAGGGATCAAACCCATGCCCCTTGCAGTGGAAGCCCGGAGTCTTTTTTTTTTCTTTTTTTTTTAAAATTTAATTTATTTATTTTTGGCTGCGTTAGGTCTTCATTGCTGCACCCAGGCTTTCTCTAGTTGTGGCGAGCAGGAGCTACTCTTCATTGCGGTGCACAGGCTTCTCATTGTGGTGGCTTCTCGTTGCGGAGCATGCGTGGGCTTCAGTAGTGTGGCATGCGGGCTCAGTAGTTGTGGCGCATGAGCTTAGTTGCTCCACGGCATGTGGGATCTTCACTGACCAGGGATCGAACCCATGTCCCCTGCATTGGCAGGCAAATTCTTAACCACTGTGCCACCAGGGAAGTCCCAAGAAACTTTTAAGGAAAGTAAATGTAAATGAGATAAGAGTTTTTAGGTAAACTCTATAGGAATAATTATGTTTTGGCAATGTCTAATGTCTAATATGGTCTCTCCAGATTTTGGTAACTTGAAACTAAACGAAGTTAAATGAAGAGAACTCATTGACTATCTGGGTCATTTCAAATAGGATAAAATACTAGAACATTAATTGCTGGGCAGGTCTAAGTTTACCTATGCTTGCCTTCTTAGAAGAGGAAAACTAAAGCATAAGTTTCCCAATCAGAAGAAGCTGGTATGAGAAATAGATCACAGTTACTTGCTTCTTGATTTTCACTGGAGATTAAGCTTTTTAAGGGTTAAAATTATAATATATGTAATTAAAGCTATTAAAATAATAAGGGGGGACTTCCCTGGTGGTCCAGTGGTTAAAAATCTGCCTTCCAATGCAGGGGATGTGGGTTCAACCCCTAGTCGGGGAACTAGGATCCCACTTGCCGCGGGACAACTAAGCCTACATGCTCTAGAGCCCATGCGCCACAACTAGAGAGAAGCCCACATGTGCCGCAATGAAGACCCTGTGCGCCACAACAAAAGATCCCGCAGACCGCAACGAAGATCCCGTGTGCCGCAACTAAGACCCAATGCAGCCAAGTAAATAAATAAATATTTTAAAAAATAACAAGAAGGGAAACATTTCATTATTCCAGGAAAGTAAGATGTGTGCTTTCAGTAAAAGAAGGTGTGAGGAATGGAAATGCATTTTGTTAAAGAGAAAAAGGTTAGTTTTGTCCTAGAGCTGGTTGTTTCTGAATGGAAAAGAAAATAAGGGACAAAATAGTATGGATACAAAGAATTGTAGAAGGCTCATGGAAAAGGAACCCTGAGAAAAGCTTTTGTACATGGTCAGGATTGGCTAAGATTGGACTAAATTTAATTAGGTAAATGGATTTTGTTATTAAGAGTAGACTAGTACAAGACTGGAGTTTAGTTCTCTCTCTGTTAAGAGAACAAAGTTTTCTTGGAATCCTGTTTTAGATGACAGATTGTATGAGGTTCTTTGCATTTAAGTGATCTGTATTTGCTTTTGAAATCTTCTGTCATTTTGGTTAAGTGAATAAGTGTTGTTTCACAGTGACCTGTGATCCTATTTGACAAAGTGTTTTGAAAGCTTTTTGATATTATTGACAAACTTCCCAAATATCAAATTCTAACTGAAGTTCATTGACCTTCAACTAACTTCAGGGTGCTTCAGGGGAACCCTGAGTCATCTCAGAGAGATATTAATCAGGATTATTCGGTATATTAAAAAACAGGGGGAGCATTGTCAAATAAGTGATAAGCCTTCCCAGATTATACTGTGGGTAAATGTTATTAATATAGACATTCTAGAAATTATATGAAATTTCTAAAATTTGGATACGTCCTGGTATATAAGGTTATGGGTCATCATTCTAGTTATTATCTTTTTTAAAAATTACTTATTTATTCATTTATTTTTGGCTGCATCAGGTCTTAGTTTCAGCATGTGGGATCTTCTTTGCAGCATGCCAGATCTTCATTGCGGCACACAGGCTCCTCATCGTGGTGCACAGGCTTCTCTCTAGTTGTGGTGTGCAGCTTTTCTCTTCTCTAGCTGTGCTGCACAGGCTCCTGGGCATGTGGGCTCTGTAGTTTGCGGCACACGGGCTCTCCCACTGAGGTGCATGAGCTCAGTAGTTGTGGCACACGGGCCTAGTTGCACCGCGGCATGTGGGATCTTTGTTCCCTGATCAGGGATTGAACCCGAGTCCCCTGCATTGGGAGGTGGATTCTTTACCACTGGACCACCAGGGAAGTCCCTCTGGTTATTATCTTAAAATGTTGTGTGTAACAGCAGTAATCGAGTTTCTTTGTCAATTACATTGTAATCAAGCGTTTAACTGTGGCTCTTTAAGTCTTTTGTCGTCTATAGATAGTTATTGTTGTACTCTGATGCTGCTACAAAAGCGCTTCATCAAGAAGATTTGTAGGACGGCTATGGAGCAGTTACAACAGTTCCACATCAAGATGATGGCGATGCCAGGATTCCAGCCCTTGCTGCCCTCTGACTCAAAACAAGGGGCTGTCCTGCCCCTGGGACCCCTGGATCAGGCATCCAGAGATATTTACTCCCTGACAGGCAGGGTCGACACCCCTACTCAGCCCTGAAACAAGCTACAGAAGATGGACCGTTACCCCTCTTCTTCCGATAAGAATATGGGAGTGAAATCTCTGAGAGAGGAATGAGACAGGAGGGAAGGGGGCAGTGCACAACCATTAAAAGAATGACACAGCCTTTGAGGATACAACAAAAACTGGTTAGAACCAATTAAGCCCAAGATGGTGGAAGATTCAACTTCCACTAGACTTTGAGCCTCATTATATGCTCACTGTAATGCATTAGTATCTAAATGACACATATACAGGCACCATGACAGTTCCGAGGCTGACCATAAAAGGTCAAAAAGTGGGTAATGATGGTCCAACTCCTGGAAATTCCTGCCCCTTCCCCCAAATAGTTGGAATAATCCTCCCACTTGTTAGCCTATGAAGTTACTCAGCCCATAAAAACTAACAACCCTGGGACTTCCCTGGTAGTACTGTGGTTAAGAATCCGCCTGCCAATGCAGGGGACATGGGTTCGAGCCCTGGTCCGGGAAGATCCCACATGCCGCAAAGCAACTAAGCCCATGCACCACAACTACTGAGCCTGCGCTCTAGAGCCCGCAAGCCACAACTACTGAGCCCACATGCCACAACTACTGAAGCCCACGTACCTAGAGCCCATGCTCCACAACAAGGGAAGCCACCATAATGAGAAGCCCACGCACCGCAACGAACAGTAGCTGCCTCTCGCTGCAACTAGAGAAAGCCCACGCGCAGCAACGAAGACCCAACGTAGCCAAAAATAAAATTAAATAAATAAAACTAACAACCCCATACCCTGGGGCTGCTCTCACCTTCTTTCACTTTACTATGGCTCACCCTTGAATTCTTTCCTGCCAAAGACCCTCACTTGGAGGCACAGTTAATCTCCCCAGTTACCAGGTAAAATTAGGATGAATTATATGTGATAAATGGTACAGTTGAGTCCTCTTACTAGAGGGCTGGTTATCGTTTCGCTCAAGAACACGCGTGCAATGGAGAGTGCGCTTGGCTGTGTAAGGAGTGCATTCCTTTCTGTCTTTGCAAACTCTTAACAGGTGGTCTGTGATGCTTATCACGTTCTAGCTTAATGCCTATTCAACAGTAAAAGAGTTTTCCTTTTCTAGTGCCTTTGTGGAGATGTCTGGGCTGGGGGAAGGTTTTGTTTTTAGTTCTATTTTGCCAAGTTATATCATTAGCTTCACTTACAGATGAGGAAATTGAGAGTCAGACAACCCACAATCACATGGCTAGTGTGATGGAGACGGGATGCAAAGTGAGGTCGGTCTCTGGAGCTTGGCTGGGTCCACAGTGCTGTGTGGCAAGTGCTGCGGCCATCCTGGAGCCCAGCACGACACGTAATAGGTGCAGAAGAAATACATCTGAATGTTTGAGACTGGAGTGCAGCGCGTGCAGATCTCAAACAACAAATGTGGATGGACAAGAAACGCAGCTGTGTTCTTTTTCGATACTGACTTACGTTTAAGTCTCACCTTGCCAAGTGTTTGGAGCTGGTGCTCAGTCAGCAACAGTCTCCTCCACTATTCCTGCTGCACTGAAGTTCAAGGGTTACGTGGTGCCCAGCATGGACTGGGCCAGCAGTGTCCACTTCTACGCAGATTACTGGCATCCTTGGTGCACTCGTGGCCTTGGTCCCTGAGGTGTTCAGTCATGTCCGCTCCGTGTACCCTACCACCACCCAGCCTCTTTGGCTTTGTAAGGCCCCCATCTCCCCTGTGCCCACACGGTGTTGGGGAATCCTGTGCCTACCCCCTCAGCGCCCCGCCAGGCTATGAGTCAGCCCACATGACTGTCTCTACTCCACAGAATGGACTCAGACCCCCTGCCTTTCCCCGAGCACAGTCCTCTCCACTCCCAGCCCATCCAAAGCCAGCAGGGGTCTTTATTTACCCACTGCCCACACCAGCCAGCCGCACAGCGCAGCACAGAGCAGGAGCTCCCTGCATCCCCGGCTGTTCCCCTCCAGACCACTTGTTTCTCCAGCACAGAGAAACGCCTTTCATTTTAGAGGCTTGGGTGGGATGGGAAATTGTCTGACTCACCAGGTGTCCTCTTTGCTCTAAATCTCAAGAGAAGGAAGGTGTTTGTAAGCCCAAGGCCTCCCCTCTGCCACTCAAACCCTTTTCTCTCAAACCATCTGCTCTGTGAGGAAGTTTCCAAATGACTCGAAAATCAAGAACTAACGCCTTTCTTCTCTCTGCCTTCTGCTGTGCTGTCTCTTCCTGAGGCTATAGTGGGAGGAGGATTTGGAGTCGCAGCCAATATTGGGTGAGGAGAGTACACTTCCGTAAGCAGATCAAAATGTTACCTGCCCGGGGCCGGCGGAGGGGGGGCGGGCAGGTCTCGTGCAGAGTGGATCTAACCAATTAGGAGAGGCCACACAGGTCAGTGAGAGTGGATGCCAGCTAGAAACAAGGACGGCCAAACCAGTGCAAACCGGCTAACGTTAGCCTTGATTTTCCCACAAAGGCACATAGAGGCATGCGAAGTGAATGTGTGTGGCTTTGAGTAAGTCGATTGACCTCTCTGAGCTTTTATCAAGTCCACTTGGGCTCCTCTCTCTTCCTCTGCTTTCCTCCAGGCGTTGGGATCTCCAGACACCACCTATGGTCTTTGTTCTCCTACACATTCTCCCCAGACCAGCTCATCCACACCCAGGCTGAGGCGACCATCTGGGTGAAGTGTCACAAGTGTTGGAAGAGAAGGAGACACACTCTACCTGCGGAGGGCAAGGAAGCCTGCCCCGAGTGAGGATCACGTCAGACTCACAGGTCTGACTCCAGACAACGGGAGGTGGAAGGGAGGTGGACAGGACGGCTACAGCTCCGTCCACTGCTTCATCCCTGACATCAGGTTGCTCTGTAACTGTCTTTTCTTTTTTTCCTATTCAGCAACACTTAAAATAAAAGAGAACTTGAAACTCCACTGCCATCACTTCCCCGTGTTGCCATGTGACATTATTATTCTCAGAATGTTAAAAATACGAAACAGACTTCCTCTTCCAGGCATGATATGGTAGAAAGGACTGCACTTAACCCTCCTTGATAATCAACTAGGAAACTGGGCAAAACCTATTCAAGAGCTCTTTGCAAACTCTGGACAACCAGGGGCCAGGGGCTCGGACTCATGAGAAAGGGGGAGGGGGAGCCTGGGTCTGCCCTGGCCGGGTGAGCAGAGGCGATCCTGGGTGCAGAGGGGGGACGGCACAGAGGCTGGTGGTCTCGGTGGGTGGAGGGGGTGGAGATCAGGGCTGGGGAGAATGAGGCATTCCTTTGTGTGTGGAACTCCTTGGAGTTTTGCCGAGTGCGTGACTTGCATGCACAGAGTAAAACTCCACAAAGACGTACAACCAGGGAATTGTGAGCTGACAAATTCCCAGAGTTCACAGGGAAAGATGTTCAAGCTCTGAGCAGCCAGAGTAGCTTCCTCAGTGCTGGCTGTGGGAACACAACAGACACCCCGGAGTCGGCACGTCCGAGTAGTAAGTCCAAACTACCCCTGGGTGAAAGCTAACCTACTTTCCTCTAGCAAAACTTTAAAACAAGCCTCAGAGAGAAACCAGCCAGGATACTGAAGAACCCAACACCACCATCAACCAACTGCACCCGATTCACACTTCTCAGACACTCCACCCAACAACAGAACAGCAGATTACACGTGCTCTCGAGTGACTGTGAATAAGGTGGACCACATCTTGGGCCGCAAAACAAACTGTGACAAATTTAAGAGAATTGAAATCACAGAGTGTATTCTCTGACCACAATGGAACCAAAATAGAAATCAATAACAGGAAGATAATACGAAAATCTCCAACAACCTAAATGCCCATCAACAGAGGAATGGATAAAGAAGATGTGGTACGTATACACAATGGAATATTACTCAGCCATAAAAATGAATGAAATGTTGCCATTTGCAGCAACATGGATGGACTTGGAGGGTATCATGCTAAGTGAATTAAGTCAGACAGAGAAAGACAAATACTGTATGATATCACTTATATGCGGAATCTAAAAAAATAAAACAAACTAGTGAAGATAAAAAAAGAAACAGGGACTTCCCTGGCGGTCCAGTGGTTAAGACTCCTTGCTTCCACTGCAGCGAGCACGGGTTTGATTCCTGGTCAGGGAACTAAGATCCCACATGCCGTGTGGCGTGGCCAAAAAAAAGAAAGAAAGAAAGAAAGAAAGAAAAGAAACAGACTCACTGATACACAGATATAGAGAACAAACTAGTGGTTACCAGTGGGTTGAGGGAAGAGGAAGGAGGGGCAAGATAGGGGTAGGGGATTAAGAGGTACAAACTACTATGTATAAAATAAATAAGCTACAAGGATATATTGTAGAGCACAGGGAATATACCCAGTATTTTTAATAACTAAGTGGAATATAACCTTTAAAAATTGTGAATCACTATGCTGTACATCTGAAACTTATAATATTGTACATTAACTATACCTCAATTTTAAAAAAAGTCATTCTTACCGTAGATCTTAGCAACCTCAGCATATGATTTTTTTCTTTCCTTATTAAGTCGAGAACTTTCACCTTTTCACCTAAAGGAAGCACTGTAGCGCTTCTCTTTGGCATATCCGAATTGCCAGCATCATTACTCTGGCACTTTGGGGACCTATTAAGTAAAATAAGGGTCACTTGAACACAAGTCCTGCGATGCTGAGGCAGCTGGTCTGACAGCTGAGATGGTTACTAAGCAACTAACAGGTGGACTAAGCTGGACAAAGGCAAGATTCACATCCCGGGTGAGACGGTGGGAGATTTCATCATGCTGCTCAGAATGGCCTGCGATTTAAAACTTAATGAATTATTCATTTCTGGAACTTTCCATTCAGTATTTTAGGACTGAGGTTGACCGTGGGTAACTGAAACCCTGGAAAGCAAAACCATGGTAAGGGTGGGCGGCTGTACATGAATCTATACATGTGATAAAATGGCACAGAATTATACATACATATTTTATCAACATATATTTCCTGAGTTTGATATTGTACAATAGTTATGGAAGATGCAGACATGGGGAAAACAGTGAAGGGTTCATGAGCCCTCTCTGTACTATCTTTGAAATTTCCGGTGAATCCGTAATTATTTTGAAATAAACTATTTTTAAAAGTCTCAAAGAGATCGAACACATCAACAAGTAACTTACCTGCCTTCCAGAGCAAAGTCCAACACCCTTCAAAGGAAGACAACAAAGTCCAGATACTCAACAAATAACATCCATGATGTCCTGTGTCCAATAAAAAATTAGTAGACACGCCAAGAAGCAGAAAAATGTGACCCATACTAGGAAAAAACATCAATGAATAGAAATATGCAGAAATGACAGAGGTGTTGAAACTAGCAGACAAGGACATTAAGACAGCTTTTATAACTGCGCTCGACCATTTAAACCAATACATGAACATACTGAGAAGACAAATCAATGAAACCAAAAGCTGTCTTGAGAAATCAACAAAACTGATAACCTCTAGCTCAAACACTCAAGAAAAATAAGAGCAAACACAAATTACCAACATCAGGAAGGGCAAAAGGAGACATCACTATATATCATATAAGCGTTAAATAATAATAAGGGAGTTTAAATGAAATGGACAAATTTCTTGAAAGACACAAATTACCAAAAATGACTTAAGAGGAACTAGAAATTATGCAGAGTTTTATATCAAGTAAAGAACTTGAATTTATTAAGTTCCCATAAAGAAAACTCCAGGCCCAGACAGTTTTCCTATCTACCAAACATTTAAGAAAGAAAGAATACTATACAGTCTCTCAGAAAAATAGAGAAGTAGTAAACACCTCCCAAAACATTTTATGATCCCAGTATTACTTATTATAAAAACTAGACAAAAATTATTAGAAGAAAATTAGACTACATAGCAATATCCCTCATGAACAGAGACACAAAAATAGCTAACAGAATATTAATAAATCAAATCTGGGGCTTCCCTGGTGGTGCAGTGGTTAAGAATCCACCTGCCGATGCAGGGGACACGGGTTCGAGCCCTGGTCTGGGAAGATCCCACATGCTGCGGAGCAACTAAGCCCGTGCGCCACAATTACTGAGCCTACACTCTAGGGCCTGTGTGCCACAACTACTGAGCCTGTGCGCCACAACTACTGAGCCCGTGCGCCTCGAGCCTATGCTCTGGAACAAGAGAAGCCACCGCAATGAGAAGCCTGTGCACCACAACAAAGAGTAGCCCCAGCTCGCCACAACTAGAGAAAGCCTTCACACAGCAACCAAGACCCAATGCAGCCAAAAGTAAATAAATTACTTAATTTAAAAGCAAATCAAATCCAGCAATATATAAAAATGAAAATACATTTGACAAAGTGGGGTTTATCCCAGAAATACAAGGTTTATTCAA
Organism: Balaenoptera physalus; assembly: GCF_965194825.1. NCBI lineage: Eukaryota > Metazoa > Chordata > Mammalia > Artiodactyla > Balaenopteridae > Balaenoptera > Balaenoptera physalus. The sequence goes on along the minus strand of NC_138901.1, from coordinate 64,050,636 downwards.
CATTTGAAAATCAATCAACGCAATTTACCATGTTAATAGAATAAAGGTGAAAAAAAACGATCTTCACAATAAATGCAGAAAAAGCATCAGTCAAATTCAGCACCAAGTTTTTTACTATTATGAATAAAGCTGCTATAAACACACATGTACAGGTTTCATGTGACCATAAGTTTTCATCTCACTTAGGTAAATATCAGAAATGGGATGGCTGGGTCTTATGATAAGTGTTTGTATAACTTTATAGGAAACTGCCAACATGTTTCCCAAAGTGGCTGCATCGTTTTGCACCCCCATCAGCAAGGTATGAGAGTTACAGCTGTCGCATTTCCTCATCAGGATTTGGTTTTGTCAGCGTTTTTTTTTTTGTTTTCTTTTTTTAAGCCCTTCTAGTAGGGTAGAGGAATGTTGTGATTCTTACTTGTATCTTTCTACGGACTCATGACATTGCTCATTTACCTCCTATGTCTCTTTTTTGGCGAAGTGTCTGTTCAGATCTTTTGCCATTAAAAAAATTTACTGGAGTATAATTGATCTGTAACAAACTGTACATATTTAAAGTGTACAAATTGTACACAATCACCACAAACTTAATGGCTTAAAATGGTGCAAATCTCATGATAATCTGGTGTTTTAGTCAGTTACTTTAGTGAAAAGTCGAAAAGGTGGTATGGCTCCCATGGGCTTAACATCTCTGTAAAAAAGTAGACATTCCCAGAGGTCAGCTCCATGGAATATGCTTGTCTAAATCTTCCCCATCCTCTGAGACCACATCTTCTGTGATTCTGTCTTTGACTCAATTGCATACAAATGGAGACTGAGGTCCTACCACGTGCTGGAGGCTATGCGAGCTCGTCCATCTCTAACGTGTATGATTTTAATAGAGAAATGAGCAAGGCTGGTACAAAATAGAATGGGGAAAGATGCTGCACCATGATTGCATTTCACCTTCAATTCATTTGAGATCCTACATCTTCCCTTGTAAACCTGTGCTTGCACACACAGGGCAGGAAGGCAGAGGGAGCCGGAGTGAGGAAGAGAGAATGTTGACAGGAAACTAATAAGGAAAAAACTGTCTTCGCAGTGTCATTCAATCTGGCAAAGCACCTGCTGTGTGGCTGCCACTGTGCAAGCAGATCCACACGTGACAAGTTCAGGCATCAAGCTTGGTGGGGCAAAGCACGGACTAATCCTGCAAAGTCACTCCCAGAATAAAGCACAGGTGTTTGCCATTTTTTTCTTTTCTGGTCTTGTGATAATTATTGAAAGCTCAGTTCACGAGTTGCTCCTTGCTTTGCATGACTACCCTACACACTCACAGAGTTCCAGAAACAGCTGAGTGAGGTTGATAAAACCATGTTTCCACTGATTTAGATCCTCTTTAATTGCTTTTAACAATGTTTTGTGGTTTTCAGAATGTAAGTTTTGTAGTTCTTCTGTTAAACTTATTCCTAAGCATTTTATTGTTTTTTTGTTTAATGCCATAGAGTTGTTTTCTTAACTTTACTTACGGGTTGGTCGTTGCAAGTGTGTAGAATTGTAAGTGATTTTTGCACATTGATCCTGTGTCCGGCAATCTTGCTGGACTGACTTACTAGTTGTAATAATTTTGGGTGGATACCTTAGGGTTTTCTGTATTCAAGAGGATGCCCTCCGGGAAGAGAAACTGTTTCACTTCTTACTTTCTAGTCTGGATGTGGTCCTTGTCTTTACTCTCATCATCATCCTCCCTCACATCAGAATTTCTACGGAGACAGGAAGATTTTCATTTCAAGTGTCCTTGTTACCGGGCCCTTTCCAGATTCTTGGACAGCAATACCCTAGAAATGAATATCGCTTCCACAAGGCTCTTGAGCAAAGCTTTTTATTAAAGGAGACAGCTTGTGCACAAGGAAGACGGCGGAAAAAAAAGTGCCAGCTCCCTGAGCAGAAGGGGTGAGTTGCTTTTATAACAAAAGGGAGGTTTTGTCTCATGATCACTGGTAATTTTCAGAAATCGTCAAAATTCTTGTATCAGCAGCCATGGTGGGTATCTATCGGGAATAGGGACTGCTTCTGTGAGGGGAAAGAAGTGAATGAGAATTTTCTGCAAGAAAGCACAGGAACAGATAAGGTTAAAACTGATAACCGAGCTTCTTGTCTTGTGGCAACTAGGTATACTTGTGAGTGTAACAGAGACAAAGTTAATCTTTTACTCTTGTGAGCCTGGCTTTTGCCTCTGGGACTCAGGCCCACAGGGCCTTTGTTCTTTAGTTTCAAGGCCTGTTCTGCCCAAGGCCATTCCCCTGGTCCTCTTCTAAAATGGCCAAGCAGCCCCAAACCCATGAGGATAAAAGGCTAGCCTCTCCCTTGGAGAGGCTGGAGTCAGAGAAATGTAGTGAGAAGAAAACCAAGCTAGGACCCATATACACACACACCATAACTGCACGGAGCCATTCAGCTATGTGATGTGTTGCTTACACATCTGCTGAGACAGGACAGGCCTCGAAGGCAGGAACTGGGGCTGCTCAGGGGGATACCCAGCACTGACACAGCGCATGGCCCATGGAAGGAACTCAGTACACATTGCAGGAGTGAAGGGATGAGTAAGCGACGAAAACTTTATCAGTGTACACAGATACCTTAAAAATACTTCATTTGTAAATAATTTCAAATGTACAGAAATGTTTCAAGAATCAGAATAATACAAAGAATACTTGTGTACCCTTTCCTTTACCCACATTCTCCTACTGCTAATATTTTGCCCCATTAACTTTATTTATATTTTTTAATAAATAAATTTACTTATTTATTTATTTATTCATTTTTGGCTGCATTGGGTCTTTGTTGCTACATGCGGGCTTTCTCTAGTTGCGGCGAGCGGGGGCCATTCTTCGTTGTGGTACACTGGCTTCTCATTGCGGTGGCTTCCCTTGTTGCGGAGCACGGGCTCTAGGCGCGCGGGCTTCAGTAGTTGCAGCATGCAGGCTCAGTAGTTGTGGCTCACGGGCTCTAGAGCGCAGGCTCAGTAGTTGTGGCGCATGGGCTTAGTTGCTCCACAGAATGTGGGATCTTCCCAGACCAGGGCTCGAACCCGTGTCCCCTGCATTGGCAGGCGGATTCTTAACCACCGCACCACCAGGGAAGTCCTGGTATTTCTATTTTGTTCATACATTGTTTTCTTGACTTTCTTCACATCTTCCTTTAGTTCTTCAACCATCTTTATGACAGTTGTTTTAAAGTCTTTATCTGGTAAATCTGCTACCAGGTCTTTTTCAGGAACCATTTCTCCTGGCTGTTTATTTTGTTGAATGGGCCATACTGTCTTTTTTTTTTTTTTTAATGCCTTGTGATTTTTTGTTGAAAAGTGGACATTTGAACCTAATAATGTGATACTTCTGGAAATCTGATTCCCTCTCTTCCCCAGAACTTGCTAGTTTTGATTTTGATTTTTTAGTTGTTATAGTTGTCTTTTTGCTGAGGATCAGCCTGAGGTGTAAACTTACAGTCTTGCCTGGTGGTTTTCTTTGTTTGTTTTGTTTTATTGTTTCTGTTTTTATTTATTTATTTATTTTTTGGCTGTGTCGGGTCTTAGTTGCGGCACCCAGGATCTTCCGTTGTAGTGCACGGGCATCTCTCTAGTTGTGGCATGCAGGCTCCGTCGTTGAGGCTTAGTTGCCCTGTGGCATGTGGGATCTTAGTTCCCTGATCAGGGATTGAACCAGCGTCCCCTTCATTGCAAGATGGGTTCTTAACCGCTGGACCACCAGGGAAATCCCTTGTCTGTTGTTTTTTGAGTGTGCGTTTTCCCTCGGTCATGCACAATGACTTTCTAATTTCTTCTGTATTGCAGGTGCTTTTGAATGTCTTATTTTTCAATGTCTGGCTCCCAAAATGGGGAAAAGAGAAAAATAAAGTAAGAAAAAAAGGCCTGGTCCTTTACATCCCCTGGAAGTCACTTCAGCCAGAGAGGGTGTGGCTTGCAACACTAGGTGGAGGAGCCACAACAGCCCTGCCTCTGGGTCTGCACCTGTGTGATGAGAAGCAGCAATCAGTGATTAGAGGGCAGATGTGCAGTATCTGAAGTACATGGTCCTCCCCGCTGCCCGGCTTCTGCCAACCTTGTACAAGCTGCTCCAAGAACACGTGAACAGCTGCCTGCCATGGCACTGAGGGGTAGGAGGAGGAATTAATATGCTGCTAAGAGCTAAAATTGACTAAGATTAACCACCCTTTTCTGTCCAAGCCTTTACTTGGAAGTTACAAGCCTCCAATAGACTCCAGAGTTCCAAAATAGTTACAAGAGACAGATTTTGCCTGGGCAATTCTTGTCTAGGTGGGGAGACAAGTTTCTGGTGCTTGCTACCCCTCTAACTTTCCCAAATCCTTCTCCTTGTATGTGGCTTTTGAGAATTTGAATATAATACATCTTTTGTGGATCTTTTTGGGTTTGTCATACTTTTAGTTCATTGAGGTTTTGAATACACTGATTATGATTTCACCAAATTTCGTGTTTGGCCTTAATTTCTTCAAATATTCTTTTGCCCCTTCCTCTCTGTCTCTCTTTCTCTCTTTCTTCTGGGGTTCTCATAATGCATGTATTGGTATATCTTGTGATGGCCCATGCATCCCTCAGGCTCTGAACATTTTCCCTCATGATTTTTTCTCTCTGCTCCTCAGACTGGATGGTTTCACTTGCTCTTTGTCTGCTGATTCTTTCCTCTGCCTGCTCAGATCTGGTTCTGATACCTCAGCGAACTTTTTATTTCAACTACTGTACTCTTCATCTCCAGTATTTCCATATAGTTCCTCTTCATAATTTATATCTTTTTAGTAATAGTCTCCTTTTGTTCATACATCATTCTCCTGGACTTCTTTAGCTTTTTAAGCATATTTAAGACAATTGATTTAAAGTATTTGTCTAGTAAGTTGAATATCTGAGCTTTCTCAGGGACAATTTCTCTTCATTTCTTTTTTTTCCTGTGAATGGGACATACTTTTTTCTTTCTTTGCATTCCTCGTCATTTTTTGTTGTTGTTGTTGAAAACTGGATATTTTGAATATTATAACATGATAACTCTGAAAATCAAATTCTTCCCTCTCCCCAGAGTTTGTTGTTATTGATTGTGGAGAACTGACATTTTCTGTTTTGTGTGGGGTTTTTTGGTGACTTTTCCAAACTATTTTGTAAAAACTGTTATTTCTTGCCATGTGTCATCACTGAACTCTCTGTTCTATTATCTCAGTGGTCAGAAATTTTCATAAAAGCCCGGAGCCAAAAAGAAAAAGAAATAACCCTTCTCCCAGTCTTTGCAGATTGGATCTGACCTGGGGTGTTCCTACAATGCTTGGCCAGGCCACCTAGGACTCTGCTTCATCTCCTGCTTATGCAGAGCCTACGGGTCAGCTAGACTTGCAGCCCTAGGATCCTGTGAGATCCCTTCTGTGTGTGCATCTGGCCCTGGGCATGTTCATTGTAGTCCAAATACCGTGGTATATGCCACAGTCCTTCAAAGCCCTTATTCCACCCAGTATCTTCCTCCTCAGCCTCCTTCTTCCCAGGCCTTTTAGGACATCTGCTGATATCCTTGTCCACTGACCCTTGCCCCAGATGGCTAAGGGGATTCTGTGTCTTTAAATGCTTTTGACAGTCACTTCCTGAAAGTGGATTCAACCTGAGGGGGCGCAAAACCAAGCAAAACCTCAGCACCAGTACCTTAGGGAACTGCCAAATTGGTTGAAACTTTCCAGCACAGTGTTTGAAAACAAAGTCCACATTGACCCCTGGCTCAGCATGTCACACCAGGAACACAGGCTGCCATTTCCACAGCCACCTGTGTGCAGGGCAATGGGGGATGGTGGGTGGGAAGGAAAAAACACCACAATCCCCTCTTACTGAAACTTAACATTTTTTTTTCCTTCATTAAACACTCCCCTGGTTGCTGTAAGCGCTTGGTTGGATTCCAGAGTTCCAAAATAAGTTAGTTCTGTCAGTTTTTGCTTAATGGTTGCTTTAGTGGAGGAACTAACCCCTTGGACTCCCTATACTTCTATCTTTTGTTGCTGTCTTGCTCTCTTCCTCTGCTTTTTCAAGACTTTTTAAATTAGTCACTTGTTTTGTTTCCAGTCACTTCCTATTGTGAATAGTGCTGTTAAAAACATCTGCAGAGAAACTGCATATTTTCCCCTTGGGAATGATTTCCTTGGAATTTATTCCCAGATGGGGAAATTCCAGGCCAAAGGAAAGAACAGTTGCCCAGCTCTTGTTAAATATTACCAATTGCTCTAGAAGGATTGGCTTGACTTACCATCCAGCCCACACCTCCAATCTGTCTTTGTTTTTCTCTTCAATCTGTTGGCAACTTATTTTTTATTTTTCTCATGTCTACTCTTTACTGACTGTCTAACACGTGCCAGATGGCTTTATCTGCTATCTCTTTCTCTCTCTTTTTTTAATTTGCCATCTCTTAATGCATCTCCTCAAAGTAAGTATTTTCATTTTCTAATGAAGAAACTCAGAAAGTTCAAGTCTCTAGAGGTCACACAGTCAAAGGCTGATGAGGGCTCACTGGCCAGAACATTCCTACATGTTCTATGAGCCCTGTGGCTCCCACACTGGGTGATGACCTGTATCAGGAAAGAAAAAAATATACAGATTCAAATTGAAACACAGAGGGAAGAGTCTTGGATGACGGTGTCAGTGGTGATATAGTATTTCAATATCCACAAATTCCTACATACAAACAGTTCAGCCAGGATAGCACACCGAATCTCACAGACTAGATCTACAACAAAACCAGGTGGCAATGAAACTGTCATGAAGGTACGAGAACTCAGGAGGGAGCAGTGCACCTACAAGCTCTTCCCAAGGAATCTAGCAGAACCTTTTGGGAGGATTAAAAATGGCGCTGAAGCTCTTTAAAATCCCTCCCACTGAGGTGTTATGTGATCTTTCCTTGAATTCAAGCGGGCCCTGTGACTGCTTTGACCATTAGAACCCCAAAGAATGATGATAATGTTCCAATTTCTAGGCTCAGGCCAGCAGACCTTGCAGCTTCCACTTTCTGTCTTGGAACACTCATTCCGGGGAAAGCTAGCTGCCAATGTCACAGAGCAGACTGCTCTAAGGAATGTGGAAAGGTAGTCATGTGAAATCGCTGCGTGGAGAGAGGTCAAGGCCTGACCAACCCCTGGCGGTTGTAGCCATCCCAGCCCAGGTACCAGGCGGGTGAGCCCAGGTGAGCAGCCTCTGGAGCATTCCAGCCCCAGCCACCATCTGACTACAACTGCATGAGAGACCCCATGGGAGTCACCCGAGCCCAGTCAAGTCACAGAACCGTGACATGTAAACAATTGTTTTATGCCTCTATGCTTTGTGAAGGACCGTTACACAGCAGTAGGTAACAGAACTGCCTTCCCACAGGAAGTGTGGTCCTCAGACCGGCAGCACCAGCAGCACCTGGGAGAGCGTGAGAAGTGCAGGTTCTCTGGGCTATACCCTGAGAAGCTGAAGCTGCCCTGCGGCCTGACCTCCAGTCACGCTTACACACCACGCCCCGTGCAGCCCGGCCGCTACTCGGAGTGGCACTTGGAGTAGACACCTGGGTGCAGCTGCTCTGGCGGTTTGTTTTTGTCCATTACTTGCACCCGAGGACATTCTTAATGCTACACACAGGGTGGTAGGGTTGGTTTTTTTTTGTTTTTTTTTTTTAAGTGAGAAATAATCTGCATACTGTAAAACTCACTAATTTAAAGTATAAAGTGCAGTGGGTTTCAGTATATTCACAAGGTTGTGCAACCCTCACCACAATCCAATTTCAGAGCGTTTTCATCATTCCCAAAAGAAGTTAGTCACTCCCATTCCTCTCTCCCCCTAACCCCCACAATCCCAGACTCTGGCAGCCACTAATCTACTTTCTGTCTCTATGGATGTGCCTATTCTGGACATTTCAGATAAATAAAATCATAAAGTATGTTGCCTTTTATGTCTGTCTTCTTTCACTTAAGGTAATGTTTTCAAGATTAACGTTCATTTCAACGGTTTACGAAAACTCTGCCCCTAAACAGCTGCATTCGCTCCCTCCTTCATGCTGCTACTGTCACAAAGCCCATCTTTATACATTATGTGCCCATCCTCATAGATTTCTAACTATTGCTTGATGTAGTTGTCTTTTTCAGATAAGGAAAAGGAGAGGAGTTACCAACCAAAAATGCAGGAATAGTGGCTTCTGTATTTACCTGTGCAGCTACTCGGATGCAGAGCCGCGCAGAGAACAGCGGGGAATGACTGGGTCGCTGGGGGAGGGAAGCTCATGGCAAAGGGAAAACAGCTGCACACAGGGAACATTCAGGACTGTCATCCCTGGTTGTGGAAACGTCTTTGCACCCTGGACTGAATGAGGAAGGTTGTCGCCCTGGTGACCGCTGACACTTGCAGGGGTGGGCAGAGCCTGGTCACACCACTTGTGACACTCAGTCACTGGGGCCAGGAAGTCCCCTCTCTTGTTGGGAGCTCTGTTGCCTGACCTGACAGCACCCCGCCGGCAGCTGCTCCCCTCGCTCCTCTCACACGGCCACAGCGCTGCCCCTGGACTTCCCCGCACTGGGAACGCCCCTCCGCCAAGCCCGTCTGGTTCAGACCTAGTTACCCTCCAGTATCCTCCTCAGCGAAGCTTTCCCTGAGCTCCCAGCACAACCACAGGTCCCAGGACACACTGCCGTTGTGTATGCACTGTGCTGTTATGACTGGTTCTGGGTCTGGGTCCATCACTGGACTGGGGGCTCCTTTGGGGGAGGGCTGGGTCCAATTCAACTCTTGGCCCTCAACCCCCAGCACGGAGCTCAGCATAGCCTTCTGCAGGGGATTTATCCGTGTTGATAAATGTAGCCACAGCTCAGTCCTTTTCATTACTGTATAAGGCCCCATGATATCAGACCATGATCTGTTTGTATGTTCCCCAAAGTCAGCTCATCATGGAGACCATTTCCATCCTTTTCGCTACAACACAGATTGCTGCCCAGAACATTCCTTTGCATGTATTCTTTTCTGTTCACTGGGGTCTCCCTTCAGTGCTAAGTAACAGGGACATGAATAACAGTGGTGTAATAGACTGGACAATGCCCCCACAGAGCTATCAAGTCTTCATCCCTGGAACCTGTAAATACTCCCTTGCTTGGAAAAAGGGTCTGGGCAGATATGATCAAGTTAAGCATCTTGAGATGAGGAAGTTTTCCTGGATCACATAGGCGGACCCTGAATGTAGTCACATATATCCTCCTAAGCGAGAGGCAGGGGCGATTCAACACACAAACACACATAAGGCAGCGTGTAGACTGAGGCAGAGGTTGCAGTGACAATCCAAGAAAGGCCGGCAGCCCCCGAAGCTGGCAGAGGCCAGGAGCAGATTCTCCCTTAAAGCCTCTGGAGGGAGGGAGGGAGGCCCTGTTGACCTGACGTGGCCCAGCGATGCTGACTTCAAACTTCTGGCCACCAGAACTGTGAGATAATAAATGCATGTTGCTGTAGGCCACCCGCGTGCGGCGATCCACAGGAAACACATAGAAATGGCTTGAACAGACAGAAGTTGGTGTCTCCAACATATCAGAGTCCAAGTGCGAACAGCCCAGGGCGGCCATGGTGTCTCCACAGACAACCATGGTTCAGGCTGACTTCGCTTTGTGCTCTCTCATCCCTAGGGTGCATCCCTGACTTCATAATCCCAGAAGGCACACCAGCACCACATCCCATTTCTAAGCAACAGAGAAGAAAGGGCGAAGGGCACCCAGGAGCTGTCATTTGAGAAAGCTTTCTAGAAACCATCATGTAACACTTGTGTTTCATCCCATTGGCCAGAACTTATTCATGCAACCTCCCCCGCCACCTAGGAAGTGAGAAGTGTAGGCTCTACTCCAGGTGACCAACTGACCAGCTGAAAATCAGGGGCTTTCAGATGGGAATAACAGATCCTGGGGTTGGCAACTAGCTATCTCTTTGTGTTATCTCCTTGCACTTGTCTTCATTTTACAACACCGTGCCTTATTTGTGTATTTTTTTTCAATGTTTGAAGTGAAAAATGAAACCAAAAAAAGGTTAAAAAGTTTAAAAAATATCACCACGCCTTATTTGTGAATACATAAGGAAATGTCTGAATAAAAAGGAAAACAAAAACATTTTAAGTTTATAAAAATCACCACGTTATCTGTGTATTGAAAAAACGTTTGAGGGCTTCCCTAGTGGCGCAGTGGTTAAGAATCCGCCTGCCAATGCAGCAGACATGGTTTCGAGCCCTGGTCCGGGAAGATCCCACATGCCGCGAAGCAACTAAGCCCGTGCGCCACAACTACTGAAGCCTGCACTCTAGAGCCCACGAGCCACAACTACTGAAGCCCGCATGCCTAGAGCCTGTGCTCCGCAACGAGAAGCCACCGCAGTGAGAAGCCCGTGCACCGCAACGAAGAGTATAGTCCCCGCTTGCCGCAACCAGAGAAAGCCTGCGCGCAGCAACGAAGACCCAACGCAGCCAAAAATAAATAAATTTATTTTTTTAAAAAAATGTTTGAAATGAAAAGGTGAGGGAAGCTGGAGTGTAGTGACTCACTGCGTCCAGAGCCGTCCCAGGGGAGCTGGTATGGGTGTACCCACGGGGAGCTGATTCTAGGAGAAAGTAGACTGAACACCCAGGACTCCGCTGTGTGCAGCAGACATGATCTAACAGACTTCCTGGACCCCCACCACCACCAAAGTGACTGTCACACCAAAGCCAGCAGCAGGCTCCAGGGTGAGCACCAGCTCAGAGCACAGAGACTGGCAGGCATTTTCCAACAAACTTTCTGGGCACTGGATTGGGTTGAATAGTGCCCCCCTATTCATGTCCATCTGAAACCTCAAAATGTGATGTTATTTGGAAACGGTGTCTTTGCAGGTACTTAGTTAAGATTAAGTCATATTGGGGTAGGGAGCCCTAAATCCAGCATGACTGGTGTCCTTAGAAGAAGAGGAGAGACACAGAGACACATACACAAAACCTCCCTGTGCCAAAAAAAATAAATAAAAATAAAAAAATAAAGGCCCTTCCTTGAGGCTTCAGAGGGAGAAGGACCCTGCCAGCACCTTGGCTTCTGACTTTGAGCCTTCAGCACTGGGAGGGAATACATTTCTGTTGCATTAGGCCCCCCAGTTGGGGCACTTTGTTTACGGCAGCCCAGGAAGCTGAGATGCTGCTCTGAGCCCGAGACACAGTTGTGAAGAAAGCTCAGATCCTGTCCTCAGAGCTCTCAGTCCAGGAGGGAGGCAGACCTGTACCAAAGCCCAGGAGGTTCTGGGGGTAAAGGGCTGAGACCCCTAACCCCTGTTCCTAACGCGGCCGGGAAAGTCCTATCGGAGGAGGTGCCCACCCAAGGCCTGGAAAGCTGAGCTCTCCTTTGGAGGGACACTTTCCCAGGTGGTGGCCAAGCTGATGCTCTTTCGCTGTCACCTCACCACCACCCCCACCCCCAACACACACACACAACTGCGGTTAAAGCATCACAAGCCCTCGACTCTTTCCGGGTCACCACACATGCCACGCTGCTCCGTGCCTCACCTGATCCCAGTGATCGGGCTACACGTCTGTCTCTCTCTAGGCTACAAGGACCAGGTCTTCCTGACTTTTCAGTCATTCATGTTGCTTAGCAAAGTGCCTGGCACCAAATAAGCGCCCAAAGACTGTTGAAAAAAATAAGGTTAAAAACCAAACTAAACCGGGCGTGAGGGGTCCAGGAATGAGGGAAATGTTCTATAATTGGTTTATGGTGGTGGATGCACAACTCTGTAAGTTTACTAAAAATCGTTGAATTGTACACATAAAAACAGATGAATTTTACAGTATGTAAATTAATACCTCAGTAAAGCTGTTTTTAAAAAATCTACTTGAATGGCTAACATGGAAAAGACAGAAAGTACCCAGTGCAACTGGGCTGTTGGGAGTGTAAATTGGCTAAACTGCGTTGGAAAGGGCATGGCAGTCAGTATCGGTGGATGTTAAAAAATTTGTACAACCTGTGTCCCAACAATCCCATTCACAGGTATACACCCAACAAAAATGTGTATGCATGTGTCTATCAAAACATATGTGAAAGGTTCCCAGCAGCATGATTTATCCATAAAAGCCCAAACCAGAAATCACCCAGATGCCCATCCGCAGTAAAGCGGACAAATGAACGCAGGAACCACAGAAACCTGGGAAGTTAGCTCTGTTCACGCAAAAATACAACTACACACGACGACGTGGAGGACGCTCACAAGAAGCCCAAACTGTAAAGTGGCACAAGTGTAAATGACAAACCGTGAGTCAGGACGGGGAGTGGGGGAGGAGCGGCTGGGAACAAGGGGGGCTCCCGAGGTCACAGTCTGCTTCCCGAGCTGGACGCTGGCCTCGCAGGCTTGTCCAGTTTGTGAGGATTTATCGACTGCACGATATGCTTTTCATGTATAGTTTATAATTCACTATAAGGTGTCAACAACAAATTGGCACGTGCCATCTACCTCTACAAGGATTAAATCATGTGCTCTGCAGCTGCTGATTTTCAACACCCCCCCTGAAAGGAGTTCAGGGTGGAGAGCTGAAATGAGGCCTCTGTGCTCTGGGAAAACTGGCAGAACAGGTCTTCAGAGAGTTAAATATTTTCAGGAGCTGATTTTATGAGCCCAGTTCTTGTATCTCCTCATATCTAGAAAAGCACTAAAATCCTTCATGGTGACGACTGCTCGTGGCTAGCAGAAACCTGCTGCAAAAAAATACGTGCTCGACTGCGTGTACTCCCCCTTCACCAAAATCACACCTATCCTGACCTTCCCCGCTGCCTCTCTGGAGCAGTTTCTCAGAGCTCTCTGAAGTGCTGTCTCCCGGGCTGCAGTCCTCATTTTGCCCCCCCAAAAACTTAACTTGCAACCCTCATGTTGTGAATTTTTTTAGTTGACAGTTTTTATGGCAACCACGAAGGGATCCAGAATGGGTTTCTCTCCTTCGCTGGAACTCTATGAGGAACCAGAGCCTTGGTACCAGCAGAGGCCCCTTGCGCCCATCTGCCACCTTGGAGAGTCCAGACGAATCTGGGGGAGTCTCTCCTGGTTCTCAGATCTCCCGTATTGGTTGATGATCCTGAGCTTTATTTGGGGGTGTATAGCAGGTACCTGACCCCTCCCAGTTGAAAGATACTTGTGGGGGGTGGGCCTGGCTGAAAGATACCGGGGAATACCCACCCAGTTGAAAGATACTGGGGTGGGGGGGCTTGGTTGAAAGATACCAGGGTTTGCTCAGTTGTAGGAGACAGAGTGGTCTGCGCTGAGTGGTTACGTAAGAGGCTGATCTGACGCTTCTCCTCAATTTGGCCACCTTAATAGAATTTGTTGGGATGAAAGTGAAGATATTACATGATAGCTTTGCTCCGAAGAAAAGGGACAAGACTCCTCCCGGCTGGGCACGGCTTGGAGGCAGAGTCCTCATACCGTGCAGTGGTCCCCTAGGGAGGCCCACTCATTAATTAAAACGCTTGCTCATCCAGCGGTCGCAGGTTAAGAATCGGCCACTCAGCGAGCACCTGTGGTGGTCTCAGACCACAGGGAGAAACTGAGACATGTAGGAGGGCTGAAACGACTCTGGGGGGACGCCTAGAGGAGGTAAGCTCACAAGCAGCACACCGGCAGCCAGACAGTTTCACTAGTAAATTTTATCCCTAACAAATTCTACTTTAAAATGGGGAATAGGGGACTTCCCTGCTGGCGCAGTGGTTAAGACTCCGTGCTCCCAATGCAGGGGGCTCGGGTTTCATCCCTGGTCAGGGAACTTGATCCCACATGCATGCCACAACTAAGAGTTCGAATACCACAACTAAGGAGCCGGCGAGCGGCAACTAAGGAGCCCGCCTGCCGCAACTAAGACCCAGTGCAACCAAGTAAATAAATAAATAAATAAATAAATAAATATTTTAAATATGGGAAATAGAGCCTCTCAAACACAGAAACAAGGAGCATTAGAAAGCCAGCCTCTGGCTAACACCTCAGCCAGGTTTATACATGCAAGTACCTACGTAATTGGGGAAATTATACTAAAGGAGCTCTCCACATACAATGGCCAAATTGGGGTTCTTCTGCTATCCCAAAATTGCTGTTTTGTGCACAGAATTAGAAAAAGCCGCTGTGGGCTTCCTTGGTGGTGCAGTGGTTGAGAATCTGCCTGCCAATGCAGGGGACACGGGTTCGAGCCCTGGTCTGGGAAGATCCCACATGCCGCGGAGCAACTAGGCCCGTGAGCCACAACTACTGAGCCTGTACGTCTGGAGCCTGTGCCCCGCAACAAGAGAGGCTGCAACAGTGAAAGGCCCGCGCACCGCAATGAAGAGTGGCCTCTGCTTGCCACAACTAGAGAAAGCCCTCGTACAGAAACAAAGACCCAACACAGCCAAAAATAAATAAAGAAATAAATAGATTTATCAAAAAAAAAAAGAAAAAGCCGCCGTAAGATCAAACAGATTGCATGGAATGCTTACTTTGATTGGTGTCTAGAAGCTTCTAAATAGGCTGCTGGCCCTCTGTCTCTGACTCCATCTCTCCCTCTGCTCCTCCCACGTGGCCTCTTCTATCTGAATGGTCCAGACGCCATCTCCTTTTTCTCTCCCAACTCTTCTGCCTCCTGCCACTGCCCTCTCCCCAGCAAAGGAGGACTAAAAAATCAAAAGTGATTATAGCTCCCTTTTTAAAATAAATTTATTTATTTTATTTATTTATTTTTGGCTGCATTGGGTCTTCGATGCTGCGCACGGGCTTTTCTCTAGTTGCGGCGAGTGAGGGCTACTCTTCGTTGCAGTGCGTGGGCGTCTCACTGCGGTGGTTTCTCTTGTTGCGGAGCATGGGCTCTAGGCACACAAGCTTCAGTAGTTGCGGCTCGCGGGCTCAGGAGTTGTGGCTCGCGGGCTCTAGAGCACAAGCTCAGTAGCCGTGGCGCACAGGCTTAGTTGCTCCGTGGCATGTGGGATCTTCCCGGACCCGGGCTCAAACCCGTGTCCCCTGCATTGGCAGGCGGATTCTTAATCACTGCACCACCAGGGAAGCCCTATAGCTCCCTTTAAGGAGAAACTCATTACAGGGAGAGGTGAACCGTCCTTGGAGCTTATGTACACACTCTGGACCCAAGTAGAACTTAGAGTTCTGGCTAAGGAATTTCCCGATCCAAGTCAGGATTCATTGGGGTTTGCTAAGGACTTTGGATTAACCATCCGGACCTACGAGCCCGGGTTTCCAGATCTATATCAATTAATACAGCTGTTAGTTTCTGAAAGCCAAGCAAGGGAATGGATAGAGAAGGCAGGATGGAAAAGTCCCTTAATGGATTTTGAATCACATA
The DNA here is from genome assembly GCF_965194825.1 of Balaenoptera physalus. Classification (NCBI taxonomy): domain Eukaryota; kingdom Metazoa; phylum Chordata; class Mammalia; order Artiodactyla; family Balaenopteridae; genus Balaenoptera; species Balaenoptera physalus. Next base: position 64,035,280 of record NC_138901.1, on the reverse strand, counting down.
GTCCAGAGGCTTGCACTGAATACAAGGAATTAGCTCAGAAATTACTTGAATTTATCCCAGAGCTTTTTCCAAAAACCGTAGACTGGACAGAGATTCAACAGTGCAAGCAAAGATCGGATGAATCAACTCTGAACTCTTAGGGAAGGTTTGACAGGAAAAAAAAAACTTTTAAGCAACATTCTGGCTTGACACCTGAATCATTCTCTAACCACCAAGATGATTCTCTGCTTAACTCCGCCTTTTTAGAAGGCTTCGATGAGGATTTATCTACTCTAGTCAAAAACACAATCTAGGTTGGTCCATGTTACATACAAACACCTTTGATACACTGGCTGAACAACCTTTGAAGACCATTAAAAAAAAAAAAAGGAAAGAAAGAAAAGGGAGTATCTACGAAAATTATGAACCTTCAATTGCGCCAGTTAAGTACACAATGCCAGTCAAAGGTTAACCAACCCCTGTTTAATTCCCAACCAGTAGAGAAAGCTAGCTTGAAGGAAAAAAAATCTTCAGAATTCTGACCCTTAGGGAATGAGTTCTACTAGGAAAGCCTGATTTTCTCTCCCTGTGCCTTGAGACCAGAGCTCTCAGGATCACTTATCTTATGTAGACCATATCTAATTCCTGAGACTAAGGGATAAAAAGGACAAAAAAAAAAAAAAAACCTTAAAATTTTTTTCTTATTCCAAGTGTTGTTTATAAACTAGTGAGTTTTATATTGTAATATCTGATTCATGACTAAGTTTAGAAAATGCAGCTAGATTTCTTGTTGTGTCTGTCTGGATATATGTATGTCTCAGTACGTGTCTTTGTCTTGGATAATATTGCTGTGGTTAATTTGTAAATGAGCTCTATTTAATTGGCTTAAAGAAAAGTAAGCGCTTACAAATCAAACAATTCTAAATGCAAGAGAAATTAAGCTAAATGAATTTCAGGTTCACGTGAACTGGGAAATAGTATTAAATTAATACCTGGTATTAATGTTTGTTTGTTGATCTAATTAATATAGACATGTCTTTAGAGCCATCAACATTAAGTATAATACTTTATTGTGCCTCAGTTTAATATAAGCTAAATAAAACCTTGTTATATCTGTTACAAATTTGTCAGCAAGGAAAGTAACTTGATGTGAAAAAACTTTTAAGGAAAGAAAATATAAATGAGATAAGAGCTTTTAGATAAACTCTATTAAGAATAATTATGCTTTAGGAATGTCCATCTAAAATAGTCTCTCCACCTGGTGTGATTCTGTCCTGTGCACCTGTTCCCTGGAGCAGTAGTCTTTTTTCTCCGTCCGCCTTCTCTCCCACCTAAGCGCGTGCCACCAACCCATGGAAGATTCGATGGACGTGGACATGAGCCCCCTGAGGCCCCAGAACTATCTTTTCTGTTGTGAACTGAAGGCTGACAAAGATGATCACTTTAAGGTGGATGATGATGAAAATGGGCACCAGTCATCTTTACGAACGGTCAGCTTAGGGGCTGGCGCAAAGGATGAACTGCACACTGTCGAAGCAGAGGCGATGAATTATGAAGGCAGTCCAATCAAAGTAACACTGGCAACTTTGAAAATGTCTGTGCAGCCAACGGTTTCCCTTGGGGGCTTTGAAATACCACCACCTGTGGTCTGATGGTTGAAGTGCGGCTCAGGGCCTGTGCGTATTAGTGGACAGCACTTAGTAGCTGTGGAGGAAGATGAAGAGTCAGAAGACGAAGAGGAGGAGGATGTGACACTCCTAAGTATATCTGGAAAGCGTTCTGCCCCTGGAAGTGGTAGCAAGCTTCCACAGAAAAAAGTAAAACTTGCTGCTGCTGAAGATGAAGATGATGATGAAGATGACAATGATGATGACTTTGATGATGAGGAGGCTGAAGAAAAAGCTCCAGTAAAGAAATCTGTACGAGATACTCCAGCCAAAAGTGCACAGAAATCAAACCAGAATGGAAAAGACTCAAAACCATCAACACCAAGATCAAAAGGTCAAGAATCCTTCAAAAAACAGGAAAAAACTCCTAAAACACCGAAAGGACCTAGCTCTGAGAAGACAGTAAAGCAAAAATGCAAGCAAGTATAGAAAAAGGCGGTTCCCTTCCCAAAGTGGAAGCCAAATTCATCAATTACGTGAAGAATTGTTTCCGGATGAGTGACCAGGAGGCTATTCAAGATCTCTGGCAGTGGAGGAAGTCTCTTTAAGAAAATAGTTTCAACAGTTCGTTAAACTCTCCCATCTTATTTCATTCCTGTAACAGTTGCTATCTGGCTGTCCTTTTTATAGTGCAGAGTGAGAACTTTCCCTACCGTGTCTGAGAGCTGTCCAGGTTCCATTGCCAAGAATGTGTTGTCCAAAACGCCTGTTTAGTTTTTAAAGATGGAACTCCACCCTTTGCTTGGTTTTAAGTATGTATGGAATGTTATGATAGGACATAGTGGTGGTCAGACGAATGGAAATGGTGGGGAGACAAAAATATACATGTGAAATAAACTCAGTCTTGTTTTGTTTTTTTTTTCTCTCCAGGCCTGTCCGCGCTCGGCGCCCCGCCCCAGATCCCACTCGCTGCTCAGAGGGATGTGGCCCCGGAGGCTTCAGGGCCCTGGGCCCATGGTCCCCTGGGCATCCCCCTGCCCGCCCCTGCGGAGCTAGGCGCAGCCCAGCCGGGGCCCTGGCTGGCCTAAACTCAGTATTTTAATTAAAAAATAAAATAAGATAAAATAGTCTCTCCAGATTCTAGTAACTTGAAATTCTAGAGCTGTGCTAAATTAAGTTAAGTGATGGAAGCTTATTGAATAGCTAGCATTCCCAAATAAAATAATATACCGAAACATTAATTACTGAACATTGGCTTCCTTTTACAGAGAAACAAAAGGTATTTAGGACTATTAATGAATATGTTTGGTGTCATGTTCTCTAAAGAAAGTAAATATTTTTAGAAAATATCACTGGTATTTATGTTCACCAATCTACAGAATGCCAATGTAAAGGACAGTTCATAATTGCTTACTTCTTAGTTTTCACAAGAAATTAAGGTTTAAGAGCTGAGGATTCTAATTTAAACATGTAATTAAAGCTAATAGAAATAATAAAGGAAACATTTCAGTCTACAGTAGGAAAGTAGGGTGTGTGTTTCCAGTAAAGAAGAGATGAAGAATGGAATTACATTTTATTAAGGGAAAAGGAAGTAGGTCTGACTTACAGGTGGCTGTTTCCGAATGGGAAAATAAAATGATGGATACAGAAAGTAAGGAAAGGTTTGTGGAAAGTGGACCCCAAGAAAAGAGTTATGTGCATGGTCAGGACTGACTAAGATTAAAATAAATTTAATTGAGTAGGGACTTCTCTGGTGGCACAGTGGTTGAGAATCCTCCTGCCAATGCAAGGGACACGGGTTTGAGCCCGAGTCCGGGAAGATCCCACATGCTGCGGAGCAGCTAAGCCCATGTGCCACAACTACTGAGCCCACACGCTGCAACTACTTAAGTCCACACGCCTAGAGCCCGTGCTCCGCAACAAGAGAAGCCACCGCAGTGAGAAGCCAGCGCACCGCAACGAAGAGTAGCCCCTGCTCGCTGCGACTAGAGAAAGTCCATGCGCAGCAACAAAGACCCAATGCAGCCAAAAATAAAAAATAAATTAATAATTTAATTTAAAAAAATTTGAGTAAATGAATTTTAAAAGCAAACGGGTGCAAAACTTGAATTTTGTTTTTCTCTCTCTTAAGAGGACAAGATTTCTTAAAATGTTGAACTGCCTTTGATAACAGATTTCAAGTTTCTTTCCTTTTAAGTGATTTGTTCTGTATTTGCCTTTGAAATCTTTATTGTTACTTTGGCTAAGTGAATAACTATTGTTTCAGAGTGAACTGTTGTCCTATCTGAGTGTTCTAAACCCTTTTTGATATTTTTTATGACAAAACTTCCTCAATCAGGGACTTCCCTGGCGGTCCAGTGGTTAAGACTTCACCTTCCAATGCAGGGGGTGTGGGCTCAATCCCTGGTGGGATAGCTAAGATCTCACATGCCTTAAAAAAATAAAAAATAAAAAATAAAACAAAAGCAATATTGTTTTAAACAAATTCAATAAAAGCTTTTAAAAAAAACCTCCTAAATCAAATTCCAGTGAAGTCCTTTTGACCTCTGGCTAACTTTGGGATGCTTCAAAGGGCACCTGAAACATCCCAAAGAGAGATATTAAACTAATTGGGTTCATTTGGTATGTTAAATTACATGGGAAGAATTGTCAAATGAGTAATAAATCTTCTTAGGTTATATTGTATGGTAAATGTTACTAATATAGATATCCTAGAAATTATATGGAGTTCCTAAGATTCTGATATGTCCTGGTAAAATGTTATCAGTCATAATTCTAGTTAATATCTGAAAGTGTTGTATGTCACAGCAGTAACCAAGTTTCTTTGTCAGTTGCATTGTAATCAGATTTAAACATGCCTTCTTAAGTCTTTCATCATTATAGACAGTTATGGTTTTATTCTGATGCATTTGCAAAAATGTTTCCTCTTCAAGAAGATTTATAAAAAGGACTTTTGGACAAATACAAGTTTCTGACTTTCAGACTATAATGCTGAACTGGGTAAGAAATTAAAGAACCCTAATGAGAAACTGTTAACAAAAATAGCTAGTTACGTAAGACTGAGTGAACTGCTGAATATGGTTATAGTTTTTATGGTTTCTATCTGAAAAATTACTGGTTTAAATCTGTGTTTTCCAGGTATTAGGAAACCTTTCCCTCAAACTCATTATGACTTACAGTAATTTGGTAAATTATATCTTTGTAAGCAGGATTGGAACATATCTTTTTTCTTTAACTGCTCCCTCCAGAGATTGTAAACTCTTAGGTTCCTAGCAGCTTTATCAGGTAAATTAGGAAGGCCACTCACTAACAGGTACAGAAAGCTCAAGGTATTTGGGGGACCTTAAAAAGGGAGGAATTCACCTAGATCTGTTAGGTGAAATCTGTGATAAGCCCTTGGAGTGACTTTCCTAACCCTAAGAGGTCTTTTAAAAGTTCAGTATGAGACTCCTTATAAAAGTTTCAGCAAAGCAAAAAGCCTATATGATCAATGATAGTTATATAAATTATCAGGCCAAGTTTATTGAGACCAGACTTATTTTGCAAACAAACTCGTCCTAATTTGGTTATATTTGGTAAACATGAGGGTAATTTTAGAGAGAAAAGGATTATGTTTCAGTGAATATTAAGTTCCAGTTTTGTTAACGGAGGTCTGTATTTACTAAGACTCACTTCCCAGATAGCTCCTTGCTGTTATATTAATGAAAAGTTTAATTGAATTATTAAAAGGACACTCGCAGTTTGTTTCTGAGGCCTATCTCAGTAATCTATTTTTGGATGAAGATCAGATGCCCCACGACGATGTGCAACCAGGGGATTATGCATGCTGGAAAAGACATAGTTTAAAGGACTATCTCCAACCTAGATGGAAGGACCCTATCAGGTACTCTTAACTAGCTCATGCACAGCGAAACTGAAGGGAATTGATTCTTGGATTAATTTCCACTCACAAAGGGCCCCTGCACCGGACTGGTCTATAGAGAGGACTGCTGACCTCAAACTCACCTTAAAATGATGCTCAGGGCTTCCCTGGTGGCGCAGTGGTTGAGAATCTGCCTGCCAATGCAGGGGACACGGGTTCGAGCCCTGGTCTGGGAAGATCCCACATGCCGCAGAGCAACTAGACCCGTGAGCCACAACTACTGAGCCTGCGCGTCTGGAGCCTGTGCTCCGCAACAAGAGAGGCTGCGATAGTGAGAGGCCCGCGCACCACGATGAAGAGTGGCCCCCACTCGCTGCAACTAGAGAAAGCCCTCGCACAGAAACGAAGACCCAACACAGCCAAAAATAATAAATAAATAAATTAAAAAAAAAAAATGATGCTCAAACAGAGGAAACTACACTCACAGCAGGATGTTAAGAAGACGACATCAGAAGTAGACAGCTTACCCAAGATGCTGGACCTGATTCGTATGATCATTTATAATGTTTTCTTGTCTTCCAGGACCCTTGCATATAAATCAGATGTTTTTCTATCATGGACACGATTCTATGCTAGTTTTAAAAATCAATCCAATTGTTGGGTTTGTGGCCAATTACCCGTGTCTAGTCCTTCTGGATTACCTTGGTGGATTTCTCCACTCCAAGACTCTAATTGGATGGCCCTTAGAACCTTTATTTTACAAGAAAGAAAGTTCAGTCCTGTTCAGGCTACTCTTTTTTTAAAAAAAATAAATTTATTTATTTATTTATGGCTGTGTTGGGTCTTCATTGCTGAGCGCAGGCTTTCTCTAGTTGTGGCACGTGGGCTCAGTAGTTGTGGCTCGTGGGCTCTAGAGCTCAGGCTCAGTAGTTGTGGCTCACGGGCCTAGTTGCTCCACGGCACGTGGGATCCTCCCGGGCCAGGGATCAAACCCGTGTCCCCTGCATTGGCAGGCAGACTCTCAACCACTGCGCCACCAGGGAAGCCCCAGGCTACTCTTGATATTACTAGATGGGATCCCCTCACCTAGCCAATTAATAATACCTGCTCTGACCCTGGCCAAAAAAATGAATTTTCCTCTAAAGTTATTCAAGCTCAATCAGAGCAGCAGCAAAATTTCAGCCAAGGAGTAAAACCTCCTATAATTATGGGATGGATTTATGTGGTTAACACCAGGCTCTGCTCATTTAAGTTTTAAGGCCCCCTTTTATCTTGGGAACAATTAAATTATACTAAGGATAACCAGCCTAGTAACACCAGGAAGTTGGGCTGGGGGTCTTATGGACAGCGCCAGTATATCATTTCCCTGAAAGATAAGGATCGGTACAGGACAGACCAAGTCAGATGACCTAAGGATATACTGGGCTGCACCTAATGGAAGTTCTTGCCTTAATTCTCACTTACGACTTGAATAATACTGCCAGCTATGTTATCTGTATTTTACCTGTTTTACAAGATTGTTGTTTCTTGCATTACCAGATGTGTGACTGAGCCACCGACAAAAATATATAGTTCTGTGTGAGATCAATGATTGTACTAGTGTAACTCTAGATATGGGAAGATACAACAAGAGGGATTTTTTCCTGGACCATAATAGACTAGTAAGACAGGTGGTCTAGAGTCTTTAGTTATTGTTTATGAGACCTAGCCCAGTAACAGCACACTGAATGACCTCTCAGCGAAATCTTCGCCAGACCTGGGAATGAGCCTTCCTAGCACTGTGGGACGAATCGGTCATGAAACGCCTCCCAAAGCATGGACAAATTTATGACTGCAAGGGGGCCCTGTCAACTACAATTGGCACTTGCCATCTACCTCTACAAGGATTAAATCATGTGCTCTGCAGCTGCTGACTTTCAACACACCCCCGGAAAGGAGTTCAGGGTGGAGAGCTGAAATGAGGCGCTCTGTGCTCTGGGAAAACTGGCAGAACAGGTCTTCAGAGAGTTAAATATTTTCAGGAGCTGATTTTATGAGCCCAGTTCTTGTATCTCCTCATATCTAGAAAAGCACTAAAAATCCTTCATGGTGACGACTGCTCCTCGTGACTAGCAGAAACCTGCTGCAAAAAAATAAGTGCTCGACTGCGTGTACTCCCCCTTCACCAAAATCACACCTATCCTGACCTTCCCCGCTGCCTCTCTGGAGCAGTTTCTCAGAGCTCTCTGAAGTGCTGTCTCCCGGGCTGCAGTCCTCGTTTTGCCCCAAATAAAACTGAACTCACAACTCTCACGTTGTGCCTTTTAAGTCGACAAAGTTAAAAAGCAAAACCCAAAGAACAGGCTGGAGACTGGCTTCTTGCCTCTCCATTGCCACCTGACGGCCGCTCTGTGAACTACGGCCCCAGCGGCGCGGCTCCTGAAAAGGCGCCTGAGCGCCAGGGAAGCAGGTTCACCAGGACTTTGAGGAGAAAAGTCCAGCCAACCAGCCAAGCCTTTCCGGGTCCAAAACCCACGCCGGGGACTCACAGGGCGAAAAAGCGCTCAGAACCAGCAAGGACGCTAACGGCCTCTGAAGTGGGCTGGACCAGGTCACCAACCAGGCACCCGCATCTGCGGTCTCGTCTCTCACAGATGCCCGAACCCCAACCCCAGAGTCACCTGCCTCCGAGGCTTCGCCTTTCCCGGGTCGACGCCGTCGCTGACTCACCTCAGGGCCAGGTGTGGAGCATATGACTCAGGCGGGCCAGTCAGGGCCGACGTTCCCTGATTGGTTCAGGGGTGGGCATGTGACTAAGCCTGGCCAATCAGATCAAGCCTTGGACTATCGCTGAGCATGCTGGGGCAAAGACTGCTGCACAGAAGCAGCCGCCTCCGGAGCTGGTAGTTGCCACGCGAAGCGTGGTTCTGCGCAACCCCGAGGAGCGGCAGCCAAGTGATGGAGCCAGAGCAATGGGGCCTGGCCGCATGCTTTGATCCCTGGGTCCAAGCCTGCCGGACACGGCACTTTCTGGTTATGTGGAAAAGTTTCTTTCTTTTTTTTTTTTTTTTCTTCTGTGCCTGAAGGAAGGCAACAGAAAGAGTCTAATGGCACGTGCTTCCAGAAGAAGAAGTACTTGGATTGGAGGGACCGATGGATCCGGTAGTCAGGAGATGGGGGCGGGGTGCTGTGCGAAAGCGGGGAGATCTGTGCGATGACTTGAGAGCAGGGAGCTTTAAACAGGCAGAATCAGCTCACCAGTAAACCACACAGGAAATGAAAGCAGGAGGTGAACACCTCCATTTTAAATTTTATTTCTTTTGATTTCCTGTAATAAAAATTTTCAACCACTGAAGCACTGGAAGAATAGTTTGATTAACTCATTACCTAGATTCAATAAGTGTCAGCCTTTCGTCTTATTTACAGTTAACTTTTTTTGTTCAACCACTTCAAAAGAAGGTGCAGACATCATGACTAGAGGGGGAACTTTCACAGCTCACTGTGAATCCCTCCTCCAGCCTCAAGAATTGACTTGTGGTCTGCACTTAGATGAGGTTCTGTGTGTGCTCTTAAACTGACCGAAGGCCGCCCCTCGGCCTGCTGTCCTTAGCTATCCTGGCACAACTTGAAATGTATGGGCTGTAGCTCTGCTGGAGAATGCAAGTGGCCTCTTACCTTCACAGGCCCACGGGACCAGCCCCATGGGAGCAGTGGCTCCTCTGCTGAAATCCCCTGGGACTAGAACCTGCCCCATGCGCAGTGATCAGGGGTATGGAGAGCTGTATGAAGTACTGCTGTGCTTCCTGTTCCACATCCTTTCTAAGTCAGCTAGGTGCTGTGTGAGCATTGTGTAGTGTGACTTTGTCAGCCCTAAACCAAACCCACTGCTGAGATCTTGCGTGAGTTTCACCTCTAAGTACTTAGGCATGCGCCTCTTAAACCTAAGGATATCCTACACAACGAAAGAGGCATTATCACATGCAAGAAAATTTAAAATTCTATAATGCCACCTCACATCCAGTCTATTTTCAAGTTTCCTCAGCTGTCCCCTAAGTATTCATTGTAGCTGCTGTTTAAACATAAGGATCCAATGGAAGATTGTTGGCAAAGATTCTCTCCTTGACCAAACTTCACTCTGGCTCCTCTGAGTCCAACTTGGCCCCGTCCTTGGGCATATCCTCCACGAGCCCAGTTTTAGCAAGAATCCTGCTAAGTCAGTTTGGCCAGAATTTCCCCCCTTGATATCTGATCATCCTGGATATCTGACCAAACTCCTCATCCTCCACTGCCCCCAAGTGATGACTGATCACCCTGGCTTGCCTTCAGCAAAAGTCTTGTTTAGCCAGAATCCCCCCTTATCCCTGATGTTTCCTTAATAATTTTCCATTCACTGACCCCACCTCTGTTGTATTCCCGTGTTTCCTCCTCGTATTCAGAGCTGAGCCCAGTCTTATCACGAGGCCCCTTTTCCCCTGTCGACTTAAAGAAATTGCACAACGTGAGAGTTGTGAGTTAAGTTGAATTTGGGGCAAAATGAGGGCTGCAGCCCGGGAGACAGCACTTCAGAGAGCTCTGAGAAACTGCTCCAAAGAGGCAGCAGGGAAGGTCAGGATATATGTGATTTGGGCAAAGGGGGAAGTACACGCAGTCGAGCACATATTATTTTGCAGCAGGTTTCTGCTAGTCAGTCACGAGGAGCAGTCGTCACCATGAAGGATTTTAGTGCTTTTCTAGATATGAGGAAATACAAGAACTGGGCTCATAAAATCAGCTCCTGAAAATATTTAACTCTCTGAAGACCTGTTCTGCCAGTTTTTCCCAGAGCATAGAGGACCTCATTTCAGCTCTCCACCTTGAACTCCTTTCAGGGGGGGTGTTGCAAATCAGCAGCTGCAGAGCACATGATGTAATCCTTGTAGATTACCGATGGCAAGTGCCAGTGGTGAGTGCCAATCGTAGTTGACATCCCTTATTGCAATAGTTAAGTAAAACCTGCTTTTACAACTTTAACTACCGGCAGGCTCTGGATTTCTTTGACGTTGTGAGACTGGAGATTTTTATGGACCAAACCCTAAAGCGGTGTAAATTACTTCTGCCCACATTCCATTGTCCAGAACACTGTCACACGGTCCCACTAGAAGGAAACTGGGACAGGTAATTCATCTGCGTGCGGCATTGCTTTTACTGCAGGAAGAGCATATCACAGTGGTAAACGTTAACGGCTTTTGCTGGTTGCTCTCCTAGTACCCATTTTCCCCTCCTACTATTACCCCAATTTTTGTATCCTGAGGGAAATTGACACCGCCTTTGAGCATGGCTGGCAGAGGGGACGTGAGTTCAGACTAGACTCCAAGGTTGGCAGTTGGAAGCCATTACAGGTACTTATGCAAATCAATGACATGGTGAAAGTATACTTTTTAAAAAGGAACTCATCGAGATTCACGCATAAAATGCCCTTTCAGCCTGGGGCAGGTTACCTTCATCTCACGCAAACAGGCAGCCCCAACAGAGAGATTCTGTGACTCCCCACCCCTACCCCAGCTGAGTCAGGCGTTCACACTGGCTTGAAGGGCAGGTGTATGAATCAGAAATGATCTGACGGATGAAGAGGTTAAAAGTGGGGGAGGGAGAGGAACTTCTGATGATCCACCACTTCCTGGCTCTGTGACCTCAGGCAAGTGACTCCCCCGCCCCCCCCAGATGTGGTTGCACAAGACCTAACAGACAAGACAGCTGTCTTGGGTGGGGTCTGCTTCACAGAGAGTTGCCTGTGGGTTTCTCTCTCAGAGGAAAGTGGTGGAGGATTGCGTTATTATTCACAAGCATGCACTGCCACTTTCTGCTGGAGACCTCTCCGTCCCTGCTCCATTAACAGCACTCTTGGTCACCTGCCTTCCTCTGGCCAATGGATGCGTTAAAGAAAAAAATGATTCATCCTGACCCCTGTTAAAGACTGGTAAGGCAGGCTTTATTCAAGAGGGGTCATCGGGATAAGTGGGGATTTGCAGTGGGGAAGAGGGATTGGGCTCGCCGCTGAGCACGACGAGGTAAAGTGGGAATTTATAACCTAGGAGCAGAGTGGAGTCCGTGGATGGAAAATTGATAAAAGGAAACAGGGGTAAGGGATGATTCTGGCTAAACAAGATCTTTGCTGGAGAGAGGTCAGGGAGATGGCGCATCACCTGGGGTTGGCGGAAGATGAAGAACTGGATTAGATACGGAGGGTGATCAGGTAACAGAGGATGGGGGATTCTGGCTAAACTGACTTAGCAAGACTCTTGCTAAAACTGGACAACGCAGAGATGGACACTGAAGTCTAAAAGTCGAAGGCTAGTTGAAAAAGAACTTAGAGGAGCCTTAGCAGAGTCTGGTCAAGGAGAGAATCTTTGTCAGATGCGAGCAAAAGTGACATGTGTCACTTCCCAGCAGAAGCTTTACTGGTTGATGCGTAACTAGCAACAGTTCTCTCTTTTTCCTCTGCTGTGCCGGGGACCGTGCCCCACACAGGGGCTGCTCCTTCAGGCTGGGGCATCAAGTGTGAGTGATGTGGATCAGAGCTCCCAGGTGACCCACGATGGACTCATAGTACGTGAAAGGACTCTTTGTTGGTAGAAGCCTAGTGGTTTGGGGCTCATTTGTTACTGCAGCAGAACCGAGCCTCTCCTGACCTACAGAGAAATCTTTATTTCCATTCCAGTGGTGCTTCCCAGACAGGACAGTCCTCCTGTCGGCAGCTCTGACCAGCTTCCTGAGGGACAGAACCTGTTTCCCTGCAGCCTCTGCCTTGGCCCCAGCTCCAGCCTTGGCCATGAACGGGGCCCAGCTGCTCCCTACCATGGTACCACCCTGCAATGATTTACAGGTGAAGGAGCCTCTGCAGGGTCCACACTCTCAGCTTCCAGGAAGAGCTCCCACTTTGTCTGGCACGCTCTTTTGGCACCAAGTCAGGACTTATGACTGTTTCAAGGGCCTTCATTTATATTTGACATCTAAAAATTTATTTTGTTACATCCAAAAAATTTTTTTAAAACCTGTAAAACCAAGATTAATAAATGTTTAATTAAATGCCTACAAAATATAACATTATAGTCAATTTCTTCGTCATTAAATCTCGTGTTCATAAAACTTTCAGGACAGCAGAAAACATGTAGATTCTCTCATTTTGCAAGAATTCCCCACAAAGTAAGATGAAAGCTGATTGCTCAGAAACTACAGTCAATCATAAGTTGAGTGAACCACTTGTGCCAAATATTTTCAGAAGCAAAACCATAAAAATCCTTTCAAATTTTATTTTTTAGCAAAGGATTATATTTTCTGTGATATGTGGGTGCCTTTTTGTATATTCAATAGGGGATATGGAGTGAGCCTCCAAAGGCAAAGCCTTGAAAGAGGGTCTTTTGTATGTTTGTTTGTTTTTTGCTTTTTGTTTTTTGTTTTTGTTTTTTCGGTTTACTGCAGCACTTTTCTTCACAATGATGCGTTGCTGGGGCCTAATGTTCTCACGTGACAATATAAAACCAAAATTTCTCGTCACCTCTTAAGGAACTGAGAATTGTGTACAAAAATCTTACATAAATTAAAAGGACGAATAAATGTACAGGTGTAAATGCAAACCATTTTCTAACTCAAGGCTAGTAACAACCCACAGTGTACTGGCAGGAAAACATCAAGTAAGAAAGGAAAGCAGGTCCTAAGGCTTGGACCTTCCCAGACTCTGTCAGGCCGGCAAGACAGAAATGACAGGTGGTTCAGGACTCTTGCCAGCCTCTAGAGAAATCCTGGAATAGGCAGTTCTGACATGTGAATACCCTGCACAGATCGGGAGATTCATAGTCTCACAGATTCTCATCCAGCCAACGATTTCTCTTCCATAAACATTTTCTCACCTCAGCCACGAAGTGACAGAGCCGCCTGTAACTAGGGGTTTAGATCAAAGTTATGCACAGGGTAGTAAACATACACCAGCGCAAGAATTGAATACAAGGTCAAAATCAGCAGCAAGTTCTACAATCTCAGATATAAGCTTCAAGGACAATTTTCGAAGGTTTATTCCAGTTTCATGAGGCTGGCACGACGTGTGTACACTTGCCAGGGCAAATTTATACTTCTGAATGAACTCATGCAGCAAATGCTGTGCATCTGCTTGCAGTCTGTTTAGAAGCATTTGTGGTGGACGATGGAGAGGCCGGGTCCTTCTGGCTGACCCACATCTGCTGGAAGGTGGACTGAGAGGCCAGGGTGAAGCCCGATCCCCACCAAGTACTTGTGTTTGGGAGGAGTGAGCATCTTTTTTTTTTTTTTTTTTTTTGGCTGTGCCACACGGCATGTGGGATCTTAGTTCCTGCACCAGGCATCAAGCCCAGGCCCCCTGCATTGGGAGCGTGGAGTCTTAGCCACTGGACAACCAGGGAGGTCCTGGGAGTGAGAATCTTGATCTTCATCCTGCTGGCAGCCAGGGCCCTGATCTCCCTCTGCATCCTGCCCAGGATACCGGGGTACACGGTAGTCCCACCAGACAGCACCATGAAGGCGGACAGGTCCTTCTGGATGTGGACGTTACCCTTGATGATGGAGTGGAAGGTGGTCTCATGGATGCTACAGGACCCCAAACCCAGGATGGAGGGATGGAAAAGCGCCTCTGGACACAGAACCCGCTCCTTGTCGATGGTGAGCACCTGACCGTAGGGTGGCTCGCAGCTCTTCTCGGGGAGGAGGAGGAAGTGGTGGCATCTCCTGCTCCAAGTCCACTGCCACGAGTAGAGCTGCTCCTTGATGTCACACGTGATTTCCCTCTCAGCCATGGTGGTGAAGCTGTAGCCAGGCACCATGAGGTCCCAGCCAGCCAGGTCCAGACGCAGGAAGGCTGGGGCAGGGCGTAAACCCACGGAGATGGGCACCATGTGGGTGACCCACCCCCCGGGTCCACAACAATACCAGAGGTGCAGCTAGAGGCATCGCACAGGGACGGCACGGCCTGGATGGCCACTTATATGGCGTGTTGAATGTCTCGAACAGGATCTGGGTCATGTCACGGCTGGCCTTGGGCTTGTGGTGGCAGCCCGCTCAGCCAGCATCACCGGGTGGTCCTTGGGGGCCACTCCAGCTCGCTATAGAAGGTGTGGCACTAGGTGACCCTTGTGTCCTCTCAGTTGCTGTTGATGCTGTGCTCCACGGGGCACTTGAGGGTCAGGATGCCCCGCCTGCTCTGGGCCCCTTCCCCCACCGTAGCTATCCTTCTACTCCACGCCCACCATGACGCCCCGGTGTCGGGGACGACAGACCACGGACTGGAACACGGCCGGGGGGGGCGTCATCCCCAGCACAGCCAGCTTTGCACGTGCCAGAGTCGTTATGGATGACCAGCGGGCGATCCTTCTTCCATTGCGGTGCGCGGAGAGTGGGAAGAAGTGCGAGAGGCGGGAGGACACGCCAGCGACCGCAAGGAGGTGGTGACGCTGCTAGTGGCCCTTTGTGGGATGCGGTCGGGTCCCCGCCCTGCCTGTGATGGAGATGGCTAGTACCTCCCCAACATCCCGTCGTCCTTCATCCTTAGCGGTCCTAGATAGTGGTTCCCAAAGTGTGACCGCTGCACAGCGGCCTCGTCATCCATGGGAACGTGTTAGAAACACAGTTTCTCAGATTCCACCACAGCCTTACTGAGTCAGAAACTCTGGGGTTGGGCCCAGCACTCTGAGTTTTAACAATCCCTCCGGTTGATTAGGACATCCGCTCAAGTTTAAGAACCACTGCCAAGGGACTTCCCTGGTGGTCCAGTGGCTAAGACTCCAGGTTCCCAGTGCAGGGGGCCTGGGTTCAATCCCTGGTCAGGGAACTAGATCCCACATGTCACAACTAAGAGTTCTCATGCCACAAGGAAGATCAAAGATCCTGCATGTCGCAACTAAGATCCAGTGCAGCCAAATAAAAATAAATAAATACTAAAAAAAAAAAAAAAAGAACCACTGCCAATACTCTCTGAGAGCCACAATGAATTCAGCAAAAGACTTCATTTCCCAGCATTTCCTCTGCTGCTAGGTGAGGCCATGGGGCTAAATGTGGACAAAATATGTGTTGGAACTTCCGGGAAGTGTCCTTAAAAGGAAGAGGCACTTCTTTGGACTTCTCCTCCAGCTGCTGACCTGGAATGCAGTTGTAATGGCTGGAGCTCTAGCAGCCATTCTGAATCACGAGAGTGAAGCTTAATCTTTAGGGATGGTGGAGTGGTGAGCTAATAACAGCCTGAGTCCCTGGGACCCTGTGAAGCTACCATATATGAGAGATAAATAAACTTCTGTCTTACATAAACCACTGTTACTTAGTTTTCTGTTACATGCGGCTGTGTTCTAACTGATGCACCACCGTGATTGCCTTCCTAGGATCAAAGGCTGAATCAGCAGGAGCCCCTGTTCTGGCTCTTCTGAGTTCTAAAGTCTGGCCCATGCCTGCCTCCTCACCCTCCTCCTGGGTTCATACTTGTTCCCTCACCCTCCTGCTGGACAGTGGGCTGAGGAGGCGATTACTGCACTGTCCCTCCGTGCCCCTGACTCTGGGTCCGTTACATTCCAGCCTCTTCTCAGCTAAGTCTTCCCTCTCCTGCCCCCATCCATCGCCTCGCCATGGGTGGCCTGGCTGGCGGGTTATGCCTCTAAGTGCCCAAAGAGAAGTGAAAGTCACATGTCAGGGAAGCGGGTGGGATGAGGAAGCTTCGCAGAGCTGGGTGTCAGTGGGGTCAGGATTCAGCAAGCAGAGCTGGGAGGGGAAGAGCATGAACAAGACAGCAGAGGTGAAGACACGGAGGCCTGAACACGGTCCGGGGTGAGGGACGGGCAGGGGAAGTGGTGCTTGGAGGGAAAGAGGCAGGAAATGAGTGCGGACAGCGTACAGGACAGAGGATCTGCACTCAGGGCCAGGCCGGTTGCTACCAATAAACTTTACGGAGGTGTAATCTACATAAAGCACAATGTAATCGCTGTACAGACCACTGTCGTGCTACAGGACACAATAGAACTTTTCCGTCTTTGTGAACAGTTCCTTCTTGTCCCTTTGCAGGCCTCCCTCACCTGCCTCCTGTCCCCTTAGATTAGTTTCCCGGGAATTCCCTACGAAAGGAATCACACAGTCTGAAGTCTTTCTTGTCTTGCCTTCTTTCACTCACACAACGTTTTTGAGACGCATCCAGGAGCAGGATTCCAGTTTATCCATTCCCCAGCTGAGGGGTGTGTGGGTTGCTTCCAGTTTGGGGAGACTCTGTACAAAGCTGCTGTGAATATTCATGTGCAAGGCTTTTGGATGGACATTCATTTTCATTTCTCTTGGGTGAATACCTGGAAAAGGGATGGCTGGGTCTTATGGGAGTTCTATGTTAAACTTTATAAGAAACCACCAAACTGTTTTCCAGAGTGGTTGTACTGGCTTAGATCCCCGCCAGCAAAGTGTGAGAGTCCTAGGTCCTCTGTACCCGCATCAGGATTTGCTATTGTTAAACTGAATTTTAGCCATCTTCGTGCGCATTTAGTGATATAGCACTGTGGCTTTAATTCACATTTCTCTGAAGACTAATGATATTGAACATTTTTTCATGTGTTGTTTTTTGTGGTTTTTTTGCCACTCGTATATCTTCTTTATTTAAGCATCTGTCCACATCATCTGCCTATTTTGAAAACTGGATTATTTACTTTCTTACTCTTGATTTTCTTGAGGTGAAATTTGAATAACGTGTATTCCATCATGGCCCATTTTAAAGTGTACAATTCAGTGACATTTAGTACTTTCACGGTATTGTGCAACCAGCACCTCTGTCTAGTTTCAAGATATTTTCATCACCCCAAAATGAAAATCCACGGCCATTAAGCAATCACTCCCCATTTGCCCTCCTCCCAGCTCCTGGCAACCACCAATCTGCCTCTGTCTCTGTGGATTTACCTATCCTGGACGTTTCATGTCAATGGAATCATACAGTATGTGGCCTTTTGCGTCTGGCTTCTCTCACTGAGCTTCATGTTTCTGAGGTTCATCCATGCAGTGTCTTGTGTCGTAGTCTCTTCCTTTTTATGGATGAATAATATTCCCTTGTGTGGGGGCTTCCCTGGTGGCGCGGTGGTTCAGAGTCTGCCTGCCAATGCAGGGGACATGGGTTCAAGCCCTGGTCCGGGAAGATCCCACATGCCGCGGGGCAACTAAGCCCGTGTACCACAACTACTGAGCCTGCGCTCTAGAGCCCGCAAGCCACAACTACTGAGCCCACGTGCCACAACTACTGAAGCACACGTGCCTAGAGCCCGTGCTCTGCAACAAGAGAAGCCACGACAATGAGAAGCCCGCACACCGCAACGAAGAGTAGCCCCTGCTCACCGCAACTAAAGAAAGCCCGCGCATAGCAACGAAGACCCAACACAGCCAAAAATAAAAACAAATATAAATAATTAAATTTATTTTTTAAAAAAATTCCCTTGTGTGTAGACACCACACTTGTTTATCCTTTCATCTGTTGATGGACATTTGGGTTTTCTCCACCTTTGGTTATTATGAATAATACTGCTTTTCACGTGTGTATACAAGTATTTGTTTGAGCATCTGTTTTCAGTCCTTTTCGGTAGATGTTCAGGAGCACAACCGATGAGTCACATGGCAGCTCTATATTTGACTTTTTGAGGAACTGCCGAGCTGTTTCTGAGTGGCTGTATCATTTTACATCGCCACCAGCAATGTAGGAGGGTTCCAATTTCTCCACAACCTCACCAATACTTGTTATCTTTTTTTTATAAATTTATTTATTTAGTTAGTTAGTTAGTTAGTTTTGGCTGTGTTGGGTCTTCATTGTGGTGCGCGGGCTTCTCATTGTGGTGGTTTCTCTTGTTGAAGAGCACGGGCTCTAGGCGCGCGGCTTCATTTGTTGTGGCTCGCGGGCTCTAGAGCGCAGGCTCAGTAGTTGTGGCTCACGGGCTTAGCTGCTCCGCAGCATGTGGGATCTTCCCAGACCAGGGATCGAACCCGTGTCCCCTGCATTGGCAGGCAGATTCTTAACCACTGCGCCACCAGGGAAGTCCTTTCTTGTTTTTCTAAAATACTTTCATTAAGGCCAACCTAGCAGGTGTGAAGTGAACCTTAGTATTGATTTTTAAGGGTGCTTATATGGTCCAGATGTAAGTCCTTTGTCAGATATACATATTGTAAATACTTCCTCTCAGTCTGTGCCTTTTGATGATAGGCAGGGTTTTGTTTGTTTTTTAATTGAATGTATTTAATCCTTACAAAGACTCTGCACTATTTTATTTCATTCTGACACACATCAGACTTATTGCACCCTGTTTTAAGTAAGAGGTATGTGAAAAAGTGGCACATAAATGAAATCTAAATGAGTTAGCCCTCCATGGGTGGGCATTTATACAACTGTAATATACTATCTAAATGGGAAAGATTCCAGGGTGTGTGAGACATCCATGTGAATACTGAGTCACATCTGTGTAAGGGTGAGTGTGCGACTTATGATTGGGTGTGCCATCCATGTGGGGGACCTTTGAGCGTGTGTGACGTCTGTGTGTATGTGTGACATTGGAGTCCTTCATCATAGATTGGAAAGGACCCTGGACCAGCCCGGACTTCTCCCCCACTGAGGCCATAAGCATCCAGTTCCAGATAAGCCTGCAAGTGAGGGCCCATCACATGGGTGGAGCTTGTCTCAGAATAAAGCTGTGGAAGGGAAGAAGGAAGACAGAGCTTCACGATGGAGAAAGACAAAACCCTGGGGTCGTGGAGCCCAGGATCCAGCCATACCTGAACCTTCACCCTGGGCCTCTGAGTTACATAAACCGATGAGTCCCTGCTCCTTTATTTGTAGCTGGTGTGAATCGGGTTTCATTGCAAGAGTCCTGACTAATATAAACACTTATGATGGGATGCGAATGCGGAAAAACTTCTTTCTGTTTGCTGCCACCTCCACCAAATACAGAATATGAATGAGTGGCAAGAGCCCAGGAAGAAGTGAAGGAGGTGGCCAGCTTCACTCCTGGGAGGGAGGCACCAGGAAGTGAGGGCACCAAGGCAGGTGTAGCACCACCAGGTGGGCCCCCCTCCCTCCGTTTCCTTTGGAGGGGCTTCTAGTGAAGGGGGAGGAGAAGTTGCCAGCAGGATGTTGGCAAAGGGGGTCTCCAGTTGGTGCAGTGGCAGGGCAGGTGGGGGAGGGGGTCAGGAGGCCCTAAGACGCAGCTCAGGATGCCCCTCCCTGGACCTAGAGGGAGGGACCCAGAGGGCTGAGCCTGAGAAATAGGGTTTGGGGAGTGTTTGCTGTGACTCCAGGCTGGGAGGGACCCAGTGGAGTTGAGTTGGGAGGTGGCGTGTGGCGGATCATCAGCCTTCAACTCTGCACTTTCCATCACGGGAGTAATTTCTTAAAACGGTCCCGGCAGCTAGGGTGCTGCTGTGGCTCAGCTCAGTGCCAGCCACGTGCTGCGGGGACCAGCTGCAGAGAGCGGGAGGCCAGCAAGAGGCTCGGGTCCCAGGCCTGGGCCGGGCATGGCCAGCAGGAGGAGGCCGCTACAGCCTCACTGCCAGGCTCCGAACACACACTGTCCCACCCCGTCCTCTCAACTGTGCCTGTTTACAGATGAGAAAATGGAAGGCTGGAGAGGAGAAGTGACTTCTAAGGTCCTATGGCTGAAAACGATCATGATAATATGCAATATTATCATGATCTGTGTAATGATAATAAGTCATATATAGTGATAATAGTAATATCATTCATATACTTACAAAATGTACATTCTATATTTATGTATAGAGATCTCACCTATACGGCACAGTTTCTTGGGCACTGAAGCAGACGCTTTGCTATAACCATGTGGTGGATCGCCTCCCGAGGTGGGTGCCCTGTTGTCTCTGCTGTAGCCCGGCTCTAACTGGGCCAGGCATGCACTAAGTTCTCAATATTTGCTGAGTGAGTGAATGGAGATGAAGTTCAGCTAGCAAGGTGGCCAGGGCAGCTACAGGCAGCTGGACGTGGAGAAATAATTGTAAATGCCCAGGAAACATTGACCATCCACTCGGCCAAGTGAAAGAATGGCTTAGTGCCTGGTGTCGACGGGGATGAGGCGAAAAGGGCACTCTTCACCTTTCTGGCAAGAATGTAAATTGGTACAAAATTTCTGGGGAACAAAATTGTAAAAGGGCATATCCTTTGACCAAGCAAGTTCACTTCTAGAAATTTAATGAGAGAAAATACTTAAATTTTTTTAAATGTATATTTTTACCAAAGTATAGTTGATTTACAATATTGTGTTAATTTCTGTCGTACAACAGTGACTCAGATATATATATATATATATATATATATATATATATATATATATATATATACACATTCTTTTTCATATTCTTTTCCATTATGGTTTACCCCAGGATATTGAATACAGTTCCCTGTGCTATACAGTAGGACCTTGTTGTTTATCCATCCTATATATGATAGTTTGCCTTTGCTAATCCCAAACTCCCACTCCATCCCTCCCCCACCCCCTCTCCCCCTTGGCAACCGCAAGTTTGTTCTCTATGCCTGTGAGTCTATTTCATAGATAGGTTCATTTGTGCCGTATTTTAGATTCCACATGTAAGTGATATCATATGGTATTTGTCTTTGAGAGAAAATACTTGAGCAAAGGTGCAAAGAGAGGTGTGTATATTAGTAAAAAGTGCCCAGAATTGGAGATGGGTTAAAAACGTCACGGTCCCTCCATATCACAACGGCTCACAGTAAGTGTGGCTGCAGTGAGAGGTTAGCACCTGTGTGCCAGGTGACAGCTCATTTGGATATCACCACAACCCCTGTAACCCTGTAAGGTGGAATGACCAACCCTGTGGTCATTCCCATCTCATAGGTGAGGAAGCCAGTGCAGAGGGGTAAAGAAGGTCACACACCCAGTGAGTAGAGGAAAAGGAATTTGGATACAGGCCGTCTGGTTCCTAAGTCTCTGCTCTTTACTCCATGGCACATGCGACGATGACATTGACCTAATTCATTAACATGAACCGTGTCCACAATAAATTGTTAAGTGGAGGGGCTTCCCTGCTGGCGCAGTGGTTAAGAATCTGCCTGCCAATGCACAGGAAATGGGTTCGAGCCCTGGTCCGGGAAGATCCCACATGCTTCGGAGCAGCTAAGCCCTATGCGCCACAACTACTGAGCCTGCGCTCTAGAGCCCGCGAGCCACAACTACTGAGCCTGTGCTCTAGAGCCCGTGAGCCACAGTGACTGAGCCCGCGTGCCACACCTACTGAAGCCCACGTGCCTAGAGCCCGTGCTCTGCAACAGAAGCCACCGCAATGAGAAGCCCGAGCACAGCAAGGAAGAGTAGCCCCCGCTCGCCTCAACTAGAGAAAGCCCATGCGCAGCAACGAAGACCCAACACAACCAAAAGTAAATAAATTAATATATTAATTAAAAAATAATAAATTGTTAAGTGGAATAGGGAGGTTAAAAAAAAGTCAAGTGCTTATCTCTCCATGGTGAGATAATGGCAAATATCTTTTAAATTTTTTCTTCATGTTTGTTTGAATTTTTTATAACATGTAAATATTACTCATCATGGAAAGATAATGAAGCTTTTCTCATGGGGGGTGGGTTAAAAAAGGAGAAAATCTGGAGGATGAGGGAAAGAACACAATGTGGGAAACTTCCCAATTTCCCTGTCTAGTGACCAGGCCCCTGGCCTCTGCACCCTCCGATGGCCAGACAAGCTGCCATCCTCCTCTGCTTGCAGGAAAACCAAAGCCTTGTTTATTCATTCCTGATGGCCAGAGACACGAAGGCGGAGAGGCAGCTGCAAAACTCACTGATTCCACAGAAAAGTCATTCCCACCCAGAATCTCCACGCGGCTGCTGATCTTAGTGCCCATTTTTCAGATGGGGAAACTGAAGCTCAGAGAGGTGCCTTCACCTCTCTGGCTGAGGTCATTTCTGCAAAGAGGAGGCTGGACACAGACTGGGGGTTTCTGGCTTACCACTCCACTAAAAACCTTTATAAAACTATAGCAAAGATGCTTTTCCTTCCTTTAAAAAAATGTTGAAGGGAAATGTCTTAGGATCAGGTGTCTTGATTCATATTCTATGTGCAGCAGTTTGGCCCTTGAATATGGTCAATGATGTGGTACAGGCAAACTGAGCACTTCCATAATATGCAGACTCTGCAAACCTCCAAGTGGGCAAGCGATTATCAAGCTTAGCAATAGGCTAACCAAAACCGCATTAGAGTGAAACTGACCCCAGTCTTTAGATTCTGGTTTTGCCCCTTTCTTGCTCATTACCTATAGATGTGTATCAAGATATCTCCAAACTCAGCACCTTAATACAAATATTTATTATTATCTCTCAATTTTCTGTGGTTTGATTGGGCTCAGCTGGGTGGCTCTCATTTGAGGTCTCTCACAGAGTTGCAGTCAGGTAGTGACTGGGGCTGCAGCCACTGGTGGGTCATCTGGGCTGGATGTCCACCATGGCTCACTCCCATGGCCTAAACCCCAAGGATAAAGAGGAAGGGAGATGAGACATCAGCCTATGGAGGATTTCAGAAGAGTCTTTGGAGAATTGGAAGTGGATGGAGAAGTGGTATCTGGTGTAATAGAGCAAGGGAAACTGTAAGCTAAGTGCCTGCAACGAGGAGAAACTGATTGATTGAGAAACTAACAATTTCATTGCCAAATGCTGGGAGCATGGTATGTGCGAGCTAGCTCATACTGGCTCAGCAGAGACGATTTTTAAATTATCAGGAATATTGTCCCTGCGTGGTGCAAATACTATACAATTCTGTGCTACTGCCCTCCTCCTTTCCATCGGGGGGAGGGTAATTCTGAGATCACCCATGGTACCGACATTTCTTGAGTACCACACTGTGCCAGGTACCGTGCTGGGTACCTGCAAACAGGGATCAGCAAAAGAGACAAAGGACCTGCCCGTACGGGCTTATAGTCTATAGGGGCTGGGGTGGGGATATTTATAAAATGACCATCCACATAAATACATAATTAGCGATCATGATAAGCCTAACGAAGGAAAAGTACTTTTTTTTTTTTGAGAAGGGGGGTGGTTTAGAGAAGGCTTAAAAATGACAATTGTGCTTAGGTGTTTAAGTAGGAGTTAATGAGGGGAGAGGGCAGCAGGAGGAAGAGCATTCCTGGAGGCAGGAACAGCATGTGTACGTGCCCTATAGCTCAGGGATGGTGGAACAGGCTGGTGGGAAAGAACAATGAGAAGTAAGCAAGGGGACAACACGCAGACCCCTGGCTTCAGAGGGTGGAGGGAAGGAATTTACTGGCTCCGTAGCCCACTGCGGCGCGAGATTGCGTCTTCTGGGCTCCCATTGGCTCAGTGGCCTGTCCTTGGAGCGCATCAGCGAGCTGAGGGGGATGAGTGGCCCTGATTGGTCAGATCCAGTCACGTGCAACCTGGAGTGCTGGGTGGAGCTAACGCAGGTTGAAGCCAGGAGGTGGGGTGCGTGAGGGTTGGGTCTGTGCAGAAGCAGTGGGTGAAACCAAAGTCCACTTACCAAAGTAAGGGCATTCAGTTTTGTACCCGAATCTGCCTGTGGGCTCACGGGCCTTGTTCTTCACAGAGGTATGACCCCGTGAAGCTGTCAGGCAAAGGAAATGTCTTAAATGACTCCATTTGAGTCCGGCCGCTTCTAGCTGGCCGTGCCACCTCTCACGAACGATTTCAAGCCTCACTCTAGTGAAAAATCCAAAGCAGAACTGGAACTGCGATGTGGTATAGGGTCTAGCTTAGTGCAGACCGTGGTGCCAGACCGCCTGGATTGAAGTTCTTGTCCATGTTTGTTTGTCCTTAGGCAAGTTATTGATATTTAACGTCAGGGTGTCAGTTCCCACAACTATTAAAATGTAGATAATAATAACACCTACCTCATAGTTCTGTGAGGATTAAATAAGTTACAGTTAATATATGCTAAGCACTTGGCCTGACACATGGTAAGTGCTCCATACGTGTTTGCTATTATTATGTTTTATATATATATTAAATATACTTAAATATAAGGAATTCAGGCAAGCACCAATTCCTTACTTTGTGATAAAAGAAGAAAGGGCAACAAAGCAAATAATAGTAATAATAACAACTGAGGGTTTACTATGCACCAGGAACTGTTTTGGAAGCTCCGCAGGTGTTATTTTACTGAATCCTCACAACAACCCCTGAGATGGGTGCTACTATCATCTCCATTTTTCAGCTGAGGAAATTGAGGCTCAGGGAGGTGAAGTGACATTGCCCAAAGTTACAGGCCAGTAAAGACTTGAAGCCAGACTTTTGTAATTCCAGACATCAAGGTCCGCAGTCGCGGGCTTCCGTGGTGGCACAGTGGTTAAGAATCCGCCTGCCAATGCTGGGGACACGGGTTCGAGCCCTGGTCTGGGAAGAACCCACATGCCACGGAGCAACTAAGCCGGTGCGCCACAACCACTGAGCCTACGCTCTAGAGCCGGAGAGCCACAACTACTGAGCCAGCATACCTAGAGACCGTGCTCCGCAACAGAGAAGCCACCGCAATGAGAAGCCCGCGCACCACAAGGAAGAGTAGCCCCCACTCAGCGCAACTAGAGAAAGTCCCCGCGCAGCAACGAAGACCAAACGCAGCCGAAAATAAATAAATAAATTTGTTTTAAAAAAAAAAAAAGTCCGCACTCGGGTTCTCGAAGCTCAGCCCCACCCCTCCCCGCCCCTCTCCCCGCCCCTCTCCCCGCCCCTCGCTCAGCCTGGCCCCACCCCTCCAGTCAGCCCCGCCCCACCATGGACTCGCCCCGCCCATGGCCCCGCCCCTCGCCCGACTGCAGTATTCCAGCTAGACTCGAAGGCCCCGCCCCTCCCCTCTGTGGGCCCCTTCCCTGCCCCGCCCCTCACACGGATGGTCCCACCCGAGGCCCCGCCCCACGTGGCCCTGCCCCCTTGAACGGCCCCGCCCCCAGGCCTCGCAGTCGCTGCGCACGCAGTTCTCGGCCCGGAGTCGCCATTTTGCTCTTGGAGAGGCCGTCAGGGCACCGGCATTTTCCTCATTCGGCAGCGGAGGTTGCGGCGGGGCCGGGGCTGGGGTCGAGGCCAGGTAGGCGGGCGGGAGGCGGCGAAGGTGGTGGCGCGGCCGGCGGGCCGGCCCTGCGGGGCACAGGTGCAGGGGCGGGGGGCTCGGCGGGGACCCGGCCGCGCGCAGCCCTCAGCCCGGTCCGGTTCGCCGGGGTCCGCGGGCCGGGACCTGCGGCTGCGGGCGGAAGCCCAGCCTCACGCGCAGACTGACAGCCCTGGCGGTGCTGGGCTGGCCTTGCGGCGCGGGCCTTTCTGTTGCCCCGCGGAGCTTGAGTGAGGACAGGGATGTAGCTCTAAGGCTTTCTTCTGCTTTTAAATGGTTTCTAGCAGATACTGCACAGTGATGATACCGATTTCCCCCCCTTTTATTAATATTGACGCGGTTTGGGTGTTTAGCTTTTGCAAGGAATGGGAAATTCGGGATGGGGATTTGGGGGGTGAGAAAATGTGATTTATAATGTTTAAAACTGTACCATGCACAAATATGTGATTCACCCACATTATTGAACCCCACGAAGTCCTACCCTTCTTGTCCGTATTCCTATCCCGACCTCGTCTGTACCGTTATTACCCAGTCTGGGTTCGAGGAGATGCAGTTCTGCTCTTACTTAACGTAAGCACTTTCGTACAGTCCCGGATATTTACCGTTTTTATTGTATTGAATGTATATTCAGAGTTTTACTGAATTACCCCATTATGTAACTTTTGCATATGTTCAGTGTTCCTCCTCTTAGAAAAACCATGCAGTGACCGTCATTGAGCTTTTTCTTTCTTTCCGTAGGATAAATTCTCCAAAGGGGAAATACTGGATCAGAGTTACGTGTTCTTTCTTTGACACGTGATATAAATTGTTTTCCAAACAAGGCGTGTTTACTACGCACATATTTCTAAACCTGGGTGTTTGTCTGCCTCGCCCCCCGAAATGTGGGATGTCGGGTCACTCTCCGTGGTGTTGGGAGACAGGCTGAAGCTGAGCTGGTGTCTGCTGCTTCCGGGTGGGCAGCCTTGAGGAGGTGTCTTCATCTTCAAGCGTCACTTATCTCGTGTCTCAAAGGGGACTTGTAGTACCTGCTTTATTGAGTTGTCGTAAGAATTCACAGCCCTCAGAAAATGGTATTTAGCCGAAAGAAAACGTTCTGATGAAGAGACAGCCAGGTGCCTGGGGTCACAGAGGCCTGGAGGATTAATTACATATAGGCTTCACCCTTCTAATTCTCTTCAATACTGACCCCGAAAAAGCAAATTTTCTTTGAGTGAGGTACATCACTAATAAAAATAATAGTTCTTTATACTTTCTGACACCTTTTAGTTTGCAGACGTCTTTCAACTCCATGTGTTAATCATTGCAACTCAACGAGGTCAGGCTTTATTCAACAAACATTTGTTATTTGACAAACATTTGTTAAGCCTCTCCCTCTGCCAGGTACTATTCTAGGCCCTGGGTGTACAGCAGAGAACATAATAGTGGAAAAAATCTCTGCTGTCTTGGACCTTAAATTCTGGTGAGGGAAGCTGTTTTTAACCAAGCGTCTGTCTCTGCTGTCGAGAAGGGGAAGGCCAAGGACTCGTAGCTGGTAAGCAGGGGAGGCAAATCAGGTCTTCACACTGTGACTCCAGCCATCTTTAGATGGGAGGTATTCACACAGCAGACGCACTAGATGGAAAGCAGCACACTTTGATGCCAGCCTCCCTCATCTGAGATGTGCGTGAGTCGTTTTGAAATGACTGCCAGCGCTTGCAAAGCGAGGGCTCTTTCAGAGTGGTTTCCTTCATGAGACTTAACAGATTGCCCAGTCTCAAGCAAAGAGGAATATGATTTGCTTTTCGTAGGGTTCTGAGATTCTCTGAAAAGGCTGTGTTTTCATGTGTTGTATATAATTCTCACACATGCTAGAGTGAATTTAGGATAAATGTAAAAGCACCTGTAGCTTATGGGGGGGAAATGGGGATGTTCTCTTTACCCTCCATTTAGCACTATAGTCTTGTACTAGTGAGCCTTCTGCCAGCCCCATCCTGGTGATTATCTTGTTTACGAGGATAATCTTTAAAACTCTTAAAGCTTGGTAAAGAGCACAACTTGAACTTCCAATAGGAAAAGGAGAACTAAAACTAGCAATGGCCTGAGAACTAAAACTAGCAACTAGTTTTATTGTTTGACCGACTTGTGAGATGGGCAGTCACAGAGCATGTCTGTACTGATAACTGTTTCCAAAGGGACTCCCAGCCTGTGCCGTTTTGAGGTCTTAGGTTAGGTTTCCATTACTGAAACCTGGTATCTGGAGACTGAAACCCTAGAGACCGTAGTCAGTGATGAAGGACATTTAAACCATGACCATTAATGAAAGGTTCCAGGAAAAGAGAATACACAGAGGCAAGAGAGCCGTCTTGAGATAGGTCGAGGACTGCCCTGGGGAGAAGGAATTTGGGGTTTCCCGTAAATCTTCAAAGAAAGGACAAGGCCCAGGAGGGGGAGGCTGCTGGGAGAGGGATCTGCGTGTTCTAAGGAAGAATTTGGAATGGCTGGACCCTCAGGATGTGGCTGTTCAGGTATCTGGAGTGGCTCCTTGGTAGGAGTCCTAGAGATGGACTGAGTTACTTCCAAGATCTCTTCCTTCCCCTCAGATAGTTTGATTCTCAGTGTTCCACATCCTCTCAAGAACACTGCTGTCCTTTAAGAAGCTTCTTATTTGAAGGTTAGGGGATGTAAAAAGGTGGCCATCCCATGCATATTATGTACTCGTTCGGTAGATAACCGAAATATTAACAAGTTGACTCATCAGAGCTTCCATTCACCAAGCGTATCCTGTATGTGGGGCACTGTGTTAAGTGCTGTACAGGAACTAATCTTACAGTGACCCTGTACGGTCAGTATTCGCAGTTGCATGGATGAGGGGGTGGAAGCTGAGAGTGACTAATTTATGCGAGGCCTCACAGTGAGTTAAGGGGAACTAGGAGCTAAGATGCAAACCTGGGTTTGACTCCAAAGCCTGTATTCATAACTACCGGAGAATGAGTTTTATTTTTGTTGTGGTTTCCTTTTCCAGACTCTGTTCCTAAACACAGGCATAGAAGAGTTGAGAGGTGGTGTTAGAAGACACCTAGGATCTCCTCCGATTCTGAGTGTTGATGGTTAAATATTATTTCTTTCATTTGCACCAGTCACCCTGCCCCACGCTATGCTGTAAAGCTGGCTCGGCACACTTTTTCTGTAGAGGGCCAGGTAATATTTTAGGCTTTGCAGCCCATACTTAACTCTACCACTGCATCCACAGACAACTTGTAGACAGTGAGCATGGCTGTGTTCCAATACAGTTTTATTTACGGAAATAACCTGTTTTGGCCCGTGGGCTGTACTTTGCCGATCCCTGCTCCAAAGCCACTTTCCACGGTACACACCAGTGGTCCTTCTTGGTCTCCTTAGGGCTTTGGCCAGCTGTTCATACATTTCTGTTTGTAATTCATAGGCTTTAGGTCAAGTGCATTGGGATGGCCTGTGTTTCCCATTGAGGGATGCCTGTGGAGAGGAAATGTGCTCTCCTCACCTGCGTGGGAGACCATGAGTGACCCACCCTATGACCCACTGGCCCCCACTGGCAGTTACTGCAGAGAGAGACACACACATGCATAAGGAGGCCTCTTTGGGTTGGTGACCTGCTAAGTGTGGCGTGCCTGCACCAGGGAACACTGGCACCAGTTAAAAAGGACATGATGGGTCTATACTTTCTACCTGGGATCTTAAAATACATTGCTCTTTAAAAAAGCAGATTATAGGTAGATTTGTACGATGATCCCTTTTTATGTTAGAAATGAATTTTTATATGTATTTTTTATGGGGATCACATGTGTGAACGTGTAACAGCCTGATGGTGTCTCTTTCAAACTAATAATAAGAACTGTCAGGTCCAAGGACCTAGGTGGGAAGGAGCCTGGGATCGGAGCTAGTGACGTCAGCCTAAACTCTGATGTTTCAGTATTTTTTACAAGGAGAATGTATTTGTTTATTACTTGTGTAATTAAAAGTTCAGAATAACAAATAAGATAATTGGCTTCAGCCTTTTGCTCCCGTCCACCAGCCTTCCCAGAGCCACCCACGTAAACACATGACTGGGGAAATGCAGTGGGCTTGCTGGGAAGGCGCCTCCGTCCCCGAAGGCCTAGTGGACTGTTGCTCCTGCGTCTAAGCCATGCCTGCCTTTCTCCATAAGGACACTCGGCCCAGAGAGTGGGAGGAGGAGGAGAGCATGGAGGGCTCTGATGACCTCTAGGACAGGCTCTTTCTGTCTGTGCCCTGCTGCTGGTCAGTTGCGTGGCTGAGTCACTTTCCTTCAAGGTTATGGTCACCTGGTCGACCTTGTGTTCCAGTTGAGGAACAATGCAGATGACA
Organism: Balaenoptera physalus; assembly: GCF_965194825.1. NCBI lineage: Eukaryota > Metazoa > Chordata > Mammalia > Artiodactyla > Balaenopteridae > Balaenoptera > Balaenoptera physalus. The sequence goes on along the minus strand of NC_138901.1, from coordinate 64,005,401 downwards.
AGGTCAGGCTTAGACAGGACCTGGGGCAGCTGCAAGGCCGGGGGGAGGTTTCATGGTGAACAGGCATTACAGGGAAAGCTGGGCATGGACGGGTTTTTTATTCATTGTTTAAGGATCAGTCAGTCCTTGTCCTTGCTAATGGCTTTGCCATTTTTCTGTGTGTCAATCCAGGAGGAATTTTGTTGTCAGAGACTAAAAGGAGGTTGTCGTAATTGACTTTAAGCAGCAAACAGTAAAACACTGAGCTCTTCAGCTCCACCTTTCTTGTAAGTTTATCATTTATTCCCAGTGGTCATGAAAATAATTGAGTCATATGATAGCATCTTTCCATAAATTTGGAACCCTAAAACTCAAATAGACTTTCTATTTGTCTATAAACATGTTTAATATAAAAGACTCCATCATGGTAAAAACTAATGTCCTTCAGCTTAAGTCATTTGCTATTAAAAAATTTTCAGGTGTATTTCATATCATATGACAGTTCTTAATATATTTTGTATCTTTCCAGGCTCTGAGAATTGGAAAACCAAGAAGGTTTTGATGTTTTGTGTGGCGCCACCTGAATCAGAAGCCAAGATGAACATAACCAAAGGGGGTCTGGTGTTGTTTTCGGCAAATTCTAATTCATCATGTATGGAGCTTTCAAAGAAAATCGCTGAGTGAGTATAATCATAGTATTAAAATCTGTACTCATGATGTGGTGTTTTACATTTGATAAATGGATTGGCACTGATTGTTAAATTTGAAAGCAGATATTTTATAGTTAATCTGCTTATCATCTGTGTATTAAAGGCTCACCTTCTTGTAAACTGTTGTCACTCCTACACATTCATTCAGCAGACATTTATTGAGTGACTCCTGAGTGCCAGAGATTGTGTTAGGTGCTACGTATGTATAGAATTATTTGAGTATAAAGAACAATGAAGGGTATATGCTATATGAAGATAGTTTATAGATAACAGTTCAGTATAATTTTAGTTATTTATTAAATAAATATTGAGCCCCTGCTGTGTACCAGACCTTGATCTAGATACTGGGGAGTAACAGTGAACAAGCCAGTCAGAACCCTTCTTTAGTAGAGGGGCCAGGCAAGAAGCAAGTTAGCAAAACAAACAAACAGGATCACTTCAGATGGCGGTAAATGCTGCGGGGAGAACCGAGAGACAAGGGCATGTGCCTTTAAACCCTGGGGATGGAATGTGAATTGAGAAACCTGAATAGGCACCAAGTGAAGGTCTGGGGCAGAGCCCTCCAGGCAGAGGAAACAGCAGGAATGTGGCTGGAGGGCAGGGAGCCCAGGACAGGGTCGAGAGGCCGCCTTGGGTTGGCATAGGGTGGGGATGTGATGGGTTAGGTGACCGAACAATTCTATGTCCACTTTAAATCTCGTAATAGGAATACCTCTATTTTTAAAAATTTGTTTTATTTTTATCAATTTCTAAATCAGCCTTAATAGTAAAGATGTTGCATCTGTTCTATTACTTTTTCAGCGTTTTCCCTCTTTCTCTTCCCTAGGCGGCTGGGGGTGGAGATGGGCAAAGTGCAAGTTTACCAGGAGCCTGACAGAGGTGAGTGATCCTGTGTTTTCGTGACGGTGGCCTTTTTGTGGTACTCGCCGTGCTGGCCCAGTCCCTCATCCGCCATAGCTGAAACGGTCAGCCTCAGTGTCCAGTTAGTTCTGCCAGCAGGAAGACAGGCAGGCAAGGTGGGCGAGCGCGGTGTCCCCGCTCCCACTAACACCAGCTCGATAGAGAATTCTGGGGCAGTCACATCTAGGGGCTTAAAGTCTAGTCCTTAGACGTCATCCGATAACAACTGCGTGGGTGCGTGAACAAGCTGTCCAGCTGAAGAAAGCATTAGCTCAGCGCTTGGTTGAATCCGTCCCCTTAGGCGGGGTGCGTGTGCCCTGTGTAGCCACGGTATCGGCTGGTGGGTGTTCTTTACCCCAGCCTGCACTGCCTTGGGCTAGACTCCATGATGTCATGTCAGGAAGTGCTTTTCGCTAACTGATTTATGATGTTGCATAAACACCTCAGGTTGTGAAAATCACGTGTTATTTAGCTTTTGTACTTTGTGTAGAAATGGCGGATGTTTGAAATTATTCTAGCAGGAGTGACAGATGACCTGCATAGGCGTGAGAGTCAGACAACTTCTCCTTGGCAAGTTATTTTAGCTGTCTAAACTGCAAATAATTTGGGCTGTTCTGAGGATTAAGTGGGATAATTTGTGTGCCTAACACAGTTTTTGGCACATAGTAGGCACTCAGTAAATACTGGTTCCCTCTCCTTTTCCACTGCAGGATTTTGTCAAATACTTAAATATTAGAGAACTTACAAGACACTTGGATGAAAAGGCACAAATTTGCTCTTCCCCTATTTATTTCTCCATTACTGCCTCCTCTTCCCTATCTCCCAAGATCCCCCATGTGGCTTCAGTGGGAAACAAGTATAATTGAGGGAAATATGCAGGGAGTTGGGAGAAGATTTTGCTGCTAAAGGGAATTGGATGCAGTCCTTTGTCTAGTGTAGAAGCGGGGCTGAGGGAGGCTGGTGGCGGGAGACTCAGGAGGAGCCTGCCCGCCCCCCCCCCGGGTTCATGAACGAGGGGAAGGAAGGAGGGAACTAACGTCTGTAGAATCCTTACCATTACCAGGTACTGAGGAGCCGAGTTCAGGGGTGACGTTAGGAACGAGGCCCCAGAGGGAACAGAGTCGGGATTCAAAGCTCAATCTCCCTGTCTCTCAAGCTCGTTTTCTTTCCGTGGTACCACACTTTTTTGTAAACATGTACTCTATTTTTTCCAACATTTCTAATGAAAATGTTCAAACCTATAACAAATGTGAAAGAGTAGTGCCTTGAGTACCCATATGAACGAGTACCACCCGCATTCAGCAGGTGACACTTTGCTGTATGAATGTGTGTTTGTGGGACCATTTGGAACTGAGTTGCAGACATTGACACTTAACCCCTGAATACTTGACCATGTGTCTCCTAAGGAGGACTTTCTCCCATGTAGATACGCTACCATTGTCACATTAAAGAGATTAATGATAATTCTCTATCATCTAATAGCTAATGTACGTTCTAATTTTCCTAGTTGTCCTAGCTGGTTTTTGTTTTTGTTTTTATAAATTTATTTATTTTTTTAAAATTTTTGGCTGCGTTGGGTCTTTGTTGCGGTGCGTGGGCTTCTTATTGCAGTGGGTGGGCTTCTCATTGCGGTGGCTCCTCTTGTTGCGGAGCACAGACTCTAGGCACGTGGGCTCAGTAGTTGTGGCTTGCAGGCTCTAGAAGCACAGGCTCAGTAGTTGTGGCGCACGGGCTTAGTTGCTCCACGGCATGTGGGATCTTCCCGGACCAGGGCTCGAACCCATGTCCCCTGCATTGGCAGGCAGATTCTTAACCACTGAGCCACCAGGGAAGTCCCTTTTGTTTGTTTTTTAAACCAGGATTCTTGGTTCAAGTGATGTGTTTTTTATATCTCTTTATTCTCTTCTAGACTAGGGCAGTCCCTTCACCTTCTCTTTTTTTTTCCCACAGCACTGACTTTTTGAAGAGTTTGTCTTGTGGAATTTCCCACTCTGGATTTGCCTAATTGTTTCCCTGTGGCTGATCACAAGTTTTTTGAGAGTAGGGATACTGGGCCTTATTTATCTTTACTTTCACAATGTTATTCTAACATTTGTGCCTAACAGGTTCTTAATTGTTGCTGGTTGAATGAAGGAGTCTGTCATTTCCTGTAAGGGTACGGGGCTCAGAGCAGCCCAGCACTCGCTGTTTATGTACAGGAAGTGAGGAGGGGAGATTTACTTGTTTTGAGTGACAAGTGTGATTCCTTCTTAAGCATGTCGTATAACTTAACATGTTTAAAAGGTGTGATTAATCGAACTATGTTCGTTATCCTTCATAGAACTGAAAACCTAGTGAGTTTTGAAACAGGTCCAGTTTCCATATTTTACAACATTGGGGGATGCTGCAGGGTTTTCTGTGTGTATTTTTTAAAGTTATGTGCCTTGTTCACCCTTCTTCTCTTTTCCCCTTTTCCTGCCAGAAACAAGAGTACAAATTCAAGAGTCTGTGAGGGGGAAAGATGTTTTCATCATCCAAACTGTTTCAAAGTGAGTAACTTATCCAACAGAAATGTTGCTTTCTGGGCCTCTGTTTGGGCATGAATGTTTAGAATAATAAGAGTTGCCTAGACAGGGAGAGTTACGATTGTTTTAAAATTGGCATGATCTTACTCTGCTAATTTTTCTGACATAGCTGCTGACTTTTTTGTGTTCTTTCAGTGTTCTCAAGGGTGGGAATAACCAGGTTTGGGGGTGGAGGCGCTTAACGATAAAAGAGCCCATTACATTTGCTCTCAGTAGCCAGAATTTCATAAAATTTGTAGGGAAACTCTTCTAGTTCCAAAAAAGAAAACAGGCGGGAGGAGAGGTATTTGCTTACTTGGGGTTCTTAAAGCTTTTCCTGCAGATAATTTAAACGTACTGTCCTGTTGCATAAATTAAAGGAGCTGAGAAGGTAGACGGTGTGTTGAAGGCATGTGCGTTCCTGTCTCCTGTGACATTTGATAGCCGTGTGTTCTGGAAATTGTTGAGGTCACAAATGTGTACGCTGGGGATAGAAGATTCAGTGCAGTGAGAGTGTCTGCACCGCTCTTTGATCAAATGCCACTCTGTCCACAGGTGTCCCTGAAGGCCTCTATAGATGAAATTTTTAACTCAGTACAATTTTTAATAATGTCTAGAAATCGGTTTGTGTAGTGCAACATTTTTTAGCCTAGAGGTTCCAGAAATTGCTGCAAGCTAAATTTGTGGTTATATGTAAAATAAATACCAAAGAAAGGGAAGAAGAGCCAAATTTGGGGAGAATTTAGACTTGGAACACATGTACTTTCACCTAAATTTTGAACATCTCTGTCCTGGTCTTTGGTTCACGGGGATGAAATCTCGAAGCCATCTGACTCTTCTGGGAGGAGGAGCCGAAAGGGACCTGTCACTGCCTCCCATCGTCCTGGAGCGCAAGTGTGCGGGGCCTTTGCGGCGGGGCCTTTGCGGCGGGGCCCTGGCTTCATGTCTTGCCTCTGCTTAGGACCCTCAGCAGGGCTGGGCTGTGGGGACGAGAGCTGGTGCTGCCCCTGCTGCCGCTCTCTTTCCCGGGCCAGACGCCAGGCTGGTAGAGCGCTCTCCCTGCCCACGCCCTCATCAAGGAGGGGAAAGTGCAGAGCACAGAACAGCTGACTTCCTTCTGGCTCCCGGGTGTTTGCAGTACTTTTATACCTTTCGTTTCTTTCCATTCATTCATTCACTCATTCCTTTACGTTTATTTTTGGGCATTTCAATACTCTTTTCATTCTGCCCCTGCCTCTTGTCAGTTTCTTATTCCTCTAGCCAAAACCATTCCCTTAATTTTCTCTCTACGTGCCTCATTTTGGAGTGCTCCAGAATGTGCCGTAGGCTTGTCTTGTCCAGGTTGCAGAAAGCTTAGATATTGTGGTCTTCAAGAAACAGTTAACACTGAGATTTGGTGTTGTCAGATACACCTTGTACCTTGCCTTAGTGTAGACTGGTGGTAGGCACTAAAAGTATAAGAAAATTTTTAAATTAAGAAAATTCTGTCCATTAACTTAACTTTTCCTGTAATTCAGACAAGTTATTACTAGAATTTAGTGACGGAAAGCCTTGTACCAGCTCACAGAAAGATGGTGTTCCTGGGAGTATAGTTTGGGAACGTGGTGTAACTTCACACCCGCTGTTGGTCCCCCTGCTCTTACCCCTCACACAGAATGCTTTCTGAAAGGCTCCTTTAACTCTTCCCATGTCAGGCTTGTTGTCAGGTATCAACAGGGAACCTACTCACGCAAATGTTCCGTGTTTCCCTCACTCTTTCACGCAGTCGCTCATTCACAAACATTTATTGAATGTCTGTTACGTGCCAGCCGCTGTTTCAGGTGTGTGAGATGCGTGAAGGATTAAAATAGATCACAGATCCTTGTCCTCATGGAGCCTATATTCTAGGACATGCAGGCAACATAATGAATAAGTAGATTATCTAGTTTGTCAGAAGATGATGAGCGCTGTGGATAAAAACCAAAACAGCATGGCAAGGAGCCGGACGTGACGGTGGTGAAGGATGGAGAGAGGGCAGGCTGGGGAGGTGACATCTGACAAAAACTGGAAGAAGGTGCCAGCCGGCGACGAGGGCACTCCAGGCAGGGGCAGGGAGCCCTGAAGCGAAGGCCCTCAGGTGGGCGTGAGGCCTGGCGTGAGGGGAGGGCACGGAGGAGGAGTGGAGCGCAGAGCGGGGGTGGGGGCAGACCCTGAAGGGGCCTCGGGAGCCATTGTAGGGCCTTGGGCGTCTGCCGTGGGCAGAACGGGAAACCGTCGCTGGCTCCTGAGCAGAGTGCACGATCTGCCTTTGACTTGAAGCTCCAGCTGGACGCTGTGCAGAGCGTGGGCTGCAGAGGGACTGCCGGGGGCGGGCTGTCACTGTCACTGTCACTGTGGGGGTCGAGGCTTGGCCCCAGGGCAGCAGTGGAGTGGTGAGTTGCTGTCACTCTGGACAGGAGAGCAGTTAAGGGCGCCTCTGGGGGTTTCGTCCTGAGTAAACTGGAGGAGCAGAGCTGCCATCGACTGAGATGGCAGAGGTTTATGGCGAGGCAGGCTTTGCCGGTCAAAGAGCAGTTCAGTTTTGGGTACGTTTTGAGATGTCTTAACAGACTTTCTAGTGGCATTGTCAAGAAGCAGCTGGATTTGTTAGTCTGGACTTGAGAAGCCTGGGCTGGAGCTATAAATTTGAGTCTCCAGCATTTACAAAGCTCTGAAATTGGATGAGAAGCCCGAGCGAGGGATGAGGGAGGAGAGAGGAGAAGAGGACAAATGATCAGTTGTCAGGGCAGGAAGCCGGGGAGGAGAGGCACCAGCAGAGGAAACGAAGCGGGGCGGGAGGGGAGCGGTGGGCGAGTGATGGAGTGTGTCAGGGCGAGGACGGAGAGGGGGGGAGTGAGAACCCAGCGCTGGCCTTGGCCACGTGGAGGTCATCGGTGACCTGGATCGGAGCGTGTGTGGGAGAGGATGAGAGAGATGAGTTGGAAGCAAGTGTGGACAACCGTCTTGAGATGTGCTGCACAGGGGAGCCAAGAAATGGGGCAGTGGGGAAAGTGGCCTGAGCTGCTGTTAATGGGAGAAATGGCCCATGGGTATGAGCCGGGGAGAGTGACACACTGATGGGGTGGCCGGGGGGATAGCTGGAGCCCTGCTTCAGTGGGCGGGGGGGATGGGATCCCTGCGTCACGGGAGGGCTGATTTTAGAGTGACTTTGGTGTGGAAAGTTCGTCTCTGGCTGATGGCTCGGGGCAGGCAGACTTGGGGGCTGCGTGCGCATGTGGCGGTGGGGGCCCCGGGCTCTTTTCTGACGGTGCTTTTCTCAGTGGAAAAGGAAGTAGGGTCATCGGCTGAGAGGCAGCATGGGGCGACTAATGGAGGCCCTAGAAGAGAGGGATGTGGTTTCTTTTTTGTGTCTAGAGCCTGTCTCGGTCGAGGCGGGCGTGGCACATGGCCAACGCTTAGTTGGAGCCGAGAGGGGTCATCGTGTGTGTGACGTTTCTCCTTGCTGGTCTCTGTCCTTGGGTTCCAGGGATGTGAACACCAGCATCATGGAGCTCCTTATCATGGTGTACGCGTGTAAGACCTCCTGTGCCAAAGGCATCATCGGCGTGGTCCCCTACTTTCCTTACAGCAAACAGTGCAAGATGAGAAAGAGAGGCTCCATTGTTTCCAAACTGCTAGCTTCCATGATGTGCAAAGCTGGTAAGAAAGGCAGATACTTGATGGTTTACTGGGGCTCTGGGCGTTTTATTTTTACCTGAGAAATTGTAAGGCATTGTCTTAACTAAATTAGAATGTTGAACAGAGTAGAAATAGTGATACAGCTTTAAGATGCTAATTTATAATGAGTCAGCAGCGCTCAGCGTTCTCTCCTGTTCCCAGCTCCCTAAACACAAAGCTGGTGAGAACAACTTATTTTTTCCTAAATTCTTTGTTTAAAAAATTAATATTGAAATGACAAGTTACAATCATATTTAGGTTGTTTTTAACGGGGAAGAAGGCATTTGGAATCAACAACTCTAATAACACAGCGACTATTCTTATTTTCATCTCTTCCCTTTCCCAGTACACATTGGCATACTTTGCAGACCATACATATTATTTTGTGTTGTGCATTTTTAGGTAACATTCTAAGTGTCTCCTCCTTGTTTCTAAATAATCTTCAGAGTTGTTACTCTGTGTGTGTGTGTGTGTCTGTGTGTGTCTGTGTGTGTGCGTCTGCGCCCACGTGCACGGGTGTGCCTGTGTATGTGTGTATGATTATAGAAGGCACATATCACAGAGCGTTTGCACAGAGAGAAAAGAGTAAAAAGTCCCCATATCACTACATTTTAACACAGACACTTACTGCAGAATAAATTTTCTACGGTAGCATTTCAAAGAAGGCAAAACCAAAACAAAAAGTGAACAAACCTGAACCCCAGCAACCTGAAGAGCATACCCGGTTGAGAACCCTGCCGGAGGGAGCAGGCCTGCCCTGCCCGCCTAGGCTTGCTCCTGGGGGGCCACCAGGCTCGCTTTCCTGTTCATTTGGGCAAGTTCTGCTTTAAAAAATTTTTCCAGTTGAATTATATGTATGTTTATATATATATTTCCATTTCAAATATCCTTTAAGGAGCCAATGGGATGAAGATTCTTCACTTTTTCGAATTACAGACAGGCCTGTGCAGTTTGTCTTAATATATTAAGACAAATATTTGTCTTAATATGGCTTGGTCATGCCTATTGACAAAACTTCGGGGAGATGAAATCCACTCTCATAGAATTATCAGAGACATTTCTTCATTGCTATGATCTTGGCTGTTTTAAGACTTTAAATTGATGTGAAAAGCATGCGTCTCTGTGTAAGAAAAGCCACCCAATCTTTCCCTTCTGAGGAGGGAAACCCAGTTCCCCACCTCCTCTGAGTTTCCTTTCCTCCTCGCAGGGAACACTTCACCTCTGTCACCAAATGTGTAGGCGTGTTCCCTACACCGTGCAGTTCTCCAGGGCACCAGCTGGGTGTCGTACAGTTTCACTCTGACACTGTGTACCTGGAGATGGCGTCAGGTCCCACGGGTTAAGGCTCAGTCCCACGTGCCTGCTCCCCTGACCCCCCCAGACGCTCACTGCAAGTCCAGGTTGTCACCTGTGCTGACCAGTTGGCTATAAATCAGAGGTTCCCACGACCTCCTCTTGGGTTCGATTAATTTGCTAGAACTCCTCACAGAACTCGGGAACACTGTCTCTTACTGTTCACCGGTTTATTATAAAACGACATGATAAAGGATCCAGGTGGACATCCGGGTGGAAGAGGTATGTGGGGCAGGGTATGGGGAGGGGCTTGTGCCCGTGTTCACCCGCCTGGAAGCTCCCCGAAGCCCGCGCTGTTGGGACTTTATGGAGGCGTCCTCACAAGGGCACAATCATTCATTAGCTCCATTTCCAGCCCGTCCCCCCTCTCTGGAGAGTGGGGGTGGGGAGCCTGAAAATCGTGGTGACCGGCCCCCATCAGGAGCCCATCCTGGGTCGCCTCATTAGAACAAAAGATACTCCTGGTGCTCTTGTAACTAAGGAATTCATAAGGCGTCAGGAGCTCCGTGTCAGAGGCGGGGTCAAAGACCAGATGTTAGAATAGGAGATGCTGCTGGTGCGCTCAGCACTGCGGGGGCGGCAAGGGTCTTAGGAGCTCTGTGCTGGGACCCGGGGGCAGAGACCGATATTTATATTTTCTTTTATCTCATAATCTCATTGTACTAAAAAAAAATCTGAGAAATAAAGACGCTGCGTTTTTGATGAGAGCAATTTTTAATAGTAATTTATTGTATATGGTGTCTTGTTTTATGCAGTACTTATTCATACAGTGCAACTGGTTATGAAACTATTTGTGTGTTTGTGTCTGCTTTATTTTCAAAGGTCTGACTCATCTTATTACTATGGATTTACACCAGAAGGAAATTCAGGGCTTCTTCAATATTCCTGTTGATAATTTAAGAGCATCTCCCTTCTTATTACAGTATATTCAAGAAGAGGTGAGCTAGCTCAAACTTTTTAACATTCTGTTTAAGGCTGAAAGATGCCTTTCCATTTCCTTGGGCTGTCCATGAAGGATTAAAACTTGATGTGTTCTGCTTAAAGTACTGTTTACTTTATAAATGTAATTCAGTGTATTTTTTTTTTTTTTCAGTCTGAAATTCTTTTCCCATTTAGGTTATTACAGAATACTGAGCAGAGTGCCCTGTGCTATACAGTAGGTCCTTGTTGGTTATCTAGTTTAAATACAGTAGCGTGTATATGTCAATCCCAAGCTCCCAATTAAAGAATTTGAAAAAGAATAGATGCATGTATATGCATAACTGAATCACCGTGCCGTACACGTGAAACTAACACACCATTGTTTTTTTTTTGTAACATCTTTATTGTAGTATAATCGCTTTACAATGGTGTGCTAGTTTCCGCCTTACAACAAAGTGAATCAGCTATATGTATACATACATCCCCATATCTCCTCCCTCTTGCGTCTCCCTTCCACCCTCCCTATCCCACCCCTCTAGGTGGTCACAAAGCACTGAATTCGGTGTATTTTTAAATTCTTAAATCTGCAATTTATTTCTTTTGCTAGGCTGTTAAAATTGCTTTTTTTTCTTTTGGATCTCAGGTACCTAGAATCACCTAGTCGTGATTGTGACAGATAACTCACTGTCATCATTGGTCCGTGGGTGGTCCTGGGCCTCTTTTACGTGTCCCTCTACCTGCCTCATCTCTGTCCATCCATCTGTAGTCGTCGGCATCTGTGATCCTACCACCCAACAAGAAAACTAGCATCATCATGATAACTTACGTCCACACGTGTGGTCCTTTTGTGTCCCTTCCCCCTGCCTCCTTCCGCCCAAGGGAACCACTATCCTGAATCTTGTTTCATTTCTCTCTCAGTTTCCTTGGTTAAATTTATTCCCAGGTATTTTATTTTTTGGCTCTATTGTAAATGGAGTTGTTCCTTTTGGACTGTTCACTGCTGGTGAATAGAAACGAAACTGACTTTTGTGTGTTGATCCTGCACCTTTGCTGAACTCATTTATTAGCTCTAATAGTGTTTTGTGTTGTATGTGGATTCTCTAGGGTTTTCTACATGTAAGATCATATCATCTGTGAATGGACACAGTTTGACCTCTTCGTTTCTAACTTGGGTACCTGTTTTTCTTGTGTGATAGCTGTGGCCAGAGCTTCCAGTACGGTGTTGAGTAGCAGTGTTGAATGTGGGCATCTGTGTCTTGTTCCTGCTCCTAGGTGGAAAGCTTTCAGCCTTTCACTGTCAAGTCTGATGTGAGCTGTAGGTTTTTCATTAATGCCTTTTATTATGTTGAGGAAGTTCCCTTCTATTCTATTCCTAGTTTTCTGAGTGTTTTTATCATGAAAGGGTGTTGGATTTGTCAGATGCTTTTTCTGCATCATTTGAGATGATCATGTGGATTCTTTTCCTTCATTTTATTAATGTGATATATTACAGTGATTGATTTTTCTCATTTTGAATCACTCGTGTTCCTGGGACAAATCAGACATGTAATTTTAATATAGTTACATTTGTTATTCTTGGATATAATAGCACTTTTGTGACTCATTATTTAAGAAGCCTTTTTAAATGTTAACTTATAATGCACTTAGCTATTTTGCTTTTTTAGGAACTCTTTTCCTCACGTGAATTATTTGTCTCTTTAATAACTTTTCCAGAGAACTCTTTTAACAGTATTTAAAAGAGAGCAGTTTGTAGATTTCTGAGCAGTTTCTTTCTGTCAAGAGTACAGGCCTTCCCCGTCCTCCAGAAACTAACATAGGCCCTCAGTAGTGAAAATGGATCGAAGTATTTTTGAAAGGGAACACTAGAAAATATTCTACTTGTTTTTTTAAAGTTATGCACAAGAAACATACAAACTCTAACACATTCAAAAAACAATATGAATGTAATTTACCTGAATATGATTCTCAGTTGAGAGAGAAAGGGTGCGAGAGCGCGGCTCCTGTCCTCACAGGAAGAAAAGGGTCCAGGCAGAGGGAGGAGCGTGAGGGCAAGGCTGGGGTTCACAGAACATGGTCCCGGGAAGAGCCGTCTCAATGGCACCTCTAGTTTTGGAAGAAATAGAGCAGTCGGTGTACACTTTTATAGGCTAGTGTTCATCTTTTGGTCTGGGGGATGTTTCCTCTCAAGACACCAGGGGTGCTGTGCGCTGACATCTAGAGGCATGCGTGGCAAGAGCGCCTCTTGAGAGGCCCCTGCAGGCCTGGTGAGTCAAGACCACAGCACCCTTGGCGCTGATCCAGAGGTCAGGCCAAGGTCATTGCCCTCTGTGTAGGCGTCTGCCTCGGTGCAAGGCTGCCTGCCACTTGAAGAATCCCGTCTTAGGTTTCATTGTTGAAAAGAAGTCGGACCTGAACCCTGTTACACTGCTCATGGTTGAGCAGATTAGGGAAGTGGGGTCCTTGTTTCTGATGGTGAGCTAACAGTGGTAACCTCAGATGTTTTAGCTTTAAATTCTCTGTTCTTCATTCATAGAGATAAATTAAAACAGCCTATAGAAAATGAAATACTGTATGGGAGCTCACTGTGTACTTTTTTATAGTGTATGTACTTGCTTTGTGCCTTTTGTTTTCATGCATTAGAGTTTCTCAGGCAGCGGGTAGCTTCACCATGTTTTACTGACTCTACGTTGCCGTCAGTTAGGGTTTATGTTATTCACGTCATCAAGAAAGAAGGAAGCACTGCCAGTCCTGCCGTGCCGCATTGCCTTCGTGTCACCTAGTGGCTCTCTTCTGCAAGCTTTGACACTGATGTCATCCTGTGTGACAGCTCACCCTCTGTTTTTCTTGGGTTGTCAGGGGAATTTGAGCACTTTCTGCCCAAAGTGGGCGTTCAGCTAATGGATGCTCGTCGCCTGGAAACCGTTCTCCAGCCTTGGCCGTGTTGCTGCGCGTGCGCTAAGCATCCTTTTCAGATTTAGTCCTTCTGCGGCTTCACCTCCTGGCAGGGAGTCTTCCTTTCGTAGGTCCCAGAAAGCATTTGATTGTTGCCTTGCAAGAAAACATGGAATTGTGGTCATTCCTCCAGTGATGACCCTTTGATTCATGAATATGAAATTCACATCGTGCTGCCCTCTTCCTGTCTTTCTGCATGCATGGTAACTTGTCATTTTAATGCTGAATCATAGTGAGCTCTTTCTGGCGACATTTTAAATGGCAGTTAAGCCCAGCCCGGAGAGAACCAACAGTGCCTGTGATTCATGTGAATGGAGGACATAGGAACACCGTGGCCACCTTCATGCACGCGAAGGGGTGAAAGCACACAGTGCAGCTGCTGTTGGGCTGACAGCGGCTGTAAGGCAGCACTGAGTGTAAGACATCCAAGCTGTAGACATAATAAAATATAACCCAAAAGAGGTTTGGGTATTGATTAAGTATAGTGCTTGTTTTTAAAAAAATGACTACGTATTATAGTGATAGTACTAGTAATCACTTGTCTGCACCAGGGTTTTTTAAGGAAATTATGAAGAGGGGAGGCTACCAAGTGTATTTTTGTGGTGTATCGAGAGATCCCATCCCATCAGTTTTTAAAATAGGAACTTATAAAGTGATCCTGTTTCTGATTCTTGGGTTGCTTTATTCCCCCCTGTGTTCTTCTTAGTGTCTTTATACCAGTTCACTCTCACTGTCAGAGAAATGAGATCTGGCAAGAAATGGAAACCAGGGACACAGGCAGGGGTGTAGCAAAGGAGTGTGGGTGTCAGGCAGTTTGATTCTCTGTGGTCCCACAGTGGCCCTGGTGATGTTTTCCCTTAATGGTTCCGGGGAAATTACTACAGGGTTTGGAAGTCAGACTTGCGTGACATGTGGTGTGTTTTCCCCTCCACTTGATAAGACTAATAAGAGTAATCTTCTAAAATGTGAAAAATGAAAACTTACATTTACAGTGGCAGTTAGGGAAATTCTGACAGAAGTGATGAAACGATCAGCTTCCCTGGACCACCAGCCTGGGCCCAGGCCCTCGGCAGGGCTCACCCTGGTTACCAGCCTGCGTAGTGTCCTGAATCCTCTCAGACCTTTGCCTCCGATTTACCTCCCATTTCTATACACCTAGTTACAGAAATTGATTTGTGGGGGCTTTTTGGAAAAAAACCAAAACACACAAAAAAACACATTGATAGATTGTTTGTGTTGTTCTGTAACTTTCTTTCCTTTCCTGTGCTGGTGCCTGCAGGTCTTCCCATGTTCAGCTGTATAGGATTACTTCTTCCTTCGTGATTGCTACATAGTGTATCATCATCATAGTACATCACGATGGTGTGAGTGTTCTATCTGCTGTCAGAATGGCAGCCGCAGGTGCCTGTTGAGTCCTTGAAATGTGCCTGCTGTGACTGGAGAGTGGAATCCTTCATTTTATTTAAGCTTAATTAATTTAAATTTAAATAGCTACCTGTTTCGATGTTTAAAGCACAAGTTTAAATGAGCCACAGTTTTTTCAACCATTTCCCTCTTGCTTGGATATTAGGTTGTTTTAATTTTTCACTCTTTTAAGTGAAATATTTTGTTTTCAAAATATATTTAAGTCATGTTGCATTGAAAATTCTTGTACCTGCCCTTCTGAGTACTTACGCAAGTGTTTTTCTGAGCTATATTAAGAAGTGGAACTGCTTAATTGAAAAGTATCTACATTTTTCATATTTTAATAGATATTACAAAAATTGCAATTGTCTGAAGGGGCTGTATTCATTTACACTTGGACAGAATTCCCCATGTAAAACAGTGTTTTATCTTTTTGCTGTGGTTTTGAAATTTCAGCACAATGTGTCCAGGTGGATCTTTTTTCATTCACCTCACTAGATGCTCAGTGGGTCCCTTTCATTCTCTATGAATTTTGTTTGCTGAAGTTTGAGTATCTCATCCCTTCCATTTTTTCATTCCTTTCTTTGGGAACTGTTAGAAGTTGAAAATCTTGGATCTAGTCTGTATATTGTTTAACTTTTTTTTTTTTTTTCAAGTTTTGCATTCTTACATGCTGCCTGGTGGGAAAATTCCATGGCTTAATCTCACCCACGGTTTTTTTTCAGCTGTGTCCCTCCTGCCCTTCAGCCAGCTGAGTTTCTTATTTGGACCATAATAACTTCCACTGTCTAGATTTCTTTTTGGTTCATTTTCGTAACAACTTGTTCTTTCTTTATGTGTATGATTTCCTGTTTTGACTCCTGAGGAGAAAATAGACCTGTTTTTATTAAAGAGTCCTTTCTTTTAAAGTTTCCTTTTCTTTGCTCTATTAACTGTTTCTTCATTTGTCATTTTGCTCTTAGCTGGGTTTGGTGCTGTCTGGTGATGTTTGATGAGGCAAAGAAGTGCATAAAGCAGTTTAGAAAGACTTCCAGCAGAAATAAGGAAAACGCCTAAATGAAAATAATTTTTGCTACCTTACTCCCTGATAATGTTGGATAAGTTAGGCTTTTTATGTGTATAGATGGATCAGATGTAGAGATTTCTTATCCATGTGGATATATCTATAATAGAGCCTTGTTCAAACTAGTAAGTTTTTTGTTTACTAAGTATTGATTATTTAGTGCTTCCCATGTGCTAGGTATTGTACAAGGTGCTAGATGTTATTAAGCGCTTATATTAAAGTTCATTGATCTAGCATAATTGTGAGAAATCAGTGGGGATATATTTGAATGAAATAGTGTAATTTAATGAAATGATTAGATTTTAAGAACATAATTTGAATATATTGTCAAGATGAAATCAGAAACAACAAACTACTGCTCAGCTTAAAAGTAGTTCTGCCTTCTAAACTCAGAAGTTGGTAATGGGTGTATCTTCAACTGTAATTATCCTAGTACAGATCACTTCAAATGTTTAAAGTAAAGGACTCCAAAGTAGACTGATGTTTTGCTTATTTTCTTAAGGACTCTTAATATCTTTATGAAACAGTACTAGGCGGGCTGATTCCTTTAACAAATTGGTTTCTTCATTATGCTGTGACAGAGACACATTAAGTAGTTATTTGTTTGGACCGCACTTATTTGGAATTCAACAGGTGCCTTGAATTCAGGTTCGTTGAGTATCATCCTTGCCCTGTGAAATTACATGTAACTGGGATTCATGAGAGGCCTTCCTGTTGACTTTATAAAAACATCTTTGCTGCCGCATAGATATGAGCTAATTACTGATTAACCCCACTTTTTTCTTAAAATAGGTCTATGAGAGTCATGCCTTGATAATAATTTTTTTTATTCCTAGGTAGGTGTTTCTTCATCTTCTAAAGAGGAAATTTACTTTGAACTTTCTGTCTTTTTGGAAAACTTTGAAGTGACCAGATGACGTTTTTGAGTCTGTTGGAATGTTCATTTTTATCAATTACCGGGTATTGGTGTGAATAGCCTTGTGGAGACATGGCAGTAATCCCCACCCTCTCCTCTGTCACAGATCCCGGATTACAGAAATGCAGTGATCGTGGCCAAGTCTCCAGCCTCGGCTAAGAGGTAGGTGGGAGCTCACGACTGCTCCACAGAGCCGCACCCAGGGGTCCCAACCCCGTCGAATCCCAGGTGTTCTGGATTCTATCTCAGCCGTTCCCACTGTGTCTCTTATTTTTTATCCTGTGAACTGATAGTTTAAAAGATTGTCTGCTGACTCCATGTATTAAGTGATGGTTTATTTTCCTCCCTTTTTTCCAGTCCCAGTCTGTGACTACCATCACATTTCTTAGCAGAAGCCGTCCAGGACTGGGGATTCCCAGCCCGGTGCCGAGGCAGCCGCTTGTTGTTCATCTTCACATCTGCCCTTTAAAATACCAGTGAATGTATTTTGAGGTTGTTTACTGCCTTTTATTCAGAGAACTCAGTAATTTATTAACAGAATTGTACCCAGCCGAGAGGCTGGATTGGTATGTGTTAAAAGGTGACATTTTACAGAATTTACAAACACTACAAGGTGTGCAAATGGGGCAGTGCTGAGAGTTACATGTAACCTGGAGTAACTGATGAGTCAGGGATACAGAACCTAAAGTTGTGTTTGAATTGAAAGGGTTTCACACACAGACATGCCTTGGAGATAGTGTGTTGGGTTCCACACCTCTGCCAAAGCCAATATCACAGTAAAGTGAGTCACATGGATTTTTGGTTTCCCACTGCATATAAAATTTTATGTTTACACTATACTGTAGTCTGTTACATGTGCAATAGCATTATGTATTAAAAAACATTGTACATACCTTAATTTAAAAATATTTTATTGCTAAAAAATGCTAACCATCATCTGAGCCTTCAGCGAGTTGTAATCTTTTTGCATCAAAGATCAGTGCTCGGGGCTTCCCTGGTGACGCAGTGGTTGAGAATCTGCCTGCCAATGCAGGGGACACGGGTTCGAGCCCTGGTCCGGGAAGATCCCACATGCCGCGGAGCAACTAGGCCCGTGCGCCACGACTACTGAGCCTGCGCGTCTGGAGCCTGTGCTCTGCAACAAGAGAGGCCCTGATAGTGAGAGGCCCGCGCACCGCAATGAAGAGTGGCCCCCGCTCGCCACAACTAGAGAAAGCCCTCGCACAGAAACTAAGACCCAACACAGCCAAAAATTAATTAATTAGTTAATTAATTTTAAAAAAAAAGGAATAAAGAATAAATTAAAAGAAAAAAATTCTCCCCCTGAGACTCTCCCTCTTTTCCTTACGTAAAAATATTCACACACACACACAAAGATACACTTTTCTGGATCAGGTTATGCAGTACAGCTCTGCTCCTGTGAAATCTGTTGTCTTTTCCTTGGAAATATAAATTAGATTCATTGTAGGAAGTGCCAGACCAGTAGACGTTTCTTTGTGTGCATTTGAGATTTTTTCAAAACCACAGAAGACTTAACTGCATGTGCTTGCTGTGTAATGACATCTTCTACTGAGGGAGGAAAGTGTAGCTTCTTAAGAAAGTAATTTGCAATGGATGTAGCATCAATTTAAATTTCTTGAACTGATTGCAGACACTGTGACAAAGCTCTCCTTGGTCGTGGAGTGCAGACGGGAAACGTGGCACAGGGGAGATTCTGTTCCACCAGGGAGCACAGTCGTTCCTTCAGGTGCCTCCCTGTGGCATTGCGGTGCCTCGGCTGTGTCTAGTGCAGGCGGTCCTGATGATGGGGTTCTGTTAAATCCCTAATTTATGGCCTCAGCCCTTGTTTTTGTTTCTTTTTAGCTGTTCTTGTGGGCTCTAAGGAACTTGTTTTGAATTTTTGATGTTTGAAAACCAAGGTTGGGAGAACTTATTGGATCTTTAAGCACTTGAACATTTTTTTGCACACTAGGCGCTGAAGATGGAAAAAAGAGTAAGACCTCGGTGGTGAATTGTACCAAACATTTACGGGGGAAATAATGCTAACTGTACATAAACTCTTCCAGAAAATTGAAGAACTAGTACTTCCCAGCTCACTTTATGAGGCATTCATTACCCTGATAGCAAAGCCAGACACAGACATGACAAGAAAAGAAAAACATCAATATTCCTCATGAACCTAGGTATAAAAATTCTAAGCAACGTTTTAGCAAATATAAGCTAACAATATGTAAAAAGCATAATACATCACGACCATTTAGGAATAAACTAAAAAAGAAAAAACGTATTATCTCTGTAGGTGCAAAAAGCATTTGATAAAATTCAATTTCTCTTCCTGATTATAACTTTAAGCAAACTAGGAATAGAAGGGAACTTCCTCATCTGGTAAATGGTATCTATGAAAAACCTACAGCTAACATCACACTTACTGTGAAAGACTGATTGCTTTCCCCTAAGATCAGGAGCAAGAAGAGGATGTCTGCTTTCCCTCCTTCTACTCAACATTGTATACTGGAGCTTCTGGATAGTGCAATTAAAAAAAAAGAAAGAAAGAAAAGAAAAGGAATCCAGTGTGAAAAAGAAGAAGCAAAACAATCCTAATTTGCAAGTGGCATGATTATTTATGTAGAAAAATCTGATGAAATCTGTAAAGATGCTGTTACTACTAATAAGTCAGTTTAGCAAAGTTGCAGGATATAAGATCACTGTCCAAAAATCAGTTGTCTTTCTGTATACTAGCAATGAACAATTGGAAACTGAAATGAAAAATAAAACCAAATAGCATCAAACTAAGTTGAAACACTTAGGGATAAACCTAAGATGTTCAAGACTTGCACACTGAAAGACTTGCCTAGAGAAATTAAAGACCTAAATGAATGGAGAAATATACTGTGTTTGTGGCTTGAAAGACTCAATATTGTTAAGATAGCGTATCTCCTCCCTACATTGGTCTGTAGAATTGACACCATCCCAATCAAAATGTCAGCAGGCTTTTTTTTATAGAATTTGACAAGCTGATTCCAAAATTCATATGGACATGCAATGAAACTAGAATAATGTCCCCCCCCCCAAAAAAAAAAACTTTGAGAAAGGAGAACAAAGTTTGGAGATCTAACACTACCTGAATTCAAGACCTATTATAAAGCTAAAGCAATCGTGATTGTGTGGTATTGGAATAAAGATAGAAAAATAGGTCAGTGGAACAGAATAGAGTCCCAAAATAGACCCACAGGTATCTGGAAGACTGATTTTCGGCAGATGTGCAAAGGCAGTTTAATGGGGAAAGGCTAGTCTTTTTAACAAATGAAAAGTGTTGGAATAATCGGATGTTTGTGGGCAAAATAATGAATTTTGAGCCATATCTCACATCATTTTTAAAAATCAACTTCAAATGAATCATATACCTAAATGTAGAACCTGAAAGTACAAAACTTCTAGAGGCAGAGGAAAAAAAAATCCTTGTGACCTTGGTTTAGGTAAAGATTTCTTAAATATGACACTAAAAGCCCAATTGATAGGAAAAAATTGTTAAATTGGATGTCATGAAAATTAAAACTGCTCTTCAGAAGACATCATTAAGAGAATAACAGGAGAAAGCGCAGATTGGGAGGGAATATTTGTGAAGCATGTGTCTGATGAAGGACTTCAATTCAGAATATATAAAGAATTCTCCAGACTTACTAAGAGAACTAAAAACCCAACTAAAAAATTGACAAAAGAGAAACAGACCCTTTACCAAAGCATATATATAGGTGGCAGATAAGCGCCATTTGTCATGAGGGGTCAATGCAAACTGAAACCACAGCGACCCACTGCATGCCGCTGGGATGGGTGCATTGAAACGGCTGACAGCGGCCCGGCTGGCGAGGACTTGGAAGGGCCGAGTGCTCACACACGGCTTGTGGGAGTGTGACAGCCACTTTGGGAAACGGTAACGTGTGATCCAGTCACACCAAGGGAAAAGGAAACATGAGTCCAGACAGATTTGTACACGAGTGTTCACAACGGTTTTGTAACAACTCATGACTGGACACAACTCAAAAGTCTATCCAGGGACTTCCCTGGTGGCGCAGTGGTTAAGAATCCGCCTGCCAATGCAGGGGACACAGATTCGAGCCCTGGTCAGGGAACTAAGATCCCACATGCTGTGGGGCAACTAAGCCCATGTGCTACAACTGCTGAGCTCAATGAGAGAGCCCACGTGCCGCAAACTACAGAGCTCACGCCCTCTGGAGCCCACGCACCACAACTAGAGAAAGAAAACCCACACGCCACTACTAGAGAGAAGCCCATGCCCTGCAAAGAAAGATCCCGCATGCCTCAGTGAAGATCCCGCATTCTGCAACGAAGACCCGATGCAGCCAAAAAATAAATGAAATAAATAATAAATCTTAAAAAAAAAAAAAGTCCATCCACAAGTAACTGGACAAATAGTGATAGACGCACAGCATGGACTGTTTACTCGGCGATGTGAGGGACGCTCTCCTGATGGATGTGCGATGTGGCGACTCTCCAAACCGCTACGCCAAGTGAACAAAGTAAGACAAAAAAGGACTACGGACTCCGATTCCACGTACGACATTCTAGAAAAGGTAGAACTGTGGTGATAGAAAGCAGCTCACTGGTAGCTGGTGCTGGAAGGAGAAATTGCAGAGGGGCACAGGTGACGTTTGGCGGGGGTAGATACTTTCACTGACTTGGTTGTGCTGACGGTTGTACGGATATAGAAATACATCTGAGCTTATGAAATCATACGGTTTA
This sequence comes from Balaenoptera physalus, assembly GCF_965194825.1. Classification (NCBI taxonomy): domain Eukaryota; kingdom Metazoa; phylum Chordata; class Mammalia; order Artiodactyla; family Balaenopteridae; genus Balaenoptera; species Balaenoptera physalus. Next base: position 63,984,203 of record NC_138901.1, on the reverse strand, counting down.
AGTGTGTACAGTGTCTCGTGTCTCAGTTACACAACAAAACCTTGATGCTTCATAGTCTGATGAGTAGTTAGTGCACTTTGTGTCATGTGGTTGGTTCTCACTGTTAACTAGGTAGATAGGTAGAATTAATTAACAATTCCAAGTGAGGAAACGGAGGCTTAGAGGAGGTGAACTAACTTATAACTTACACGGGCTCACTCGCTGGCCGAGTGCACACCAGGCCCAGCTGCCAGGGGGATGTGTGGTCACGTGGGGTCTCCACACTTTGTCTTGGATTCTGAGAGTCTAAGATTATTTCATTCTCCTTTCTCATTAACCCTTTTGGAAACTACCTTTTTAAAGTTCCCGTGATGTTTCTCCGTAGATGTTATCAGAAACCAGCTTTGCGTGATTGTGAACGGGTCTCCTGCTCTCCTCCAGGGCACAGTCTTTTGCTGAGCGCCTGCGACTGGGCATCGCGGTGATTCACGGAGAAGCGCAGGACGCCGAGTCCGACCTGGTGGACGGGCGGCATTCCCCCCCCATGGTCAGGAGCGCCGCCGCCATCCACCCCAGCCTGGAGATCCCCAGTAAGTGTGCCGCCCCCGGGTCGCTTTCCTCTTTGATTTTAAGGCTGACTTAATTTTTTTTTCGAATGTGAAGTACTACTTCTCTTTTTGTTTTTTAAATTGGCAAAAACTGATACCTTTCGTGGCCTGGCTGTGACAAGTGCACTTCTGGTGGCCTCTTAGAGGCAGTCTGTCTGGTCATACCAAGACCTATGCACATGCTCTGTTTAGACGCATCTGTGGCACGTCAGGGATTTCACTTGTGCATTCAGTAGCATGTCCTAGAGTAGAGTAAAGTTTAACACAGCAGAAAGCTTTTGGTGCACAAGTTATTCACCGTACTGTTAATTCTAACGCAAAATATTGGAAAAGTCTAAATGGTTCACCAGAGGGCTGGGCTTGGTGAAGAATGTCGTATCAGCACAACTCATTATGAAGCCCTTTGAAATAATTAAGACTCTGGAAACAAGAGAAAAATCTATGGAATGTATGCGAATAAGGCAGAATACAAGAGTGTAGGCCTGTCTTTTGCCTTGGCCGGGAGGGAATATGAAGGGTGAACGTGGTTGTGACTGGGTGGTAGAGTTATGCAGGAATTTGTTTTTGGTTTTAAGAAACTTCCCTCAAGCTTTAATAACATCTTTTCAGTTAAAAAAAAATACTGCTTTTGTTTGAGTCTGCGGGGGAGAAAAGACTTTTCCTCTACCCTCTGTAGCTTCAGTGCTCAGGAGGCTGCAAATAAAACTGACAAAAGACAGATCAAGAAGAGAAAAGACAGATTTTAAGAGGAGGTTGGAATTCGGGGCTTGTATATGGTCTTCATAGGGGAAGGGGAGCGGAGGAAGGGCGCTGATGGGAGGGCCAGTGGCTCGTAGGGAGGATTGATGGGAGACAGGACGGTGTGTGACAGTGTCTGTGTAGGAGTGGTGCCGACTTCTGGTCTGGGTGATGAGAGCCAGTCTTCTGCGGTTGTTGCTGGGAGGGTTTAGGACAACTGAATTCTTTTGAGTTCTTTTGGGGAGCTCTGCTTTTAGGCAGATAAGGGACTTCAGGAATTCAAATGCCTTCAGCTTAAAGTAATTTTCATGCCACTGTGGTGTATTCTGGACCCCTTTGGGTTCTCACTTTGCCTAGGAGTTTGCTCATTTATAAACAAAAAACCTCAGAGAAGGAAATACGGTCCTGGGATGGCCATGAAGGAGCGACATTGCAGCTGGGCCTTGTGGATCCCGGTTAGCTGAGGTGGAGGCTGAAGGCATTCAGGCATGGGTTCAACTGGGAACAGGATGGCAGAGGCAAGGGCTGGGCTTTGTGTGTGGCTGTGGGTGGCCAGGAAGGACGCCACCCTGACCACCGAAGCTCCCTGGAGGGAAGACATGGGGATAAGGTGGCAGCAGAACGCTCCTGAGGGCAGTGAGTCCCTCGTGTTGTTTTTGCTCTTTGGAGTCCTTTGCACTTTAGGGTCAGTTTATTTCTGCAAAAAAAGAGGTTGGGATTCTGACGGGGTGCATGGAGTCTCTAGATCACTCGGGGAGCATTGCCGTCTTAACAGTACTAAGTCTTCCTGTCCGATCTGGATGCCTTTTATTTCTTTTTCTTGCCTAACTGCCCTGGCTAGCACATCCGGTGCTCTGTTGAATAGCAGTGGTGAAAGTGGGCATCCTTGTCTTGTCCCTGATGTTAGGGGAAACGTCTTTCATCACATATGACGTTAGCAGTGATTTTTCCATAGTTGCCCTTTATCGGGTGGGGGAAGCTCCCTTCTGTTGCTGGTCTCTTGGGCCTCCGTCATGAGACAGTAACTTGCTAAGGCCTCGGCTTGGCTCTTAACCGAGAAACGTGTGTGCGTGTTTTGTCCTGGGCAGTGCTGATCCCCAAGGAGAAGCCCCCGATCACAGTGGTCGGTGACGTGGGAGGAAGGACCGCCGTCATTGTGGTACGCAGGCCTCTCTTCCTGTCGCTCTGTCGCGCTTGCCGCTGGTGCTTTGCTGACTGGCTTGCCAGTCATGCTGGGGACGGTGCCAGGTAGGTCTCACGGGCGCCTTGTGCTGAATGTCTACTTTGGTCCAAAAACTGAGACTCGCCAGGTGACCCACAGCTTCTGTCCGGCTTGCCTACAAATCCGAGGCTCCCAGGACCCCCCTGGACTGGAGCATTTGCTAGAGCAGCTCACAGAACTCAGAGAGACACTTAGGTTCACCAGTTCATTAAAGGATGTGACAAAGGACACAGATGAGCAGCCAGATGGAGAGAGAGAGGCACGGGGCAAGGCCGGGGAGGGTCCCCGTGGAGCTGGGGTGCATCACCCACTCGGTGTGGAACGTTCACCCACCTGGTTCGCTCCCCGAACGCCGTGCTACTGGGATGTTATGGGGGCTTCTTCCTGGAGGCCTGATGGATCCTTAACCCCACTTCCAGCCCCCTCCCCTCTCTGGAGGTGTTGGGGCTGGCCGTGCGGGTGCTGCAAATTCCAAGCTTCCCTGGTCTTTCTGGTGACCAGTCCCCATCCAGGAGCCCGCCCGGCATCGCCTCATCAGGACAAGAGGTTCCTCTAGTGCTCTTACCGCTAAAACATGTAAAAGGGCTTTAGAAGAGACCAATGTATATATTTTCTATTATCTCATACTGAGAGTCTGTGAGATTAGAAACCACTGGACTCTGAGTATTTTGTTAAAATAATAATTATTATTATTTTTCCCCTTATAAAAATATATGGAAGAAACACATTTCACATCCACCCAGTGCAGAAAATTTAGAAAATAAGGAAAAGTAGCAAGAGGAAAGAACCACCTAGAGTCAAAAGCATCTTCTAACAGGTGCTTTACTATGCATTAAAAAAGTCTAGGGTGGGTATTTCTGGAGCACCTGCCTGGTGGGGTGTAGCTCTAGATGGTAGGGATAGAGAACTGTAGGCCCAGGGCGCCTGTCCTGCGCTGTGGGAGGCCCGGAGGGAATGCAGCGGGCGCCCGGTGACCGCGCTGTCTGGACACGTCAACGTGGACAGCAGGTGTGTCACAGTAGAATTAGTCCAGCCTCTTTCCCCGTGGTCTAGACCCGCCTTTACAAAAGCGTTCATGTCTCTTGCTGACTCTTTCATGCCAGGACGACATCATTGATGACGTGGACAGCTTCCTCGCTGCAGCAGAGACCCTGAAGGAAAGGGGTGCGTATAAGATCTTCGTGATGGCGACTCACGGCCTGTTGTCCTCCGACGCCCCTCGGCTGATCGAGGAGTCTGCCATCGATGAGGTAACAGAGCCGGGCTGAGTGTGGGCACAGCTGCCTGGTGCCCGTGCCCGTCCTGACCTGTGGTCACGGGAGCAGGTGGAGAGTGAGCTGCCCTGTAGTTAAGAGTGTTTTCTGTTCGCGTGTCACTGCCTGCAGCCTTTGTGTTCTGCCCGTGGCAGCGGGTGATAGTTTTAGTGCCTCTCGTAAGTGGAGCCCCTGGCCCTGACGGCGCTGCCTGATGCCGGGCACATGCCGTCCCTGAGCTCCGGCACAGCCCTGCAGGGAGAGTGAGAACTTGTGCACCAGAAAAGTTCAGTGACTTCTTAAGGTCAGGCAGCTACGAGCCCCAGCTCGTAGGGTTGAGACCCTAGTTTACCCGATGCTAAAGCCCAGCTCTCTCCCTGGTACAGACGCCCGTGGCATGACGTCGGGAGAGGAAGGCACATGGGGCCACCTTCCTAAACTGCCTGCAGCTCCCAGAGTGGCTGAAGTGAGGCCGGCCAGGTTTCCTTGCCCTCCTTTGTCCACCCCTCATTCCAAGGGCCAGCTAGCTGCGCGGGTTGATTGTGTGAATCACGTTTTTATTATCTTTTAAGGAGCAGAAATGCTGTCTCCTGTATATTCCTGGGTGTTGAATCTTCAGTTAGTCGGACTCCTTTTACTTTTCTGAGGCCCACACTTTTCCTCTTCGGCAGCCGCTCTCCCTGAGCCTGGCCCGATGCTCATCATCTCTGATGGGTTCAGGATGCTCTAGCACAGAGAGAAAGCCAGGCTCGCACGGCTCAGCTCGATCCGGCCTCCTTTCTCCGCTGCACGAAACACACATAAAGCGGGAAGACTTCAGGCCCACGGCAGTGCTCACTGGTCTGTCCGCGTGGCGCTAGGCGGGGTTCTCGCGGGTGCTGTGTGTGGGCAGGTTGGCAAGAGCGTGTGGGGGGCTGCTGCAGCCAGGCCCTCGGAACAGAGTGGACTTTGGAGAGGACGCATGAAGCCCCGGACGCGGAGGTCGCACATCCTAGGCCAGCAGGGGGGCTCTTCGGGGGCCATGGGGGCTCAGTCACCGATACCCATACCGGGGAGTCGGGTCAGTAACTGATGGATAAGCTGGGTTCCATATAAACCTGTAGACAAAACACGATTGCCCAGTAGATGATAAAGCTATGAACAATGTAAAAGTAACAGCAGGATCAACAGGGTGGGAGGTGGGAGAAGTGGAGATAGGCTGATTTCCCTGTCTTTCAGAAGAGGAGCCAGTAAGGAGGGCTTGGAGTTGATAAATCAAGATTTGAAGTGTTTTTCTTTTTGTTTTTTTAATTAAAAGTAGTTAAATGAAACGTCCAGAATAGGCCTCTATAAAGTCAATAGATTGGTGGTTGCCAGGGTTTGAGGAAGGGTGAAATGAGGAGTGGCCGAAGGGGGTACAGCGTTTCTTTTGGGGGAGATACTAATCACAACTCTGAGTATCCTGAAAGTCATTGAATTGTATGCTTTAAATGGGCAAATTGTATAGTATGTGAATTATATCACCATAAAGCTGTTATTTTTAAAAGTGGTTAGAATACATTTGGAAAATTCATTCCCGACTGAGGGTGGCTATCTAGTGAGAAAACTGACCCTCCAAGGTGACCAGGTGGTTCACTTCCTCCTGGGGGCACTGTCCCCGAGCCACTGGGCTCAGAGCAGGTGCAGCCCTGCCTGGGGTCACCCTTCACGCTGATGCCGTGTGGATGATGGGGCAGAAAATTCTGTTGTTTGATACCAGTGGGTAGGTGTTTTTCCTGTGGGAACTGTTCTTTTACAGGTCATGAGACTTACATGACCCTTCATGTTCCCATTTTTGCCTTAGTTACCAGGAAGATCAAACAGAAAAGGAGTCACACAGTAATTACGATGGGCTAGGTTTTCATGGCCCTGCTGCTGGTTCTCAATGATTCCTGATCGTCTGTTTCAACAATCTCATGGTGTATGTACGTTTTTTATTATAAGCTGTCTTGAGGCTTATTTTGGAAGTAGGGAGTATGTATTATAAACAATAACTTTAAAAATATCCCCATCTATTTTTTTAAGAAGGCTGAGTGTTTTTTTTCCATTTGTAGCTGTTGAAAAATGCTTGTTTCTCCCTTTTTGATTTTCATCAAATCTTTTTAAAATAACAGCTTTATTGACATATACAGTAGTCCCCCCTTATCCACAGGGGATACCTTCCAAGACCCCCCAGTGGATGCCTGAAACCGTGCACGGATAGTACTAAACCCTATGTATAGTCTGTTTTTTCTTGTACATACATACCTACGATAAAGTTTAACTTACTAATTAAGCACAGTAAGAAATTGGCAGTAATAACTAATAATAAAATAGAACAATTATGGCAATATACCTTATTGTGCAAATTTAATGCCTTTTTCATCTTAACTAAGCACTTTCACACACTGTGTCCGCAACTTTTGCAATTTGATGTGTGACAGCAAAACTAGCGTGAATTTCTGTTTCCTTCTTCACAAGTTTACGGATGGACGATTCATTCTTACCATAGATCTTAGCAATCTCAGCACCCAGTTTTCTTTCCTTGCAATCTCAGCACCCAGTTTTCTTTCCTTAAGTCGAGAACTTTTGCCTTTTTGCTTAAAGGAAGCACTTCACAGCTTCTCTTTAGTATATCTGAATTGCCAGCCTCACTACTTTTGTAAAATTAAGTAAAATAAGGATCACTTGGACACAAGCACTGTGGTCTGATACCCGAGATGGCTGCTGAGTGACTAACGGGCGGGATCTGCTGGACAAAGGGATGATTCACATCCCGGATGGAGTGAGACAGCCCAAGAGTTCATCACACTACTCAGAACAGCGCACAATTTTAAATGTATAAATTATTTATTTCTGCAATTTTCCATTTAGTATTTTCAGAGTGAGGTTGACCGTGGGTAACTGAAACTGTGGAAAGTGAAACCTCGGATGGGGGCTGTGGAGGATGTCTGTAATTCACATGCCATATGATTCACCCATTTAAAGTGTATACTTCAGTAGTTTTTAGTATGTTCACAGAATTGTGCAACCATTACCACAGTCACCTTTAGAACATTTTCATCCCCCCACAAAGAAACTCCATACCCATTATCAGTCACTCCCCATTTCTTCTCAATCCACTCAGCTTTAGGCAACCAGTAATCTGCTTTCTATCTCTGCAATAGGTTTATCTAATCTGGCCATGTTATATAAATGGAATCATATAATATGTGGCCTTTTATATCTGGCTTCTTTCACTTAGCATAATGTTTTTTGCAAGTTCATCCATGTTGTAGCAGGTGTCAGTACTTCATTCCTTTTTATTGCTATGTAGTATTTCACTGTATGCGTGTAATTTTTTTGCTTTCTGTTCATAATTTGGGTTGTTTCTACTCCGACTGTTGTGAATAATGCTGTCATGAGCACTTATGTACATGTTTGCAAATGGAGATGTTTTCGTTTCTCTTGGGTGTCTACCTAGGAGGAGAATTGCTGGGTCACACGGTAACTCTATGTTTAAACTTTTGAGGAACCTCCAGACTGTTTTCCAACGCAGCCGAACCAGTTTGCATTCCCACCAGCAGTGAATGAGGGTTCCAGTTTCTCCATGTCCTTGCCAGCACTTGCTGTTATCTGTCTTTTTGCCTGTAGCTGTCATAGTGGGTGTAAGGTTTTCAAACCTTAACCTAAGATACAGGTAGCATTCACACTGACTGAAAACATTGCTGAAGGCACAGTAGACCCACAGTCCTCCTGTAAATAGGACTTCAGAGATGTGAGAATATATCAGATTTTCAGGTCAAGCCAGGAAGCTACTTGGTTTTATGATCTCTTGTTTTTCTCTTGATTTGCAGGTGGTGGTTACCAATACAATTCCACATGAAATCCAGAAGCTCCAGTGCCCCAAAATTAAAACTGTGGATATAAGCATGATCCTTTCAGAAGCCATCCGTCGGATTCACAATGGGGAGTCCATGTCCTACCTTTTCAGAAACATAGGTTTAGATGACTGAGCAGCTTTCCTTTCTTAAAACTCTCGAGGGCCAAACCTGGAATAGTAAGAATAGGCACCGTGAGGCGCATGCCTGGCTGATGTGTTTCACAGAGACCGTCTGTGTCTTGTTCCTTCCTTTTGTTAATTCCTGTGAAGATAGACAAACTTCTTAAGTCCATTTGGGTGTTTGTGAGTTTATGGGGGCAGTTTTTATAAAAGAAAAACTATATTCTCCTCTCAAATAAAGTAAGTTAAGACCTGGTTGTGTTCAGTTTACCTGTTGAAAAAATAGCTTGGAAAAAAAATTTTAAGCTCACAAACAACCTTTTCCCAAAGTTGCTGGAGCCCAGGTGCTTTAAAAAGTTAATAAAGTAAAATGATATACTGTATGATACTGCAGGTGAAAAGCCAAAAAGATTATGCTGTGAAGTCCAGTAAATTACATTTTTAGAAATGCTTTTATAGACACGCATATGGAATATGTGACCGTTATTTATTTTCTGCAACAAAAGAAGGAATAAAAACTGTATTTGTGTGTGTTTTTTTTTTTTAACTTTGTGTTTTGGCAATTGTTTTATAACTAAAATAAAATGAGAGCTGAATGTACATGCTGTGGATGTTGAAATGTTCACCAGCTTGTTGAGATTTCCGCAGCTTTGGGGTGATGCAGTCATCTCTTCGGGATGTAATCTTCCCTGTTCTGTTTGTCCAGGACCCTGCACGTTCTCGACGCGTAGTCACTTGACTGCAGCAGGAGAGGAATTGGAACACCAGCTGTGAGCCACTGGGGCAGGTCAGGAGTTGGCGTGAGCTGCCATCTGCATCTTGGCGTGGCTCCTTGGCGTGGCATCTTTGTTCTGCTCCTTGTTTAAACAAAATGCAGCACTGCATGCTCTGGAGAATGAGATGCTGGCGGGGAGGGGGTTACAGAGGGCAAGCGATGTGACCCTTGTCAGTGTCAAGCATCTAATATTGTCTGTCAGAGTTCAGAACTCAAAACTCTAGAGTTTATCAGGCTGGGAGACACTGGGGTCCCATAAGTTATGCCACTAAGGTCATGTAATGGCAGTCCCCTCCAATTCATGCAAGAAAGAATTAAGACTTTCTTATAAAGAAAAAGATTACTTTTTCTTCCAAAAAACCTTAAACCTTTGCTTTCTGAGTGCATGCTCAGAAAAGACCTGAGAAAGCCTTTAAGCTCGCACCTCTGGCTGCCCTTGAGGTTCTGTGTAAGCAAGAAGTGAGGGCCAAGGCCAGGTTGTAAATTTTCTGGCAAAGTGTTGAAGGCATGCCCCAGGACACACAGCCCATCTACAGACTGGGAGAGTTGTTCTCTCTCTCTCTTTTTTTTTTTTTTTTTTTTTGGTTTCAGGGTTTTACGGAAGTGTGTGGTGACTCACTAGCTGACTGTCCAGAGATTTCAGTTGCCACAGACAACAAAGAATACAGACTTTACAAAATCAGTTGAGAAAAGCCACTACGCAAACAAACCCTGTGGAGGGAGGAGAATCTGATTTCCAGACTTTCACATTATAATACTTAAAATACCAGTTTTCAACAACAAGAAAAAATTCCGAGGCATATAAAGAAACAAGAAGGTTGGGCCCATACACAGGGTCTTCCTTGAGGAAGCTCAGACTTTAGACCTACTAGACAAAGACTTGAAGTCATCTGTTTTAAACATGCTCAAGAGCTAAAGGAAATCATGGGAATTATGTCTCACCAAATGGAGAATATCAATAAGGAGAGAGAAATAATAAAAATGAACCAGACAGGATTTGAGGAAGATGGAGTAGGAAGCACCAGGAATCTGTCTCTCCACCTGGACAGTTGCAGTGGCAAATACATCTGATGATTTTGGAATTCTGGAGTCTGTTGAAGGTTTGCAATTTCCAGGGGAAGTGTTGGACAGTAGATTATAGCTAATTTTGGTCAAAACCAGCTCTTAGTACAGTTGGAGATACCCGGCCCCCACTCCCAGCCCTGTGGCAGGCAACTCTGCACACGTTCCTGGAGCAGTCTGTACCAGCTTGTGGGAACCAGGATAGGCAAAAAGGCCCCCTCCTCCAGAGAGCAGGGATTTGTCCTCTGATAGCTGATACCGGCTTCTGATCAAAGAAGTGCAAAGAGGCTGGTAGCCATTGTTACTTCACCTCCCCCATTGTTGCAAGCTCCTCCTCCTCCATCTGAAGAAGGAATAGTGCTTAACTCATGCTATGAGGCCAGCATTACCCTACTACAAAAAACAAAGACATTACAAGAAAAATAAAGCAAAGTCCAATATCTCAAGAACATAGGTGCAAAGATCCTCAACGAAATATTAGCAGAACAATTCCAGCAATGTATAAAAAGAATTATGCATAACCAAGTGGGTTTATCCCAGATATGCAAGGCTGTCTCAACATTTGAAAATCAACTCGTGTAATCCATCACATCAACAGACTAAAAAAAGAAAAATTACATGATTATATCAATTGATGCAGAAAAATCATCTGACAAAATCCAACATCCATTCATGATAAAAACTGAGTGACATAGTAGAGAGGGAATTTCCTCATCTTGTTAAAGAATATCTTCAAACAACCTACAGTGAACATCATACTTAATGGTGAGAAACGAGAAGCTTTCCCACTAAGATCAGAAATAAGGCAAGGATGTCTCCTCTCATCACTCTTTTTCAACATTGTACTGGAAAGCCAAGTTAATGCAATAAGACAAGGATTTAAAAGGTACACAAATTGGGAAGGAAGAAATAAAACTGGTTTGTTCTCAGATAGTATCATCAGTGTAGAAAATCTGAAAGAGTAACAATGCCTCCACCCCAACTCGGAACTAATAAGTGATTATAGTTAGATTGCAGGATACAAAGTCAATTGGTTTTCTATATACCAGCAATGAACAAGTGGAATTTGAAAATAAAAATACAATACCATTTACATTAGCACCACAAATATGACATACTTAGGTATAAATCTAACAAAACATGTATAAGATCTATATAAGGAAAACTGCAAAACTGATGAAAAATCAAAGAACTAAATAAATGGAGAGATAGTCCATATTCATGTAGAGGAAGACTTAATTGTCAAGATGTCAGTTCTTTCAAACTTGATCTAAAGATTCAGTGCAATCCCAGGGACTTCCCTGGTGGTGCAGTTGTTAAGAATCCAACTACCAGTACAGGGGACACGGGTTCAAGCCCTGGTCTAGGAAGATCCCACATGCCGCAGAGCAACCAAGCCCATGCGCCACACTTACTGAGCCTGTGCTCTAGAGCCACGAGCTACAACTACTGAAGCCCGCACACCTAGAGCCCATGCTGTGCAACAGAGAGAAGCCACCACAATGAGAAGCCCACGCACCGCAACGAAGAGTAGCCCCTGCTCGCCACAACTAGAGAAAGCCCGTACGCAGCAACAAAGGCCCAGTGCAGCCAAAAGTAAATAAATAAATAAAAAGATTGAATGCAATCCCAATCAAAATCCCACCAAGTTATTATGTGGATTTTGACAAACTGATCCTAAAGTTTACATGGAGAGGTAAAAGACTCAGGATCACCAATACAATATTGAAGGAGAAGAGCAAGGTTGGAGTATTCACACTACCCCACTTCAAGACAACTCTAAAACTACCATAATCACAAGTGTGGTATTGTTGAAAGAAAAGACGTATAGACCAATTGAACAGAATCGAGAGCACCCAGAAATAGACCCACATGTATATAGTCAACCAGTCTTTGACAAAGGAGCAAAGGCAACATAGTGGGCCAAAAATAATTTTTTCAACAAGTACTACTTGAATAGCTGGATATTCACATGGGAAAAAAAAATGTAGACTTAAGTGTAAAAGTCAAAAACATAAAACTCCTAGAAGAAAACCTAGATGACCTTGGTATGGCAGTGACTTTTTAGATATGACACCAAAGGGATGGTCCATGATAGAAATAATTGGTAAACTGGAATTAACTAAAATTAAAAACTTTTGCTCTGTGAAATGCACTGTTAAGAGAGTGAAAGACAAGCCACAGACTGGGAGAAAAATCTTTGGAAAACACTTTATCTGATAAAGGACTGGTAAAAACAGTTAAATCTCAATAATAAGAAAACAAGAACCCGATTAAAAATTGGGCTGAAGACCTTACAGACACCACCAAAGAAAATACACAGATGGCAAATAAGCATATGAAAAGATGCTCTCTATCGCATGTCTTCAAGGAACTAAAAATTAAAACAACGAGATACACTACACACTTATTAGAATGACCAAAATCTGGGACACTGACAACACCAAATGCTGACAAGGATGTGGAGCAACAGGAACTCCGTCATTGCTAGTGGGAATGCGAAATAATCACTTTGGCAGAAAACTAAACACACTTTTACCATGTGATCCAGCAATCATGCTCCTTGGTACTTACCCAAAGGAGTCAAAAACTTACGTCCACATAAAAACCTGCACATGGAATTTTATAGCAGTTTTATTCATAATTGCCAAAACTTGGAAGCAATCAAAATGTGCTTCAGTAAGTGAGTGGATAAATAAACTGTGGTACTTCCAGACAGTGGAATATTATTCAAGCAGCAAAAAAGAATGAGTTATCCATGAAATGATGTGGAGGAAACTAAAATGAATCTTATTAGACAATCTGAAAAAGCTATATACTATATGACTCCAACTATATGACAGTCTTTATGGAGACTAAAAAGATCAGTGGTTGCCAGGGGTTGGTGTGGGGATGGAGGGAGGACTAGATAGAGTACAGAAGATTTTTGTGGCAGTGAAAAATACTCTGTGTGATACTATAATGATGGATCTATGTCATTATACATATGTCTAAACCCATAGAATGTACAACACCAAGAGTAAACCCTAATGCAAACTGTGGACTTCGGGTGGTGATGATGTGTCCATGTATGTCCACCAGTTGTGACAAATGTACCGCTCTGGTGGGGTTGCTGATAATGGAGAGACTGTGCGTGTTGGGGGCTGGGGCCATGCGGGAAATCTCTGTACCTGCCGCTCAGTATTGCTGTGAACTTAAAACTGCTCTAAAAAAAAATAAAGTCTTTAAAAAAAAACAAAAACAAAAAACCTAGACTGGTTTGTCAAAAAACTGCGTACCAAAGCCTAGCCAAGCTGACTAGTAAAATTCACCATCGTATTAGGATATTGATTGTAATCCCCAGGGCAACCACTAAGAAAATAAGTAAAAAATACATAGGAAAAGAAAGGAGAAGGGGACCAAAATGGTAGACTAGAAAATATCTATGCAACACCAAAAAGGGAGTAGTGGAGGAATTGAGGACTAAAAAAGATATGACATATAGAAAACAAATAGCAAACTGGCAGAAGTGTTTCCTTATCAGTAATTATATTAACGTCAATGAATAGAACTTTGCAATCAAAAGGAAGACATTGGCAGGATGGATTTTTAAAAAATGATCCAACTGGGAGTTCTCTGGGGATCCAGTGGTTAGGACTCGGTGCTTTCACTGCTAGGGCCAAGGTTCAATCCCTGGTCGGGGGACTAAGATCCCACAAGCCATGCAGTGTGGCCAAACAAACAAAACTTACACAATGTTAAAAGAAATTAAAAATTATTTTAAAAAAGTGATCCAACTATATGCTGTGTGCAAAAGAATTGTCTCCAGAGACACAAATAAGGTTGAAAGTGAAAAGATGGAAAGATATTTGATACAAAGAGCAACCAAAAGAGGGACTTCCCTGGTGGTCCAGTGGTAAAGAATCCACCTTCCAATGCAGGGGATGCGGGTTCTGTCCCTGGTCAGGGAACTAAGATCCCGCATGCCACAGGGCAACTAAGTCCGTGTGCCACAACTACTGAGCCTGTGCGCCTCAACTAGAGAAACTGCGTGCTCTGGAGCCCATGTGCCACAACTAGAGAGAAGCCCACACGCTGCAAAGAAGAGCCCATGCGCCGTAATGAAAGATCCCATGTGCCGCAACTAGGACCCAATGCAGCCAAAACAATAAGGAAAAATAAATAAATATTTTAAAAAAAGAGTAACCAAAAGAATTGGGGTGGCTATACAAATATCAGAAAAAGTAGACTTTAACACAAAAATTCCTGCAAGAGACAGAGAAGGACATTATATGATTATAAAAGGGTCAGTTCATTAAGACGATATAAAAATTATAAATATATATGCACCTAATGACAGAGCCCCCAATAAATGTGAAGGAAAAACTGACAGAATTGAAGGGACAGTAGGCAATTCAATAATAATAGTTGGAGACTTAAGCACCCTCTGAAGATAATAGATAGAACTAGATAAATGATCAATAGGGAAACAGAGGATTTGAACAACAGTATAAACCAATTCTACTTAATGGACATGTAGAGAACAAAAGCAAAATACACCCAACAAGAGCAAAATACACATTCTCAAGTGCACATAGAACATTCTCCAGGATAGACCACATGATAAACCACAAGATAAGTCTCAATAAAATGACTGAAATCATACAAAGTGTCTTCTCTGACCACAATGTAATGAAATAGAAATCAGTAACAGAAGGAAATCAGGAAAATTCACAAATGCATGGAAATTAGAAAACATTTTTTAAAAACCAGTGGGATAAAAGAAGAAATCAGAAGGTGAATTAGAAAATACTTTGAGGGACTTCCCTGGTGGTCCAGTGATTAAGACTCCGTGCTCCCAATGCGGGGGGCCCGAGTTCCATCCCTGGTCAGGGGACTAGATCCTGCATGCCACAACTAAGAGCCCGCATGCTGCAACTAAGATCCGGTGCAGCCAAATAAATAAGTATTTTTTAAAAAGAAAATGTATGTTTTTTTCCATTCCATTGGATTCACCTTGGTTTGTAGCATGTAACATAACTAGTATGTTATATATATGTGTATACTAATTGAAATTTTTAACAGATTTTTACTTTTTTAAAAATAAATTTATTTATTTATATTTTCTTTTTTGGCTGCGTTGGGTCTTTGTTGCTGCACACGGGCTTTTCTCCAGTTGCGGTGAGCAAGAGCTACTCTTCGTCGTGGTGCGCACTTCTCATTGCAGTGGCTTCTCTTGTTGTGGAGCACAGGCTCTAGGCGCGCAGGCTTCAGTAGTTGTGGCTCACGGGCTGTAGAGCGCAGGCTCAGTAGTTGTGGTGCACGGGCTTAGTTGCTCCGTGGCCTGTGGGATCTTCCCGGACCAGGGAATGAACCTGTGTCCCCTGCCTTGGCAGGCGGATTCTTAACCACTGCCGCCAGGGAAGTCCTGTACTTTTTTTTAATGAAAGTTCCTGGTTCTGCTTGACCAAATAGTGCAATCATTATTTTTTTTAATATTGTAGCTGATTTCAGAGGGATATTCACTAATAAATGTATGATGTATATCAAGTAATTGCCCCCTCCAAAATATATAACATCCAAAAGAATGAAATACTTGGAGTATTGCAATTTTAACAATATTAAGTCTTCTAATCCATGAACACGGGGTGTGTTTCCATTTTATTTAGGTCTTCAATTTCTTTCAGCAATGTTTTGAAATTTTCATTTTGTGATATCTCGTTTTGATTTGCATTTCCCTAACAACTAGTGATGTTGAGCATCTTTTCAGGTACCTGTTGGCCATTCATATATCTTTTTTTGAAAAATGTCTATTCAGGCCTTTTGCCCATTTTTAAATCAGATTTTTAAATTTTATTTATTTATTTATTTACTTATTTATTTTGCTATTGAGTTGTATGAATTCTTTATTTTTTTTGCATATTAACCCCTTATCAGATACAGGTTTGCAAATATTTTCTCCCATTCTGTAGGTTGTCTTTTCAGTTTGTTGATTTTTTCCTTTGATATGCAGAAATCTTTTAGTCTGATATAGTTCCACTTGTTTTTTTATTTTATTGCTTGTGCTTTAGGTGTCATATCCAAAAAATCATTGCCAAGACCCATGTCAAGGAGCTTTTTTTACTATATTTACTTCTAGGAGTTTTTCATAGTTTCAGGTCTTACATTTAAGTCTTTAATTCATTTCAAGTTAATTTTTGTAAGTGGTTTAAGATAGGGATCTAGTTTCATTCTTTTACATGTGAATTTCCAATTTTCCCAGCACCATTTATTAAAGAGACTGTCTTTTCTCATTGAGTATTCTCGGATCCCTTGTCAAATATTAGTTGACTGTACATGCTTGGGTTTGTTTCTGGGCTCTCAATTCTGTTCCATGGGTCTATTTGTCTGTTTTTATGCCAGAACCAGACTGTTTTGATTACTACAGTTTTATAATATAGCTTAAAATCAGGAAGTGTGATGCCTCCGGCTTTGTTCTTCTTTCTCAGGATTTGGCTATTTGGGGTCTTTTGTGTTTCCATATAAGTTTTAGGATTGTTTTTTTCTACTTCTCTAAAAAACGCCATTGGAATCTTGATAGGAATTGCATTGACTCTGTAGATGGCTTTTGGCAGTATTGACATTTTAACAATATTAATTCTTCCAATCTGTGAACACAAGATACCTTTCCATTTATTTGCATCTTCTTCAATTTCATCAGTGTCTTATTGTTTTCAGAGTAGCGATCTTTCATCTTCTTGGTTAAGTTTATTCCCAAGTATTTTATTGGTTTTGATGCTATTGTAAATGGGATCATTTTCTTTATTTCCTTTTCAGGTAATTTGTTGTTAGTGTATAGTAATGCTACTGACTTTTGTATGTTAATTTTGTATTCTGCAACTTTACTGAATTTGTTGACTAGATTTAACAGGGTTTTTTTGTTTGTTTTTGTTTTGTTTTGGTGGAGTCTTTAGGATCTTTGATACATATAATATCATGTCATCTTAAGATAGAGACAATTTTACTTCTTCCTTTCCAATTCTGAGGCCTGTTGTTTCTGTTTCTTGTCTGACTGCCCTGGCAAGGACTTCCAGTGCTGTGTTGGATAGCAGTGGGGAGAGGGAACACTCTTGTCTTATTCCTGATCTTGGAGGAAAAGTTTTCAGCCTTTCACCACTGAGTATGATGTTAGCTGTGGGCTTTTCATACATGGCCTTTATTATGTTGAGGAACTTCCTTCTGTACCTAATTTGTTAAGAGTTTTTATCATGAATGGATGTTGAATTTTGTCAGATGCTTATTCTGCCTCTATTGAGGGATCATATGATTTTTTTTCTTTCTTTCTATTAATGTGATTTATCACATTGATTGATTTCCATATGTTGAACTATCCTTGCATCCCAGTATAAATCTCACTTAATCATGGTGAATGATCCTTTTAATGTGCTGCTGAGTTCAGTTTGCTAGTATTTCATTGAGAATTTTTACACCTAAATTCATCAGGGATATTGGTTCTTTACTTGTAGCGTCCTTTTCTGGCTTTGGCATCAGGGTAATTCTAGCCTTGTCATGTGACCTTGAGAGTGTTCAAGCTCCTCTTTGATGTTCTTGGGAAGATTTTGAGAAGGATTGGCATTAATTCTCCAATGTTTGGCAGAATTCACCAGTGAAGCCATCTGGTCCTGGGCTTTTCTTCATTTGGAAATTTATGATTACTGACTCAATCTCATTACCAGGAATTGGTCTGTTCAGACTTTCTATCTCTTCCTGATACAATCTTGGTAGTTCATATGTTTCTAAGAATTTTTCCATTTATTGTAGGTTGTTCAGTTGGTTGGCATATAGTTCATAGTAGCCTCTTGTCATCCTTTGTATTCCTGTTGTATCGGTTGTAATGTCTCCTTTATCATTTAAAATTTTGTTGATATGTGTCCTCTCTCTTTTTTCCTCTGTTAGTCTAGCTAAAGGTTTGTCAATTTTTTAATCTTTTTAAAGAACCAGCTCTTAGTTTGGTTAATCTTTTTTATTGTTTTCCTGTTCTCTATTTCATTTATTTCTACTCTAGTCTTTGTTACTCCCTTCCTTCTGCTAACTTTGGGCTCCATTTGTTTTTTTCCTAGTTCCTTGAGTCACAGTGTTAGGTTATTTTGGGGGGATCTTTCTTGCTTCTTAATTGAGGCATTTATTGCTATATAATTCCCTCTTGGAACTGCTTTTGCTGCAACCTATAAGTTTTGGTATGTTGTGTTTCCATTTTTATCCATCTCAAGAAACTTTTTTATTTCCCCTATAATTTCTTCTTTGATCCATTGGTTGTTCAGGAGAGTGTTGCTTAATTTCCATGTATTTGTGAATTTTCCAGTTTTCTTCTTGTTATTGGTTTCTAGTTTCATACCTCTGTGGTCAGAGAAGATATTTGGTATGATTTCAGTCTTCTTGAATTTGCTATGACCTCTTTTGTGGCCCAACATATAGTCTATTCTAGAAAATGTTCCATATGCACTTGAGAATATGTATTCTGCTGTCATTAGATAGAATGTTCTGCATATGTCTGTTAGGTCTGTTGGTTTGTAGTGTTGTTCAAATCCACTGTATCCTTATGCTTCTCTGTCTGGATGATCTATCCATTGTTAGAGTGAGGCATTTAAGTCCCCTACTATTATTGTATTGCTGTTCATTTGAAGAAAATCTTAATAGGTGCTGGGTTCTACCTTGGTTCAGTACATCTCTGCAGGAGGCCAAGACCTCTAACGCCTTTTAAATTCCAGAAGCCTATGTTTTTTATTCTCAAGGTAAAATGCACATAACATAAAATTCACCACTTAAACTATTTTAAAGTATACAATCCAGTGGCCCCTAGAGAGCTTCAGGATGGGGGCTGGGCACCAGAAAGACCAAGGCATGATTAGAGGATTGGAAGTTTCAATCTTGAGCTAATTATTAGTGCCAGTGATTTAATCCATCATGCCTAGGTGACAACACCTCCATAAAAGCCCCACACGATGAAGGGAACACACTGTCCCAGGCTGGTGAACACACTGCTGCTAGGACTCTTCTGGACTTCACTCAATGGACCTCTTCATCGGAATCCTTTGTAAATATCCTTTATAACAATCATAAGTAATCGAGTGTTTCCCTGAGTTCTGTGAGCCATCCTAGCAAATTATCAAACCTGAAGAAGGGGTATGGGAGCTCCCAATTTACAGACGGTCAGCAGAAGTACGGGAGGCCCAGGACTTGCACCTGGCATGTGAAGTGGGAGCAGTTTTGCCGGACTGAGCCCTTAGCCTGTGGGGTCTGCGCTAACTCGCAGATAATGTCAGAATTGAGTTGAGTCACAGGACACCCAGTTGGTGTCCAGAGGGATGGAGAATTGGCCGGAGTGGAGAAAACCCACACCCATTTGGTGTCAGAAGTGGTGTTTGTAAACAGGACATAAAGGCTCCCTTCATTTCCTCCACTGCCGCCCTCTCTCTGTCGCCATCCATCAGCTCTTCTTGGCCTCCTTTCCCCAGGCCTTTCAGAAGGTGGAGGGGGTGGCAGGGTGGTCTCTAAGTGGTTTATTTCCTTCCGAGACCCAGGCTGAGGAGCGGGAACCAAATACTGTTCTTTCAGCTACTGCATCTTTAGGAGACCAGTTTCATAAATCTGGACATTATCCCGTTGTGTCCTTCTGACCAGTACAAAGTGATCTTTTGATTCATGATACATTTCTAGCAATGGCTTGGGAAGCAAAACCACCTGAGAGGCTAGTTTGTTGAAGGTGAGGGTAGTTGGGGAGGGGCGGTCTGAGCTTGCCTGACTTTACTGTAAGCAGTGACCTACTTTTTCTTCCCTGTCTAGTCCTGCATGTGAGGGGATTAATCTTTAAACCCTCCGCCTTGGTTACCGAGTAACAGGCACAGTTGGTTTTGCAGGCCAGTGTGTTCCCAGTGCCAGCCGTTCACTCATTAACACTTCTGGAGGGGCTGCGTGTCCTGGTTAAACTCCAAATGTCACACACTGAGACCCACCCGGCTGTACACACTGATTTAATGAGTGAGCAAGCATCTGAGCAGGAAGGACCCAGTGGAACCAGAGACATCATTGCCACCAACGGGGAGCATCTGGGGTCAGATGTGGAGCTGAAGCCCAGCTCTGGCCCTCAAGTGGTCATGCAGGGACAGGTGGCCAGCCTCCTGCCTTCGTTCCTTGACTGTGACCCATACCACCTACTCTGAGCACAAAATGGGACTGTGCAGAAAAGCTAAGCATGGTGGCTCTCAGCCCCTGGCAGACGCTTGCTAGATACTGGGACCCAGTATCTGTGGTCCTGGGAGACCCTGGGGACCCAAGAGGATGGTCAGGATGGGACGGTTTGGCCTGATCACTGGTCTAGAAAAGGGAGCAGGAAATTTGGCGAGAGGCCTTTATTATCCAACGAAGGATGTTCTAGGACTAGGACTGCCGTGGCTGGGAGTGAACCACGTGACGCAAGTCACTATCCCAAGACCCTCTCGGTCCACTCACGGCCTGCTGGCTGCAGAAGGATGTGGCTGCCATCCTGGCAGTGTCCCCAGAAGTGGGGCATCTGTCCCCAACCCTCCGTGCTTCTTATCCGAATTACATACAGGTTCAGCCACCCATTCAGTGACGACCCCTTTCTGGGACTATTCTGGTTACCTTTGGATCCACTAGGCTCCCTTTACTTTTCCCAAGCCTCCCCCGAGCGCTCCCCACTCCCTCGATCCCCACTGGGGGTGGAGGAGACGTAGCTGCACTTTGAAGCAGCTTCCCTGCACGCGGCCACACCGTGAGCAGGAGACGGCACCGTCGGCTCGGTTTAATCATCAATTTATTTCCTGCCGGGAAGCCCTTTCTGCCCTGGTCTGGCCTCAGTCCCTCTCGCTCGAGCTGGCCCTGCTGCAGGATGGCTGCGGACAACTCTACCAGCGGTCCCCGCGCCCCCGGGCCGCAGCTGAGTGTGGTCGACATCACCATCATAACCGTGTATTTTGCCCTGAACGTGGCCGTGGGCATCTGGGTGAGAGGACGGTGGTGGTACCAGCTGGGGTGGGCGGTGGGGTGCGGGAACCGGCCGGCACGCCCCTGGGCATTGCATCCTCTCCCTGGAGGCCTGGTGCCTGCGGGGTCCTCCTCCCAGCCCCGGGGGAGATTTGTCGGAGACCTTGACCAAGCCCCTTTCGCTCTTTGGCAACAGCTTCTCAGTCTCTAAAGTGAGGAATAGGAAGTCTCTCTAAGGGCAGGCCGAGTGGGAGGCTCCGGGCCTTCTATGCGGCTGACAAGCTGGGGGCCCGGGCACAGCATGCCGTCTTCCTGGCCTCGCCTTCGATGTCAGATGGACTCACAGGGCGAACATCGCCCTGAACGATAGAATCACAGGGGTTCTCAGCTGCACCCACACCAGCTAGGCCAGGATCCAGAGGCAGGGCGGGGCGCAGCGCGCAGGACCTGGGAGTCTCTGTTTTGACAACTCCGTGTTCACCAGCCTAGCCTAGTTCATAAGCCAGTTTCTCCCACCTTTGATAGGAGAGAAGTGATTAAGGTCATCAGAGGCTGCAGCGGGGCCCCTTCTATGCAGGCACTGTACACATCACCCTAACCCGCTCACAGCCCCGGGCCAGAGGCCAGCCCCGTTTACAGGTGAACCCCGGGGCTTCAGGGGACAGGGACTTGCCCAGTGAACCCCAGGACCCTGCACAGAGGGGAGGGCCTCCTCCTGTCTACTCCTAACGCCAGCAGCTGATGAGCATCTGGGCTGTTTCCACCCTTTGGCTGTTGTGAATAACACCGCTGTGAACATTCGAGTACACCTGCTCGAGCACCTGTTTTCAGTTCTCTGTATCCTGGGAGTGGATTTGCTGGGTCCCGGGACAATCTGTGCGTCTAACTCTTTGCGGAGCCAGCGGACTGTTTCCGCAACAGCGGCATGAGCCACGCGAGGGCTCCAGTTTCCACCTCTGTCCTTGCAGTCCTCGTGCCGGGCCAGCAGGAACACGGTGAGCGGCTACTTCCTGGCGGGCCGGGACATGACATGGGGGCCGGTGAGTGCACCCTGACTCCTCCCGCCCCTCCTTCCGGTGGGGCCGCATCTGACCTCTAGGTCAGCCTTCATCTGCATCCCTGCGGTCACTATGTGTGTCCTCTTCACCCAAGGTCACCCCCCAGGCCAGCCCAAGCAGGCAGTGATGGGGCAAGCTGAGACTGGCAGGGGGTCCCCAAGCTGGGGTGCTGGAAAACGTGGAAAAGGTGGGGCTCGGAGTCGGGGTGGGCCTCTTGCTAGATCCTTTTCCTCTCTCTCCTCCAGATGGGAGCCTCCCTCTTTGCCAGCAGCGAGGGCTCGGGCCTCTTCATCGGACTGGCGGGTTCGGGCGCAGCTGGAGGCCTGGCGGTGGCAGGCTTCGAGTGGCACGTGAGCTCCTGGAAGGCGGGCCCAGGCCGGGGAGGGCCGTGGGAGGAAGCACAGCAACCTTGAGAGACGCTGGATGGGGCTGCATCAGAGCCTACCCCTCCGTGGCCAGAGGGGCAGCTCCCAGCGTCCAGGCAGGCGGTGTTCCTGGGGACGTTGGGTCTTCAGAATGCTGAAGAGCAGCGGGAAGCCGTGAGCCTTTGCCTGGCCATCTGTTTATAGGGCTGCGGGGGGGCGGGGGCGGGCCGCCCCAGGTTCTCATGGCAACTCAGGCCTCCAGACCCCTGGTGTCTGCTGTCCTTACTCTGCCTCTGTCCCCCTCAGGCCACATACGTGCTGCTGGCCCTGGCGTGGGTGTTCGTGCCCATCTACATCTCCTCGGAGGTGAGTCTGCCCCTGGGGCCTCAGGACAGCCTCACCTGCGTCCGGGCCTTGGTTGGAGTGGGTGGTGGTGATGGGCAGGACCCCTGGCTTCACTCATGAGGTGAGTGAACCCACAACTCTCAGTTCTGGGTTTGTTGTTAGTCCAACTATCATTCCCATCAGCCCACGAAGACAGGTCCCCTCGGACCTCAGCCCATGGGCCTCGTCTGTTGGTCTCTCCTGTACCTGCGTGTTGCCTCTGGGGGCTGATGCATCTACCCGAGCACACAGGCTGCACACCTGGGCTGTGTACTGGGTTACACACCTGGGTGAGACACCTGGGCTGCACACCTGGGCTGTGTACTGGGCTACACACCTGGGTGAGACACCTGGGCTGCACACCTGGGTGAGACACCTGGGCTGCACACCTGGGCTGTGTACTGGGTTACACACCTGGGTGAGACACCTGGGCTGCACACCTGGGCTGTGTACTGGGCTACACACCTGGGTGAGACACCTGGGCTGCACACCTGGGTGAGACACCTGGGCTGCACACCTGGGTGAGACACCTGGGCTGCACACCTGGGCTGTGTACTGGGCTACACACCTGGGTGAGACACCTGGGCTGCACACCTGGGTGGCACACCCAGGAGACACTGTCCTTGACTCTGCCACTCCTTCAGCCCCAGCTGGGCTGTCACTAAGTCCAGGGGATCCCATTTCCTGGATGTCTCAGTCTGGCACAGCCAGCTTCCCCAACCAGCCGAAGCTCATCTGGATTTGTCACCACGGCCTGCAAACTCATCCCTGTGCCCCCAGGCACAGTCCCCCGAAGCCATTCCTCCTGTCTCAGTCTGCCATGCCCCGGCCTGAGCCCCTCAGGATGTGATCAGAACGCTTAGCCTGGAATTCCAGGCCTGGTGTTGGGACTGTGAGAAGCTCCCGGTCCTGAACACTGGCCGTGGTCTCACAGCATGCTTAACCCCTGCCCCTGTGCCCCCGCCAGATTGTCACCATGCCTGAATACATCCAGAAGCGCTATGGAGGCCAACGGATACGTATGTACCTGTCTGTCCTGTCGCTGCTGCTGTCTGTCTTCACCAAGATATCGGTGAGCTGCCTCACCCCCAGCTTCTGGCTGGAACATCCCTGCTCTGGGGCCCTTGAAGGGACCTGACATCCCTTGATCTGTCTCTGCCTTGTCTAACAGCTGGGGAAACTGAGGCCCAGAGAGGCACACTGACTTGCCCAGGGTCACACAGCTGGCCCAGCACCCTGGGGCTGGGCTCAGCAGCCAGCGAATTTGGGGGCAGAACGCAGGCCCTGTGACTCCTGTTTTGCCCAGGTTCTGGATACGGAGTGTCAGGGGTTCTGGTTAAGGGCCGGCACCGGGTGAGCCGGGACCGCCCACTAGGGGGCGCCCAGAGCCCGAGGTCTCTGGCCCGTGAGGCCGGGTGGTGGTCAGTCCTCCGCTAGGCTGACCCCGCGGCGCCCCCTTTCCCTTGGGGGCCTGGCCCCGCTGGAGGGCCAGCGTGGGGCGCGTCCTGTCCGCACCCTGGGTTTCACAGGTAGGGAGACGGAGGCCGGGAGGGCGGGGAGCTGGTCCCCAGCGCGCGGGGACTCCGCGGCAGCACCAGGCCTCGGGTTCTCCCTCCCGAGTCCTGGGTGCCTGCCGGTCCCCCGAGGCCGTCCAGCCGCTCCAGCTCCGGCTCCTGCGAGGGCTCAGAGGTGGACGGCGGGTCCTGGGCGGCCTGCTTCCGGCCGAGCGAGCCCGCCCAGCCCCGGGCCTGGTTCCTCCCCCGTGAGGCCCGGCCGCCCGGCCCGGGGCTTCTGCGGGCGTGGCCGGGGCTTCCTCCTCCGCGGCCGCTGCAGCCCCGGGAGCCTCGGCCGGCCGGGCCTCCACCGGAGCTGCACGGCTCGTTCTGGGTGGGTCTCGGGGTGGTTAGAGAGAAGGCGCCGCCTTTTTCCCTGGACGGGTCCTAAGAGTTCTCCCCTGGGCCTTCCCTCTGCTGACCGGACGGCGCCGCTGCCCTGCAGGCCCGGTTCCCACGCGGGCTCCTCCCCCCACCCACCCCGTGCCGGCCGCCTCCCGGCCGCCTCCCGGCAGCAGGGCCTCAGTACAGGGGGACGCAGGTGTGTCACGGTGGGCGGGGGACAGTGTGGACCCAGAAGAGGGGTTGGCGGCGCCTGCTGGGGTGGCCTTGGTTGGGGTCTAGTGGAGAAGGGGGTACGGACGGCATGCGGGGTGCAAACGCCAAGGAGAGAGGTGCGCGGCGTGGGGCGCGTCTGGGGTGGTCCTGTCCGGAGGCCCGGACTGCAGGGGCCAGGCGCCTCGGGAGCAGAGGAGGGGCTGGGAGGGAGGTGACAGGGAGCGGTGGCGGCTGAGGCGGAGCAGCCATCACAGGAGCCAGACCTGAGGGCCGCAGCTGGCTCTTGGGTGGCAGTTCCCGCCCTGGCCCAGGGCCCTGGCCCAGGGGGCTCCGTCAGAGATGAGTGAGGAGTGCCCAAGGGGCCCTGGGGGCTTTGAGCAGAGGTGACAAGGTCCGGTCTGTGCTAGTGCCACCGGCACCCCCGGAGGATGGACTGCGCGGGGGGCGGGGGGCAGTCTGGCGAGGCCAACCCCTGGGCGTAGGGGCTTCTTCCCCGCCCACCCCCCTGTTCGTCCCGCTGGTGGCTCTGAGGCAGAGCTCACACCTCACACTCAGAGCTTGGGCAGGACGTCCAGAATGGCGGGGTTGGGGGGCAAAGTGGGAGGTCCTTAGAGGCCACCTCGTGCGCAGCCCTGTTTACAGACAAGACGATTGAGACCTAGGGAGTGGCCACCACTTGCTCAAGGTCACCACTTGCAGAGACAACCGTTAGAGCCCAGTGGGCCCGACCACTGCCCTGTGGTGCTGAAGGAGCCAGGACGTGGCACTTCAAACTCCACTTTGTGATGGGATGACTCAGTTTGCCCACCTGTAAAATGGGGAACCTCAAGGCTGGGGCTTCAGTGCCAATGCTGGGGCTGCCTGGATGAAGCGGACAGGGAAGCAGGAGGAATGTGGATGGCCGGGCTGGGTCTGGGAGGGACTGGGGCCCCCCAGCTAATGCTTTGGGCTGAAGCTGTTTGCGGTGTGTGTGCCCAGCCGGTCCCCAGAGGCCCTGACCTCACTGGGTGGAGCCCCAAGAACGCCCCCACATGTCTGCACACCCAGGACCCTCACCAGCTGCAGCCTGTCCAGAGACCACAGGGCCCGCCTGCCGCCAGCCCCCAGGTGGGGACAGTGGCCTGCAGAGAGAGCAAGCCGTGGGTGGCAGGGGGCCTCACACGGGCTTGGGGGGAACTGAGCTCCATCACCATGTGCTCTGGGAAATAGAGAAACCCGGCCTGACACCCCAGGCCACTCAGGGTAAAGGCCAACCGTGGCCATCACGACCCTCACCTCCCCTGCTTCTCCCGACGCACACATCACTCCAGCTACACCGAGCACACCCGAGGCCTAACCCTGCCACAGGGCCTTTGCACCTGCTGTGTCCTCTGGCCGGAACCTCTTCCCCTGGATATCCATGTGGCTCACGCTCCTGCCTCTCAGGTCTTTCACATCTCACCCTCTCAGCGAGGCCCTCGGCTGCCCCGTAGGTGCAGACCTGCGCCCCCTGTCTTTCACACACGTGCTACCTTCTTACGCCGAATGATTTCATTAGAATGGCCACGGTCCGCCTCCCCCATTTTTTCTCTTTGTTCGTTGGTGTATCCCCAGTGGTACTAGGTGCCCGGCACACCCCATGGGACTGAATGGAATCATCCATGTCAGGCTCGGCTAGGTTTTCCGTGAGGGGCCAGATAGAAAGTATGCTCAGTTTTGCGCGCCACTTACACACCACTGAAGTTTGCTGTTGGCGTTTGAAAGACACACCAGTGTGCCTGATGGGATCAGGCCTGTGGGCTGTAGTGTGCCAGCCCCTGGTCTATGCAAACGTGCCTGTTTATTGAGTACCTGCTGTGTGCCAGGCCCTGGGTGGGCACCCATGATGAACCCATTTCTCGTTCTCAAGGACCTTTCCTTCCAGGCAGATGAGAAGAGTAAACAGAGCCGTGCATCCACACTAAGTGGTACAAGGGTGACCAGTGCAGCAAACGCAGGGCTGAAATCTGGACGGAAGAGAAGGAGCAGGGGACAGGCTTGCTTTGGAGAGGGTGGTGCAGCCGCTGAGGGAAGCCGGTGGGGCTGGGGAGAGGGCGCGTGCAGGGCCTCTGGGCCGGGCGGTGGGTTTCATTCTGCGTGAGTGGAGATGCAGAGACCTCGGAGCTCCCTCTGAACAAGCCGAGTGCAGGAGGGACCAGCGAGGGGATTTCAAAGGGATGGGGCCCGGGGTGGGGACAGTGGAGGCGGGCAGGAGTACTTTGGAGAATCAACAGCCGTGGCCGGTGGGTTGGGTGCAGGGAGTGTGGCAAAGGTGAGACGTGTCCAGAACACTGAAGGGACAGTGACAGCCTCTGTGGAGATGGGCGAGGTTGGGGGTCGGGGACACAGGATGATTTAGGGTAAACGCGTGGTAAATGTCGGTGCAGGGACCTGCCCAGCTTCTCCGCTACCCACAAAGGGAGGGGGCAGTAGGGTCCCGTGCAGGAAGGTGGCCAGGGCAGGGCAGGGCCCAGCCAGGGGGCACGTGCCTGTGGGGAGCTGTGAGGAGCCAGCGGGTCAGCCCTGGCCTTCAGGTCAGCTCAGCCCAGCTCCCTCCCGCGTCCGGGGCTCATGGCCCCTGCAAGCCCGTGGGGTGGTGCAGGGAGGGGGGCCGCCCTCTCAGGGGCCCCGAGGGTCAGCCCTGCAGCCCGCGGCCCTGCTCACAACCGTGCAGCTTTGGGCCGGTCGCTTCGTGCCTCTGCGCCCGTGCCCCGCTCTGTGGAGTGGAGCGGCTCCCTCAGGGGTCCTGCCTGCGCCTCCCCGGCCTGCCCTGCGCAGGGCCTGCAGAAGCCAGCAGGGCCAGAGGGGGCCGAGCACAAGTGCCTGTGTTTCTCCACATCTGCACCCGCACTTTACCCAGAGGCTCAGGAGGTAAGGCGACGTGCTCACCAGGGACACAGGCCCAGGTCCGAGCGGGGCTCTTAGCTTCTAGCAGGCTGCAGCTCACATGGGGCCCCAGGAGAGGGAGCTCCGTCGGCAGAAGGAGAGGTCAGATCCTGCCGGGGGCCGTCTGAGGCTCCTCGCGGTGTCTCCTTTAGAGCCGGCAGGCAACCGCACATTTGCTGGCCTCCAGCAGCGGCTGCGTAGGGTCCCCAGGGGGGACTGCGGCTAAAGTCCCACCTCCACACCTGTGCCCGTGCTGTTCCCGCTGCCCGCGCATCACTCTTCAGATCCGCTGCCCTGGAAGGAAGTCCCTGAGCAGTAGAGCAGTCGGGGAGCAGGGCGTCGGGCGGGCTGAGTCCTGAGCGATGAGATGCAGAGACTGGGAGGCCCCAGGGCAGAGGGACCTGGGCGAGCCAAAGCCTGGAGGCAGCAAAGTGCCTGGCGTGGACTGTCGGCCAGTCTGGTGTGACCGGACTTACCTGGGCTTAAAGGGATGCGTGGCCAGAGCCTGAAGGCCGGGCACACAGACCAGGGCTGTCCTCTGAGGCAGATGGGGTCCGGGGAGTGGTCTTGAGCAGTGGCTGGAGGACAGCCAGGTGGGACGAGGGGCTGCTGCTTTCTAGAGCCCCCCTGCTCCGTCGCCTGTCCCCTCCATCTCTGATACCTGCCAGAGCGTCGCCTTGGGGAGGTCGCTTGCCCTCCGTGGGCCTCAGTTTGTCCCTGGTCCGATGGGGCAGGGGGCTTGGAGAGTCCTTCCTGCTCTGATATTCAGCAGCTCTGGGCTTCTTAGCTTGGGCTGGAGGTGGACACACACACTCACAGCCGGGGGGTGGGGGGACCAGAGTGAGGGGCTGCCGCATCCGGAGAACACCTTGTCTGAGTGCCCACGCTGGCGGGTGCCCTCTCCAGGAGAGGGGAGGGGAGGAGCCTGGGGGAAGCAGGGGTTCCACAAGCCTGACTCCGAGCGGGGCTGGTCAGCTCCCAGCTGGGCCGGTGCCCCGGGCCTCGGGCAGACTGTCCCCGACTCGGCAAGCTCCGCTAACCTGCGGGCTTGCCCAGCTCTCTGAGGAGCCTCTTGGCCCCAAAGGCTGTATTTTGGGTTATCTCCCTGCCATTAAGCAAGCCCAGAATGGCAGTTTTGGAAACTTGTGGGGGGAGGGACCCTGGCCCAGCCCCTAGGTCCCACAGGATGGGGTCCTCCCTCCTTCCCCGGGCACCCACTGCGCAGTGGTTGGGAGGGGGCCGGGCGGTTGTGGTCCCTAAGGCCCATTCCAGTGCTGAGGCTGGAAGACTCGTCCCAGGGCTTCAACTCCTGCCCCTGTGCTGCCCCAGGGCCTGGGATGGCAGGACTGTGTCCAGTTCAGCCCTAGGAAGCAGCCTCGGCCTGAGACGTGGTCCTGGCTTCAGTGTCAACCCCATGGGGGGTCAATAAGCAAGATGGTCCCTCTGTTCCCCCAGCCCACCCCTGGCACACATCTGGTTTCTTCTTGGGGTGCCCTGCCTAACAGGGAGCAGAGAACGGGGACCCAGACAGACGTGGGTCTGGAGATGGAGGCTCACTCGTCTTCTTGGGACCCCCACCTCCAGGAAGCCCTCCCGGACTCCCCCTTTTCCATCCCCAGGCAGGGGCCAGACTGAACGGCAACACTGCTCCCTGGTGGGCAGGGGCCGCTCAGGACTTTATTAACAGCAGCAACGTCCCCTGCACACTGCTTGCCCACAGCCAGGACTTCCCTTCAGGACAGTCCCTGGCAGGTTGGGGGGTGTCTCCCCTTCTTCCTCTATGGGGCACCAAGGCCACACGTTGGGTGTGGGCGCTTCGGGCCCTGCGGTTACCTCGGGCCCCTGCACACACCCCTTTCCCGTCCCCAGATGGACCTGTACGCGGGGGCCCTCTTCGTGCACATCTGCCTGGGTTGGAGCTTCTACCTGTCCACCATCCTCACGCTCACCATCACGGCCCTGTACACCATCGCAGGTACGGCGCCTGCGGGCGGCAGCTGTGGCCTGTGGACACACACGGGAACCCGAGAGGCTGGCGGGGCGCAGGGGGCCGCCCCCTCCCACAGCCTGGGACCTGGCCAGTTCGTGTCAGGCACCCGGGCTTCTGCAGCTGGCTCCGCTGGCCCGGCTGCTGCGTCCACAGCTCACCCACCCGTGCAAGGGCAGGGGACGTCGATGTGGAACAGCTGTCCCTCCCGGAGCTCTGGTCACCTCCCTGTCCCTCCCCCGTCGAGGCCAGGGCCCCTCCAGCTCTCTTGTCTCCATCCGCAGGGGGCCTGGCCGCTGTGATCTACACAGACGCCCTGCAAACGCTCATCATGGTGGTGGGAGCCGTGATCCTGACGGTCAAAGGTGAGAGGCCGTGGGGGCTGTCACAGCAGCGAGCCCTTTGGGGTCTGGGTGCCGCCCTGTCGGGGCCCCGGTGTCCGCACGGGGGGTGGGTGGCCTCACGAGGTCAAGCCACAAGGCCATCAGCCCCCCGCCGGCCTCCCCTGGGTGACGGAGGCCTGCTCCCCTCCCACCCCTGCTGCCCAGCAGCACTTCTGTCACCAGCTCCGGGCCGGCTGGTGTCTGGCTGCGGACCTGACTCAGGAGGCAGGGCCGTCTGCACCCATGCGGGCTCGGGGCTCGACGGGGGCGGGGCTGCGGGTGGGTGTGCAGACACAGTTGGGAGACCACAGACCTGCCTGGACATCTGCCCCCCTTGTTTCAAAGCATGTCCAAGATCTCAAGAAGCCAGTGGGACAAAGGCAAGGTGGAGAGCAGGGGGGTTTGGATCTCCTGGTCTGTGAACAGGGAGGAAGCTCGGGGGGCTGCCCCAGAGGTAGTGAGATCCCCATCCCGGGAGGTATGCAAGCAGAGCCAGGAGGATCCCATAGAGGGCAAACGGTCTCTTCCAGACTCAGACTCTAGGACCCTGTGGCTGGGCAGTTTCCGACCCGTGTCTAGTGTGCGTCCGTTCGCTCTGAGCACTCACCCTGGCCTGGCCTGGGCTACAGGTGGCACTGATGCCGGGAGCCCAGAGTCCGGGCAGCGGGCTGCCTGCTGGGGAAGGCGGGGGAGTGGGACCTGTGGCTGCCCAGCCTTCTGTGTACCAGCCTCCTCACAGACCAGGGGCCTGTGTGCCCGGAGCCCACTGCAGGAGGCACCCAGGCAGCCAGGCCTGGTCTGGATGGGGGCGGGGGAGTGACCACAGACAAAGCAAAAGCCACAGGTGGGCCCAGACCCCAAGGCAGACAGGAGCAGTGAGGGGGCGAACGTGGTTGGCTCGCGCCGGCCGGCTGGCAGTGTAGCCTTGGTGGCGCCCCTGCCCCTCTGGGGACTCTGTGTCCCTTCTCAGTGCCACATCCCCCAGCCATTCTCAGCTCTGCCGAAGTCATGTCCTTTGGAAGCCCCTGGGTCAGGACGTTAGCCCTTCAGATTCCTCAGGAAGGTCCTAGAATGCCAAGAAAAGACACGTTTGCTTCCTTGAGTCGACAGCCTGGCAGAGAGCTCCTCGCCTGAGGCTGGTGGGCATCCAGAGGCCGGCAGGACACTGGGGTGCCCTCGTGTGGAATGCTCGTTTAATATTATTATTTTAAATACAAATAAAATAGTCCTTTGAATTCACCTTTTTTTAAACCCTCTACCTCCATACCTTTCCAGACACTGGAAAAAGTGAAGTGGGAAAAAGTCGAGTTTGATGCATCAAGAAGTTACTTGCGATGAGGGCAGTGGGGCTGGGAGTCACGGCCACCAGCCACCAACCGTGCCTGTCCCGCCCGCCCCCTCCAGCTTTCGAGCAGATCGGCGGGTATGAGCAGCTGGCAGCGGCCTACGCCCGGGCCGTCCCATCCAGGATCATCTCCAACACGACCTGCCACATGCCGCGGGCGGACGCCATGCACATGTTCCGAGACCCCTACACGGGGGACCTCCCGTGGACCGGGATGACCTTCGGCCTGACCATCATGGCCACCTGGTACTGGTGCACCGACCAGGTGAGGTCACCGCCCTCCCTACCTTCCTGCCTTCCAGGGTGGCTCTGGAAGTCAGGGCGGCCGGGGAACACCTACACGGTGAGCCCGGGCTGGGGTGGAAGCCGTGGATGGCGTGGCTTCAGGCCCGGGCAAAAGGTGTTAGGGGTCCTTGCAGTCCCGGGGGGCCTGGGGCTGCCGTTTAGAGTTGGATGAAGCCCACTGGCCGCCACCCATCCTGGCCTTCAGGTGCTTCGACTGGGACAGTTTGGAGTACGGGATTCCGAGGGGGCTGGGATGCTCCTTGGTGGCCCTGCTGTCGGCCTGGGGGCTGGCGTTTCGGGCCAGTCTTGGGGTCCCAGGACCCGGCCGCGCACAGGGCCCCGGGCCACCCTTGGCCTGCCAGTGCTGGGGGCCTGCCACAGCCGGGCCCGCTTTCCTGCTGGAGATCTGGGCGCCATCGGCGGCGGGGCGGTACCGCGGGGGTCCCAGGGTCCTCGACGGCTGCGGGAAGCCATCTTTATCCCTTGGGACTCCGTAGTGGTGGAACCGCTGGCCCTGGGAGAGAGAGAGCAGAGCGAGTGAGACCGGGGGCTGGGGCAGCTCTGCCCCTTCCCGAGGGGCCCTTGCCAGGCAGGCTGCAGCCGGCCCACCTGGGTTTGCTTCCTGGCCTTGCCACTCACCAACTGGTGGTCCTAGACAAGTGTCTTCCACTCCTCCGTGCCTCGGTTTCCCCACGTGTCCTAGGGGAATGGTCCTGCCTGCGTGGTCGCATTAAGGCCAGCGCCCACTCCTTCCCATGCCCCTGCCCTCCTCCTCCACATCCTCTGTGAGAGGGACAGACGGGGACGTCAGAGACAGTGCCTCCACCTGGGCCCGCGTGTCTGGCGAGGGTGGCGGCCAGGTCTTCCTCCGGAGTCTGACTCTAGTCCTTCCCAAGTTGGGCATGTACCAGGGGGCACCAGGCGGCCCTGCTCCCTCTCTGGGCAGAAGCAGACGATGCCCCCGCCCTGCCTGCCTCGAGGGCCACGGGTAGCTCCAGGTGGCACTTGGGCGGGAAGGGGCCTCGTGAGCACCGGATCCTCAGCGGGCACGGGCCTGATGACCGTCCTCGCCTCTGGACCCATGGCCTCGAGGGCCCCACCCAGGAGTGAACCAGCCCATCACTGTGGGGTGAAGGGGGCAGCATTCCTGCGAGGCAGGCCTGGCGGCCCCGTCCACAGGCCAGGACACCGAGGCCAGGGTGGAGCGCCTGCCCGGCGAGGAGCGCTCTGCGTCTCCCGAGCGTGGGTGTCTCGTGCGCTCGCTGGGCTAGGAGACCCTGCCTGGGCTGTGACAGTGGCAAGCAATCTAGGTTGGGAGGGTCCAGAAACCCTGTGAGGCTGGGCCTCAGTTTTCCCATCTGTGCCATGGTGCCAGAGAGTCCCTTGTAGGCTGCGCCCACCACAGGTGTCTGCCTAGCACCCCTGGGAGGGCTGAGGGCTGCCGGCCTGGGTGAACGAGGGGCTGGTTGGAAGGCCGGCGGTGGAGGGCGTGCGGGGGATGTCTGGACCGCCCTGTGGGCCAGCCGGGGCCCCTCCACCCCAGGGCACCTCTCATTCCCTCCACACTCAGCATGGCCTGGCGTGGCACTGGCGTCTCTGGGTGGGACAGCATTCAGGAGATTTTCCCATGAAGGCCAAGTGAGTCAGCGCTCACATGAAGGCCGAGCGAGTGGCCTGGAGGTCAGGGCGGGACTGGGCTTGCCTCCTGGATAAGAAGGTCACACAAGGAGGCAGCTGACCCCAAGGGGATCCAGAGTGCCACCAGCATTGGGGGCCCACGCCTGGCCTCAGCCTTCCCTCCCCATCCTCCTCCTGCTCAGGCTGGGTCTGCCTGGGCGACTGCTGGGCCTTGGACCAGAACCCCTGCCACGCAGGTGCCGACCCACTGGGTCCTGGGGGCTTGGCAGGACTCTACTCAGCCCCCGGGACACCCACGGTGTGGTCAGCGGCAAGCGGCAGCTGTGTGTGCTGGGGCCACGGGCGCTTTTCGTTTTCTTTAGACTTCTCAGTATCTCCCAGCTCAGCCACGGTGCGTAGGTGACGATCAGAACCCAACAAATCCAATAAAACAGGAGGCAGAGGCCCGGTGGGCAGGGAGCTGCCACGCCCCTCCCTGACCTCAGCCGCTCAGTCTACACCCCTGGGAGGCGCACAGACCAGAGGGTCCCTGGGGCCCGCCCGCACCCGTGGTGCCGGTGCTCCTCTCGTCACCTGCCGCTGCTGCAGTTTCAGACGGGCTGCCTTTCGGGCAGCAGCCGGCTCAGTCCTCACGGCGGCCACCACTTTCCAGGCTCCTGCGCAGGCCAGGCGCAGTGTCAAGTGCATGGGCCCCGTCACCTCGTTTCTCCCGTGTTCCCGTGGGCTCTCTTGGCCCCATCTCACAGCCAAGGGGTCCAAATGCTCCTGGGTGGCACCGGGCCGTAGCTGACCCCGAGGTGGCCCTGACGGACGCCTAAACTTGGTGACTCGCGGCCAGACACCCAGGCACGGGCTTGGCCGTCCACACGCGGCCTCATCCAGGATTTGCAGCAACCCTGCGGGTCGGGGGTCGTGTCACATCTCGTGGGCGAGGACAGAGCGGTTCGGGGAGGTCCAGTGGCCGGGCGGGGAGAGGGAGCTGGCCTCCGGCGGGGCCTGTGCGGAGAGGCACCGGGAGGACGCTGCCGGGGAGGCCCCGGCCTTGCCTGCTGGGGGCCCGAGCCTCAGCTTCTCCAGCTGTAGAATGGGGCGACCACGGCTGTCCCGCCCACCTCCCGGGGCTGGCCGCCCAGAGCACGGAGTAAAATAAGGGAAGACGCGCAGGGATTTAGGGAAACTCTTCTCTCCCGGGGGGAGCGCGGCCCTGGGCTCTTGTAATCACAGGACATCACAGGGGAAGGGTCTACAGAGAAGCACGTCTGACCCCGTCACTGTCTAGACAGGGAGACTGAGGCCCAAAGTGAGGAAAGGACTTATGGCATGTCACAGGAGCCGGCGTGGATTGGAATCAGCTTGCCCTGCAGACCCCACGCCGCCAGCCCTGGCACCCTGTCATTTTTTTTTTTTTTTTTTTTTTTTAAAGAAAAGCAAAGGCAGTTTATTCTGAGCTACGGCAAACGGGAGGCAGCTTCCGTCCCTCGCATTTGGCAGAGGCCGAAAGGCAGGCAGACAAGTCGGGGAGCTCTGCAGAGGCTCTGATGGGAGGCCCTGATGGGAGGCCGCAGCCTGGGGACGCGGGAGGTGGTGACTGGGATGGGGCGACCGTGTGATTGGTGGGGGTAGGAAGCGAGTGGGGGACAAAAGTTAGAGATGCTGTCAGTTATTAATTAGGTCCTGGCCGCCTGGGGCTGAGCAGTGCTCGTGCAGCCTCCTGAGCGGTTCCTGGAGATGACCGTCAGCCTTCCCGCACGGCTCTCAGAGCTGTTTATTGTGCATAACGGGGTGGCTTCCCGGGCAGGTCAGAGTTCTATTTTTTTTTTCCCCCCCTGGGCTGCATCACGGGGCTTGTGGAATCTTCGTTCCCCGACGAGGGATTGAACCCGCGCCCTCGGCAGGGAAAGCACAGAGTCCTAACCACTGGACCACCAGGGAAGTCCCAGAGTTCTATTTTTAGACGCGGTCCAGCCAGCATCCAAGCGCTAGGGAGCCTCTGTGGGGCCGCGCTCCACAGTAAGTGCGAGTGAACACACCTCCAAGGGCGTGCCTTCGCTGTTGGATCTTGAGGTGAATGTCACAGACAAACTGCGCCGAAGCCTAAATTTTGAGGGATAATCACCCCTGATCCAGAGCTCCTTTACAGGAGTACAACTTTCATCTCATTTTCTCTGAGACATTTAGATGGGCCTCTGAAGAAGCACACGACAGTTTCTCTTAAGGACCCTACACACAAAGGAGCACTGAGGGCCTCTGAGATGGACACTCGCGATTTTTGGCCTTTACAAAAACCACTTTTGTGAAAGTGGAGGGAGTCCGAGTACAGCGGTGGAAACAGGTTTCTCCTAAAACAAAGGCTGTTTCCACTCCTACGCCTGACGTGTTGAGTCTGCGTTTGTTCCGCTGGATGTTAGCTGTTCCCTATGCATCAGACATTAGATCGAGCATGGCCCACTAGGTCCACAGCTATTAAGTACTGACTATCTTCAGCCAGTTAAGACCTCGGGAAAAGATGGAAAAGATCACATAGAGAAAGCATCTGAGGTCCTCTGATGAAGAACAGGCTACAAGCCACTATTTCCCAGAATGCCCTGGCAGCCCCTTTGCTCTGACGTAAACCCAGGTTATTTTCTCCCGTTGATGAAAAGGTGCTGGAGGATGAGCTGGGGAGGGTGGAGTCTCCCCCAATGGACACCAAGGGATATTCTAGTGGATTCAGTTCAGGGCTGCACCCTGAGAGCTTTGAAAATGACTCCATCCCTGCCTGCTCTACCAGAGAAACATGTGTTTTAGAGCTTGCCCTGCCCTGGCACCCTGTAATTAATGCTTCACCAAGAGGTGTGTCTAGAGGGAAATGCTAGGAGCTCCCTGTCAAACTCGCATGTTTGGAAAATAAGTTAAAATCACAAAGAATTCCTACTTCTGAATTGCAGGAGGTGATTTAAACTGCAGAACACCGAAGGAAAAATACTTGTATTTAAAAGTTATAGATTGCACAACTCTGTGAACATACTAAAAACCATGGAGGTGCACACTTTATGTGGCTGAACTGTGTGTGAATCATGTCTCAGTAAAGCTGTTTAAAGTCCCACATTCTTTTTTAAAAGAAGTAGAATCATGGTGTCAGAACTGGGAGGGATCTCAGATGCCATCGGTTCCGACTACCCCCCTCCCATTCTGCAGATCTGGAAACTGAGACCCAGGTAGGAGCTGCCTGAGGCTACATGAGGAGTTGCCCTCATGCTGCAGCTTCTAGCTCCTTCCGTTACTGAAACTCAAGCTTCCCCAAACCCAGGTCCTAAAACTCCGGACCTCTGCCAGGGACACAGCACGGTTGGAACCAGCGTCTGCTCTTGGCACGTGCGTGAGCCTGCCAGCCTCTCGTGAGGGTGCAGGAGGTGGGGAGGGTGTCCCTGATACCGACCCACCCAGGGTCTCCTCCCGCCCTGACAATTGCCAGGGTGATGGGCTGGTCAGGACCAACACCTTCCCTCCTCGACAGATGGGGAGACTGAGTCCCCGGAGAGAACCTTGGCCCCAGGTGCTCAGACAACTGGCGGGGATGCTGTTGGGTGTCAGGGTGGGCGCGGTTGTCTCAGGCCGGTCTCGGGCTAGTGGGACAGCGCCTATCTCACGCGCTCCCTGAGGCCCACGGGGGAGAAATCCCGAGGAGGCTGGGGCTCACTCCCTCCCCCTGCCCCCAGGTCATCGTGCAGCGGTCACTGTCCGCAAGGGACCTGAACCACGCCAAGGGGGGCTCCATCCTGGCCAGCTACCTCAAGATGCTGCCCATGGGCCTGATCATCATGCCGGGCATGATCAGCCGCGTGCTGTTCCCAGGTAGGACGGGCCCTGGGGGCTGGGCTGGCTGCAGGGTGCAGAGGTCACCAGGAGGAGAGGTCAAGGACAGAGGCAAGCTGTTTCCAGGCCTGGGGGAGCGGGGAGGGGAGTGGTCCCCAGGGCCACAGTCAAAGGGATCGACACGGAGGTGGCTTGACATAAGGTCCGGGCAAAGACTACCTACTGCTGTGTGATCTCAGGGTGTGAAGGAACATCTCTGTGCCGCCGCCGTCGCCTCATCCACAAACTAGGGAGCAGACCACCCACGTAACACCACACCCCTGACACCTCTGGGTGTGTTAAGTGTGTTTCCTTCCGGCTCCTGGTAGCTGGCTCGGGTTGCCTTTGTGGGATGCTGGGTAATGACCTGGGGAGGCGGCTGCCCAGCAGACCGCCCCTTTGGGTGCTCAGGCGTGGGGGAGGCGCTCCCAGGACCCTGGTGCGCAGGGACCCCGACCCACCTGTGCCTCCTTGTCTGCCCGGTGTGGGGCCTGCATCCTCCTCAGAGCGCCTGCCTCTTCTCTCTCCTGACCCTGGGCCCACGAGGAGTCACCCGGGGGTCCACCAAAGGTCCCACGGGTCACGTGGGGAGCGCTCAGCTGTCGGCGGGGGTGCTGGGCTGGCCCGTTGGCCACCTGCTCTGAGCGGCACCTCCGGAGGGTGGCCGAGCGCTCCGTCACCTCAGAACACTCATCCAACGTGGACGAGGGGGCCACCGAGGGCCGCCGGGGGCCAGGGCCACGGCCGGAGCTGCCCGAGAGGCTGTCCTGGTCACTGAGGGTCGCGTAGTCATCGTCGTCTTCCTCCTCCTCCTCTAGCCCATTGGGCACCACCGGCCCCCCGCTCTCGGGGTCATCCTGGGTCACAGAAAGCTGGCGCTGAAGCGGGGCGTGGCCTGGGCCTGCCGTCCTGGGGAGACCGTGGTCCGTCCGGTTATGGGGTGCCCGCCCCTCTGGGGTTTCCAGGGCCCAGCCAACACCGCCGCCCTCCTGGGCAAGCAGGTCTGCCACCGGGACTGTCCGGGGCTTGGGCACAGGAGGACATGGCTCGGCGTCCCACTGGGGCAGGCTGTTCTCGGCTGGGACCCCGTCCTGGGGGGATCTGGGCGGGGGGGCGGGGCTGGAGTCCTGGCTCTGCCTCCACAGCTGGGTCCCGGCCTGGGACGTGTCCCGGATCTTGATGCGGTTCATCTGGCTGGGCTGGGGGTTCCAGATGTTGGGGTCAATGATGTTGATGTAGCCTAGAATGTCGCTGCCGGGCTCCGGGTCTGGCTCCACCCACGTGGGCAGGTATTCAAACATGTTGGCCCGTTCCAGGTTGAGCAGCCCCTGGTGGATAGGCAGGGACGGCTCGGGGAGGCCTCCTGGCAGCTCGGCTAGGGCCGTGTCCCGCACCCCCAGGGTCCTGGCGGCCTCCTGCTTCTCGGAGGACAACTTGGCGATCTCGTCAGCGCTCTTGGCCTTGACCAGCGCGTACTTGGGGTTGACGAGCTTCTTGGCCATGGTGCCCGAGGGCACCTGCGGGACCACAGAGTGCAGCACGATGGGCTCAGACTCGGGCTCCTTTTCCATGGGGATGCCATTGAGGCTGACGCCGTGTGACGTGAGGTACAGCTCCTGGAACTGCCGGTCGAACATCTCCACCACCTGGCCCGACAGCACGGAGATCACGTTCCTGTCCGTCCTTGCAGCCGACCATGTGAAGCTGCAACAAAGGGCGGCAGCCTGGTCAGGCGCAGGGCCCAGGGCCCTGGGACGAGGGAGCAGCCCCCAGCCCCAAGCCCGCCACCCGCGTGCACGCACAGGCCAGCGTTCATCAGACCGTGGCCACAGAAGGGATTAAAGAGAAGCGAGCAGGGGCAGAGGACGGGGCCCGAGCCCCAGCATCAGGCCTGGTGTGGGACCTCGGGCAGCGCCTGTGCGGCAAGCTCCTTGTGGGTTTGCAGCCTGGACATCGGGGGTCGTCGGCACAGTGACTTGTGCCCACCCCGTGTGGCCGTGGATGGCCCCCGCCTTGCTGCCCCCTGCGTGGCAGGGCTGGCAGAGCTAGACCGCACGGTCCTCATCCTGGCCCCTCCCTGAGAGCAGCTCTCCGAGTGACCGCCCTGTGGGCCTGGGAGGACACAGCCAGCCTGGCCCACACCCCGCCTCTGGCTGCTGACACCTCGAGGCAGGAACAACAGTCTCACGGATAAAAGCCTCGCTCTGCCTGCTTCCGAGACGGGTGGGCAGCGTGCGGGCATGCCCAGCCCCACTCACACCTCAGCAGTTTGGGGACCAGTGAACCGGAATAACCGGGGTGTCACAAGGCAGGATTAAGGGCAGAAACCAGCTGGAAACTGGAGCCGCCCCTCCCCCGGCCCCCAGAAAGCCAGAGTCACCTGTAGGAGCCGCAGATGGCCCGGTCTCCATCCACGAACATGAACTTCTGGGCCAGGGCACCCTTGAACTTGGTGGCCGACCGCGTGAAGAATTCGGTCCCTCCGCTGCTCCGCACCCTGAGATTCTGTGTCGGGGGACAGGGGGCGGAGTTACACGACCCAGCACTGACCACCCTGCCCGGGCTCAGGGAGGGATTTGGGGGAGCGCCGACGGGCCTGGGGAAAGGGGCGGTGCACGTGGGGACGCGCCGAGGTGGGAAGGGGTGGGAGGAGGGCGGGGGCTGGAGATGAAGGGCTGCAGGATGGTCTCGGTGTGGCCTGAAGGGGGTCCACAGGGCAGCCCAGCCGGTCAGGCCCCATGTGCGGGCCAGCTTGGAGAACGCTACTGCAGGGTCCCGAGCAGGAGGGGGATGCGGACACATTTTAGGAAGGTCCCCCTGATGGCTGGGGGCTGTGCAGCTTGGGAAGGGGAGGGGGCTGCCCTGAGGGAATCTGGGTCTTGCACTTGGGCAGATCGGTGGCCTTGCCAGGACGGGTGACCAGCCGGGCCTCTCCCCCGGTCTCCCCCGCACCGCTGTCTCTCTGTCCCCCTAAGCCCTGTGCACCGTGGGCAGGGATCCCGGCAAACTCCCCTACTTCCCCATGGGCCAGCCCCCTGCCTGGGACCCAGGAGCAGTTCAGGAAATGGCCACATCCCTCCTCCCTGTGCTGGCACTGTTGGCTCAAGAGCAGGCTAGAAAGGCCCTGAGAAACCACGGAAGGGGAGCCGAGAGCCAGGAGGCGGAGGGGGTCTCCCAGGCGTCATACGCAGACCCAGCGCGGCCCGTGTCAAGGCTGGGCCCCTCCTGCCTTTCTCTGGACATCAGGGCCCTCCCTCTCTGCACAAGCCTGTGGATGTGTGTGGGCCAGGGGCTGGCTCCCCTTTCATCAGGAGAGCTTCTCGTTCCGAGGGAGGGGCAGGTGGGAAAAGCCTGTGGCGGAGGGACCCCAGGATGGGCGGGGCAAGCCTGGCTGACCCCCAAGAGTCGAGGGGACGGCTGAGGGCACCCCAGCGTAGACCCTCAGGGCAGGAAGCAGACTTGGGCTCATGGGGTGCAAGCATCTCCCAGACAGTGTGTTAGAAACGCAAGCTCGCAGCTGCCCCAGGTTCGACTCAGGGGGACTGGGGTCAGGAATTCCATTTTTAACACAAGCCCCAGTGAATCTGACGCCTGCCCAGGACAGAGACCCCTTGTAGGCCCCGGTGACGGGAGCCTCACTCCCTCCGGAGGGGTCCGTGCCGACAGGGGGTGCTGGTCTGTTACATCTTCTGCGACATCCCCTAACCCTGACCCTCACCCACTCACCGGCCCCAGCTTATTAACTTGTTCACTGACCCCTGCCGAGGTCCCCAGCGCAGACACAGACATGCCTGTGACGCGGATGCCTCGTTGGCAGAGAGGGGGAAGCAGATGAGTAACGACCCCAGCTGTGGGGCGCCTCCCGGGAAGGCTGGCGTCTGGGCTGACGTGTGAAAGACAAGGAAGAGCGGGTCGGGTGGGAAGAGGACGCAGCACCCCAGACCCAGGACTACAGAGGCCTGATTCAGACAGGGGAGGGGGGCGGGCAAAGGAGCCAGCAGAGCGGGCCCAGACAGATGCCGATCAAAGACCCTACGGCCGCTGAGGGGCCTGGTGGGGCCCGGGGGCAGCAGGGAGCCACAGAGGGCTTAGGGCAGGGAGTGAGGGCTCGGAGCTGTCCAGTTCCAGCGTCCCGCGGGGAATGTGCGTGCAACGCACAGGGGGCAGAGGAAGAGGACAGGGAGGGCTTCTGCACGTGAGGGACGTGGGCCTGAGTCCGGGCAGGGGCAGAGGGGAGAAAAGAGAGGACTGGAGGCCATCTCCACTCCAGCCCACAGCCCTGGGTGCTCCTGCGCCCGTCCCGTCTGTGACGGGTCCCGGACCTTTCAGCTGGGGCAGCCTCAGGGCAGTACCCACAGAGGATGAGGGGCAGGTCCCACGGATGCCCGCCTGGCCGTGGGGCCTGGCCCAGAAGGCAGATAAAGCCTCTGCTCCCAGGCTGGCTCCCCTGCCCGCCCTTCCCCCAGCCGCCTGTCTGCACACAGCCTGCGCAGCAGGAAGCTGGCTGAGGCCCAGGACAATTAGTGTCTGTGACTGTACTGAATGCGGAGCACGCTTGGGGACCAGAATTCTGAGCGAAGATCCTGTGAGGCCTTCCCCTGTCACCTGTGCCCGACCGCAGCCCAGCTCTGCAGCTTCTGTTTATTCGTGGGTGGCACCGCCCCGTGGGGCCTGGCCCAGATGAGGTAACGTCTCAGGAGCCAGGGCTCGGGCCAGCGGAGGTGGAGAATCCCACAAAGCCGCACTCTCTCTGAGCCTGGAGCGCCCGAAGCAGAGCACGCGGCAGGCAGGGGGAGGGCGAGTGGGGCCCCCTGGGCGAGTCCCCAGATCCTCTGGAGCCTCATGTCCTCACATGTGAGGGGCGCAGTGATCGCCCCTGAGGGGACATCTGGGGAGGATGGCAGAGCTTCATCTGCTCCACGGGTGCTTCTGCCCCAAGCGTGTACAGGGCAGGCCGTGGTGGGCACGAGGGCTGGGTTAGCCTCAGCACCACACCCCCCACCTCCACGGGGCCTCCTGTGCTCACACCGGGCTGGCGGGAGCCGGGGGGACAAGCCCAGGCCCCCACTGGAGCGGGTGGGTCGCTCTCAAGCTCTGGTCAAACACGGCTCCAGTCCTGGTGCAAACGGACGCAACCTGGCCTCCCCACGCCTCAGGGTTCTCGTCTGTGAAATGGGCCTGCCCACCCCCGGCCTCAGGGCTGCTGTGAAGACTCAGTGCATTGGGGGAGGGGCCCGGAAAAGGCCCAGCACTCAGCGGCTGCTCCCTAGACTAGAGGGGACGAGGGGGCTGTGCCGTGCAGTGGGACGGGGGTGTGATCCCTTCCTCTCGGGGGGCTGGTGGGGGGCCAATGAGGGACCGACACCGAGGACAGGAGAACATCTGGAATGGTGTGGACTCGGGCCCGGGGAGGCCAGGACTGTCGGCCGTATGCAATGGTCAGGCGGCTCAGGGAGAGGAGTGACCTGCCCCAGGGCCTCCCAGTGGACAGGGTCCGGCCCCCTGGGACTGAGGACAGACTGCAGCTGCACCCTGGCGGCTCTTTCACCCTCCAGGGGTCTGCTGGCACCTTCTGGGCCGGAGGAGGAGTGGGGAGGCCCAGAGACCATCCTGAGCAGGCCTGAGCGGTGACAGCAAGATCACGCCAGGTCAGGGACAGAGAGCCGTGTCCCCGTGTGCCAGCCAACCTCTGCTCTCTTCTAAAGGGCCTGTTTCACTCTCTGTAATGGGGTGGGGGGACCAATACTCACCCTGGCCTGCCCCGGGCTGTTGTGAAGCTGAGATGGGAAGCACCCCTGGGGGCAGGGGACAGGGCAGGGCTGGGGGGCTCCTGGCTCTCCCCCTGGGCCAGGCCGCTTGGCTCTGTGGCGTTCTGGGCCAGGTGGTTCTCTGTTAGCGGCCGTCCTGTGCATTGTAGGCTGTGAACAGCATCCCTGGCCGCCACCCACCAGATGCCAGTAGTACCTTCGTAGTCACGGCCATTAAAAACATCTCTGGACGTTGCCAGATGTTGAGAAGCAGTGCCCTGAGTCCATTACAGAGCCAGGCCAGGCTCAGAGAAGGCAGGTCGGGAGAGGAGGAGGCCCGGGCACCAGAACGGAGCCAGTG
The DNA here is from genome assembly GCF_965194825.1 of Balaenoptera physalus. Classification (NCBI taxonomy): domain Eukaryota; kingdom Metazoa; phylum Chordata; class Mammalia; order Artiodactyla; family Balaenopteridae; genus Balaenoptera; species Balaenoptera physalus. The sequence goes on along the minus strand of NC_138901.1, from coordinate 63,941,223 downwards.
CTGGCCTGTCCAGCATGAGCCGGAATCCGCACACCCTCACTCACCCAGCGCCTTCCCGTGGCCACACTGCCTGGGGGTTCTTTGTTCATCAGCAATGGGTCCAGCCTTCGCCCAAGTGGCTGCTGGTTTTTCCAGTTCAGCTGCACAAAGCAGACTAGCTTTTCACATCAGCCAGGCAGCTCACAGCTCCGGGCCCGTGCTAAGCTGCGAGCCTCGAGGCCTGGCTCCCACCGGCCCTGGGCATCCCTCAGCACCCAGTGTCACCCCCAAGTGTGGCTTGCCCTGGGCCCTGGGATGAGGGTTGGGTCGTCTTCTCAAGGCCCGTTCCCGTGTGTAGTACGGGCACTCGCTCCCACGTTCCCTGCCTGGGGGAGTCAGGGCCCAGCTGAGCCGGCAGGTGGGGACGCTCGGGACGGCTGGGGACCTCGCGCCGGGGAGGTGCTGGTGCCTGTCTTCCCGCCTCACCTGGAAACTGGGAGGGACCCAAGCGATACTGCAGCTGTTTCCAGAATGTGTTGTGTGAGCTCAGGGGTTCAGGCTGGGGGGCTGCCCGGATGGGGAGACTGGGGGCGTCCCCAGCCAGACCACTGCTCAGAGAGGGAAGGGAAGCCCCCTGGCACTCAGACCAGAGCTGGGGGTTCATGGGAGGGGCCGCAGCTGCCCCAACCGCAGGTAGGACAGGAAGGGAGCTCGTGACTGAGTGCCCTGCCCCCACATGGCCTCCTTGACTCTTCACGGCAGCCCTGCCAAATAAATGACGATATTCCCATTTTTCAGACAAGAAGGCTGAGGCCCAGAAACCTCAGTGTCTCTGCCTAAGGTTACAGTGCAGGGGCAGAGCTGGGGCCGAGGCCTGGCTCCTGGCGCCCGGCACCCCCTTGGTCACAAGTATGACCCCACCAGGCACAACCTACACCCTGGGCCCACACGACCTGAGGGCAGGTTGCTGCAGAGCTGGGCAGGGGCAGTGGACGCCGAGGGCGGGCCCAGGGATTACCAGCAAAGGAAGTGCTCCCGAGACAGGTCTGGGCCCAGCCTGCCTGCAGGCAGGGAGGCAGGCTCTAGACAAGGTGACACTTGGCCAGGACTGGGCCCACAGGAGCCTCTGGCCACCTGCCCAGGCTGGGAGTGGGCGGGCTCGGAGGTGAGAATGAGGTGGCCAGGGTCACACATTCCTTCCCATGAAGACGCCTGGCCATCCCACAGCGTCAGGCTCCTGGGCACTTCACCCTGCGGACCTGCCACCTTCACCAGAGCAGGGAGGTGGCGAGAAGGGCAGGCTGGGCCAGAAACCCCCTCCATGCCCCGAGCTGTAGCCTCATTTCAAGCCCTCCGCCCAGGGCCCGGGGTTTATAACTCTTGTTATTGCCGCAACTGTGTGCCTCTCCTTAGCTCAGAGCACTTTTACAGCCACTGTCTCCTCTGCTTTCATCCTCAAACAACCTGGTGAGGTGTCCTTGTGGTCACAAAGCCCTGGAGGCCCAGAGAGGTAGGCCCGGCGTCAGGGGGTTGGCAGCCGGGAAGCCTGTGCGGGCAGCACCAGGGCGGCCCCGCTGTTAGATGTGGCCTCAGCCAAGGGCACTGGGCACCAAGGGTGTGTGGCCCTGTCCGTGCCAGCTTCCCGTCGCGGGCTTTTAGGCTCAGCCCTGACTTGGTGGAACCCTCCCAGGAGCCTGGCATCTGGGCTTCCCCACTAAGAAGAGGCCTCTGGAGCGGCCACGCAGGGTTTAGATCCCCGCTCAGCACAGACAAGCCCCCTCCCTGCCTCTTCGTCCGCACGCGGGGGGATGCGTGTGGGCAGAGGCACGCGAGGTGTGCAGGGTCCCCACCGGGCATGGGGCAGGGGCTCAGGGGGAGTGGGCCCGTCAGCCTCTTCCTGAGCACGGCAGAGGGCTGGATGGAGAGCCCTGAGTTTCTGTGATCTGCTGCCCACACGGCTGAGGCCCCTGCAGTCACCTTTGAAAAGATGCCTCTTCCACACTCTGGGCCTCCCGGCCTGAGCTGTCTGCCCCAGGAGTTGGCTCTCGGTGCTAGTTGCACGGTAGGCAGGGCAGCACAGCGGGCGAGCACGGGGCTTGGGGTCAACCCACCAGAGAGGCCACATAAAAATGTCCCAACAGCCAGAGACTCGCAGCCCAGAGAGCTCACACCCACTTGAAAGGTCTCAGCTGGGCTGGGCATCACTTGACGATGCCGACAACTTAACAGGCGCGGGAGCCCAGCCCCTTGTTAACCAGGCTGGCGTTGCCCTGAGGAATTCTGACCCGTCGGAGGCCGTGCTCAGCCAGAGCGCTCGGTGCTGGCCCCCACCCCGCTTATCCTCACTGACTAACATTGAGTGACACCTGGCAAGTGCCTGCATCCCCTGATCTGTAAAGTGGAACAGCTGCCCCCTCCCACTGGCTGCCGTGAGCGTACCTAAGTTAACCACGTCACATGCCTGGGACGGGAGCTGTGGAAGTATTAGCTGTCGTTACGCATACTGATCTGTACTCTGGGGAGTGAGCTGCACAAAGTAGGTGACAAGCAATGGCTGGGCGGAAGGAGGGCTCCCTCCACCCCCAAGCAAGGCACCAAATGCCAGGGTGTCTGAGCAGAAGAGCCCAGTCACACGGGTCTTCGGCCCCTCTGTTGGACCAATGAGATCCCGGAGTCCAGAGAGGGGAGGTGACGTGCTCTAGGACACACAGCAAAGCAATGCTGAGAACCCAGGCCCAACCTGACGACTCGACCTCTGTCCCCGGTGTCCCTCCCTGGAAGCCCTTTTCTACTCTGCTCACTCCTCAAGTCCATTTCAACTCTGCAGCCACCAAAGAAACCCTCCCCGACCTCAGCCCAAGGGAGCTTCCTCCGTTGGAGCCGGATCCTAAAGCCCGTGCATGGACATTATACAGAAACAGATTTAGGTTTAAAACCAAGAAAGGACTTCCTGGGAGTTGGAGCTGGCCAGCTGGGGCTTGCTGCCAGAGCCGGGGGTTGCACACCCTATCACTGGAGGCGAGCAAGCCAAGACAGGTAACCACTGCGGCATGGGCTGCTTCGAAACACCTGTGAAGGAGCACCTCACGTGGGCTTCAGCACCTGGTCACAGGTAGTGTCCTGTCCCTTGGGGCACTGAGGCAGAGGCCGCGTGACCACTTGGCAGGCGGCTCTAGGACACTGAACTCTAGGCTCCCAGATCCGGACCGACAAGGCAGGCGCTCCAGGTGTTTGTCAACCGACTGAATGAGGAACCGGCTCACCTTGAGGTGCCCCAGGTGCATGCGGGCCCGCGCACACATGTGCAGGAAGTGCTTGACGCTACTCTCGTCCACGATGACGTACACGGCCACCTTCCTCTTGAAGCTGGCATCCAGCAGGTCCTTGAAGATGTCCACATCGGTGAACATGTCCATGACCACAGCGATCACCTGTGAGCAGGAAGGGAGACCGGGGCCGTCAGGGCACGTGGCCGGGGAGACAGGTGCCTCGCCGGGACGCCTGGCCCTCCCGCGCCCGCCACCCTCTTCGGGTGCCCACCCTGGCCCTGCTCCCTGCGGCCTCGGGACTGGGACGGAAGTGCCGGCTCTCCTGGCCCTGAAGCTGCAGGCGTAGGATCGACACTCAGGGTAGAAATGCCCAGTGGGTGGCACAGGCTGGACTCTCCGGCAGCAGGGAATGGAGAGAGGCACAGTTCGCGGGCTGCTGTTTCCGTAACACAAGACCGCAGAAAACAAAACCCAGGCGAGGAATGTGTAGGGGAAGCTGCAGGAGGCGCGCGGGAGGAGTGGGAAGGGTGCGCGTCCTGAGATCTGAGCGCCTGCCCCCGCCCCCAGCCCCCGGGCAGCCCTCGCCCCTCCCGGGGCTCAGGGCTTGGCCAGGTGCCCTGTTTCTATTCCTGGGTTGCATTCCCGAGCCGGGCAAGCCACACCATGCCCTCCGCCTGCTACCCCAGGATGCTGAGATGGACCAGATGTGTCCACGGCAGGGAGGAAGGCAGAAGCCGGGCTGCCCACCGAGGTCACCCCTGGGTCCCTGGACAGGCTCCCTCGCTGCCACCTCTCCTTCTGGTTTGGACACACCCCAGACCGCTACATGTGCTCTTCTTGTCATCTGACCACACCTGGGCCACAACAGCTGCCCTCAGCCTGTGCACTGGCTCAGGGTGGGGCCCCAGAGGTCAGAGTACATCTACCCCAGCCCAGCCCAGCCACTGCCTAGCACGGGCAGTGATATGCCCAGGCCTGGCGGGCAAGGGCCCTGGCCTGAGCCAAGGCACGAGGAGGGAAGGGGCACACGTAGCACAGGGCCAGGGAGTGGGGTAGTCAGCGGGCGCTGGGGCCTGGCAGAGCTCAGTGGCCGGCAGGCCCTGGCCCTCAGTGTCGCTCCTCCCCTCCCCTCCCCGTCCCACTGGGCAGCAAAGGGGAACACAGCAGACCAGGGCCCAACGCTGCTGACCCGAACAGACGTCCAGCCCTCCCCCCCGCCAAAGCCGGCGCCAGGGCCCCATCCTGGGTCTGAGAACCCCCTAGAGGAGCGTTACCCAGAGAGGCGGGTAGGGGTCGTGCGCTGGGCCACACAGCAAGCTGGGGACAGTCAGGCTAGAACCTACCCAGGCCCGCCAGGGAGCCAGGGTTACCCCCACCCCTGCCAGGAGTGTGACCTGGCGGGTGGCCTGGGGCTTGCTGGGAACGTGCCTGCACACTCCCGTGAGCTCACCCAGCTGGCCCCTGCTGGCGCCGGTCACACATCTGGCACCAAAGCGGGTACTTCTGGGGGTTCCTCCCTGCCCTGCCCTCCACGGACGGGGTCTCTGTGTGACCCTCAGCAGACACCTAGCTTTTCCAGGCCCAACTTTCTCATGTGGGACCAGCCAGGGCTCCCCGGTGGTGAGGCCCAGGGTCTTCTCTGGCCCCTGGGGAAAAATAGCTCGCTGTCTGAGTCTCTGAGGGATGTTTCAGGCAGGGCAGGGGGAGCAGGTACAGTCTGTGCAGCGGCTGCGGTGGCAGAGGGGCCGCAGGGAGGTGGACGGCAGCACTAGGGCAGGGGGTACGCTCTCTGACCCCAAATCGGCCGGGTCTTGCGAGGAAGTGAGCTCCGTGTCCCAGGACATGTGCAAAGGCCAGAGCTTGCTTGAGGTGGTGGACGAGAGGACAGATGAGACACAGTATCAGAGCTGGTGGGCTCACAACACCGTTGGGCTCCACCGGTAGAGGGTGTTGGGACCCCGAGGTAGGGGAGGGGTGACAGCAGAGACCCTCTTGTCTGGACCTCACAAGCCCACAGCCACTCCAGCCCTCCTGCAGGCCACAGCCTCACGTGCCAGCCTGGAGACGGCTCAGCCGACACGCTTCTCGTGGGAGCAGGCCTCGTTCCAGGCTCTGCCCACCGTGGCAGACGGGGACTTGCCCTGGGCCCAGGCTGGGGGACGTGCCCCAGCGAGACCCACCCCACGTGAGCCTTCCCTGCGGCGCCCAGGCAGGCAGGGTGCCCAGCCCAGGCCGCCCGTTGTTGGGCTGGGTCTGCCGGGGCCTGCCCCCCACGGTGGAGCCCCACAGGGTCCCAGGCATTGGGCTCGGTGCTGAGGGTCAAAGGAGGGCTTGTACAGGTGCCAGCTGAGCTGGGGCAGGAGGGGGCTGGGGGCTCCCAGGGGGGCCCCCGCAGCTTGTCCACGGGGGCCACAGGGTCTCTCAGAGGCCTCGAGCCCTGCATGCCCGTCCCTGGGGCCAGAGACTCCAGGCTAGAACCCAGGGCCCTGCGCCCCACCCGCAGAGCCTTCCGCCCGACAACCGCCACCTCTTCCAGTCCTCAAAAACGCTGCGAGGCACCGGTTGTTACTCCCATTTTACGGACGAGGACACTGAGGCACGGAGGGATTCACTCCCTTGCCTGATTACCTGTTTGGGTGGCCCCGCTCGCCCGTGACTCCGCAAGGTCGTCCAAGACAGCACCCCCGCCCTGGCCCAGCGCGTGGCCCGGCCTAAGGCGGCCTTGGGAGTGCTTGTCAACTCAGAGTGTGCCAAATGGCCTGGGACAAGCCTCAGCCCCTCCTAGACCCTCACTTTCCCCATCTGCCAAATGGGGTGTCCGCCTGGCCCGCTCCTGTGGTCTGTCCAGCTCACACATCCGCGGCTTGAGCACAAAGACACTAGTCCCGCCCGGAGGACAACGCCAGCCCACACGTATCCCGCGGAGGCCCCGGGCAAGGCCAGGGCCAAGACTACGGGAAAGACGGCGGGGAGGCTGGCATCGGGGGATGTCCCCACCCCGTGTGGGTCAGGAGACCGCACCGGGCAAGAGGTGGGCAGCCTGAGGCTCGCTCCTCGTCACCGCAGGAACCAGCTCTGTCCGTGTGAGCGCCCGGACCAAATGCCCGGTTCCCAGGGGCGGCGCGGCAGGCAGGTGTGTGTCCCAAACTCCAGGCCCGGCGTCACAGCACCAGCCCCCCAGCCCGGTTCCCGAGGGAAGGAGGGAGTCCAGTGGTCCCTGTGCGTGACTGATGTGAAAGCCCTCTCAAAGGTGCAGCCAGAGAACCAGGAGGGGCCACACACCCGCGACAACCCTCCTGGTTCTCACCGCACAGAGCTGCAGGGTTGGGGGGCTATGGGAGGGCGGCCGTGCCGGGAGGGGGCCGACAGCGCGGGGCCGGGTGGCGCCGGAGCAGAGGGGCCCAGGCAGGGACTGGCGTCGGCACTGAGCTCAACGTGCCTTGGACCCAAAGGCCTCCCCGTGTGTCCCTCGGGGGTGTGCTGGATGCGCAGGCCCCCAAAACGTGCCCCTCCAGCGGCGCCCACACCTCCGTTTCCCTTCCCCCCGCCGCCACCAACAGCTCCGCGGCCTCTGCACCCTGCCTCCTGCGTGGGTCCCGAACCCCCGCCTCGCTCTGTGCAGCCGGGGCTGCTCTGTGGCCTCCTCGCGTCCTCCCACCGATCCTCCCGCTGATGGTTCCAGAATCCCCCAAATCTCCTTGGGATGGTGGACACCCACCCCCCAACCGTGAGAGACACAGATGCTGGCACAGAGAGGGGAGGGGACCGGCCCCAGGTGATGGCAGTGAGGTGACGGACTCGTGGTGATGCCCCGCCACGCGCACCTCTATCACCCAGGGGCTTCCTGGGGGGCTCCAGCGCATGGGGCAGCACCCCCCCACCTGTGGCTGCCGCCCCAGCAGACACAGCCTGAAGCCCTGTAACACCTGCTGCTGGTGCTGGTGGAGGGGTCAGGGGCACCGGAGTGGGCGCCCCCATCCTCCCCGGGGCCCAGGCAAGGACAGAGTTGGAGCTCCGGGCTCCAGGCTGGGGTCTGGCTTTGGGTGAGCTGCATCCTCTCTGGGTCTCGGTTTTCTCATCTGTGAAATGGGGAGGAAGGTGGACGTGATACCCAAGGCTGTCCCTGCCAAGGGAACCCTGAGTCCATGTGCCCTGCCCGGGTGCCCCGCACAGCCTGTCTGGGCCGGCTGGAGCACCTGGCTGTGTCTAGGGGTCTGGGAGAGGCAGTTCTGACCACCACGCCCCACCTCTCTCTGCACCACCAACCCGGGGCTCCCGCCTCGCCAGGCTGACGCTCAGCCTGAGGCTTCCGGCGCCCCTACAGCTGCTTTAGAGGCACCCCTCCCCCATGACCACAGAATCCGTCCTGGAGCAGAGGCGTACTCACAGGACCAGTGGGTAGAGCAGGGCTGGGGGACGAGGCGCAGGGGTGAGGTGGCCAGGGGTCTGCACGCAGCTGGAAGACCGCTGGCCACGGGCCCAGCATCTGCAGCAGCATCTCGCCCCGGTGGCCCTGACCCCACAGGGGCTCTGACCCTACGGCCCCTCCCTACACACCCCACACCCTGCCTCAGCCGCACACACAGTCCTCCTGGCCGGGCGCCTTCCTCTCCTCCTCCACGCCAGTAACTCCTTCCCATCCTCCAAACCCTGACTCAAATGCTGCCACGAGCAAGTGCCGCGTCTGTGTTTCTGGAAAAACGGCAGCAACCCACCGAGTGGCATGCCGTCTCCCCAAGGCCCGGACCCTGAGACCCAGGTCGGCGTGGGCAGTTTCCCTCTGTACCTGTCCTGCCTGCCCCACCCTCCAAGGCCACGGAGATGCCTGCAGGAGGCCCAGAGGGAGCCGGCCGGGGTCTCTCCCCTCACAGTGCTCCCCAGAGGAAGGGGAGAGAGACACACCCCACCCGCCCTGGAGCCCAGAGGTCACCGCAGACACAGTGCACAGCAGGCAAGTCCCTGGCACTCACTGGGCCACTTTCACCACCTGGAAAAGCAGGAAGTGGGTCCGCATCTCTGGGTCTGTCTGACCCTAAGGCTCAGATGGACACAGGACGGTGGCAGCATGGGCTCCAGACTGCCCTCCCGGGAGCCGTGCTCAGCAGACAGCAGCGGTGGCTTTCCTGCCTCCTCACTGACCCACAGTGCCTTCGGGGTGGACAGGCCGGGGGTCATCCCCTCAGCGTCTCCTGCTTCCCTCTGTGCCAGCTGGAGGGCAGTGACGCACAGGAACACATGGGGCATGCTGCACACTGTCCTAAGGTGGGGACAGTGCCTTCAAGACCTGGGATCCCACTTCCAGCCATGACGGAATAACGGAGCCTACACTTACCCACCTGCCTTAGCAATAAACACCAGGCAGAATCTATGAAGCCACGGCCAACAGGCAGCACAGCAAGTGCAGTGACCCCTGGCAGAAGGGAGACGAGCGAGGTCAGCTGTAGGACTGCCCCAGCCATCTCCAGGCCACGGCCGAGTCCAGTGGGCTCCCTGAGTTGAGGAGACGAAGTTTGCTCAGAGCCTGGCAGCCAGAATTTTCAGGACAGAGGAGAGAAAAGGGCTGCACAGAGCAAAGGCCAGAGACCTACAGGGAGCTGCCTCTTGAGGCTTCAGCTGGAGACCGAGCAGCACATGAACAGGAAGAAACCACCGAGGCTGGGACAGGCCCGCTGGAAAGGAGCAGCGGGAACAACGGCCGACGCTCACACAGGACCAGGAGTCGTTTACATCCCCGCGGCCAGCGCGCAGGCCCCTCGAACGGTCAGGGCACACAGGAGGATCCTCAGAAGGATACGACCTACACGGTGGGCAAACGGGCCCTGGACCAGGGGCCAGTGAGCTTCTTCTATAAAGGCCAGAGAGCAAATGTCTCAGGCTTTGCAGGCCACGTGTCTCTGACACACCCCTCAACTCTGAAAACAGCCACAGACAGCTAATAAACAAATGCACACATCTCCATTCCATTCTTTACAAAAGCAGGCATAGACCAGATTCGGTCCATCCTTTGCCAACTCCTACCCTGAACCAAATACGCTTTGGTCCCACCTAATAAAGCTTAACAGCAAGCCTCAAAAGTGTTACATTGTTTCCAAGAACTGCATCCCAGAACAAAGCTCCAAAATGTTTAAAGGAAAAAACAAAACTCCCACAACATAAAATTTTCATCACGTCTGGTATCCAATCAAAAATTACCAGACACACAAAGAAACAGGAAATCAATGATCCACATGAGGAAAAAAGTCTACCAAAGTGGACCCAGAATGGATACAGATGTTAGAACTGGCAGACAAAGAAGGGTAAACAGTTATAACTGTATTCTATATGTTCAAAAAGTTACTTAGAGACATGGAAGATTTTTTAAAATAAACACCAAATTGAAACTCAAGAAGTGAAACAATTCAGCATTTAAGATGACAAATACATTGGATGGGATTAACAGCAGATTAGACACTATAGAAGAAAAGATTAGTGAACCTGAAGACCTGTCAGTAGAAATGATCCAAAACGACACACAGAGAAAAAAAGACTGAACAACCAAGACCAGAGCATCAGTGAACTTGGGTCAACTTCACAGGTCTAGAGTATGTGTAACTGGAGTCTCAGAAGGTCCTGAGGCAGAGGGTGGGGGAGAGGGGACAGAAAAACATTTGAAAAAAATGGCCATAACACTTCCACATTTGATGGAAACTGTTCATCCCCAAGTCCAGGATATTCGATGAATTCCAAGCAGAGGAGACATGAAGAAAACAGACCACGGCACATCATAATCACATCACTTAAAATCAGTGACAAAGAGAAAATCTTAAAAGCAGCCAGAAGGGAAAAGATGATCAAATATTGAGCAACAAAGATAAGCAGACGTCTCAGAATCAACACAAGCCAGAGGACACCGGAGCAACTAAACGGAGGAACGATTAACCCAGAATTCCCTACCCAGTGAAAATAGCTTTCAAAACCAAAGACGAAAATAAGGACTTCCTCAGGGACACAAATGCTGAGAGAATTTACACAGGCCGACCTGCACTGGAGTTGTCACCACCCCTGCACAGACGGAGGCTGAGGCCCCAGGGGCTGCACCTGCCCCCAGGGTGCAGCGAGGCTCAGGCTGCGCCTTGCTCACTGGGGTGTGCGGCGGAGACAGGGACAGCACCCCTCCTGCCCCCAGCCCCCTCCTCCAGCAGCAGGGCTGGGCAGACCTGGCTGCTGTGCCTCAGTTTCCCACACTGAGACATGGCCCCACTCCCCACCCCACCCTGGTGCTAGCAGGACCTGAAAGGTCTGGGGAGGAGGCCTCCTGGGAGCCCCAGCCCCCCGGGTAGACGGGGAGGGAGTCTGTGTTCGTGGTAACCATGCCGACCCAAGCCAGGACCAGCTTGCTGACGCTCGTACAGCTGTCCCTTTTCCGGGGGGGGGGGGCCGTCACCGTCCCAGAGCCACACAATCCGCTGGTGGCAGAGGCCTCCTGTTCCTGGGCTCCTCTCTCGGAGGGGGTTCTAGCTGTGACTCCACCCACCACCTCCCAGAGCCCGTCCTGGGTCCTGAAACTAAGCCCTGGCCATCAGCACTGCCCGGAGAGTCAGTGCCCGGGGCTCTGCCCCATCTTACGGGCGGCGAGGTCCGTGGCAAAGCACCTCCCTTCTCCTCAGTCACGGGGGAGTTAGATTGGAAGACCTGCAGTCCCACCCCTCTGACAGTCATCAGCTCTGGCACCTTCCCTCTGCACTAAGACAGAAGCCTCATTAAGGCCAATTAAAGGAGCCGCAGTGGGAAGGGGTCAAGAAGCACAAGCGGGTCCCACCCAGCCCAGTGGCGTTGGCCCTGCCCGGAGTCTCTGGCCTTCCCCAGATACACTGCAGCCTCCTCACCACAGCTCAGGAATGCTGCAGAGACCAGAGGCCGCAGAGCATGGGGTCAGCTGACCAGGGCTGTGCCCGGCGGATGAGACAAGAGAAGCCCCTCCCTCTTCCTGCCAGCCCCCAGGGGCCTCGGAGTCCTCCAAGCTCCCAGGCGCAGGATCCGGACCACCCCACAGTCTCAGAGGATGGCACAAGCCAAGGATTTTCAAACTGGAAAATCGCAGAATCACAAATTCGAAAATGTTTGAAAGCTCAGCTTCTCCAGGATCCAAGAGCAACAGACGCTGTGGGGTCATGGAGCATCGTAAACCCCCAGGGACTGGCCTGGAGAGGACTTGACCGAGGTCACAGAGCCAGCCCGGCAGGGCAGAGGCTGCTGGGTCATTGGAGCCCCACGTGCTCTCTGCTGCGTTCCCCCGAGCCCCTGCTTGAACCCCTCCAGGATGGGGGGGCTCACCACTTCTCCAGCCAGACTACTCCCAGGGAGAGGCTGTCAGGACGGGGCTATGGATGGGGGCAGAGGGAAGAGAACTGAACCCATGCCAGACACCACGCTTTTTTTCCATGTAAACCCCACCGCAACTTTGGGGCAGGTGTTGGCATCACGTGGCACTGAGGAGGAAAGGACGGAGGGTCAGAGAGGCGGAGTGGCTAACTTGGGCAACGGGGCTGGGGCTCAGGCCGGGGTCCTGTGATTCCAAAGACTGTCTTCCCACCACCGCCCCACGTGACATTTAATCCGGGAAGGGCGTGAGCCTGGGGACCACCGGGACCTCACGAAGAAGGCTGGTGCGGCCCACCAGCTGGGCCTGCCTGGACGTGGGGCGTGGTCCCAATAGGGCGCGCTCCTGCCCCCGCGCTGAGCATTCTCATGACTGTTACTGCCTTAATTAAGACAAGTGCCCAATCCCCGTTTTACAAATGAAGATCGTGAGGCCCGAGGTCACGCGGCAAGGGGCCGGGTGAGCCCGGGGCCTCTGAGAGGACGGCCCGCCTCTGCTGGTCCCGGGGGAGGAGCCTCGGCTGCGGGCGAGCCTGCCGGACCAAGGAGACCAGGAGCTCAGTCTAGACCCGCCGCCCAAGACTCTGGTGTGACCTTCAGCAGGCCCTGGCCCACTTTGAACCTCGGTATCATCGTCGGTGACACGAGTGTGACGACAGGCCCTGCCTCCCGGGGTCGTGGGAGGGGGGGCAGTGCCGGCCGGGCTGGGGCTACTGCCCGGGCGCCCCAGGAGCCTGGCGTGCACCCAGCCCAGAGGTGCCAGCCCTCCTTGCTGGCAGAGCCGCTCCTGACTCCCCAGACTCAATTAAGACGCAAACACCGCTGGTAGGAAGCCTTGGGAGAGGACGGGAGCCGACCCCTGGGATTATGTTATCAGACGGTTCGCCACCTGGCAGGTGGGGCCCCGGGCTGGGAAGTGCTCCCCAGACCCGCTGCATGAGGCTGGGCGGGTGCTGCCCCTCTGGGCTCCAGTGTGTCCCTGGGAACAGCCCACTGGGCCGCCCCTGGGGCCTCTCACGGCGTCGAGGCTGTGCTGGTACCGCCTGCTTGGGGACAGCAAGAGCCCCCCTCCTGGCCCCAGGGGACTTGGCTCCCCATCACCCTGTGCTCACCAGGCCTTGGTGTGGTCAGACTTGTGCCCCTGCCAGAGCCCAGAGTCTAGGAGCCTCGTGAAAATGCTTTTACTGCCCTGAGTCAAGCTGGGGGCCCGCAGCAAGGCTCCAGGGCTCCCAAGACGGGCAGGGCTCAGAAAGAACATCCAAGGCGCCGCTTCTCCAGAGAAACGGGGGCTCAGAGACCTCAGAGCTGGGCTCTGGGCCAGCTCCTCCAGTGATCGGCTCGGTGACAGGTTATTTGCCCTCTGTGAGCCCCTCTAAGCCTCAGTTTCCTCATCTGCACGGAAGGGACGGTACCTACACCATGGAGCTGGGAGGATCCAGGCAGATAAAGTGCCCGCTCAGCACCTGATGCACAGCTGGTATTTAATAAGTGCCTCATTAAGCTCTTTTATTCTCCTGGGGCCAAGCCGTGAGCCAGGACTGCAGTGCGGGAAGGCAGGGGCCTGACAGGAGAGACGTGGGGTCAGTCGGGCATTGTGGAACCTGCTTCCAGTCCCTTCCTGCTGTGTGGCCCTGGGCAAGAAACTTAGTGCCCCTGGCCTGGCAGGCACGAGATCCGGGTTCTGGTCCAGCCTTCACCACTCACTCTCCTTCGTGCTCCCCCAGTTTCCTCACGCGCACACGATCCACCCCCGCCCCTGGGGTCCCTGGTGAAGGGGTCCTGGGGGGGTTGCTTAGCATCTCCTGCATGAACAACTTGCTAGAGCATCTACCCCCTTTTCTGGCCGAGGCAGGCCCTCCCCAGTCCCAGCCCAACCCAGTCCAGCCTCACCCCTGTCTTGCAGAGGCTGCAGCAGCCTAGGCGTGATGCTACAGGCCCGGCCTCTGGTATGCAGTTGGAACCCCACGGCAGGTTTTTCCCTGGATAAATCACTGGCTCCCGGGGGCTGGGGGAGGGGCAAGCAGATGACCTTCCACCTCTGGGGCCTGCTCAGGGCCACCCAGCCGGTGGAGTTGGACCCTGGACCCACTGGTCTTTGTCCCAGAGGAGTCCAGAAGGACAGGGCAGCAGGGTGTCAGAGCTGAAGGGATCCTTAAGAGGCTTCAATGCCTATACCCATTTTACAGATGGGATGACTGGGGCTTGTGCCAGGTCACACAGCCGTGGAGGCAGAGCAGGGACCTGACCCCAGCACCCCTGGCTCCTGGCACTGTGGCCCATTAGTTCCATTCTAATCTCCTGGGAAATGGGGGGACTCAGCGTTAGCCTTGACGGGAACCCAGACGCTCCCGGCGGGACGGGCTGAATGTGTGTTGTGTCACTTCCCTGCCCCAGGGTCGGCCCGCTGTGCTGACGACAGGTCAGGCTGAGGAGGCAGTGGGCTGGGCCGCCCTGACTCAGCACCACCAGTCCCAGCCCAGGCGCCCTGGTGGGCAGGGGGCCAGCGTCTTGTCCAGGCAGCTGGACAGCGGGATCCCCATCCCAGGGGGTGCGAGGGGCCACTGTCCCTGCATTGGTACTGGGGGTGAGAGGAGGACGCGGGGGTGAGGGGGAAGGAGGTGATTCACGGGGAGAGATAAGGTAGGGAGAGCTCCCGGCAGACGGGCGGGCAGCCCAGGCAAAGCACCCTGTCAGCATCCGTCAGCGTCACAGCCCGGCCCCTGCGAGCCTGAGAAGCAGCAGAGCAGGGGAGATGGGAGGGTTGCAGGTGGCTTGGATGAGCTGCCCCTCCCTGCCCTGCCTCTTACTGCATCCTGCCAAGGCCAGGGCAGGACAGGCAGGGGACCTGTCTTAGAGTCTGAGGACAACACAGGTCTGGTCCCTTCCCCACCCCTCCACCCGAGAGCTAAGCAGGTGACCTGGGCAGGGGTTAACTAGTGCGGCCTCAGTTACTACATCTTAAAAATGGAACAGGTGACACTACACGAGATTATATAGTGCCTGGCACTCAATAAACAGCACCTACGGTCATCAGGGCAGCCCGCGCACACACACACCCCACACTGGCCGTGGGCCCCAGGATGAACATGGCAGGGAAGATGCAGGCTGGAAGGCAGGGGACTGGCTCCCCTCGGTGCTGTCAGATGTGAACAAATCCCCGTCCTCCGCCCTTGGTGTCCCCGTCTGAGAGGAGGCACTTGGCCTCTGAGGCCCCTCCTGTTGGGCCTGTGGCTCCCTGCTGTCTGAGCGTGGGCAGGGGTGGCATCAGTGAGCTCCGTCTAGGAGGAATGAAAGCAGGGGGCAGTGCCCACCTGTCCCACCTGTTGGGGGCTGCAGGACAGCACCAACTGGGACCACACAGACCGGGGTTCAGGCCTGGGACGGACTTCCTCCTGGCTGTCTCCTTACACAGGTGATGCCGATAATCCTGGGGGGCTCTCGTGGGGAGCATATTAGGTTACGGGGGGGCATGGGACTGCAGGGGGTGGCTGGGTCTCAGCTCCGGCCGTAGAGATGAGAGACGCAGGGAGGCGGCCCCGGTGCCCAGCCTGGCCCCAGGCTCCCCTCTCTGGCCCCATCACTGGGCCAGGCCGTCTGTCTTTCTGTCTGGGGGAGATTAGACTCTCCAGCGGTTCCCGTGCAGTCTGGGATGTGGGATCTGCCTCTGTCCTACTCCTGGTGGGGAGCAGGGCCATGGGGGCGCGGGGAGGAGCCCAAGCACAGCAGGTCAAGTCCCCACCCAGGGCCTCAATTTCCCCATTTTTAAAAAGGAAGAGGAGGCTGGGTAATGGGATCCCACCAGGCCCCCCCGGGGGACTGGGTCCCATGACCTCCAGCCAGGCGCCCACGTCAGCAGCACCCTCCTCCCCCACAGCAGTGTGTGGGTTATTCAGCCTGAAAACTGGGAAGGCCCCTCCCCCCCTTCCTCCACCTCTTCCTCACTCAGTCACCGGACTCCATCCTCACAGCTTTCATCCTCGCCACCTCCATTTTACAGAACAGAAACCCGAAGCCCCAGAGCTGCCTGGGACCAGGCCAAGAGCCAGGCCCCCCAACACAGGCTATCCGACCCGGCCAGCCCCCTCGGGGGACAGGGACTCCACCTTTCTGGAAACTTAAGCCATGGCCACCTTGTCAGCTCCTACCCACTTCTGTGCTCTGTGCCCAAGAGCTCCCCTGGTCCCTGTCTGTCCGCCAGGACGGTCCCCAAAGCCACCGTTCGGGTCTTGAGCGGACCCAGAAGAGTGAAAGGGTTAGATTCCTCTAGAAATACCTCGCCCCACAAGCCAAGGCCAGGACAGAACTGCTGAGCACTCACTGCTCTCTACTGAGCCCAGACCTGGCTTCAGAATCCTCCTCAACACAGCTCACGAGGCAGGCCTTATCAGTCATCTCAGAATGTGCCTTGAAACCATGGAAGCGTGAAGAAGCACCGGCTCACCAGCCGTGGCCTGGCTGTCTGCCAGTGGCGAGACCCCTTCTCAGAATGCGTGTCCGTGTGCCAGCCGAGTGGCTGCCCACGCCGGCACACTGCACAGCTCGGCAGGGGTCGCTCCAGGGGAGGTCCGGACGACGCCTGAGGCTCCTCCGGCCCAGGCAAACGACCCTCATCTGGACTCGCTCCGCTCCCACCCCGGGGACCACACCATTGCCATCCCTCACATCCCAGCCTGGAAAGGTTCTGCCATTGCAAAGCTCACCGAGAGGCTCAGGGAGGGTCACCCAGCGCGGCCAGGAAACAGGCACGCTTGAACTTGGATCTCCAAGCCAGCCTCAGACGGACTCAGACTACCTCTCAGTCTCCATGCCCACCTCCTGCCCCAGCCTCTCTCCGCCGCCCCACAAAAGCATCGCCAGAAAGCTCCCGGCATGTGGGCCTGTGGGCCTGGGAGCCTCCTGCTTCTCAGGTGTGAATAAGAGCCATCCCGAGGGGCAGTGAGAGAAAGCCGCGTGATCCTCCCCGCCCCACCCCATCGCAGCACCTTCTTCTGGGGAACCTGCTCGCCAGGTCTGGGGAAGTCAGCAACACCCCCCAACAATGCACAAAGGCCCTTTGAGACGGGGCAGCCGCTGTCACCTGCCACAGGACCCAGGGACCCTACCCCTCTGCAAAGAAACCACGGAGCCCCGTGAAGGCAGGAGGGGAGGCAGCCAAGAGACCAGGCTGGGCTCCGAGTGAGTGTGTTCGGCGCAGGAGAGGCCGGGGCGGGTCAGGCCCGCCGGGCCAGGCCGGGCCGCTTCCTCTCCGGGGACTCACGCGGGCTCACCTTCTGGGCCTGGCTGATCATCTTGCGCACCACCTCCTTGATGTGGGCCTGCCCGTCGATGGGGGGCTGCATGTAGACGCTGGCCCGGGTCACACCCCGGTAGGCGATGGTGTCCGGCCAGCCCAGGTCCAGCTGCGGGATGGAGCGGTCAGACTTCTGGGGCCAGTACTCCAGCGAGGGCAGCGGCTCGGCCTCGGTGCGGGCCCCCCCTTCCCCGCTGCCCTCCTCGCCGTCACCGACCCCGCCGTCCTCGGGCCCCCGGGGCTGGCCGCTGGCCCGGGGGTCCTCGGAGCCGGGGTCATACACCTCGATGGTCTCCACGATGCGCCTGAGCTCCAGCTCCGAGAGGAAGTCGCGGATGTTCTCCCGCTTCAGCACCTCATAGAAGGCGTCGGGGCCGCGGGCCACCAGGGCCTCCAGCGCCAGCCGCTGCTCCTCGCTGTAGAAGAACTCGGGTTTGGCCTCGCTGGAGCGCCAGTTGACGTGGCTGTCGTCCAAGCACTGCACCTGGGAGAAGGCCATGGCGGGCGCCTCTGCCGCGGGCTGGACGCACGCTCAGCAGGTCGGGAGTCCGGTCGCCGGGCTGGCGCAGCGCGTTCTGGAGCCTCCCGCCGCCGCCGCCGCCGCCGCCGCCGCCGCCGCAGATCCTCTGCCCCCGGGAGCCTGCGGGAGGGGCGGGCCGCAGGGTCGGGTCAGAGTGCAGGCGGGGCCGGGGAGGGGCGGCCGCGCGGAGGAGGGGCCGGCGGGGGGCGGGGGGTGTGGGCGGCACGCCTCGCGCCCCGGGTGCCGGTACCTGCAGGGGACGGGGGCCAGCATCCCAGAGGATTTCTGGAGCTGCCAGAGGTCCTGGGCGACCTCTGGGGGGAACTAGGCCAGGCAGGGGACTTCCCAGAAGGTTCCTAGAGGGGCAGGCTGGAGTCCGCTCTCCGACGACCTCTGGCCCTGCTCGGCGGCGCCCCGCATCCCGAGGGCTTCCGGGATGGGATGGGGTCTCGAAAGCCCCCGGCGCCGCGATTGGCAGCCCGAGGGGCCTGCGCGGAGGAGGCTCGGGGCAGCGCGCGGGCGGGCGGCCGGGCGGGTCGCCGGGGGGGCCCGGGGTCGGGGGCGCGGGTCAGGTCTCGCTTACCGGGCGGCGCGGGCGGAGCGGGTGCATAGGCGGCCTGTGACTCAGTGCCGCCTCGCCCACCCCGCTGCCGCCACCTGCGGTGACGTGAGACCGGGGGCGGAGCCGGAAACCGATTCACCCCTACCCGCGACGGACACAGACGTCGGGCGGTGTGTGTCTGTCTCCTCCGCTGCCACCAGCCCCTGGTAGCCGAATTCTGAACGGCTCAGGGACGGAAGTCCAAGAGCTCCTGGAACATTGCAGCCCAGAGAGGGGCAGTGTTCTTCCTGAGGACACACAGCAAGTGAACAGCCTTAGCACACCCCGCCCCCAGCCTGTTGGTAACCCTGGTCCCACCCGAACTGTGTGGTTTCCCAGGTGGGACGGAAGTCCATGCAGATGCTCAGCTGTCCAGTTGTGGAAGTAGGGTCGGGACCCGGCTGGGAGCCGCCAAGGCAGGGGTAGGGCAGGTCTGACCCGACCTCAGGAGCCTGCACAGAGCCTGGTGTGGATAGAGCAGGTACCCAGTTCTAGGTCCCAGCCCTGCTCCCTTCTGGGAGCCCCGCCCGCTCAGGACCAGTCCTGCATGATGAGCCCGGGGGCAGGGAGGGCCTCAGAGGGCGGCTGTGGGCTGGGGTCAGGCCCAGCCCTCTGCCCTGCGTCCTGGGGCTTGGGATCCCGGTTCTGGGGGCGTGTGGGGACCACATCTGAAAGCAGGCTGCCAGGGTCGGGACAGCAAAGCCCATGAAACCTGGCCTGACAACGGCCCGCATCCCGCTGCATGCCACAGGCAGTCAGCCAGGCACCTGGCCCAGCCCTGCCACCACCATCACCTCGCCCGCCCTGCATGGAGCTGCTTTGTGCTCAGCTGGGATTGGGGCCCCGAGGACACTGCTCTTGCTGCTGAGAGCCAGCTGTTGATGTCACTGGGCCTGGGCCCATGAACCCCCCTCCCCCAGGACCCTCACCACCATCCATCTGCCTGTCAGCGTCTTCCCTGGGTCTGCTGCCCCGAGCAGTGATGCGGTGTCCCAGCCCCAGCATGCCTGTGGCCCCCATCGCTGACCGCTCTAGTCCCGCACTCCACCCTGGCCCGGGGGCTTCACACTGTGTCTGAACATGGTGCCCCTTCAAGTGCCCCCAGCCCTTCCCAGGTACATGCACACACACCTGCATCCCCCCCGCCCCCGCCCCTGCACATGGTCAGAAGGGGGAGGAAGGTGGTCCCAGGGCCGAGCACTGCCCTGGGAGTCCTGAAGCCTGACTTACAGCCTCTGCCACTGGGGATCCAGACAAGACCTTCTCTGGCCTCAGCTTCTCCTTTTTTTCTTCCCCTGCACGGAGGCCCTGGGGCTCATGAAGGGAGTCCTGGCTCTCAGGGCTGAAGGGCCTCCAGCCCTCCAGCTACCTGCCCGTAATTATAGATTCACAGGAAGCTGTTAAAAAACAACAACAGAGAGCTTGCATGCACCCTTCACCCAGTTTCCCCCAATGGTGTCATCTTGCATAACCATAGTGCAGTAATACCACAGCCAGAAACCTCGTTCAGATTTCACCAGTTTACGTGTGCTCGTTTATGTGCGTGTGTGTAGATGTGTGCAACCTTATCACATGTGTACGTTTGTGTAACCACTATCACAATCAAGATCCAGAGCTGTCCCTCTGCAGCCAAACCCACACCTCCCTCCCTAACCCTGGCTGCCACCGATCTGTTCTCTGGTGATTCATCCAGAGGATCACCAGAGATTGTGATCTCTGTGATTGTGTGTGGCTGTGTTCCTTTCTGTTGCTGCCTGGTACTCCATGGTATTCTAGTCTCTGTTTCTATGAGTTTGGCATTTTTAGCTTCCACATATAAGGGATATCATACAGTATTTATCTTTCTCTGACTTATTTCACTTAGCATAACACCCTCGAGGTCCATCCACGTTGTTGCAAATGGCAGGATGTCTTTCCTTCTCATGGCTGAATAATATTTTCTTATATATATAAACGTCACAGTTTCTTTATCCGTTTATCATAAGTACTGAAGGACACTTAGATTGTTTCCATATCTTGGCTATAGTGAATAATGCTGAAGTGAACGAGAGTGCAGATGTCTCTTTGAGGTGGTGATTTCATTTCCTTAAAATATGTAACCTAGATGCGGGATTGCTGGATCATATGGTAGTTCTATTTATAATTTTTTAAGGAACCTCCATGCTGTTTCCATAGTAGCTGCACCCATTTACACTCCCACCAACAATGTACAAGTGTTCCCTTTTCTTCACATCCTGGCCAACTCTTGTTGTCTCTTATCTTTTTGATAATAGCCATTCTTGCAGGTGTGATGATTTCCCTGATGATTAGCGATGTTGTACAAGTATTTTTCATGTACCTGTTGGCCATTTGTACGTCTCCTTTGGAAAAATGTCTGTTCAGTTCCTCTGCCCATCTTTAAATCAGATTTCTGGGGTCTGTTTGTGGGTTTTTGTTTTTGCTATTGAGTTGTATGAGTTCTTTACATATTCTGGATATTAACCTTTTATCAGATACACAATTCGCAAATATTTTCTCCCATTCTGTATGTTGCCCTTTCGTTTTGTTGATTGTTTCGTTTGATGTGCAGAAGCTTTTTAGTTTGATGAGGTCCCACTTGTTTTTTACTTGTTTGTTTTTGGGGTTTTTTGTTTGTTTGTTTTTGGCTTTCTTTGCATTTGCTTTTAGTGTCAAATCCAAAAGAATCATTGCCAAGACTGATGTCAAGGAGCTACCACCTATGTTTTCTTCTAGGTGTTTCACAGTTCCTGGTCTTTTTTCAAATCTTTAAGCCATTTTGAGTTGATTTCTGCATGTGGTGTGAGATAGGGGTCCAGTTTCATTCTTTTGCCTGTGGCTGTCCAGTTTTCCCAACACCCATTTATTGCAGAGACTGTCCTTTCCCCATTGTATATTCTTGGCTCCTTTGTCGTAAATCAGTTGACCATATATGTGAGGGGTTTATTTCTGTTCTGTTCTATTGATCTGTGTGTCTGTTTTTGTGCCAATACCACACTATTTTGATTACTATAGCTTTGTGATTTGGTTTGAAATCAGGGAGTGTGATGCCTCCAGCTTTGTTTTTCTTTCTTAAAGTTCCAGATCTTTTATGGCTACTCAGGATCTTTTATGGCTCCATACAAATATTTTAGGATGGTTTTTGCTATCTCTGTGAAAAATATCATTGGTATTTTGATAGCGATTGCGCGGAATCTGTAGATCACTTTGGACGTTTTAACAATATTAATTCTGCTAATCCATGAGCATGGAATATCTTTCCATTTTTTTGTGTCTTTTTCAATTTCTTTCAGTTTCTTACGGTTTTCAGTGTACAGACCTTTCACCTCCTTGGGTTAAATTTTTTCCTAGGTATTTTATTCTTTTTTGTGCTACTGTAAATGGGATTGTTTTCTTAATTCCTTTTCTGATAGTTCATTGTTAGTGTATACTGGTTTTGTGTATGGATCTTGTTTCCTGCGACTTTACTGAATTTGTTTCTGCAGCTTTTCTTTTCATCCTTCCCACAGGTGTTTTATACAGAGCAAAAGCTTTAGTTGTTTTTTTAAAAAATATGTATTTATTTATTTATATTTTGGCTGTGCTGGGTCTTAGTTGCGGCACACGGGATCTTTTAGTTGAAGCATGCAGACTTCTCAGTTGCAGCGTGTGAACTCTTAGTTGCGGCACGCGTGGAGGATTTAGGTCCCCGACCAGGGATCGAACCCGGGCCCCCTGCATTGGGGGTGTGGAGTCTTACCCACTGGACCACCAGGGAAGTACCAAAGCTTTAGTTTTGATGAGCTCTATTTTATCAAATTCTCATTTAAGGGATTATGCTTTTGATGTTAAGCCTAAAAACTCTTCACCTTGCCCTAGGTTCTGAAGATATTCTCCTACTTTTTTCCTAGAAGTCTGATAGTTTTACATTTAAATCTGTGATCTATTTTGAGTTAATTTTTTTGTGTAAGGTATGAAATTTAGATTGAAGTTGATTTGTTGGCCTATGGATGTCCCCAGAAGGGTTTTACAGAGAAAGAAATAGCCCCAGAGAATAAATACCCAGGATCACATAGTAAGAGATTGGGAGAACTGGATTCAGAGCCAGGTCTGTGTTCGCCCTCCTGTGATATCAGCATCTGAACTGGCTCCCAGGGATAAGCCAGGCCTGCTTGGGAGTGGGGAGCACCTTGATTACCCCTCGGGGTGGTGTGTCCAATGACCAGCTTGGAAGAGGGTCATTTAGTCAGTCAACAAACACAGGCAGAACCTGCCACCCATTGGCTTGTGCTGTGCGCTGTTGGAATCCGGGCTCCTCCATGGGCCTCATGGTCACAGTCTATCGAGAGGCAGGAAGGACACAAGTCACAGAGTTATTGGTGCCATGGAGGGTGTTTCCTCAAAGCCTGTAGAGCCCAGACATCCACAACGAGCTGGGAGGAATCAGTATGAGCTCCCTGGGTTTGAGAAGGGTGTTCCAGGGAGAGGGAACAGCAGACACAGAGGCCCGGAGTCGAGGGTGAAATTTTGGCGGTGGTTGGGGTGGCCAAGGGGGCAGAGGCTGTAGTGCACAGTTAGGGTCCCACGATCCCTCCTGCAGGGGATGGAGGCCACAGGAGGCTGTGAGCAGGGAGGATAGTGGGCAGAGTCACGGTTTTAGGGGAGGTGGATTAGAGGGGGGAGGTGGTGCAGCTCCCCTGGTCCCCAAGCCCAGTGGCTGGACTTGGCATTGGCTGCAGGGAGGGAGGACGTGGGGGGCAAGGAGAGAGGCAGCCCTCAGGCTTCTGGCGTGGGCCCCAGCTGGATAGGGGTGCTGATGTCAAGGTGGAGCCCAGCGGGGAGCTCCCAGGCCCGTAGAATCCGGTACTCAGGCAAGGCCAGGCCCCTTGCCCAGTCCCCTGGTCCCCCTGGCCTGGGGCTGCTCACTCCTGAGTTGGCACAAATGGGAGACTTTGTTTAGGTGGCAGCACCTCTGCTGCTGTCACAAAGGAGAGGTGGTTCTTGCTTGCTGCTTAGGCAGGCAAGCCCGAGGTGCCCAAAGGCGGGGCCCCATCCTGGCAGCCTGGAATGGGCTGCAACAGGCTGAATAAACTCAGCCAGAATCTCCTGACTTGGGCTTTTTGAGCCATTATGTGGCCGTGACGCATCACCTGTCCCTCCCAGGAGGGCTGAGTCCTCCATGTGCCAGAGCGAGCCAGTCCAAGCCCAGAACCTGTCACGAGGGACCTGTCACCTGCCCCCACCTGAACCCCAGTGGCCCCAGAGTCCCGCCGTGGGACCCCAGGCTCTGTCCCGGGTCTGACTATGTGTCCTGGGCAAGCTATGCCCTTTCTGCTCCTGAATTCTCTCGTATGCATAGCTGTGGGTGGGAGGTGGTAGGGTAGGGCAGCTGGATCAAACAGTGCCTGAACTCCTCCATAGCTCTTTGTGGGGTCCTTTCTCCCTTTCCTCCTCTCCTTCTGTGCCTTTCCCCTTCTTCCCAACCATTCACTTGTTTACTCATTTATTTATTCACACATGTTCACAGAGCATCTCCTCTGGGCCCAGCCCTGGACAGGGTGATACCTGGGAGAGGAGATGATTCAAAGCCAGTGTCCGCCCTTGGGGAGCTCTCAGTCTGGTGGAGGACGTAAAATATGCAAACAAACTATTGTGATTCAACCCTGGGCTTTAGGAGCCCTTGGGAGGAAGCTATTCTGCCTTAGGGGGTGGGGACGAGCTGTGGAAGGCGTGGGAGAGCTAGCCCTTTGCAGCAGGCCATGAAGCGGGAGGTGAATAAGGGTAGGGACAGAGCAGCAGGAGGAGGAGGCCGCGTCTGCAAAGGCACAGAGGCGCCAGCATGCTGGGCGTGTGTGAAAAAATACAAGCAGGTCAGGGTGGCCAGCGCGCGGTGCTGGGATGACGGGACCTGGGACCAGTTGTCCAGGGCCTCGAATGTCATGGAAAGGACTTTCTTCCAGGAAGCCGTGGGCTCTGGGGGTGGAGGTGGGGAGGGGGTTCCTGAGAAGTAAGTGATGTGAGCAAAGCGGTGACTTTGGAAGGATGGAGAGGATGGAAGGGAGGCCGTGAGGAGCTGGTGCCCACCTTGTGGCAGGAGGGAGGACAGTGGGACACACTGAGCCGGAGGTGCCAGGGGTGGGGGCCTGGCGCTCAGGGACGCGGGTCATGGGGGAGGGGGTGATGCCGCTCCAGGCCCTCTGGCCCCGGGGAGGGGGCCTGAGACCCTCCACGGTGGGTTGGGCATCTAAGGTGGGGCGTTAGCCCAGGAGTGCCCGGTCCGCGCAGGGGCTCCAAGTCACGGGAACATCAATGCCCAGGCGTGGAAACGTTACCCCCCAAACAGGCCCCTGTGCCCGAGCGGCTGAGCGATGGCTGCTGTTTCTGAACTTTCCCCATAATCGCATCTCTGCGTTTGCTTGCTCTGCGCATTCCTCTGCGGGCCCTGCTGAGAATCCAGTGGGGCAGGGGTCAAAGGTGTTTAAAGAGTGTTTCCCAGAGGAACAAGAGCACGTGGGGTCGACCCTAGGTCTGCTACCTCCGCCCGCTCCGGGAGCCAGGCCCCCCGCCCTCAGGCCCTGAACAGGGTCCGGCTCCAGCGGCTGGCAGGGAGTCTGGGATTTCGGATTCGGGCCCGGTCTGGGCCACCCACTCATTCCTCGTTCACTCAGAGGGCGAGCAGTGGGTGCTGCCCCCGCCGCGGGGGAGGGTCTGCAGCAGAACCACCTCCAGGGGAGGTGAAGCGATGAAAACGAGTGATGAGGGGGGAGGGGTCGTGGGGGAGGGGGGCTATTTCAGATGGAGGCGATGACTTCTGAGCCGCCCCTGGGAAGGCCTGGGAGAGCAGCACACAGCGCAGAGGCTCGGGTGGGAGGAGGCTGGGGTGCGGGGAGAGGGGCCGGGAAGGAGACCGGCCCCAGGAGCTGGGAGTCTGGAGGGTCTTGTGCAGAGCTCTGGGCTCCCTTCTTGTTTGAGGGGCCAGCCCGGGTGGGGGGCCTCCACCTGCCTCTCTGGGGAGGAGGGCTGGGGGCAGGAGGTGGGCAGAGGGAGACCAGCGCCCAGAGGGGCTTGGACGGTGGACGGACTGCTCACCTGGGCGGGGCCGCCCTGCAGGGGAGCCGGCCTGGTGTGGGACAGGGAGCGGGGGTCATGGGATGGGCAGCAGGCAGGAGGAGAGGGTGTCAAGGGCCAGAGTAGTCTCTGAGGCCAGCCCCCGCCTCGTCACCCAGGCTGGGAAACTGAGGCCCAGGGCCGAGCAGCAGCTGGTGGCAGATGGTGACAGAGCAGGTGCGGCCCGGCTCCTGTCCTCAGCCCGGGGCTTGTCTACCCCAGGGAGGGCGGGCGGGGGACACTAGGCCTCCCTCTCGCGCAGATGACGTGGGCTGTGTGGTGCCGTCCGAGTGCCTGCGGGCCTGC
The DNA here is from genome assembly GCF_965194825.1 of Balaenoptera physalus. Taxonomy (NCBI): domain Eukaryota; kingdom Metazoa; phylum Chordata; class Mammalia; order Artiodactyla; family Balaenopteridae; genus Balaenoptera; species Balaenoptera physalus. The sequence continues at coordinate 63,915,817 of NC_138901.1, read as the reverse complement.
GGGACCGAGATTGGCTGCTCCAACATCGCCTACCCCAAGCTGGTCATGGAGCTGATGCCCACAGGTGAGGCCCCAGCTGGGTCCGGGGAGGAGCCCTGGGGCGGTGGAGCCCGCTCTGGGTCCAGCGTGGCTCTGTGTGACACCCAGGTGGGATGAGCAGAGCATGAGGAAAGTAATACTAATAGAAAACACACAGGGCACCCGCCGTGCGCCAGGCACCGTGCCCGGGGCGTCACGTGGGGCTAACTCACGTCCTCTTCTCAGGAACCCTGGGTGCTGTGATCATCATTCCCACTTTAATTTTTTTTTTTTTTTTTTGTCACGCTGCACGGCATGCGGTGTCTTAGCTCCCCAACCAGGGATCAGACCCGTGCCTCCTGCAGTGGAAGCGTGGAGTTTTAACCACAGGACCAGCAGGGAAGTCCCTCATCATCCCCACTTTAGAGATGGGGACACTGAGACCCAGGGTGCCCTGGCCAAGGTCACGTGGCAAGTGAGCTGCAAAGCTGGGTTCTGAACTCGGGCGGTCTGCCCCCAGGGCTCATCCTCTTAGCCGGTGCTGGCCTGTCCCTCCAGAAAGGCTGCCACTGTCTCCTCTTGCAGGCCTGCTGGGTGTTAGGCCCTATCACAAACTGCTTCTTTTGTAAGGTTATGAGGCAGAGTTCCTAGCTGCGGTTTACAGGTGGGGAGACTGAGGCACAGAGAGAGGAAAGTGACTTGTCCCGGGTTTGTAGCTTGTGGCTGAGACACAAACCCGAGTCTCTCTGGCCCCAAACCCACTGCTGACTCTGCTGGGGACCCAGGAGCCCCAGGCCCACCTCGAGCCTGCCGACCCCTGAGACCCTGCGGGCCAGAGAACATGGGGCAGATTTTGGCCCTTTCTACTTTCCCTGCCAGTCTGATATGGGGTGGTGAGGTCCCAGTCACAGGAGGTGTGCAAGCCGAACACATGGCAAGGGGTGTGGTCCCACCTAAGCAGAAAGAAGATCCGGCTTTCCTCTGCAGCCTGGTTTCACCTCCGGATTCTCCGTGTCCCCCTCCCCCCCCACGCCCCCGTGGGCGCTTCCTGGCCCCACCTTGCTCCTCCCTCCCTCCCTCCGGACCCAACCTGGGCTCTGCCACTTGCTGGCTGAGATACTTGGGGCAAGTCCCTTCCCTGCTCTCGGTTTCAGTGTCCTCGCGTGTAAGTTGGGGATAATGGCACTTTCCCACCCCTCAGCATGGTTGCTGGGATTAAACGCAGCCGCACAGGGAAACTGACCGGCACAGGGCTTGGCCGCACTGTGGCTTCCCACCCCGGGGCCTCGCCTGCCCCTTCTGTTCTGGGGGCTGGCTGACACCCAGCCGTTGTTGGGCCATAACCCCTCTCCAGGCCTTGAGCTCCCTGTGTGAGAAATGGGAGGAGAATAAGCCCCAAGTTAATCCACCTCCCCGAGCAAGGGAAGGAGGTTGGAGAAATGTCTGGGGGAAAACCATGATTTAACTCACTTTCCTCTGGGCCCCATCTAAGTCAGCCTAAGTGAACAGAGAGGGCAATGGGATGCCTGGAAGTCACACAGCAGGTCAGACGCAGAACCAGGGCCAGGCAAGCAATGGCACCTGCTAGGCTGAGCCCTCAGGGGAGGTGGCTTATCCTGGGGTGGGGGAAGCGGGTGTGGAGGACAGACAGGGAATCTGCAGAGGTGGAGGAGGTGCTTAGACACTTGAAGAAAAAGCACAGGAAGCCTTGGAGACAGACTTGAACTGAAGCCCAGAGAGGGGAGGCGACCAGCCTGAAGCCACACATCACTGAGTCCTCTGCACACGCAGCCCCTCTCAAGCCCATGACCCCCAGCAGGCTTTGCACAGCAGGGCCTCACCCACCTCGATGGGGGCCCCTCATTCGTTTTCAGCCCATGAGCAGGGCGGCTTTTCTCTCCTCTTTGGGCAACCACATCTCCTCTCTCACAGAGCCAACAAGACAGGGTGGCCACGCACAGGAAGTAGCAGGAAACCCCAGGCCCTGGGCCCCTGGGCCTCTGGGCCCTGCCCAGGGCGGGGCCTCCAGGCTGAGGGTCCCGTCCAGGCTGTCCTCACTCCCCCACCCCATCCCTAAGTTCTGCCTCTGGCCTGCTGTGCATCCCTGGGCAACTCTCTTCCCCTCTCTGAGTTTCCACCTCCTCACCGTCAAATGAAGTCTGGGTGTGAAAGTGCTCTGTCAACGGGAAGCTCTGTAGAAGTAGATCCCCGTTGCCAGCAGCCCGCAGGCTCGGGCAGCAGACGCGGGAGCCCCGCTGTTGTCCCCAGCCTCCCATGTCAGGGTCTCTCTCCCACCACCTCCAACCCCCCCACCTCCTCCCTCCTGGGCCTCTACTTGCAGGGACTTGGAGGGGCCTCAGACGGTGGGGCCTGGGCAGGAGGGCTCCCGGGGGCGGGGGCGCGGCCCGGGCAGGGTCACAGCAGGCCCTGTCCCCCCAGGCCTGCGGGGGCTGATGATCGCTGTGATGATGGCCGCTCTCATGTCATCGCTGACCTCCATCTTCAACAGCAGCAGCACGCTGTTCACCATGGACATCTGGAAGTGGCTGCGGCCCGGCGCCGGGGAGCGGGAGCTGCTGCTGGTGGGACGGTATGGGGGAGGCACTGGGAGGAGGGCTTCCCCAGCCCCATCACCAGCCCATGAGGCCCCAGCAGAGCTGGGCTTTGAGGGATGAGTAGAAGTTTGCCAACTGGAGAAAGGACGACACCAGGAAGGAGAGGAGAGAAGAGACCAGAACATTCTACCCCTCCCACGTTCCACTTCGCTCTCCTGGCCACCCCTTCACGGCCACAACCCCCATCTTGGATGCATCTCTTACCCCAAGCGGACTCTCTGAGGGAATCTGCCAGGGAGAGTCCCCTTCCCTAACCACGCAGAGATCTGCCTTCCCCAGGTCTGAGCCCCTAGCTCCCCTGATGGTTCCTAGCTGCCCCAGAGAAGGCCAGAGCCAGCACTCAGGTGTGGCCACACTCACACCATAGCTGTCCCTCTGGCCCCTGTGCCCCTGGCCGCACTGACCTTCTGCCCACTTCCTCCAAGCCCCACTTGTCCCCTCCTTATTACCTTGATGACTTACCTGATCTTTCTAGACTCTGCTCAAGTGCCCCTCCTCCAGGCAGCCCTCCCTGATACCTCTGACCAAGGAATGAGCCCCCTCCCCTCAAAGCCTCCCACAGGAACTATAGCCTCACTCCCATAGCACATGTAGGCCTTGTCGGTCCCACTGGTGTCCCGATGCCCCTCCCCATGGGGGGAGGGGGGGGGCTGTGCCTGGCACAGCCCTCCATCCCCAAGCTTGGCCGAGTACCCAGGAGTCCTTTAGGGGTGAAACTCAGTGATGGATGAAGAGGAGTCGATGCCCTCTCAGGGGTCCCACCCTGCCTGTCTCCCTCCAAGCCATGCAGCCCCCACTGTGCCGGTCGAGGGGGACCCGGCGCTCTGGTGCTGGGCTTGGCCAGCAGTGGCCCCTCCAGCCGGGAGCCTGTGGCGCCCATCCTCAGGGTGGGGTCTCCTGGAGCTCCGGGCAGTCATCCCAGTGATGCAAAACAGCCGGACTCTGTCGGGACATGCCAGCTGGCAGGTGTGAGCTCTTGTGCAGCTCAGACCTCCTCCTCCAGAACAGGGAGCCTCTCCCTCCGCTCACAGGCGGCTTCTGTGTCAGCACCTGGACCACCTCTCCCAGCCCCTGTTTGACCGGCTCCTCCCTGAGCCCCTCCAGCTCCGGCTTCCCGGGAACTGGGACCCGGACGTCCTCCTGCCGCCCAGGGTGTGCCTCGGCGCCCCTAGCCTGGACACTGGTAGCCTCAGTCCCCCCTTGGTGGCTCCACGTCCCCTGCCTGCTACTTCCCAGCCTCCCGCTCCCACCTGAAGCCAGAGTCCTGAGCCGGTCTCCCCTCTATGCCAGCTCACCCCTCACATGGCACCCTTGACCCTCCTTCTCACCCATCCACCCAGGCAAGCCCGCCCCGGGCCCTGCCAGCCTGCCTGTGGGCACCTGGCTGTGTGATGTGGGCCGGGCTGCTCACCCTCTCTGGGCCCCAGTTATCTCAGCTGCCAGGTCGGTGGAGTGGAAAGGGCCCAGTGCTGGGTGTGCGGCCAGGGCTTAGCCCTACCATCCCTCCGTCTTGCAGCACCAGGACGTCCCCCAGCACCTCCAGCCTGCTTCCTGCCTAACAGCACTGTTCAAGCTGTGTTTCCAGCTGTGTGGGGTCTGGATTTTTTGGAGCCTCAGTCCAAGGAGAGATGGGACTCCCAGAGCGCAGGGCAGCAGAGGGCACCCTGAGCCCGGGATGAGGCCATCATGGGGATGCTGGGGACCCCCTCACCCAGGTCTCCTCAGGTTGGGGGGGCCAGAGGAGCTATCATAAGCCTGGGGGCGTGACCACCTCATGCCTGGGGCCCCGATCTTTGCCAGCCCCCAGCCCCACTCCCTGGTCCTCCCCTGCAGCCCCTTCTGTCCACCCTTCTCTGTTATTCAGTCCACTACTGCTGGCCCTCCCTGGGACCCTGCATCAAACTGGGCAACATAGGGGACCCAGAGAGGCCTCAGAGCCCCCCCAGCCCTTGAGGGGCTCCCCTGCAACCATGGCTGCAGCCCAGGGGCAATGGAGGGGGCCAGTCATCCTGACGGCAGAGTGGTGGTTGGGGGGCAGGGTGTCAGGAAGACTTCCTGGAGGAGGAGGGTCTTGAGCTGGGCCTTGGTGGACAAAGGGGTTTTGCTGGGGGAGGAGTTGCGAGAGGCATTCCAGGCAGAAGGAACAGCCTCTGGGTTTGGGGTCCCTCTGACAGCCTGCTGGTGGCTGAGTCATCAGACCAAACCCAAGAGGGCAGTCAGAGGGCCAGGGTCCCGCTCCAGGCCGGGCTGGAGGGGACCAGCCCTGCAAGAGGTGCTGGGTCTGGGGTTGGACACGGGGCCTGTTGGAGGAGGGCGGGGTGGAGCCTGCCTGTGCCTTTGAAGAGGGCAGCGCTGGCCGCCTGCCAGGCGGAGGGTTAATTAGCCTTAATCAAGGGGCCGCCTCCTTCCTCCACCCTCTCCCTCAGGCCTGGAAGGGAAGGACAGGAGGCAGGCGGGCCCGCCCCAGCTGCACACATGGCCTCTGTCACTCCTATTGTGCTGTCTGGGGTTCCAGGGGCTCTCACGCATCACCCACCTCTGGGGGTGGGGGGCGTCCAGCTGACCCAGGACACAGCCGAGGGAGGAGCATACGGACACCTCGCCCCAGCTCTGTCCCCTTAGCCAGGTTCCACACCCCTTCAAAGCTGCAGGGTCCCCTCCTCCTGGAAGCCTTCCTGGATGGATGCTTCCTCTGGGCTCCTTCAGCACAGCCCTGAGCGCAGGATAACAGGCTCATGTTTTCTTTGCTCCACTCTGGGTGCTGGGCAGGGACCAGGCCTGCTCGTCACCACGTCCGGGTCCCTAACCCAGCGCCCTGCTCTCCGGTGGGCTCCTCATGCATGCCTTGTGGAGGAACGAGTGAAGGGTGTCCCTGCTGCGGGGGAGGGGGGCACGCCCAGTGGGGGGCAGGCAGGAGCTGAGAGGAGGATTCCACGCAGGGTGGGGCAGGGAAGGGGCTTCACAGCTGAGACCGCTGGGCTCCAAACCTTGCACTCGGGCTGGAGGTCGTCCAGTAGTGGATGTGAGGCTACAGCCAAGGGCTGTAGGGGGTGGGGTGGGGGTGCCAGCCAGAGGCCACGGCTCCTTCAAAGGCCCACCAGGGTTAGAGGAACGCAGGGAGGTCAGTCTGGCCTGAATGTGAGGGCAGGGGGTCATTCGTGCCGTCAAGGATGTGTATTGAGCACCTGCTGTGTGCCGGGAGATGCAGCAGTGATCTAACAGCGTGAGGCTGCCGCCGCCGCGAGTGGGAGACGGACGGCAAGCACAGAGAGGGTGGGACGGTGCCTTCAAGGTGGGCAGGAGAAGCGGGGGGCGCGGGGGCCACTGTGAGACCCCAGGGATGAGCGGGAGAACACAGGCTGAGTCAGGGGCGGTTCCTGCCAGCGGCAGGGAGCCATGGAAGGGTCCGGAGAGGGCAAGATCGGCCCCGTCCCTGGAGGAGTGGACAGGGGCCAGGGAGGAGGCCGGAGCTGGAGCCGCAGGGGACAGATGGAGAGCAAGCCTCCGGGGCCAGGGGGAGGCGAGGGAGGGCTGAGGCGAGGCCTCGAGGGACGGCCCGCCTGCTGCCGCCCGCAGGCTGGTCATCGCGGTGCTGGTCGGCGTGAGTGTGGCCTGGATCCCGGTCCTGCAGGGCTCCAACGGTGGGCAGCTCTTCATCTACATGCAGTCGGTGACCAGCTCCCTGGCCCCCCCGGTGACCGCGGTCTTCGTCTTGGGCATCTTCTGGCGGCGGGCCAACGAGCAGGTGGGGATGCGGAGAGCTGGGGTGGGGCTGGGCGCACGTCTCCCCCCGCCGCCCGTGTGCCTGGGTGCAGGGGAGCCCTGGCCTTCCTCCCAAGGCCCCAGCTGCCCTGCCTTCTCCCCCCAGGGGGCCTTCTGGGGCCTGATGGCGGGGCTGGCGGTGGGTGCCACCAGGCTGGTGCTGGAGTTCCTGCACCCGGCCCCGCCCTGCGGCCGCCCCGAGCAGCGGCCTGCCATCCTCCGCAGCGTCCACTACCTGCACTTCGCCGTAGCTCTCTTCGTGCTCAGCGGGGCTGCGGTGGTGGCTGGGAGCCTGCTGACGCCACCCCCGCAGGGCGTCCAGGTGAGCCTGTCCTGACCCCTGACCCTCTCTGACTCAGGAATTTTCTAGCTCTTGACCCGTAACCCCATCTGGTCCTGGTTCCTGGCCCTTTTTGAACTTGGCTGCCCCCTTTCCATCATGGACCCCTGATCCCGTCTGGGCCCACCCCCGTCCCGCCACCCTCACCCTCACCCTTCCCTGCAGATCGAGAACCTTACCTGGTGGACCCTGGCTCAGGACCTGCCCTCGGGAGCCAAAACAGGTGTGTGTGTGACCCTAAGGCGCTCCCCCTCACTCCCACCCACGGTGGGGCTGGAGGCAAGGGCCCCGGCTGGGACCCTGTGGCCCTCATCTGTCCCCTCCTCCCGCCCCCTCCAGGTGACCACCGAGCATCCCAGAAACATGCCTTCTGGGCCCGCGTCTGTGGCTTCAACGCCATCCTCCTCATGTGCGTCAACATCTTCTTCTACGCCTACTTCGCCTGACACTGTCCCCAGACACCCCCCTTCCCCACCAAGGATACGGAGGCCCAGAGGAGGGTGCGCCCCTCGTGGCCACAGGGCAGGTTAGTGCCCAGGGGCTGGCTGAGCCAGCAAAGCAGGAGCTCTGAAAAATTAGGGAGGAAATGGGAGAAAAGAATGTGTGATACTTCAAAAATAGTAGTCGTAATTGGAAAGAAAATGAGATTTCTGATGAACATCCTTCTGCTCTTCTACTGTTTTTATTTTGAGTTCACGGGCCCAGGTCGTGAGCAGCGAATCTGCCAGAGCTCAGGGCTCCAAGGGTCTCGGGCCAGCGCTGGGCAGAGGGAGCCCCTCACCGCCCCCTCCCTTGGCTCCACCCCCATCCCACCTGCTCCCCTCTCCCTGCTCACCGCCCCTCCACCACCGGCCTGGCATTCAAAGCCCTTTCCGAGCCCCCTCAGTCCGCCTGCTCCCCAAGGGCCTCAGGCTGCCCTGCTTAGGACCGCGCTGACGGCACCTTCCCTGTGGACACCCTGCCTTTCCTCAAGCTGGGGCTCCACCGAGGCTGCCCGCCCCGTTCTGGATGCCGCTGGCCCTCAGAGCCCAGCTCTGGCCCCAACTCCCCACCTGGCCTGTAGTCCCCCACGCTTCCCGAGGCCCTGGTCTGGGCAGAACCTGGGCCTGAACGAGTAAGGGCAGGTGCAGCTATGTCTCCCAGGTGGCCACATCCAGGACTGGCCCCTCAGAGCTCGTCCGTCCCGCGGGGCCAGCGGAAGAGCAGCAGCCTCCGTTTCGTGCACCCTTGCCCGCCCTCCCTCAGGGCCTCCAGCCTCCCCCGAAGTGTCTGTGGTGGGCAGGGGCGTTGGATCCCAGGTGGAGCCCAGAGTCTCTGAGTCTGTCCAGCAAGTCCAGGCACAGGTGTGCGGGGCCCTGGCCACCTCCCCAGTAGCCAGCCTTTGGGGCTTTTGGATGGAGGGGAGGGCAGGCCCAGCAGGTGGTCACCCACTCAGCCCGTGGTTCCTTGGCTTGAGCCCCCAGCGGGTGGAACCCAGGGGTCCTCAGCCCTCCCTAGGGGTGGTGCCATTGGTGTTTGGAGTGGGCAGGCCCTGCCGGCCACCCTGTGACATCACACAGCTGATAGCCGATGGGAAGAGGCCGGCGGAGGCCCCGGAGCTCCCCTAGCCTACGGGCCCTGAATGCGGCGGTCTTTCCAGGGTGCTGGGCCCATCCCAGTTGACATGAAGCACAGGAGGCCGGCCGGACAGTCAGGAGGCCCACGTTCCAGTCCAAGGCCCTGGGCTGGGGGTGCCCGTGTCCTCTCTCTGGACCTCAGTGCCCGGTGGATGGCCGGTCCACTGGCTCTGCCCCTGGGCCCACTTGGGTCACAGGTGCACCGGCTGGACGTAGCTCCGCGGGAAGAAGCCGATGCGCCCGCAGAGACGGCCTCGCCACCAGCAGGGGTCAAGGCGCTCCAGGACCTCGATGATGTCACCACGGCGGAAGCTGAGCTGGGAGGGGTCCTGGGCTGAGAAGTCAAACTGGGCCTGGGCAAAGCAGGCCCGGGGCGGCTGCGAGGAGAGGGAGCCGTCAGTGGGGCTCCTCAGGAGCCCCCGCCGGGCTGTCCCCACGGAGGCCCCAAGATAAGCGATTTCCCACAGGTGGAGAGGGGTCTTTCGGGCAGAACTGGGGTTGAACTCAGCTCTGTATCCAGGTCCAGACGATGGCCACCCCACCCGTGGGCCTCCCGCTGCATGTCTGCGGCCACCCCACCCGTGGGCCTCCCGCTGCATGTCTGCGGCCACCCCACCCGTGGGCCTCCCCCTGCATGTCTGCGGCACAGACCCTGTGTCTACACAGGGCACAGCCAGTGTCCTGGCGGCCCAGTCGGGACCACAGGGCCAGTGGTCAAGGGACCTGAGTCCTGGGCCTCAGCATGGGACTTTGGTTAGGTCCCTGCTCGCCTTGGGGTCTCTTTCCTGACTCTGCAGCAGCCATGGTAACTTCTGACCCCAGGCCCTAGAACCACAGGAACAGGCCTTATAAACTATAAAGTGACGTGTAGCTACGAGCAGTTCACTGCTGTTGCCCTTGGCCAGGCTTCGAGGGCAAGGATGTCACTTTACACTGCTTACCTCTCTCAGGCCTGGTTCCAGTCTCATCTATGCCCCAGGGTGACCTTGGGTGAGCCCCTGCCCTCTGGGGGACTTGGCTCCCTGCCCACCCACCCCCCTTCGGGTGGCAGCTGGACGAGGGCCCCTTGCTGGCACGTGAGCCTGGCGCCATGAGGATCACACCCAGCGCCCCGGGCCTGCCTGCCCACCAGGCTCTCTGCCCCAAGCCTGCGGAATCTTATCCGGCACGGGCCATAGGATCACGGACAGGCTAATTAGCAGTTCTCTGCCCAGGAAGGAAGAGGGGGCGTGGGTCCCAGGGGACTGAGCCAGCTCTGGAGTCGCCCTGCAGGGCCGGTGACCCCAGGGCCAGGCCAGAGCGAGGCGGTGGGTGTTGGGGAGCCCTCCGGCAGCCCCCAGCTCCATCCTGGCTCCCTCACACTTTCCAAGGGCAGAGCTGGCCCAGGCAGCGACGGGAGGGGATGGAGGTCTGAGAGGCAGGCCCAGCGGGGACTGGGGCGAAGAGTCCCTGAGACTGAGCTCAGAGCCGGCCCGGCCCCCAGGGGCAGGCCGAGTGCGCTGATGGGACGGAGGGTGCGTGGCAGGGGCAGGGGCTCCTCCTGAGACACTGTTTACTCCCCGACATATCAGATCCCAGGGTTCACCCTACTGGACCGAGAGGAAACTGAGGCCCAGGAGAGGGATGAACTGGCCCTAAGGCCACACACGGCGAGGCGGCAGAGTCTAGGAACGGGCAGGACTGAGGCCGCAGTCCGGCAGCCCCTCCCCAGGCCCTGGCCACGGCCGTGCTCCCCGTCCTCTGCAGAGCTCAAGCTCACTGGGCTGTCCAGGGTCCCGACCTCCAGCCCCAGGCCTTGCCGACACCCCCTCCCAAGCAAAACAGCACGTCGGGGCCAATAAGCCCACTGGCTGGTGTCGTCATCCTAATGAGAGTGAGAGCTGGTCCCCGGGGCCCCTGGACGAAAGAGCTGGCTGGCAAATCGCTGTTATTATGAGGACCAGGGGCGGCCGGACCCCGCTCCACCCGGCCAGGACCTTGCCCACGAGCGCTCACGCTGCCCCGCGCCCCACCCCAGGCCGACTCCTCCGGAGCAGAAGCCCGCGCGGACCCCATCCGGCAGGTGGCCTCGGGTAGTCACGTCACTCCCTGAGCCTCAGTGTCCTACCTGTACGGTGGGGACCAGGAGGCTCCCAGGGGGCTCAGCCGGTGTCAGTACCTTCACTCATTCAACAAACAACCACTGAGCACCTGCCGGGCGCCCGCACTGCTCCTGGCTGAGAACGGGCTGGCTCAGTTTGCCCGGGGAGTTTCCACCTGCTCCTTCCCTTCCTTCTCCGCCTCCCCTTTCCCAGCCCTGCTTGTCTCCTGCAGTGCCCAGGACAGAATTTTAGAAGCGGGGCTGGACCCACCTCCTGCCACGTGGGAAGGGGGCGTCGGGCCCCTGCGGAGAGGCCCCCTCGCCTGCCCGCCCCACTCACCCACCTTGGCCAGGGGCTCCTCGTCCCGCAGGAAGACCTGCCGCTTCTTGGCGATGGTGCTGGTCCGGTAGAAGGCGACCAGCTCATTCAGAGAGTTGAACTTCTCCTCCCACAGGTAGTACTTCCCCGAGGCCTCACGCAGCACCTTGAAATGCTGCACCTGGTCCCCGTAGCTAGGGGGGAGGACACAGACCACCTCAGAGGGGCCCACGGCGGCTGGGCCCTCCCCGCATCCCTGCCCCCCGGAACCAGGCCTTTTGCTCTCCAGGTGAGGCTTGGAGTCAGGAGAGGAGGTGGGGAGGGGGGGATCCCAGGCCCCATTGACCGGCTCCGTGAAAGACGCGGTGAGTCCCCACCTGGCAGTGGAGTGTGGAGTAAAGGATGTGGGCCTTGGACCAGGCCACTTTCTTGCTGTGTGACCTTAAGCAAATCACTTAACTTCTCTGAACCTCCGTTTCCTCATAATACCTCCCTTCTGGGGAAGTGCTCGTGTACTGGCAGCATTAAATGGTTCCTCTGAGAGAGGTGGTCAGACAGCATCTCTTCTCTCCAACGTCCCCCAGCCTCAACACTCCTCTCCCTCCCCCACCTCGTCCCCTCCCAGCCCTTACAGTCCCTTGAGGGGTGAGTCCTAAGACCATCCTGCCGGTGTCAGAGGAGATCAGGCCTGTGGGATGCCTCCTGTCCTTCCCTGCCCCACATCCACTCCCACCTCAAGAACCTTCTATGGCTCCCCATTGCCCTCAGGGCAAAATCTTAACACCTCAGTCTCCAGTTCTGGCTCTGATGACACGTCCAACCTCATTTCCTTCAAATACTCTCTGATGCCTCCTCTCCCAGCCTTTGCCCAGCCTTGCAACCCACCACCACCAAGTGCCTTCCAGCCCAGCAGAAGGGATAGCCTTCATCTGCCAGGCTGGCCAGCAGGGCAGAGGGACCTGCGTGGAACACGCGGCACGTTCCAGGCCAGGACGGGCTGTGCAGGCTTGGGGCAGCCTGTGTTCCTGCAGGCCCACAGTCCAAGTGTTTCTAGGGCGTGGACAGGAGTATGGTGTCCATCCCCCCAGTTGCCCATCCCTGCCTGTGGCTCACTTCCTCCACCTGTCAGCCCTGGGGCTGGTGTGCTGCCTTGTTAAAGGTTAAGATGCAAGATTTAAGATAGAGAGAGATTTGTTCCAGGTAAATACCTTCTGTTCTGTGTGTGTGTCTGGGATGGGAGGAGGGGGGAATTCTCCCACCCTGCCCAAGTCAAGAATCCAAACCACACAGAACCTCTCTCTCCACTTTCAAGCATGCCTCCAGGCTTCTGCATACACTTTCTTCCAAATTCTTCTTGAATCAAACTCCTACTCATGCTTCAAGGCCCGCGTAAAATGGCCCAACCTCTGCGAGCTGCCTCAGATGCCCTCAGTCAGAGTCCGGGGACTCCTTGGGTTCCTTGGCCCCTTGTACAGCCTGCCTGTAGCCCGCTGCTCACAGACACCCAAAGGCAGGGAGATGGGAGGCGGCCCAGCTCTAGCCCAGTCGGGAGAGGCTGGGCTCAGGGGCGAAGCAGCATGGCCCGAGGGGTCAGTGCTCATGGGCTGCACTTTTCCTGGACCCTCCCCTCCCGGCTCTGAGCTGTGGTCCCAGCCCCTCTAACTCGCGTCCACTCTCAGGGCAGCAAGCTCCATCCACAGAACTGAGGCCAGAGAAGGCCTGAGACTCTGTGACCAGGCACAGCCATCATCCCCAGCCCGAGACAAAGCCGCTCGTGTGCCGTCAGCAGGCATTGTTCCCAGGTGACTAGGCCGCCACGCTGTTGGCTGTGGGATGTGCGTGTCCGTGTCCCGGGATGGGAGGAGGATGGGCAGGCAGGCGCCTCCCGCCCCGTCTGGCCTGCTGCAGCCTCGGCCCTTGAGGCCGCCCCCGAGCCTGGGTCTCCCTAGTGCCCTGTTCCGGCGGGCTCCGGGTTCTTCCGGTCCCTGGACCGTATTCTGGGAGGCAGAAGGCCCTGACTCCGTGCCGGCCCCGAGAAGAAGCCCGGGGTGCGGGCGGCCCCCGTCCTCTGGGTAAGAGGCGGACGAGAGTGTGGGAGGCTTGAAAAGATCTCAGCCCCAAATGAGCAAACCCTGAACACTTTGGTGTTTGAAGTTTATCTTCAAAAGCTTATCTTACCCAGAGGGTCACCCGGAACGGAGCATTCCCTGATCACACCCAGGTCAGGGGGCGAGACCTGGGAAGGGGGCGAGGGACCCAGGAGGTCTAGAACCTTGCAGCCTGACAATCGGCAGATTCTCAAACCTGGGACGCTCTCGTGGTCCAGCCCCCCAGCCTGTGCGTGGCTCGTGGTGGGAGAGCGGGGCCCAGCTGGGCTGCTGCATCTGTGAGCGGGTGTGGCCGTCCTGCTGCGCCAGCCCCTGGCCTGACCAGTGACCCGCCTCCATGTGACAGGCCTGAGGACCCAGCACTTGGGCAGTCTCTCTCTCTCCCAGCCAGCCTGTCTCCCGCCTCCCCAGGCCTGAGTCTGAGTCCAGATGGCCCCTGAGCGAGGAGGGACGGCCCTGTGGGGTGAGCCCTCCTGAGCTGGAGGGAAGGGCAGACCTGGGCACGGGGCGGTGGGCTGGCCCGGGTGCGGCCAGAAGAGGGGGCACCTGGAGCTGGTGCACCACAGTGGGCAGAGCCTGGGGTGTGTGCGTGTGTCCCTCCCTGCTCTGTGGGAGGGACCGGACGTGTACATCCCTCTCTGAGCCGCCATGGGTGTGTTTGTCTCTGTGTGTGACCCCCATGTCCACCTACCCAGGGGGATGAGGGCTGGGCCTGGCCCCTGGGCTGTCAGAAGACCCCAAGGATGAAAGGCCTGATGCTAGCAGCCACCGGTCCTGCCCAGCAGGTTTTTCTGGCTTGGTGGCGGCAGCAGCAGAGGTGACAGTGGCAGCCCAGGGAGGATAAACAAGGCTGGGGTAAGGTCAGGAGCCCCAGCACCCCACCCCCCATCCCCAATCAGGGCCTGTGGACCCCCGGGTGGAGGCCAGGGTGCTAACTGCCCGCTGGATGATCTCCGTTAGGCATGGCCCTTCTCTAGACTCAGTTTTCCCGTCTGTGAAAAGGGAGGGGGTGGATTCCCTGTCCAGCAACCGACATGAGATAGATTCCAACTGACCTTGGGACTGCCAGTGGAGACAGACTCCTCCTGGGTCTTTAGGCCTCAGGGAAGAAGAGTGGAAGGGTAGACCTGGTCTTTCAGGTCACAGAGGGTCAGTGGGCTCTAGCTCCACTGTTTCTGGCTGTGTGACCTTGGGCAAGTTACTGCACGTCTCTGAGCTTTTGTTTCCTTACCTGCACACTGGGCTTCCAGGGTCACTTCCTCCCTGTCTTTGAGGGCATAAAGTTGTGCCCCTCCCATTCTTTCCTGCTTCATTTTCCCAAGAGCCTTTATCATCTTCAAAGATTTTATATATTTTACTAATCGTTTAGAAAATTATATATATACACATACATACACACATACATACATACATGTATAAAATTGTCAGTCACCCCAGTAGAACGTGAGTGCCTAAAGGACAGGGAGCTTCGTCCGATTTGGTGGTGGTTGAATCCCCAGCACCAGGCACAGGGCCTGGCGCACAGTAGGGGCTCAGCGACCAGGGCAGCAGAGCAAACACACCATTGACTCCAGGGCACCCCTGGCCTGAAAAGAAGTAAAACATCTCACTTGGGAGTAAACCATCATTTCTGACAAAGAAGCCCACAGCAGCCTGGAGCAGAGTGTGGCACAAAAGTAACACAGCCCAGGCGGTGCGCCCCTGCCGCGGCCCGCTGGCCACCAGCTCAGACATGCTCTCAGAGGTGGAGGGGGACAGCCCCCTGTAAACTCGTAAAGGGCAGCCAGACGTGGCCACCATCACTCCGTGAGGCGGAACAAGGCCCGTAAACCCCACCTCTGACAGCTTTATGAGGCTTGGCATGAGCGTGCAGGAGATGCCACGCATACGGGGTCAGAGTCCCCAGGAGCGCAGCCAGCGAGGACAGAAATGCTCTCACACACAGGTCTGCGTGACCGTCACCCAGAAGGGTGGCCATCGGGTCACTGGACTTCATGATCTCCAGGGCTACTATCTCCACGTGGCAGATGAGGATGTTACAGCCGAGGGGGACGGAATCTGCTGAGGTTATGCAGCAGGTCCAGGGCAAGGCCAGGACGAGAACCGGGCTCCCCGCCCCCGTGTGGCCACTGGCCCTTCTCTAAGAGCCCGGGACCCTGGGGCGTGGGCCAGGAGGCACGGTGTGGCCCTGGGAGGGTCAACGTGATGATGATTACATAGCTGGCATTTGGGGAAGACTCACTGTGTGCCAGCATCACACTAAGCACCTTACATAGATGTTCATTCTACAGACGAGGAAACAGGCTGGGGTACCTTGCCCGGGGTTATACAGGAGAAGTACCAGAGCTGAGATTCTTGCTCAAAAGCCTCCCTCCTAGCTGCCCTGAGTCTGTTTCCTGCTCTGATCCCTGCCCAGTGGTCCTCCAAGGGCCCTGAAAGGCCCCCCTAAGAGACGATGGATCAGAGTCGGGGCAGGACCCGGTCCCGGCCCTGGGGGACGAAACCGAGGCTGGAGGGCGCCACCTGGTGGTCCTGTGTGCACACCACAGCCCTGGGGCCCAAGGTTCCGGTTCTGAGCTGGGGGAGGGGGCTTGGCCAGGATGCCTGGGGTGTGGGGGGGAGGGGGCATGTGCTGGGGTTTCTCAGAGGGACACTCCCAGACCCCCTCCCAAGGTAGCATTGGAGCTGGCTCCCCAGAACTGCCTATCTCCCCTCCTGGTCAGACAAATGCCTTGCTGTCCAAGCCCACCTCTCTCCGCCCCACCTCTGGGTCTTTGCACATGCTGTTCCCTGGGCCTGGCATCCCCTCTCCCCTCTTTGTGCACCAAACTCCTACTCATGCTTCAGGGCCCAGCTCAGATGTCACTTCCTCCACCCTGTGGAGTGTCTGCTGCCACTGAACTTCCCTCAGTCAGGCATCGTGGAGACCCCGGGCCCCCGCTCCCTCGGGGACTCTTCCCCTGTCCTGCACACACACACACACACACACACACACACACACACACACACACACACACACACACACACACACACACACACACACACACACACACACACGTTGAGCTGGCTGGGCTGACCCTGTGCGGGGCGCGGCGGGGCTGCACGCTCAGGGAGACGCCAGGAGAGGGCAGGGCGCCGGGGCACCCATGGTGGACGGACGTTCAGGCCATGGGATCGGCTCGCTGGCCATGCTGGGTGACCTTGGGCTTTGGAGCTGATTCCAGGAGCCACTAGAGGCCAGAACAGCCCGCCCGGCTGGCACCATTCCCAGGAGATGCCAGGCCCTGGGATCCGGCACAGGGAAAACCGCCACTTCCTGCTTCTGTGGGCGACCCGCTGGGCTGTGGAGGGAGGGGCGAGCTAGGGGCTCCAGACGCCCACGACCATCAACCATCGGGGTGGGAGGTCAGGGCCATGAACTGGTGTCTCCCACCGCCCCCACTAGCAGCGCCCCCATTTTTAAGATGGAGGAAGAGGGGCTCAAAGAGGAGGAGAGCCATTGCCGTCGGTCAGGATGGCAGCCTGTTCCCAGGGGAAACGGAAGTGAGAAAAGCCATGGCTGATGACAAAGCTTGGAGAGGAGCGGGTGAGGGCTGTGACCCCCGGGATGTGGGATCACCCACCCCCAGCAGCCCTCCTGACCTTGGTGGTCCCCCCAACGAGGTGCCTCCTGGCCCGGAAGGGGAGACGCCCACCTCCCAGGGCTCTGGTGTGCTGACCACACACCACGAGCTCTTCACAGAAAGGACGGGCAAGGCCTCCCCTGGGATACGTTTCTGCAGCCAGGAGCCTCCAGGCCCAGCCTGGTTGGAGCCAGGAGCCCTCCCCCTCCCCCCCCCACCCCCCAGTCCGTGGCTGCCTTGTGGGGATCCCCCTGAGCCCGGCTCTGGACTTTCCCCACCTTACCCATCAAAGCCACCCTGTGTTCATTTATCCTTTAGAAAATCAGCCAGCCACTGGCTGTGAAGCATTCCAGTTCCAGGAAAGGGGACACGCGAGCGGGGCCACACAGCACCCCGAGCAGCCACTGCTTCCCAGAGGCCACGCTGCCCCGAGCGCACCCCGCCCCTTCCGGCCGGCCGGCAGCCTCGCCGCGCCAGTGCCCACAGCGACCCGACGGTGGTGCTGCCGGTGGTCCCGCTTCACAGACCCACGCCGCCTCCCCACCCCAGTCCCAGCGCCATCGGCTCCGCCCGGCTCCTCCCAGGGCCTCCCCCCACCCCGCAGCCAGAGGCGTCAAACCCATCTCCCCTGCTCGGGACCCTCTGCAGGGCCCTGTTGCCCTGGGGTTTCCCATCGGGACCTGTCAGGCCCATCTCTCTGGCTGTGACCCCCCGTTGCTGGCTCTGCCCCACTCACCCCAGGCTCATTCCCACCCCAGGGCCTTTGCAATTTCTGTTCCCTCTGCCTGGAAGCCTCTCCTCCCAGATCCTCACTCCCAGGCCCCAGGCGGCCTCCACCACCAGGTTCAGATCCCTGCCCACTGGCTCCTGCTATATTCATTTGTCTCCTTTTTTCATTTGTTCAGTCTGTCTCCCCCACTAAGACATAAACCCCAAAGGGCAGCGACTTTGTTTTTTTTTCACTGTCATTTCCCAAGTCCCTAGAACAGCCTGGCACGTGGCATGTAGCTCAGTGACAATTCCTTGAATTGCTGCACCTAGATCCTACTGTTCCAGGCTCTGGGAGTAGGAAGGACAGAGACCAGCTGGGGCCCTGACCCCTTCACCCCTGACCCCGGTTCCTGCCCCTTCCTTCCAGCCTGGATTCCTCCACTGCCCGATTGTGACCTTTGGGATTGGGTTCTGAGCTGCCCAGAGGCTGCCACCCTGCTTCCGTGCCAGCCACTACTCTAATGGCTCTAAATAGAATGACTCATATGTTCTTTGCAATAACCCATTTTACATGTGAGGAAACAGGCACAGAGAGGTTAAGGGACTTGCCCAAAGTCACACAGTCAGGAAATGGCAGAGCCAGAATCTGAACCCAAGCAGCCTGGCGCCAGGGTCCAACCTGTCAACTACGTAGCACACAGGGGAACCCTGTCCGGAGCACATCCTGGACACCTGCCCTGGGTGCCCTGCTGCTCTCCCACCCCCAGTCCCACCACATCAACCTCCCCTGGTGACTTGCTGCTCATGGAACAATGGCCGACCCTTAGGCCCGGCGCTCGAGGCCTCGCAGCCAGCCCAAGCTGCGTCGAATCCTCCAGCTCCGGGCCACACCCTGGGGTCTGCATCATCCCCGACCCCCAGAGGGGCGCCTGCTTCCAGGCATCTGTCGTTCCCTCCACACCCTGCAGGCCTGTCCCTGGCCACCCTCCTCCACACACCCTGGGTCAGAACTCACTTCACAGAGACAGAGAACTCCCCTGGGGAGCTCTCGCTCTCCCGAATCAGGAAGGCTCCCGGGTGGTTCCGCTTCATCAGAATTTCTTCTGCCAGCTGCCGGGAAATCCTGCCCGAGTACCACCTGCAGAGAGGGGGCAGGTGAGGGCGGGGGAGGCCAGGCTACCCTGCCCCTATGCCAGGCACCCAGCACTGCCAAGTCCTCACCGCAGTCCCGAGACACAGGAAATACGACGGCACCCACTTTACCCAGAGAGGCCAAGGTCATGCGCCCAAGGTCACGCACCCAAGGTCATGCGCTGTGAAAGGCAGGAGTTGGGCCCAGTCCCAGCATTCTGGCTCCTGAGCCCAAGCATTTCCCACCACACCAGCCAAACACACACCTCGGTGAACCCCAACCCAGCCAACCCCAGCTGGGCTTTTCCATTTCAGATTCTTAAAAGTAAAAAAATATTTTAAAAGATGACCCCCCCCCCAAAAATAGCAGCTTTGATCTGGTGAGGAAGGGTCTCTCCCTGTACCCGTTTCACAGATGCACAAACTGAGGCCACCTGGACTTTTTCTCACAGGTTCAAGTCCCTTTTCTCTCTGACCAAACAGAACTGGGTATACAGAAGGTGCCTTGTAAATGCTGAGAGTCTGGCAGGGCCTAGGGGTGAGAGGCTGGGATCCAGCTTCTCTTCCAGCCCTGCCCACTGTGCTCTTTGGGGCTCGCCCACCCTCGGAGGGTCCAGGTGGTCTCTGGCTGGCTTCTCGGTCCCCGGATTTGAGCCCAGTCCCTTAATGGTTCGGGTGGGGGAACTGAGGCCCAGAGCAGGTGGAGTCTCAACGGTGGGACCTTGGTGCTGAGGGCCGCCGGAGCCTCCCTTCCTTGTACAATTTCCCTTCCCTCCTTCAACCGAGCTTCCTGAGTCTGAGCGTGGCCCCGGGCGGATGTGAGGCAGAACTTTTCCTGTTGTATCAGGATGTTGACAGCGAGTCCTCCAGGCCCAGCACAGAGGCTCAGGTGCACACAGACAGGGTCCTGCCGGTAACCCCACCCGCCAGCCACGTGTGAGCCCTTGCAGTTCCTCCGAGGGCTTTTTACTAACGTGCTTGGCCTGTGTGCGGGGCAGGTTGGGCCCCGGATGTTCTCAAGTGATGACTGAGTGGAGGAGGACAAACACGCAGCTCAGCTCGGGTGCCGGCTCCCGGGTTCTGGCCACAGGGAGAGCCCGTCGCCCGGGGCCGCCAGTAGTGGCAGTGCCACCGGCTCCCTCTCTGCCCGCTTTCCAGTCCGAAATAAAGTCCTGGTCCTGACATGGTGTCTCAGAGCCCCCCCCAACCCAGAAGTGAGGTTCTAGCCCATCGCTGCCCCCCAGCATGGGGGGGACCCTGGGCCCATCTCTGGGCGGGTGAGGGGAGGCAGTGGAGGTGGGGGCCGAAGGCGGGGCTCCAGGGAACCTCCGAGAGCTCGGCCTGGGTCTCTGGAGTCTGGGAGTCCCGGATGAGGCCTCGAAGCCGAGGCTGAGCTCAGGGGGCCCCGGAAGGATGCTCCTCCGGGGAGCCCCCGGCAGGACCCAGGTGCAGTGCTGCCGCAGGAGCAGGGGTCCAACAGGGCCCTGCATGGGAGTTTCCACAGAACCCACAAAACTCCACAGGAGGCATCAGCGTGTGGGCGGCTGTCACCCTCAAAGGATTTTGCAACAGCAGCCTCGAGGAGGCCCGCCCTGCCCCTACCAGGTCCTCGGTGGCTCGGGGACAGAGTGCGGGAGAACAGCACTCCCGACGTCCCAGAGCACAGCTCGCTCCGCGCGTGGACGCCTCAATTAGCCCCCATTGTAATGACGTGGAAATTGAGGCCCAGGGAAGGGCAGGGATCCCCAAAAGTTGCTCCGCCAGTCTCTGGCCTCCGACTCTCCCCCAGCCCACCCCCCTCCCCCAGCTGCTCTTACGGTTCCCCGTCCCCTCCCAGTGAGCACAGCCGGGGCCCACAGCACTGGCGGCAAAGCTCACCCTGCCTCTTGCCAGCTGCGTGACCCCGGACAAGCCACTCAACCTCTCTGTGCCGCCACCTCCTTGCCCACAAGACCGTGAAGAGAACACCCAGCTCGCAGGGCCCTTGGGAGGAGGAGGGCGCTGCCGCCTGCAGGTGTTCACCGCCGCTGCTGTGAACTCCTCCCATGTGTCACCCATTAGCCTGTCTGCGGCCCTCCCAGCAAACTTCTACTCTACCTCCCAGGCCCAGCAGACCGCGCCCTCCTCCAGGAAGCCCTTCTTAACGCCCACCGGCCACGTGGCTGCGTCAGGTGCCTTGGTGACCCCTGCCCATGAGGCCCAGAGGCTCTGGGAGCAGCTGGTCTGCATCACGCCACCCCCTCCACGGGCTCCCTGGGCAGGCGGAGGTGACGGTGGAGCTCAGGGAAGGAGTGGCCTGGTGTAGACACGAGGCCCCCTGGGACCCCTGCCCTGCCCCCGCCCCACACCCTGGAGCCCAACGGGCTGAGTCAGGCACAGAGCTGGACTTTCCCCACTGCTATTTCGGGGCCAGGGCAGGGGCTGAGGTTAGCCGAGGATGCATCTGGGCACGGCCTCAGGCAGGTGGGCATGGGGCCTGTCCCCCATCCCTACTCTGTCTCAGACACAAGTGGCCAGAGCCAGCCCCAGGGAGCCCAGGGCCATCGGACACTGGAACCCTCCATGGCTCCCAGCTGCCCTGGTGGAGGCTTGCCTGAACCACCAGCATTCCCCGACAGGCGTGGCCCCAAAATCTATCAGCTTTTCTTTCCTCCTGAGCAAACAGAAGCCTCTGCTTAGGCTTCTCAGCGGCCTCCCACCTCCCAACCTCCTGGCCTTCACCGACTCACAGCCTCCACCTGGAGGCTCCCGCTCCCCCCGGGTCCTCCGCTGGCCTGGCCCTGGCCAGGTTCTCGCTGTCTCTCTCCCTTTATGGCAGAAAGTCTTTAAGGCCGGAGGACAGGCCCCTGCCCAAGGTCACACAGCCCAGAGGGACCCTGCGGGCCTGGAGACCAGGCAGGGGACCTGGGTGGGTCGGGCCCTTGCCCACCACAGGAAGTGCGAGGTGGTGGCAGCTTTGGAAATAATTTGAAGACAGATAAAGAGGAAATGACCTCCAGGCCCTGCACCTCCCTCCCCTCCACCCCACAGCCATACACGGGCCCTGACCTGCCTTCACCTCTGCAGGAGTACCACTCCCCACCTGGCTCAAATGCCTCCATGGCTCCCACCACCCTCCGCCGGGCGTTTGAGGCCCTCCTGCCCGTCCCACTGCCAGGAGTTCTCGTTGTTCGCGCTCCCAGGAGTGCCCTTCTCTTTTTCTCCTTAGCTAACTCCTACACACATGCTTCAAAACCTCACTTGTTGCCACCTCTTCTGAGAAGCCCTCCCTGGTTAATTATCTCGATGCTGACTGCCTTCCCTTGTCATAGTTTCTTTATGTCCTGTCTCTCCCACAGGACACGACTTCTCTGACCCCAGCATCTCATCACGTGTCCCCAGCATCACCCAGGTGGGTCCCCTCAGGCAGTGGCCAGTGTCTGGCGAATGACCGAGTGAGCGACTGTGACTTGGGGCTACTTCAGCCACCACTCCATGAATATCCAGTTGGTTTTTCCCAGATTCTTGGCCACTTAGGCCTGTTCCGGGGTTGAGAACAGGGCTTTCAGCGTTGGAAGCCTGACGCGGGGGCTTCCCTGGGCCAGCTGGTCCCAAGCCCAAGGACACCTGGGCTCCTCGTGACTCCCGCTCTGCCCTGTCCCAGACTCTGCTCGGCCCATGTCCAGCTCTCCTGCCCACAGGTCTGCCTCCTTCCCGCCCCTCCATGGCCCTTCACTCCCCACCCCGGCACAGGGCTGAGTCAGCCTCTTAGAGGAGCCTCGGCCCTCCTTGTGTTGCAGATAGGGAAACTGAGGAACAGAGAGAGCGGGGGTCTGCCTGAGGCCACACAGCAGCCAGGGGCCCCGCCGGCTGAGCGCCCAGGGCCCCTACCAGGATGCTCTCCAGTGTCCCAGGTCCTCAGTGTCGTGGCCTGGGCTGGCCCCGACTGCCACCACTTGGGACAAGTCCCCACATGTCTGTCCCCCACCTCTGCTCGGGGAAGGGACGGGGGTCCCCAGACAGATGGCGGGAGGCGGGGCTGAGGACTTGCAGGCAGCTCAGCTCAGCCTGGGCCAGGCTGGGTGTGGACGTTTGGCTTCAGGGCCGGGGTGGGGGCCCTGCAGACATGCGGGGGTGGGGCCGGCCACTCACGGGTGGGGCTTGACGCGGATGTAGTTCTTGGGGACGAACCCCTCTGCACCCCGGAGCTCGGCCTTGTACCAGTTCTGGTCGTCTTCCATGTTCAGAATCTGCGGGCGGGAGAGACACGGTCACCTGGTCACCTAGTAGCGACGGCTGTCCCCTGCTGAAGGCCCACACCAGCCCTGGGGCCCACTTCCAAGAGGGGAGCGAGGTCGCAGGGTGATTCCACGGTCCAGGGGTCACAGAGGAGAATTTGGTTGGTGGGTTGAGCTTTGGGCGGGGAGCTGGGGCTGGACTCTCAGTTCGTGCCACCCAGACCCCCGGGAGCTGGGGGACAGATCCGGGGCCCCTCAGTCCCTGAGCTGTGGCCCTGAGCATGGGGGGCCCACAGCATTTGATACGAGGCACGGAGCCAGGGGTCGGGGGTAGGTTTGCAGAGGCCCCGCCAAGCGGTGGTCACGGGGGTCACTCGCATTTACAAGCCTCACGTCTGAGCTCAGGGGTGACGATCAGGCGGGGGCTTCAGACACCGGGGAGCAAACGAGAGGCCTCTGGGCTGTGCAAGGCCGAGGCCTGGCTGCTCGGGTCGCAGACTCCCCGTCGCCTTGCAGGTGGGCCGAGGGGAACCGAAACCTGGGCGGGGCGGGGGGCCGCTACGGGCGGGCGGGTGGCAGAGGCCGCGGGGAGGGCGGCCAGCAGGACGCTTGGGCTCCCTCCCCACTCCCTGGGCAGGCTCGCCATGTGTCACCCCTTCTCACACCGGCCCCCGAGGCCGCCTTCAACAAAGGCTACTTCACAGAGGAGGACACAGGCCCAGACAGGGGAGGGGAGCAGGGCCACACGGCAGGGGTCTTAGGACCGGGGCCCCCCAACCCCAGTCTTCACCCCATGCCT
Organism: Balaenoptera physalus; assembly: GCF_965194825.1. Taxonomy (NCBI): domain Eukaryota; kingdom Metazoa; phylum Chordata; class Mammalia; order Artiodactyla; family Balaenopteridae; genus Balaenoptera; species Balaenoptera physalus. Next base: position 63,892,478 of record NC_138901.1, on the reverse strand, counting down.
CCTCCCACATTGTCTCTGGACCCCAACCCGGGGGCCATCTCTCCTCTAAGTCCCAGAACAGGTCCCTACGTCAGGTCAACCCCAGTGGGGATATTGGTTGCGACAAAAAATCAGACGCAGATCAGCAGCCCAAGCAGGGAGCACCATGGGAGCAAAGGCTGGGACAGCAGCTCAGATGGTTTGGTTTTACCAAGAGGAGCTGAGATTTGCCCCCTGGGCCCAGGCCTGGCTCCTCCCTCGTCTGTCTGCCAGGTCCCTTGAGCCCCTCCTTCCTGCCCCTGCAGTCTGGGCCAGACCAGCGTCCCCAGGGACAGCCGGAAGCAGGTGGCTGACTCAGGATAACTTTTGCTGAAAACTAAACAAAACAAAAAACTCCCCCAACTTAATGAGAAAATTAGGGCCTGCGGGTCACAGACTCAGTGAAGATTCTTGGGAGCCTCGGGCTCTAGACCACTCTGCCTGCCTCTGACTCTCTCCACAGCCCTGGCCTCAGTTTCCACATCTGTAAAACGGGCACATCTACGGCCTACACGGCACATGGCAGTGTTTTGTGACCTGCAAAATCCTGCATGGACATGTGGATGTGACGTATCTAATCTATCCCAGTTTTGTTTTGGTTTTGTTTTCCTGTCACCTCCACTCCAAGGAAAGACCCAGAAGTGTTCTGATTGGTTGTATTAGCTGAATTCTTGCTGTTAACATTGTTCAAAGCCCCCAGACCCTCTGAGACATGGGAATCCCCGACCCTCCCTGGTGAAGCTCACACCTCGGCCTGCCCCTGCTTTGCCCCTGCAGTGCCCTTCTCCTGGGTGCTGTCTTGCACCGCCGTCCCCTGGCCAGTGCGGCCACGGAGCACCTCCTGCGTGCCAGGCGCTGTGCCCAGCCCAGTGATATAGCAGGAAGCAGGAGGTCACATTTTAGTGGGCAGAGGCAGACAAGAAACAGGAAGGACACAAGTAAACAAGGTAATTTAATGTTCTGCTATGTAGTCTGAAAATATACATCAGGATGACATAGATGGAAGGTGCCTGGTTGGGGGCAGGGGGATTGTCAACAGGGGACAGGTGGGGGTGGGCAAGAAAGGCCTCTCTGAGGAGGTGGCACATGAGCTGAGGCCCGAATTACAGGAAGGAATGAGACATGAGACGATGTGGAGAACAGTGTCCAAGGCAGAGGGAACAGCCAGTGCAAAGGCCCTAAGGTGGGAGCAAGCTCTGTGCCTGGAACAGAAAGGAGGCCCCTGTGTCTGCGGTTGAGGGGGGGCAGTGCTGTGAGTTGAATGGGGAGGGTGAGAGCTTGAACGTCTTGTACTCCGGGATTGGGGGGAGGGGACAAGGGGGCCGTGAGGAGCAGGCCCAGGTGAGCGGTGAACGGGCCCGGATTGGGGCTGCTGAGACGTGGTCAGATCTGGGGTAGGTTTTGGCAGAGCGGCTGACAGGCGGGATACACGAGACAACCCCAGGCTCTGGGCCTGAGCGCGGGCAGGCAGTCGTGACCGCCAGCTGCTGCGGAACAGCTGCGGGAGGAGGTGGGGAAGCTCAGGGTGGCTGGGTCGGGCCTGAGGCGCACCGGCCATCGCCGTGGAAATGCCAAGAGGCCGTGGACTCCCCGAGTCTGGGTCCTGGGGGCCAGGCTGTGTGTGAGGAGGTGGAGGTGAAGCCACCACCCACACCTTTCCTCCAGTGGGGCGCAGCAGGGTCCTGTGCACCCAGAAACGCCTGCCCGTCGGCGAGGGGGGCTTTGTTCCAGGGAAGTGACATTTGGGGCCCCTTGTCCAGAGTGCGTCCACGTGCCACCGGGCTTTCGTCTAAGAGCAGAGCTCAGACTGGAAGAGCTTACCGGCTCCCAGAGGCCGGGATCTGCGTGTCCGCCGGTCACTGCTGGGCCGGGCCGGGCCTGGCCCACAGCCAGTGCGCAGGAAACATGCTCACGAAGGGACGAAGGGACAGGTCGTGGAGCTCAGCCACCAGCCCCACCCGCTGTCCCCGGCCCGGGGGAGGGAGAGGGGACACGGGGCGACATCGCAGCCACATTTTCATGGTTACAGAAATCAGACCCTGGGCTAGTCTGAGATGGGTGAGGAGGCACTTTGGGTACAAAATTTAAGGGAGCTCCAAAAAAGTCAGGGATCAAGATAAAGAATATTTTAAAGGAATATGTTAAAAAATCAAAATTAATCAAAATTTCTGAATATGGTCATTAGTTAATCATAATGTATCCATATTGCTCCATTAATGTAACAAATGTACCAGGTTAATAATATAAAATGTTACCAAGGGTGTGCGTGTGGGTGTGTGTGAGTGTGTGTGGGCGGGGGGGGGGGGGCAGGGTGTCAGATTGGAATTCCTCTGTACCATCTTCTCACTTTTTCTGTAAATTTCAAACTGTTCTGAAAAGAGCCTATTTAGGAACTTCCCTGGTGGCACAGTGGTTAAGAGTCCACCTGCCAATGCAGGGGACACGGGTTCGAGCCCTGGTTGGGGAACTAAGATCCTGCATGCCATGCAGCATGGCCAAAAGTTTTTAATATTTTTTTAAATTAAAAGAAAAATCTTAAATCAAGGCAGGCTTTGACCTGGCCCCTGTACAGCTGTGAGAGGAAGGACCCTAACTCCACGTCTGGCCCTGGAAGGATCACTTGCCCATCTCCGTCCTGTGAGGAAAGGCAGAGGTGCGAACAAGGAAGCGTGACTTGCTCACAGCATGCCTCCCAGGATTGACCGCTAGCTCCTCAAGACATTCTTTCTGGTGTTTTTTTCTAGGCACAAATCCAACGCATGAATGTCAGTTTCCCATCCCTAAAACTAATATCTATTGATTATCGGTCAGTTGACTCTCTGTGCATGTTCCTTTGCATTTTGCTTTTTTGCCACTTAACATTGCTTCACGAGCATTTTTACGTCGTTAAACACCCGCCTCCCCAAAGAGCATTCTTAGGGGCTGTGTGATATTTTGTGCCACCCCTGGGCAGGTAGCTAGGGCGAGTCCACACTGCAGACCCACCCACGGCCCCCAGCCCCGCCTGCTGCATTTTCTCCATCCACTCCCCTCCCCCGGCTCTTTGCGTGGCCAGGTCCTGCTCGTCCTTCAGATCTCAGCTCAGGTGTCATCTCTTTTGAGAGACTGCCCTGGCCACCCCCCCCCCATCTAAAGCTGTCCCCCTGCCCCTCCCTCCCACCCACCCTCTCCATTCCATCTCCCCAGGTGATTTCTTCCACCCATTTGTCACCTCCTGACGGCACTCACCCTCTGGAATGTCCGCTCCGGGAGGGCAGGGCCTGGGCTTTGTCCACTGCTGTGTCCTCAGCACTTAGGACAATGCCTGGTGCTGAGCAGGTGTTCGAGAGCTTGACAAGGGTTTGTTGAATGAAGGAAGGAAAAGGCAGCCCCTCCGGTGGCCTGTCATTCCTTGAAAGGTCCCCTCCTGGGTCTCCACGGACACAAGGAGCAAGTCCCATTGGGGTCTTAGCCGGGGTCTCGGCTAACATTTCAATGCTTCCTTCCTTCCTTCCTTCGACACCCCCGTGTCTTGCTGAGGGCCTGCCCTGTGCCGGGCACTGTTTTATGTCCCTGCCCTCAGGAGCCTCGGTTAGAAGCAAACACAGCAGGAGTCGGCCAACGCTCTGTCAAAGCTTAGTGGGAAACTTGGCCGATCTTGGCTGGGCAGGGGTGAGTGCAGGCATCCAGGAGGGAAGCGGGGATGTCACCGTCTTTACAACACTTGCCTTGGGGGACCCCACGGATCTACTCCCTCCACCCTGGTGCATCCCTCTGAGCCTCAGGTAGAACCCACCGGTCACCCCATTCCAAGTTCCCCACTGTTCCACTGCCTCTCAAGCCCCAAAGTCTGGAACTAGAGACTCCAAACTGCTCTCGGATTGGCAAACAGACCTGGATCTCAAGAGTCTCGTGCTAGATGGTGCTGGTGTCAAGCCTGCCCCATCCCCAGCTGGCCACACGTCCACAGGTCCCCCCACCAGCCACTCAGGGTGGCCCAGGGCTGGCATCCCAGCACAGAGGAAGGGGGACACCCTCAAAAAGATGCGGTTCTTCTTGGAACCGTCCACCTCCTGACCTAGCCCAGCTGTTCAGTGTCACGGGGTTCAGAACACAGGTTCCAGAGTCAAAGGACAGGGGTTCACCTCTGACCCCACACCAGGCAAGCTGTGGCGCCTGCCTGTGCCCCATTTAGTCACCTGTGAAATGGGGCCTCAGCAGCTTAAATGGACGTTGATGTGCACCACCGAGCTCGGACCTGGGGCTCTGTACGGGGTCAGCACACGGGGGCCCTGCCCCTCCCTGGGCCCCGGCTCAGACTGGAAGCCTCATGACCACTGCGCCGGTGCAGAGACCGAGGCCCAGCGAAGGGCAGGGGCTTCCTGAGCGTGACTTGGTGGCAGCTCCAGCGCCCGACTTGTGGCACGGCCCCTCCCAAATCAGGGCCCTGAGCTCTGCTTCCAGATGCAGACTTGTAAGCAGGGACATTTCCCGAGAGCCAGAGCCCGGGAGCCCATCTGCCTGGGTCGCCCCGGAAGGCGTGTGTTCCTCAAGAGGCCACACAAGGGACCTGAGCGGTGTTGAGGCTTATCTTCCCCTTTCTTGCCTGCAGGGAAGCTCGTCTGGACCCCTAATCATTGTTGTTTTAGCCCCGATAGGTTAGTGTGTGTACTTAATTCCCAAGACCCTCTCTCTGTCTCTCTGCATCCGTCTCTGCCTCTTCCTCTCTCTCTTTCCCCAGCTGTCTTTTCAAATTCTTTCCTGGGAAACGGTGTTGAATCAACCCCTGCCAGGCACTATGCTAATGTCTCCTTAAATCCTCACAATGGCCCCCAAAGGAGGGATCACTAACTATCTCCCCATTTCCCAAATGGGGAAACTGAGGCTCAGAGGGTGGAGGTGGATTGTCCAGAGTCACAGACTCGATAACTGGAGAAGCCGGGCCCGTCTTCCTCCAGAGACTGGACTCTGTTTGGGGGGCTGTCCGGGCCCTGGTTTTAAGCACCCCCCATCCCATGCGAGGCCAGCTGAGCCGGCTCTGGCCACCCTACCTTGAGTGTGTCCCCCTTGTTGAAGGCCAGCTCGTCGCTCTCTGTGGCCTGGAAGCTGTACAGGGCCACGGACTCCATGCCGCTGTCCCCGAGCCCCGGCAGCTGGGCTCTGAGCAGGGCCAGCAGCTTCCTGCTTCCTCTGCAGTCGAGGACCGTCTTCCTTTGTTTTGAGAGCGTGTTTGTGCTTTTGAAGCTGAGACTGAGACTTCCCCTGACAGGAGAAACAGGAAGCAGAGATGTCCCAGAACAGGGGGTGTGAGCCGCAGCCCCACCTCAGACCCCAGGGAGTCCCCGGGCAGCCCTGGGAGTGGGTCGTCCTCCTGCACCCACGTTACAGATGATAAAACTGAGGATCCAGGGCAGAAAGGCTGCAAAGCCCTCCCCAGCTCAGACACTGTGTCTTGCGGTCCCAGCCACCCCCCTGCATTTGCCGATGTCTCCTCCACAGTTTCTAAGCTCCGATGCCTCCTGTGACTTCCCACTGCCTGCTGCATCGACCCCAAGCTCCTTGCCTGACAACCAGGGCCCTTCCAAGCCGCTACCCCCACCCCCAGCTCTCCAGACTCATCCTTTGCTACTCCCCTACCGTCTGAACAAACACGGGCTCCAGCCACAGCCGAGGGACACCCCACATGTCCATTTCGTCCTCCAGCCTTTCCACCTGCGAGGCCCTCTGCCTGGTGCTCTCTTCCCCTTTCTCTTCCCAGGAGACTCCTATTCATCCATCAAAGCCCAGTTCAGAAGGTGCCTCTTCTGATTTAAACAGCGGGCACCTTCAGCGGGATGGCAATCCTAAGGTCAACAAGGACTGCAAATAATCTTGACCTTTGCTTAGGTTTGCTATGGGCAGTGGAATCAGTGTGGTAATTCTGGGACAGGTGTGTGAGTATCGTGGGAAACACCATAAACGACTAAATACAGCAAAGCTCTTTGGAACCAGGGTTCTCTCCAGGGAAGGAGGGAGACCTGGACCTGGAAGGGGAAGGCGAGGAAGAGCCCTGTGTTGTTGGACGGGTATTGGATGAATCAGCGTGAAGTCAGATTGGGTTTTTTCTGTAAAAAAAAAAAGAGTTTTTCTTCCTTCATTTATATCAATAGGGTTACATCATGCTTTCAGATTTTAGTCAATGGATTATGATCTATTACTATTATTATTTAATTTTGATGCTTACATTGTCCCGGATTTGGCCAGTGGGACCCCCCTTCGAGATGTCCCCTTGTCCTCTTGACTCATCCCCACCGTTCTCTGAGCTCTTCCCATCTCTCTGACGGCACGTTCACGCTCTGCCAGGACTTCTGCCGCAGCCCTGGCACCAGGCGTCTCTGAGGGGTGGAAGGTGGTACTTTCAGTGGGGGATGGTGTTTAGAAGCCAGGACTGAGTTGGTATTGGGTGTGCGCCTCAGTACGGGGGTGTCATTGTTTCCAGGCCCTCTCCACAGGCAGAGGCAGGAAGAAAATAATAAAATAAAATTATATATATATATACGCACATTCATTATATATATATATATACACACATTCATTATATATAGATCACACATTCATTATATATATATATATACACACACAAATTCATTATATATGTATAAACTCATTATATATATATATGTATTTGTATTTTTAGAAATATATTTCCTGTATACTCGGCCATAAACAGGAACGAAATTGGGTCATTTGTAGAGACATGGATGGACCTAGAGACTGTCATACAGAGTGAAGTCGGTCAGAAAGAGAAAAACACATATCATATATTGACGCATATATGTGGAATCTGAAAAAATTGGTATAGACGATCTTATTTACAAAGGGGAAATAGAGACACAGACGTAGAGAACAAACGTATGGCTACCAAGGGGAAAAGGGGTGGGTGGGATGAATTGGGAGTTGGGATGGATGTGTATATAGTATCGATGTTCTATATAAAACAGATAACTAATGAGAACCTACTGTACAGCACAGGGAACTCTACTCAGTGCTCTGTGGTGACCTAAATGAGAAGGAAATCCAAAAAAGAGGGGCTATATGTATACGTATAGCTGACTCACTTTGCTGTACAGTATAAACTAACAGAATATTGTAAAGCAACTATACTCCCATTAAAAAATAATAATAATAAATATATCTCCTATCTCCTAGTGGACAGAGTGAGTCCATATTTCTGTGTTTATCTCTATGTGTATCTATATAGCTACGGATAATTTTAGATTAGATTAGTAGATTAAAAACCATGAACTCCGTCAGATATGAATCGGTGAATGCAGGTGGGGGGCCTGTGGGTGTCATGCCATTCTCACAGCTTTTTTTAGGGTTTGAAAGTTTTCCATGTACAAAGTTGGTAAGATAGACGTGACCCTACAGAGATCTCAAAATTAAAGGTTTAGTTAAAACAAAAAAAAACAAGTTGAGGGAAAATAAGGGGAAGACTGCAGAAGCCGTCGCCTTCCTGGAGCCCCCCGAGGGCCAGGGGCAGGGGCGGTAGCAGCCAAGGCTCAGCCCAGGGCCCATCCTTACCTCTCCCCCAGCACCCCCTGCTCTGTCAGCCCAGACCCCAGGATGACAGGATGTTAGAAGGCGCTTCTTTCCGGCTCTGTTTCAGCTGAGGTTTCAAAGCCTCAGAATGGTGCAGTGAGGGGGGGGGGGGATCCACCCCACCCCAAATCTGAGGTGCCTGGAGGCAAGAGGGGGGAGGGCTCCCCTTCTGAAGCTGAGTGTGTGTCCTCTGGGGCCTGAGGGCCTGGGGACTGGCTCATTTTCTGCTTTTCAAAGTACTTATTCTGTGCCGAGTCAGGTACAAGAAGGTGAGTAGCTCTCCCTAGGGGCTGCGGCTCGCAGGCGGCAGAGCTGAGCTGGCCTGCGCCAGAATCCCTGTGCAACGTGGCCCAGAGCCGCTGCAGGGGGTCAGGAGAGCCGCGGGGCCGGGGTGGGCGGTGAGCAGCAAATCTCGGTAGGAGGGCACGTGCGCCCAACTCCCCAAGACCACCCAGGACCCCGCAAGTGGGGCTTGACTGGGAGGACCCCTGATGGGTTTGGCACCCCAACTGAGGGTGGATGCTGGGGCCTAGAATGAGGGGGTGGCAGAGCTGGCAGCTGGGAGAGCATCGAGCCCCATCACGGGCTGCAGCTGGGTCTCCATGGGAGGCCCCTCAAAAGCCGCCCCCAGGAGGAGAAATCATTGTTAGCCGCTGGCCACGCCAGTCCATGGTGGGACCGGCCACATAAGACTATCTCAGTCCTTAGGCCCTAACCCCCTGTGGCAGGCTGATTACGGCCCAAAGACCCGCAGGGCCGGACCCCTGGGCCTGTGAGCGTTCCCACGGATGACAAAGGCACTTCGCAGACGCGATTATGTTGAGAATCTCGAGATGGGGAGGTGGGCCCGGGTTACCCAGGTGAGCCCGAAATGTGATCTCAAGTGTCCCGTGAGAGGCAGGCAGAAGCAGCAGGTTCCGTGGCCGAAGCAGGATGCCCGGCTGCTGGCTGGGAGACGCAGGACGGGCCGGGAGCCGAGGGCTGCAAGGAGTGCAGCTCAGGAGGCTGAAAAGGCAGGGAAGGGTCTCTGCCCCGGGGCTCCAGGAGGAGCCAGCCCTGCCCACGCCTTCTCCTGGGCCCAGTGGTGCGGAGCCGGGGCTTCTGGCCTCCAGAAAGGTAGAGAATAATCTTGTGTTGCGAAGCCACTGAAGCTTGTGGTGACCCATCACGGCAGCCGCAGCAAACACACCCCCGTCCCTCGCGCTAGTCCGGGCTGAGTCAGAAATGGAAGCTTGAGACCAGGCCACGAGGACAGAGGGCAGGAACTGACCGCCCCCTCCCATTCCAGGCCCAGAGCTGGGGTGGCGGCTCGGGGGGACCGCAGTCCAGTGAAGTTGGGGCTCAGGAGTTATGAGACTGGACCAGACCCTCGGACGCTCCAGGGAGGCTTGGTGGGAGCTTTTGTTATCAGACACTGACTGAAACACCCGAGGGACCTCCCTGGGCTCCATCCTGCGGGGGTGGGGGGGATGGTTTACCAGGAGAATGGAGAGAAAACCTGTTCATTCGAGAACTGCTCCTGAGCGGTCCAGTGGTTACGACTGTGAGCTTCCACTGCCTGGGGCGCGGGCTGGATCCCTGGTGGGGGAAGTTCCACATACGGTGGTGCGCCCAAAAAAAAAAAAAAAACATGGGTCATGACCCCAGTCTTTTTTCTTCGTTTCTGTGCGAGGGCTTTCTCTACTTGCGGCAAGCGGGGGCCACTCTTCATCGCGGTGCGCGGGCCTCTCACTATCGCTGCCTCTCTTGTTGCGGAGCACAGGCTCCAGACGCGCAGGCTCAGTAGTTGTGGCACACGGGCCTAGTTGCTCCGCGGCATGTGGGATCTTCCCAGACCAGGGCTCGAACACGTGTCCCCTGCATTGGCAGGCAGATTCTCAACCACTGCGCCACCACGGAAGCCCCATGACCCCCACTCTTAATAGTCACATTTGTCTATTCATTCATCCTGTAGAAGTGAGTGCAGCTTCTTGGGTAGGGAGAACTCTATAACATACTCATGAAATATACAGTCCCACTTGTGATGAAGTTCTACTGCTTATTTTCTTTGTACTTTCTAAATTGCTTGGATTTCTTTCTGTTGAGCGTGTATTACTTTTATAAAAACAAGTCATTATTTAAAGTAAAGAAAAAATTTTAGTGAACTAATGTGACATTTCTTGCACCCCTGAGTTTGTGGGCAAATATTCATATATTTATAATTGTGTATGTGTGTTTGCAGTTTAAAAAATTAAAAAGACCGCAAAGCTTTATACCAATATCCTTATGCTTACTGATGAGAAATAGGATTATAGGTAGCTTTCTTTAAGTGTAGTTTCTCTTTTTTTCTTTTTCTTTCTCTCTTTTCTTTTTTCTGCATTGTTTAATCACGTCATTCCTCTGCTCCCACGCTCTCCTGTAACACACACCAGTTAAATAAAAATTCCTTAAATTCTTCCAGCTCATTAAATGGCCTCCCCCAGCTCTTGCGGGAGGTCCACAGTTCCGATTTGAGATGAAGTTGCGGGGAAAACGGGTTCAGAAACTATATGTTATATTCACGGTATTTAACCTTTACAGGAACCCGTTTTACCGGGGGAGGGATTAAGGAGCAGCCTGGGTAGCGGAGGAACCGGGGATCGAACCCGGGTCTCAGGGCGCCGCAGCTTTTCTGCCTGCATCCCTCGGTCGGCGGCCGCGTCTGCCCTCCCGCGGCGTCTCTCGGAACTGCAGGCCGCCTTCCTGTCTGAGAAGTGAGGCGGGGTCTGGGGTCCCACGGGGGCCGAGCCACCGGGGCGGGGGGTCCAGGCTGGGGCCTGGGCCAGGCCAGGGCCGGCGGCCTTTCCCTCACGTCATTCGTGCAACTCTCGGACTTGCACCCCACCTCCCTGAATTAATACTACTTAATAAAACTGAAAACGGTTCCATGAACAGATGACTTTTTTTTGAGGACGTCTTTTAAAATGTCAGTAAATGTATTGAAAGGGGGAACTTGCACATCGATACTCTTAAGTGGAAAATTAGTGTCGCTTTACACGTAATAACAAGGAAACTACGATAAAACCAAGACAATGTTATGAAATGCTGTTGGATACTGATTCTTACAAAAACCGTGCACGGCCCGCTCTTTGCTCAAATCGGATATTAGCTAAGTAACAGAAAAGCGTTTTTTCAAACACATTTTAACATTCCGACCCAGGAGATACATAAAAATGAAACAACAATTTCACAAAATAATACCCTTATTTTTCGGATATTTTCTATTCTATTTTATTCAATCTACTTTATTTTTTCCCTCTTTTTTTAAACTTGAAGTAGGGACTTCCCTGGCGGTCCAGTGGTTAAGACTTCATCTTCCAGTGCGAGGGGTGCGGGTTTGATCCCTGGTCCTGGAGCTAGGATCCCACATGCCTTGCAGCCAAAAAACCAAAACACAGAACAGAAGCAATATTGTAGCAAATTCAATAAAGACTTTAAAAATGGTCCACATCAAAAAAAATCTAAAAACAAACAAAAAATGAAATATAGTTAATTTACAATGTTGTGTTAGTTTCAGGTATACTGCAAAGTGATTCAGTTCTATATATATATATATGTTCTTTTTCAGATTATTTTCCATTATAGGTTATCACAAGATACTGAGTATAGTTCCCTGTGCTATACAGAAGGTCCTTGTTGGTTATCTATTTTATATATAGTAGTGTGTATATGTTAATCCCAAACTCCTAATTTATCTCACCCCACTTTATTTTATTTTTAAAAAGTGTTCAAAGGCAGGTAGATGCACATGTGTAAAAAATGTTGGTGGAGATTGAAGCTGAGTGATGGTACAGGGGGCTCATATTTTCTATTTTTGTGCATGTTCAGAAACTGCAAATTAAAAGAATATTTTAACACTGACAGGTTTGGATTTGGTACATTGATTTTACAACTCGCTAAGGGGTCACAGCCCATAACTGGAAAAATCTGAATTGCCCTAACACCGTGCAGAGAATTCACCTGGACGTAATCGACAGACGGAAAGAAGGAAATGCTTTCCCACTGCAGTTGACTGTCCCCACGATGGCCATCACCAATGTCTCTCCTCCCTGTAGACACCCGTCATTCCCACATCAAGAGGTGAAGCCTATTTCCCCACCCCTTGAATCGGGGCTGGCCCAGACCAGTAGAACGCACCAGAAGTAATGTTCTGGGACTTCTGAGTCCAGACATCCAGAGAACCAGAACCTTCTGATTCCTATTGCTTGGAATGAGCTCCCATGTTGTGAGGAAGCGCAGTAATGGGAAGACCCACGTGGAGGAGAGCCGAGTCTCCAGCTAACAGCCCCGCTAGCGCCAAGCCAGCCACGAATTTCCTGTACAAGCCCTTGGCTTCCCACCTCAAAAGGTTGCCAGCTAAAACCCAGGACACCAGATAAATTTGATTTTCAGATAAACAATGAGTCCTTTTTCAGTATGTCTCAAATATTGCACGGGAAATACTTATACTAAAAACCATTCATTGTTAATCTGTAGTTCAGATTTAACTGGGAAGCTTGTATTTTTATTTGCTGCAGTCAGCAACCCTACACCTCGAGCACCTGAGGGCTTTCTCTGGCTGCCAGAGAACACTCAGCCAAGGTGAAGGGCAAAGCAGCAAACGTCATCCGACGAGGACAAATGCCACCTTTCCCAGCCCCTGGCGGATGACTCTGGGGTGAGCTCTACCCATCCCCCGAGCCCCCCGTGGCTCTGAGGAGCAGCTGCCTGCAGCAGGACCTGCTCCTTTGCTCTCCTCCTACCCCCATCTCACTTCCCATCTCCCTGCAGGGACTCCCGAGGGTCACCTCCAAAGAAACTCCTTGCTCCCAAATTCTTGTCTCAGGGTCTGTTTTAGGAGACCCAAACTGAGACAGTAGAGCTCAGCCAGGGTTAACTATCATAATAGCTATAATTATTCACTCACAGTTTCTCTCACAGCGGAGGGAAGCAAACTGAATGTAACAATCACAGCTAACATTTATTGAGCACTTACTGCATACATGCTCAAGATGTATTTTCTCACCTGCCTCTGAGGTGTCACTAAGTTGATTTTACAGATGGAGCAACTGAGGCTTGCAGAACCTCAGTCCCCTGCGGCTTTTCACTGCTGTTCCTTATGCCTTGAACACCTCGTCCTCGTAATCACCACTTCCCAGTCTCAGGTCCCAGTGCGGCTCCTGCCCCAGGCTCGGTGGCCTCCCAGGAGGCCCTCATTTGATCACCTGCACTGCTTCCATCTCAGAGGGCAGGGTCGTGGGGAGGTGAGTAGGAGAGGGGAAGGGTATCACCTTAGATAAGGTGGTGAGGGAAGGCCTCACTGAAGAGGTGATACTTGAGCAGAAACCTGAAGGAGGCGAGGGAGCCACAGGAAGACCTGGGGGAGGAGCATTCCAGGCAAAGGGAAGAGCAGGTGCAAAGGCCCTGAGGTGGGAGCGTGCCGGGGGTTTGAGGAGCAGCGAGGAGGCCAGTGTGGCAGGAGCTGGGTGAGGGGTGGGGGATGAAGCCAGGAGGCGACAGGCAGGGGGACGGGGGCAAATTCACCGAGAAGCTAACAGGGCTTAAGCTGCAGTCCCCTCAGCTGCCCAGGTGTCCAAGGCACTGGCAGGGACCTTGCAATGAGCTCACGTGGTCACAGCTTTTGTAAAATGTGCAAGTGCCTTTCCTGGAGCTCCGGGTAGTTCATAGCAAACCATTAAAAAAGGCAATTTAAACATTTTGCAAGAAACCCAGGTTGGAGATGTAGTATGTTTCCTTTGATAATATTTCATTAATTTCCTGTATTTAATTCATTTTATCCTCTTAGGAAACGTTTCTACAGAAGTAGCATATGCCTACGGGAAAGGGCCCACGTCAGAAACGAGGGGCTCGAGGGGTGTCCACAGAGGCCCAGCTCCCTGCCCGCCTCCTGCTTCTGCCAGCATGTCCCCTGGGTGACCAGCCTCCTCACTCCTCACAATGCAGATTCTGCTTTCCGAAGAGCCTGTACCAGACAAGCGAGCTATCTTCATCACAACTGGTTAAGACCACTCTCTGCCACTCTGACTCCCCCTTCCTCCCAGGTTCCCTCGTTTTGTATTTGTAAGGCTGTGTTCTTTTTCTTAGAGAGGGCCTCCTGTATTACAGAACCTTCAGGCCCCACAAAACCTGGCCCTGCCCTGAGGGTGGTTCACAGACCACAGTAAGACTCCAGGCAAGCTGGGAGCCCAGACAGGGTCCTGAGACGCGGAGGGATGAGGTCCGACTTAGGGGTGGGGATCAGACTGGGGTCACGGGTGGAGGACAGGAGGCAGGTGAGGAGGGCACTGTGTAGTCCAGGTGACCGGCGTTGGGGGGTGGGGAGGGGGCCAGGGTCAGATTCCAGGTACCCTCTACTGGTAGCCAATGGGATTCGCTGGTGGACCCGACGCAGGGAATGAGAGAGAGAGAGTTCTTGCCCTGAGCCACGGGCAGGACAGAGGTCTTAGAGACGGAGCAGCTGGTGGGTGGAAAGACGGGAGCTTGTTTCCAGATGCGGGGGTGTCGGATGCGTGAGCCTGGAGTCCAGGGTAGAGGCCAGGTCCGAGGATGATATTTTAGGAACTGTCAGGGCATAGCTGGTGCTTAGAGCCTCTGGACTCCCCGGGGAGTTAGGGTAGACAGAGAAAAGGCCCCGGGTGCGCCAGGGGCGCCCCGACATGAACAGACCAGCAAGAGGAGGAGGAACCAGCCGAGGAGCCCGGAGAACTGGGAGGAGAGAGGCTGCAGGCGGGGAGGGACGCGTGTGGTACACACTGCCGTCCACGACAGCCCGAGGCGGGGACACCGCTGTCCTCCCCTCCCTCTGAGGCCGCCCCCAGCATGCCCCGCCCGAAGCCCCTCCTCGGCCACGCTCGGTCCCCCTCCTTTCTTTAGAGCGCACCCTGTGCGGCTTGACTGTCGTTAGGCCCTGTCTGCGTCCTGGGGCGGTGACTTTGCTCATCCCCGGATCTGCCGAATCCCAGGGCCCAGCTCAGCACCCGCACCCCGAGGCGCCGAGGCTGCGTCCCCGGCGGGCGGCGGGCGCTGCGATCTGAGAGTCGCCGCCAGAGGGCGCCCGGGGCTGGAGGGCTGACCCCGCGGGAAAGGGCCAGAGGGTCCGCACCGGGTGGGGCGGGGAGATCCGGCCGAGCGGGCTTCCCGGAGCCGGAAGACCTTTACCAGCCTGAGGAGGGAAGCAGGATGAGGGCAGGCTTCCCAGGAGGTGACTTTTTAACTGTCCTGCAAAATGAGTGGGCGGCGGGCTGGAGCAGGGCCGGGGGTGCCGGTGGAGCCGGTGGAGGGGCGGGAAGGCCCGGGAGGCCCCCCGAGACTGGGGAAGCGCGCAGCTGGCGCAGCGCGGCGATCTGGGCGGACGGCAGGCGTGGCCCCCGGAGCTGATGCGCGCTCAGGCCCCACGGGGTGTCGGGGGGTGGCCTGAAGCCCCTTCCAGGTCCTGGGTCCAAGGCCAGCAGAAAGGATTGGCTCCTTGGGTGACCCTCCCACTTTCTGCTGCAAGAGCTTCCAGGGACAGTGTTGTCAATGATAATAATAATAATAACTTTTTTTTTGATGTTTCTATATTCCAGGAACTTTCCTAAGTGATGTATATATTTATTAGTTAAGTTATCCCCCAACAATACCATGACTGAAGAGCAATTTTTGGTCCCCTTTTACAGATGAAAAAACTGAGACTCTGAGAGGGAGGTGACTTGTCCAAAGCCACGCAGCTGGGATGGAGCAGTCTGGCTCCAGAGCCTCTGGGTCCCCAAGGTCACTTGAGTGACCCAGCCCCATACCACGGATAAAGAGACCCTGAATCTCGCCTGCTCTGAGCACAGAGACAAATGTGGCTCCAGACGTCTCCCCCCAGGCAGAGTGACCTGGAGGGCCGCCTTCAGCCTGGGGACTGCTCATCTGGATGTGGGTGGTCAGCCCTGGGTCAGGGGATGGTGCCCAGCTGCCTGGTGCTGGCACTGGAAGGGCAGCTGTGGGTTAAAATCCTAACTGTACCACTCTCTGCTGTGTGATTCCAGGCAAGTCACCTAGCTGCTCTGTGCCTCCGTTTCCCCTTCTGTAGAATGGACATGATCATAGCACCTCCTTTAGAAGACTGCTGTGAGGATTAGATAAAACAATACACATAAAGCACTTGACTGCTGGTTTTCCATGGGCTCCCCTTGGGTGCCTCTGACTCTCCTGGTTCTGGAAACTCTCACCTCACATTCAGCAGGGGGGGCAATAAACCTGGTCTCCCAGACTCAGAGACGTCGTAAACCGATGTTTCTGGATTCTCCCACTGGTCCTCTGGGGTTGGTATTGTTTATCAGACCCCCTCTAGGAAGGAAGAAACAGAGGCTCAAAGAAGGGGGAGGGGGACTTGCTCTGCAGCCAGAAAAAGGAATGAGGAGGGTGTCTGTGTGTGGATAGGAAGTGATCTCTCTTTTTTCTTTTTTTTTTGGCCCTGCTGCTTGGCATGTAGGATCTTAGTTCCCCGACCAGGGATCAAACCTGTGCCCTCTGCAGTGGAAGCACAGGGTCTTAACCACTGGACCACCAGGGAAGTCCCAGGAAGTGATGTGTAAGTGATATTGTTAGATACTGTAAATTGGGGGGAAACCAAGTGCAGAACAATGTGTAGTATATGCTCACATTTGAGCGAAAAAGGGGTTGGGGGATGGGAAATATAGGTAGATTTGCCTGTATGTGTATAAAATATCTCTAAAGTTTTAAACAAGGTATTGATTATTTACCCCTAAGGAGAGGAACTGGGTGCCTGGGGTCTGTGATGGAAAGGAAACTTTTTGCTACACACCCATGAAATACCTAAAAGGATGTTTTTGTGTGTTATTTCCCTGAAATAAGGTCAGGGAGGGGAAAATGAATACATTAATTCAGGGGTGCAAATTCCAACACCAACTAGAGCTAGACAAGAAATATGAATACATGTGAGACATTAGGGAGTGGTAGAGACTGAGGTGAACAGTCATGTCCTACCTAACGGGGCAGCCCTGCTCAGCATCAGCAGATTGCTGCCCTGCAGAAGTGCAGGCAGACCCAGAGTTGTCAGAGCTTCCGATTTCCAAAGAGAAATGGAAATGGGGTGGCCACTGGATGAGGAAGACGGTCAGGGTGACTAGGAGAGCACGGCCTAGGGAGTGGTCGAGCTAGAGGGAGATTGAGGGAAAGTGTGGCAGCCACATCGGCTGACTGACCTATCTATCTGCCATCCCCAGCCCCCCCTCCCCTGCTGCCTTCCACTTAAGAGACTGGAGAGGAGAAATGACTCACTTTCCCAGTCTCCCTTGCAGTTAGGAGTGGTCATGTGACACAGTTCTGGCTGATTAGATCTAAGAAGTGGGTGGGGTTGGGGGGTAGGGGTAGGTTCTGGGAAATTATTTCTCTTCATGATAAAAGGGACAAATGCTTTCAATTCACCCTAAACTTAACCATTCCTCTTCCTTCCTGTCTTAAATGTGAATGCAGATGCAACACCAGGTGCAGTAGCAGCCATCTTGCAAACAAGAGGGAAAAGCCAAGAAATTGCAGAGTTATGAACCCTGACATCACTGGCCTGGTAAAGCAATGCCAGCCATAGCTGATCTCCAAGCTCATTGGGATGGGGGAAAATGCACTCCTATTTGTCTGAGCCACTCTGATCTGTTTTCTATTTTTTGTAGTCAAACACATGCTTAACTTTATAGAAGATGTGTATTTGATAGAGCTCAGAAGATGTGGGAAAAGGAGAGGCTAGGCAGGAGTCTGTGGAGGGTACAGGTCAAGGGGAGAGGCTTTTTGTTTGGAGGTGGGGGAGGCCTGATCATGTTTCTATGATAATAACCAGCATTTATTGAAAACACACTATGTGCTCTACACAGTGATTTACACAGATCAACTTATTTCTCACTGCAGTCCTCTGAGCCAGGCCCGGCTATATCCCCACCATAGGGGAGGGAACTGCTGCTCAGAGAAGCAAAGCAGCGTGTCCGGCCCTACGGCTACAGGAGGTGCGGCAGGATTTGAACTCAGGTAGAAGCTGTCCAGCCCAGGATGGGCTCTGACTCCTCCACCTGTCCCTCTTGGGGCCTCAGTCTCCGTGTGAAATGGGGCGCGCCGGGAGCCTGTCGTTCTGTGGTCCCGGCGGGGGCGGAGATGTACCAGCGCGAGGAGCTGGCCTCTGCTGGCCCAGCAGGCCCGGGGTCAGCCAGGCAACCACCGCCCCTTCCACCTCCATGTCTGGTCCCTCCCCGCTGGTGGGATGAAGGGGCTGGGACTGACGCAGCCCTGACGGGGTGTGGGGGGGGTGGGTGGTGGCGGTGCCTGGAGGGCGCAGCCTGGGCCTCTGGGCTTCGGTTTTCTCGTCACATTCTCGTCTGTGACGGGCACCGAACAACACGCCCGCAACACGCCCGCGGCTGCTCGGAAGGCTTGCAAGGCTCGCAGTGACCTAAGCCCGGCGGGGCGTGGAGGGAGGGTGTGGACCTCCCCGGCCGCCCCCTCTTGGGGCCCCAGGTCGGCCCCAGGCATTTCCGGGCGGCCTCAGGAAATACCAGCACCCCCCCCCCAACGCTGTCCGCAGGCCTGACGCCACCACCGACCTCCCCGCCCCTCCCCCACCTCCTTCCGGCCGCGGGCCTTGCTCACTTCTCCGCCCTGGGCAGTGCCTGGCTACCCGCGCCACCTCCTACACAGTCTGCGCCTCCTCCTTCCTCTCCCTCGAGCTCTCTCTTCCTTGCTTGGAGAAGGGGGGGTGGGGGGCGGTCTGGGGTCCTGGTAACTGGGCGGCGACGCCTGACAGGCTAGGCGACTGTGATTTGGAAAAAGGTTCGGGGGATTCTGAAAACCTAGAATAGGAATCAGGGAAGCAATCAGGGAAGGCTGCCTGGAGAAGGTGACATTTAAGTCTGGTCCTGGAAGACCAAGCCATTGACCAAGGATAAGTGTTTCAGACAGTAAATCACTTACTCGACAAGCATTTATTGAGCACTTGCTGTATGCCAGTCCCTGTGCTAGGCCCTGAGGTCTGACAGGAGGCAAGATAAGTTTGTGCTCTCATGGGCTTTGCAGTGGGGGAGTCAGAGGAGGCTGCGAAGGGATAAGCACTACCTCACAACCTGGGCTCAGAGCTACTGAGGGAGGGTAGGTGATGGGAGGCGAAAGGTGCCGTGATAGTCTGAGGAGGGTGGCCAGTGGGGGCTTACCCCCCCGCCCCTCAAGGGCATTGCACGACTGACGAGGAAACAGCAAGTGCAAAGGCTGAAAGTCGAGAGGATGCAGGAGGCTCGGCTGCCGGACAGTGGACTAGATCAGGAGGGCTCTGAGGATGAGGGCAGGGAAGTGACTGGCCCGAGGTCACAAGTGCTGGAACGCAGGGACGTGAGCTCAACCGCAGGAGTGTCCGTAACTTTTTAAAGCGGGCCTGCAGCTGCACAGCCTCCGGAACAGTGGCCAGCCTCCCTTGGTAAGGCTGCCGGGCCACCTGGGGCAGGTGCTGATGGAGGGGACAGCTAACTGCCGGGAGGGGACAGCTGACTGCCGGGAGGAGACGCTCCCTGAGAGAGGCAGCAGCGGAAGTCGCTGTGGGATGGTGGAGGCTGTGGCGGCTGTGATGTGGTTTCTCTGCAGCCCCTGTGGTAACAGCCCGGGCACTGTGCCTGCCCTCCTGTGGCTTCTGCGCCCACACAGAGCCCTCGCTGGGGCAGCCTCTGTTTCCTGGAGCTCGGACTGCGGCTGGGAGCCCAGCCGGGCCCCTTCTCAGTCCCGGGAGACCTCCCACTCTTTATCTCCTGGGTAGCTGAGGCCTCCTTTATAGAAGAGGAAACGGGTTCAGAGAGGGATGGTGGCTGGTCCAGGACCACACAGCAAAGGGCTGTGTCAGGCACCCACAGCTGTGGGCTCCTCCCCGTCCCTGTCTCATTTCCCCACACCCCTAAAGGTGATTCCTGGGGTCACATCCAAACAAACAACTTCCATTTGAATCCTTGTTCTAGCTGGGCTTCTGGGGCGCCAGATGCAGACATTTGGTAGTGAGTCTTCAAATGTGACTGAGCTTCTGCCCTGAGCACAGTTCCCATGCACACAGGACAGACTCTAAGTGCTGTTTACAGCCCCCATTTGTGGAGGGAGTGGGTAAGGGCACAGACTCTGGGTTCCAAGCCCCAGGCTGCCACCTCTTACCTGTGTCACTTCGCCTTCCTGTGCCTCAGTTTCCTCATTGGCGAAATGTGATCATGAGGGTGACTTCCAGTTGGATTGATGTGAAGTTTGAAGGAGATCATAGGGAAGTGCTTAGGAGAGGGGCCCGCCGTGGTGATGTCCGTGTGGGTGTCACACCTACTGTGTGCAGTGATCCTGCCCAGAGAAGGTGACCTCCCAGACCTGCTCCATCCTTGCAGTCACCCTGCCAGGCAGGTGCTTCACACCTCACTTCACAGATGGGAGACGCGCAGGGTGGGTTTGGAGGTCGCCCAGAGTCTCACAGCTGGTGAGGGGTGGTGTTGGGACCGGAACCCAGGCCAGGCTGATTCAGACAGCCCTGGAGTCCCCCCATGGACAGGGCAGGCTGTGACTCAAGTCTGCAGGAGCGTGGGCAGGCGTGTAGGGTAAGCGGGCTTCGGGGTTGGGGGGGAGGAGGGGGCCCCATTTTAGTGGTCGGGGAAGCCCGCTGGGGAGACGGACTGGAGGGGATGGGGCACGGGGCGTCCGGATGTGTGGGGGAGGGCATTCCTGGCACAGTGAGGGGAGAACGGGGCAGGGGCAGGGTGGGCAGGCCTTCTAGCCGCGGTGGGGCGGGGCTGTGGATTTGATTCTAAGTGTGGTGCAAAGTCCTTGGAGGGCTTGGGACCGGTGACGCTATTCGGTCTCCCCAGCAGCCCGCCAGCAAGGCACGGCGGCCCCGCCCCCGAATTGCGTTGAGGAAGCTGAGGCTCTGAGGGTCCCTGTGTGCTGCCGTGGTCCGGGGTCACCAGCACAGAGCAGCGGCTGGACCCTGGCTCCCAAAACCGCTCTTTGTGTGGGGTGCCGGGTGCGGCTACAAGCGTCCCCCACCCCCTGACCACAGTCGGATACCCCTGGGCTTGCGGAGCGCCTTCCCCCAGAGACGGCCTGTCTTCCATCGTTTACTCTCAACAAACATACTCAGACATTATGCTCCGTGTGAGCATAATTATGCCAGAACCGTGCAGGGGGAGGAGACACAGGTAAGGAAGGCCAGTCCCAGCTCCCCCTCTCCAAGAAGCTGCTGGACCACGGGGTGCAGAACCTACACTGTCACCATCCAGGAGGCAGGTGCCAGGATGCCCGTGGCATCCAGGAAGGCTCCCAGGGCAGGATGACCACTGGATCCTAAAAGCCTGTGGGCACTCAGCCAGGCTGACTTCTAGAAGGATCCCGAAAGGTGGAGAGGGGGCTCCAGGCAGAGGGAACAGCACGCACGGATGCTCAGAGGCCAGCATATGCAGGCCATCTGGGGAACCCCGGGTGATGGGTGGGGCTGCAGTGCAGGATCGGGGGAGGCGTGCCCACAGAGGAGCCTGGAGAGAGCAGCCCCTCATCCACCCAGTGGGGAGCACAAGGAAGCAGAGAGACCAGCGATGGGGAGAGGCCTGGGAGGGCCCGGGCTGGTGTCCCTCCTGCCCTTGTCTGGGTGTGTGGGCGGTCACAACCGGCCGCTCAGTTGAGGAGAATGAAGATGCAATTTTATTCTCATCTTTCCGCTCAGTACCTCTTAGACACGCACATTTACAAAAATTGATAACAAAGTTGCTTTATGTACCCGCCTTTTTTTTTTCTTATAAGAAATTAAAGAAAAAAGTGGAAGGAAGGAAAGAAGGGAGGGAGGGAGGGAGGGAGGGAGGAAAGGAGGGGAGGAAGAAAATAAGGAAGGAGAGAAAGAAGCAGAAGAAAGAAAAGGATTGGGAGAATTTTTTTTTTTTTTTTTTTTTTGGCCTTTTTCTGGTCTAGATGGCCCCTACATTTGCATTGTCTCACCCTTTGGAGTCACTGGCCTCCTGCCCTCTTTTTTGGGACCCCTCTGTCCTGGCCTCTTAACTGCTGTGTCTGTGTCAGCCTCTCCACAGCCTGGCAGCCCTGGCACAAGCCTACTTCAGCTCCAGTCCCAGCTTCACTAGGAGGAGCTCAGAAAAGGACGGTTGTATGAATGAGCAGAGGTGAGTCGGAGGAGAGGGTGAAGGGAGAACCAGTCTGGAGATGTGTTCCCAGGTCTCTGGACAGACTGGTAGATCCTGATACTCCACTCCCATCAGCCCTGGCCCAGGGCCCCTTCCAGAGCCAAGGCCAGCCCTCTTGACATTCTTCCAGCAATGCTGAGTCCTGAGCCTGAGCGTATGAGGACCCACTCTGCATGTGGCCCTGGACTAAATGCTTTCTGTCCATCATCTCAGTACTGTGAAGCAGGTATGAGTGGGCACCACATTGCATTGAGTTGTCCTGTGTTCTTAGTCTCCTCAAGTCTGTCTTCTTAGTCTTTCTTGTGTTTCACAACCTTGGCAGTTTTGAAAAGTACTGGCCAGGTATTTGTAGAATGTGTGCATGCATTTTTAAAGGATTATTTTAAAAGATGTTTATTAAATAAAAAATAATAATAATGAAGAAAGAGAGGAACAAAGAGAAAAAGAGATGTGAAAAGAAAGAGAAAGGAAGGAAGGAGAGAAGAAAGAGAGGGTGAGAATAAGTGAAAGAAGAGAAAAAGGAATGAAAGACTTTGAGGTTTCTGTCAAAAGAAAACTTTGCTTGAGGCAACAGTGGAGATGTCCTTTAAGAAAGCTAGAATGACGCCAGCCTGACTCAACAGCTCTGACTTTTTTCTGGGCTGGTCTGAACTGGTCTGAACAATTAAGAATTGTGTCTGTGAGGTGACAAAGAGGGCTCCTTGCATCTCCAGCTTTTATGGTTCCTGGTGCCCACAATCTCAGAAGCAGAGAGGGCCACTTTTCTGATGGTTTTAGCTAAAATCCTGGGGATGGCTCTTATTGGCTGGGCTTGGGTCACATGCCCAGCCCTGAACCAATGAATGTGGCCATGGAGATGCGAATTCTCATTGGCCAGCCAGGGATATGCCTGCCCCTGACTGTTAATGGAGAAGGCTGCTCTCAGCAGCTGCAGAGTTAGCAGAAATACACGAGACCAGGCTCGTTCCAGCCATTCTCTCCTGACTCACCCCCTGCTTCTTTCTTCTGTGCATCCTGTGGTCCAGCTAAATGGCACCACTGGTCCATGATTTCCTGCCTCCTGGTCTTTTGCTCAGCCTGCCCCCTGCCAGGGTTGCTCTCCTCGCTCTCTGCATAACCAATAATTAGCCACCCTTAAAGTCCCAGCTCAAATGCTGCTGGCTGGGCAGATGTCTTTGAGTTATAGCTTTGGGTGATTATGTTTCAAATCTTGACCCAAGCTGAAAGCTTTATGAAGGTGGAGGGCACCTGACTCATCCAGAAATTTTCTGAGGAAGGAAAACCAGCACCTTTCTGAGGCCAGAGAAGTGCTGTGGCCTCTCCAGGGCACTCAGCCAGTCTCTGGCAGAAAGATATCGTGCACATTTCCAAGGAAGGGGTGCTGTGTAGGAGATGCCAGTCCCTGACTCCCTTGGACTTGGGTGAAAATCTCAGCCCTGCCGCTCCGCAGCTGGGCCAGCAGCTATTTTTCCCCTCTCTGTGCCTCACTTTTTTCTTCTGTAAAATGGTGATAACAGGAGTGCCTACCTATCTCACAGGGCAGTGGTGACTGTTTGCTGAAATAATGCGTGTAAGACGTTTCAGTCCATGTAGATTCAAGAAAACAATTTAAAATGGTCTGTTGGGACTTCCCTGGTGGCGCAGTGGTTAAGAATCCACCTGCCAACGCAGGGGACACGGGTTCGAGCCCCGGTCCGGGAAGATCCCACATGCCGCGGAACAGCTAAGCCCGTGCGCCACGACTACTGAGCCTGTGCTCTAGAGCCCGCGCGCCACAACTGCTGAGCCCGCATGCCCCAACTACTGAAGCCCGTGCACCTAGACCTCGTGCTCCGCAACAAGAGAAGCCACTGCAATGAGAAGCCCGCGCACCGCAACCAAGAGTAGCCTCCGCTCGCTGCAACTAGAGAAAGCCCAAGGGCAGCAATGAAGACCCAGGGCAGCAATGAAGTCCCAAGGCAGCACGCCCCCCACCACCAAAAAAAAATGGCCTGCCTTGGACTTTCCTGGCCGTCCAGTGGTTAAGACTCTTCGCTTCCAATGCAGGGGGTGCAGGTTCGATCCCTGGTTGGGGAGCTAGGATCCCACATACTGCGGAGCGTGCCCAAAAAAAAAAAAAAAAAAAGCCTGTCTTGTTTGCAGTGTTCACCACTATAGGGGAAAAAGCCTGAAGAGTAATGGCCAATAAAAACTACAAATGTTGGGTCATAGATTGAAAACTATATATTAAGCTGATGCTGTTTTTTACTGTTACACTTCATGCCCTTGGGAGGAAATCTGAGGAAGGTCAATAGAAACTTGTTTTTGAGCCATGATGAGAGGTTTGGAAGAAAGGTGTTATGCAAATCTCAACAGAATTATCAGTAAATGCTGCAAATATAAAAGCCTGGAGGGACTTCCCTGGTGGTCCAGTGGTTAAGACTCCGTGCTTCCAATGCAGGGGGCGCAGGTTCGATTCCTGGTCGGGGAACTAAGATCCCACATGCCACGTGTGGCATAGCCAAAAAAAAAAAAAAAAAAAAGCCTGGAGTCGTCAAAAAATTAAATGAAAACTCTTTGGAAATGGGGTTGATGACTTATTGTCAGGAATCTGGGTACCAAGTCAACTGGCTGAGGGAGAAAAGAGAATCCAGCCGAGTGGTGGTCGTGCTGTCCACCTCCCCAGTGTGTGTTCCCCTCCCGTAACTGCCCCCCCACCTCCAGGGGGGAGCCCTGATGGGCCTAAGCCAGTCACCCTGATTCCTCATCGAACTCCCCACAGCTGGCTCAGGGATGGGCAGGTGATCCAAGTTCTTCCAATCAGAGCAAGGCTCAGGTATCAGTTTCCTGGTTTGGAGAGAGAGACACTGTCTTAACCCTGGCTACGGATGTGAGGCATGGATCTGCTACAGCCAATTTACAGCCAGTCAAGACACCAGCCCAGGAAAATTATGACATGCCTAGGAGGTATATGTCAAAGAAATGGAGCCAGAACCTTGATCACCTGAAGCTGGAGATTTTCGTTAAATGAGCCAATTAAATCCAATTATCATTTAAGCCAGCTTGAGCTGGGTTTTCTTTTGAAATAGTTGTAACTGATGTATTGGCTTATGTGCTAAAAAGTCCAGGGTTAAAGCTTCAGGCATGGCTGGTTCAAGGTGTTCAAACAATGTCAGCAGAAATCTGTCTTTTCTCTCCTCCCTCACCCCCTCTGTGTTGGCTTCATTCTCAGCCTGGCTCTCCCAGTGGGAAGCTGCTCCAAGCTTACATCACACTAGTTCAGCAACCTGACGGGGGTGGGGGCGATGGCGGGCGGTGGTGGGGGGGGAGAACAGCCTTCTCTTTTTCAATGGTTTCTGTGGAAGTCCAGGGCTTGAGTCTCACTGGCCCATCTTAAGTCATGTGCCCATTGCTGAATCAATCACTACGACCAGGAGAGATGCTCTGATTGGCTTGGCCTTGATAATGTACCTGGAGCTGGAGGGGAGAGGGGATCTCTCCCTTCAGTCTACTCAAATTCCTCTCAAGAGTTTGGGTTTCGAATCAGGCCTGACTTTTCTAGCATTGCCACTTTTTAGCTGTGTGATTATGGGCAAATTGCTGAATGTCTCTGAGCCTCAACTGTAAATTAAGGATAACGATGGTCTAAAACTCAGGGTTGTTATGAACAGGAAATGAGATAATCCATGCAAAGCATTTGCACAGTGCTTGCTGCTTTGGTGTTATTGTTATCATTATTACTATTTCCTAGCTCCAGTACCTCTACTTCAGGAAGTCTGCCTTGATCACTCCTTCTCTGCAAGAGAGAAGGAAGTTTCCTTTTCAGCTCTCACAGCCCTTTTTCTTATGATTTCCTATGTGACTTTAGTGTTTTAGTTTCAGTTTGTGTGCATGACTCCTCTGCTCTTTTAGACTTCCAGCGCCTGGAGGGACCAGGATAGCTTTATCTCTGTATCTTAATAAGAACCACTGCTAACGCCCATCTACAGTTTCCAAAGCATTTCCTACTCTGCTTTTTCATTATGAACCTTAATGCAATCCCTCAAGGTGGGAGGGATTATTACTCTTCACAGATGGGGAACCTGAGGACCGGAGGGAGCAGTGACAGGCCAAGGTCAAGCAACGAACTGGCGGACAGGGAGTTAGCTGTTGAGGGGCTCCCAGCATAGGCTCTTCCTCCTGGACAAATGGTTTTGAATCTAGAGTTCAAACCTTGGTGGAAGATCCCTGAGACCCGCTGCATCTTCGCTAGGAGAAGGTGCATGCTGTCTTCACAGCATGCCATCTCTCCCTGCCCGTAGTGCCTCCCCCTTGAAGCCCTCCTTCCCCAACCCCAGAGACATCCCCGTCTGCACAGCCATCTCTTTCCGCTTCTGAAACACACCACCCTGACCAGCCCCCATCACTGTGCCTCATCAGGCATCTGAAACCGACCTGCAAACCCTAGGAAGGGCAGATGAGCGTGCCTCCTCCTGTGCCTGTGCCCTGGGACAGCTTTGGTCTTGGACAAAGCATATGGCTTATCCTGCATCCTCCTCTGCAAGACAGCTTACATGCTGTGGATTCGGCAGAACCTGGGTTTGAATCCCAGCACTGCTGTGTCCTGCCTCTGTTTCCTCATCTGTAAAATGGGAATAGCGCTGCTGGCCTCAAGGGCTCCTCATGGGGATGAATCGAGAGAGGGAAGTGCAAGAGGGTGATAGGCTTCCAAGGGGGTGCAGGAAGGAGAAATGTCTTCGAGGAATGCAGGAATGTCCCCTCTGACCTTGCACGCGGGAGATGGTCTTCCGGCCTCAGGAGGCCCTCCCCTACTCCCCAGCCTGGCTCGATCCCCTGAATTGCTCTCCAACTCACTTCCTGGGCTGTGGTTGGCTCATCATCTCTTTATCTGTAATCAGTTCTCGTTCCTAAACCCGAATCTTATCTCTGTGGCGGCACAGACTTGCAAGCTGGGTGGGGAAGGGATTGGGCTCTGTCTGGGTGACCCAGCCCAGCATCTCTCCAAACCTCAGTTTCTTCCTGTAAAATGCGAACAGTAAGAAGACTCACCTTGAGGGGTTATGGTGAGGTTTGGGGCCAGTGCTGTTCCATGTGGCAGCATCTAGCCACATGTGGCTATTTAAATTCATCAATTAAAGCTAAATAAGGTCATAAAAAAGCAGCTCCTCGGGTGCACTGGCCACATTTCAAGTGCTTACATGTGGACGGTGCAGCTGGACAACACTTCCATCATCCCAGGAAGTTCTAGCGGCAGCTCTGGTTTGCACAATCTATGGAAAGCACTCAAGCCTGCACCAGGCACATGTTGGCATAAGTTCATCTGGAGCTGCAAACTCTTTGAGGGCAGGGGCCGTGATTTCAGGGAAAGTTCTGCTCTCCTGCAGACCCAGGAAGTTCTAGCAGAGAGCTGGGGCTCACAAGGAGGGTTGGATTGGTAGAGGGGCTTCTCCGGGATGGGGGTGGACCAAGTTCAAAATTGGGAGCTCAGGTTCCTGCCTCAAGGCAGACACGTAGGGCTTAATTCACTGTCCTGGTGGAGAAGGGGCACCGAGCACTGGGATGGGGCAGCAGACTGCAGGAAGGGGTTTCTAGCCTTTAGAACGACCAGCATTGGACTTTTCAAAGGAATAATGGCCATGGGTTTGCACACGTGTTAGTGTCTCTCTCTGTCTCTCCTCTCCCCTCCCCTTTCCTCTCTCCTTCCCCCCATCTTCTCTCCCTCTTATCTTGTTGCCAGAGAAGGGAAGTCTAGATCCCAGCTTGGAGAACAGAGGATGCCTTCCTGCATCTGGCTCCCTCACAGGGAGCAGGAACACGAGGCTTAGAGAAGTGCAGTGACTTGCCTTAGGTGTCTTTGTAAGTGAGGGCAGAGTGGGACTTCTGGAAACAGCCTCCCTGAAACAGGGCCTCCTTGGAACACAGGCCACAGGGATGGTGCTGTCTGCCAACCTAGCAAGCCCTGATCTGTCCCCAGACCCTGCTGTGAGGGGGTCTCTGCTGACCCCACCCTGACTGGAGCAGGTTGGGCAGCTGTGAGGTCCTGGGCACCTCTCCAGTGTCTGCCCCTCCTCCAGCATGGTGCTCGGGACATAGTAGGTGTCTCGTGGGCACTGGTTGAACCAAAGGGAACAGGTGGATCCTGTGTGAGAGCCCAAGGCCCTGTGGAGGGGTTAGCCCGATCAGGGGGTCTATAAGCCCCTCACGGGAGGATGGTGACCCCAGAGCCCTACCTTTTTAGTGCCACAACGCCTTTAGCAGTCTAGCAAAGCCTGTGTACCATCCTCAGAATAATTTTTGAGGTGTTTTATTGAAGTAGAACACGTATGTTAAAGTGACACATCTAAAGTGTACATCAGTGAATTTTCACAAAGGGAACACACTTACCCCAGCACCCAGCGCCCCAGCAGCCCCCGCTCGTCCAGCTCCACCTCCTGGACCTGGTGATGTTTACAAGTGCACACTGCAAGGAGAAGCGTGTTTTAGCTCAGGCTGGGTGCTCTGTGCATGTGTGGGGGGTGGAGAGGGTGTGTGGAGCTGTGGGACGTGCCTGAGGCGTGGGGAGATTTGTGGGGTCTGAGTGAAGTTTGCCGTGTGCGTGGGTTCAGGTATGAATCTGCCAGGGTTTGTGTGGTGGTTTGGGGTCGTTGGGACGCGTGTGTGGGGTTTGGGGGTTATTTACAGAGTATTGGGGCGTAGGCTGTGGGGCGCGGTGGGAGGGCTGGGTAGTCTCCGTGGGGTCGTGGGTACCCGGGTGGAGGCCCTGGGGTCGGGGAACGAGGGGTCTGCGCGGGCTGGGCCGGGGTGGGATGCCAGCGGGCGCGGGGCGGGACCTTGCGTGGCCTGGGCTGGACGGAGGGGCGGGGCGCCGGGAACATGGGGCGGGGCCTCGGCGGGGCCTGGGCTAGGCGGAGCGGCGGGGCTGGACGGAGGGGCCTCGGGCGCGCGGGGCGGGGCCTAAAGGCGTGGGGCGGGGCCTGAGCTGGCGGAGGGGCGGGGCCGGCGGGCGCGCGCACGCAGTCGGCGCGCCCCCTCCCGGCCGCCATGTTGGCTGGTGTGTGGGTGTCAAACGGAGCTAGAAGCGGCGGCGGCTCCGCTGGCTCCCGTCGCTCCCGCCTCCTCAACGCTAGTGGCGGCCGCAGCCGCGCATCCGGGTCGGCCCGGAGGAGCGCAGGTGAGCTGGGGCCACGGGGCTTGGGGGCCGGAGCGGGCCCAGGGCGCGGACCCTGCCCCTTCCCAGGCGGACGCCCCCAGAGCGCTGCCCCACCAGCCGTCCCCCAGAGCATGCACCCCCGCAGTCCCAGCCGGGTCTCCACCTCAGGCGGAACCCCTTCTTACCCGCCCCACCAGGTGGAGCACGGCCCCCTCCCCGTCTGGATCCCTCGTTCCGCTGCAGGGACCCCCCCCCCATTTCCCCTCGGGGAGCTCTTCCTTTCATATCCTCGGAGCCTGGGGCTCCCCCTCCTCCCACCCGAGATCCGGGAGCCCCTCCAGGCCTCACCGTCTACCTTTAAGCCTAGAACAACCCCGCGCCTCCTCCCCGGGGCACTTTGCTCCCCTCCCCGGGCCAGGCGGCCCTTCCCTCCGGGAGTCGGGGGAGGGATCCCCCGTCCAGGATGCCGGCCGTCCCTCTCTGGGCTGCCGCGGGTCCCCTCCCTTCCCCAGGGACCAGGTTCTCCCTCCCCGCCCCCGCCCCACAGCCCAGCGGGGACGGGGGCGGCAGAGCCAGGCTCCAGCTGCCTTTTGTTCCGCGTGGGATGGCAGAGACCCCGCCCGGCGATTCTGCCGGCCTGGTCGGGTGGGTGACTGGGTGCGCGGGGCCGCGTCTTCCAGGAGACCCTTCCTCTCTCTCCCCGTGGGGCGGCTCCCCAGGAGCCCAGCGCCTTGGGAGAGGCCGGCCCTTCCTAGAGGAGTCCGTGCCAACAGGTTTTTGTTTGCGACCGGAGTTGGTCCGGTGGCTTGGCGGGGGAGGTGCAGTTCGCTCCCCAAGAAACCCCGGCAGGGGCCTGTGGAAACCCATTCCTCCGCCCACGGGCTCCGTCTGGGGCCCTTCACTGTTTTGCTGACCTGCGGACGCATCTGAGTCTGTGCTGGAAGGAGGATGGGGCTTAACCATCGTGAGGGTTCAGATGGGGGAAACTGAGGCCCAGAGAGATTGGCCCAAGGTCGCGCACCGATACAGTGTCAGTGCCAGAGCTCGATGCTTGGGTTCCAGGGCTCTCTCCGCGATGTTTCAGAATTTTCTTTAGAGAGATGTTCAGGGTTATCCCCTTCTTCTTTTCCACGTTCACGTAAGAAAATGGACAGGAAAAGAGGAGAAGTGTGAGTTCTTCCTTTCCACCTCCAGGAAATGCCCTGTGAAAGAAGGGATTGGAACAGGAGGTTACAATGATTGAAAAGGTGAATTTTAGTTTTTAGTTGTCCATGCCCTCCCCCAGTTATGTAGGATAATGAAGATTTGGCAGAAAACGTGTGTCTCTTGTAGCTCTAGATACGGATGGTAGGCGCTGACCAATCATATACCCAATCCCACACAGCAGTGATTGAATTTGCGCTGATAATTAAGTTTTCATCTTATTTAAATGAACACCCAAAGGGCCTGCAGGTTTCTGAATGGTACTTGTTCCAGCGATTGTGTTTGGGACAGGTGATTGTGTCGGAGAAGTTGCCAGGATCTTCTCATATTTATCTGTATTTTTTTTTAATATCTGTATTTTTATTTTACATTTTTTTTTTAAGAGCTCCTGACTTATTTATTTTATTTTTTTGGCTGTGTTGGGTCTTCGTTTCTATGCGAGGGCTTTCTCTAGTTGTGGCAAGCGGGGGCCACTCTTCATCGCGGTGCGCAGGCCTTTCACTATCGTGGCCTCTCTTGTTGTGAAGCACAGGCTCCAGACGCGCAGGCTCAGTAGCTGTGGCTCACGGGCCTAGTTGCTCCGCGGCATGTGGGATCTTCCCAGACCAGGGCTCGAAGCCGTGTCCCCTGCATTGGCAGGTGGATTCTCAACCACTGCGCCCCCAGGGAAGTCCCCATTGTCAGACTCTTGTGAAGAGTGTTAAAGTTTTCAAAGCTTTCTGAGAGCTGTTCTCACTGTTCCCCAGAACCTTCCTGTTGGATTGGCGGGGCGTGGATGAATGTGGTTGTTGACATTATATGGCATGAGGACCTGTTGACCCCGAGCCTTGGAGAAATCAAAGGGCTTGGATTTGGGGGAGTGAAGTCGGGGAGGATATGAGGAATTATCTAGTCCTACTCCCCCATTTGTCTGCTGGGCTTTCCACTCAAGCATTCTGTTTAAACAGATCTTCTGTCCAGCCTTCGCCAGCCAGCTCCGCCAGCGTCTGGGCCCCTCCAGCTCTGCTCCCTGAGCCTCACCACCCCAGGCATTCTTTTGGAGCACTTAGCACGCTGTCTGTGTATCTGGGGTGACACTGTGACACTGTGACGTCTTTGAGGCCGATGATCACCCTGCCTTTCCTTCCCCAGCGCCAGCTCAGTCTCTGGTGCATGGCAGGCACTCGCTGAAGATGTGAGGTGTGTAAGGAGTCCTGGGGGCGGGCAGGGAACACGCTTACCCATCCCTGCTGCAGGCTCCGTTGTTCTGTCTTGCTCTTGCTTAAACTGCTGCTGTTGGTCCAGCAGTCCTATGTCAGTCACGTGGGTATTATCTCCCTTCTACAGGTGAGGAAACCGAGGCCCAGGAGCGTAAGTCCTGTGCTCAAGGTCACACAGCCAATAGGTGATGGGGCTGGGATTCACACAGGTCTGTTGGATCCCCAAATATTATGATACCTGTTACCTCATCTGAGAAACTGAGTACTGGGGTGAAGAGACTCTCTCTAAGCCCAGCTGTGAGTTGGAGGAGGACGGAATACCGTGGGGTGACCTGATTAAGATTGCTGAGGTGGGAGAGAGCAGGTTTTGCTTTTGTCAGATGCATTGTGAAGTGACTGTTTATCCCCATCTGTTGAGTTTTTGAAAATTGACAAGCTTTCTGATAAGTTTGTCAATGGAATTTTCTTTGGTCTTAGTTAGCTTGTTCAAGGTGTCTAAAAATAGAAACTTAGACAAAGAAACACAGTGAAGTGTCTGTGAAGCTGAGAGGGTGTGTTGAGTAGCCTCTGTCCACGGGCTGTTTGACCACACCTATCTTCCAGGTTTTTGATGTCTTGAAATACAAAGCTGTTTGAGCAGACTTTGTTGTTGCTGTTGAACATAATTTCATTTTGTCTTTACATCCATGTGTAACACAGGGATTGTAACCCATCCATGAATGGAAAAACTGAGGCCCAGAGAGGTTAAGTAACCTTTGAGGAACTGACCCAGCCAAGAGTCACACTCAGGTCTGTGTGATTACCAAACCTGGGTCCCTGCTGCTCCACCAGCCACTGCAGAAAGCAGTGATGATGAGTAGTCATTTAAATTGTAGGATAAACTTGTGATCTGAAAGTCATCAAGTTCATTTAGAAGGTTGGGAGTTGTGAATGAGGCGATGTCTGTCTTTTTCCTAACTTTAGGATCTGTGAAGGTACTGAGGTTCGCATATCAAGAGTTTCATGGACTGCTTGATCGAGGCAAAATTTAGGGTTTGGTTTTAAAAATTGGCCTGGCTCCTTTGAAGCAGATCTGTGGCACCGTTATAATACCCCCTGCGAGCGCATGGGATTCCTTCTGGTGACTCGGCCCCGGCCCACCCAGGTGCTGGAGCTGCTTTGTGCCTTCCTGTTGGTCCTGGTCTGGGCGGAACGCGCCAGCCCGCTAGAGACGGAGAGGGTAGCTTCTTGCTCTCTCTGGTCGAAGCAGTGGTAGGAATTGGGGCACAGAGGTCAGTGGAGGGACCCCGGTGTCCTCTTCATGGCACCCAGCTAACAAGTGGAGCAGGGAGAGGCAGGCTTGCCCTGCGGGGTGGCTCACCATCCGGGGCTGATGCGTGATGTGGATTTAAAAGCATCTATAATTCATCACTTCTGAGCGCAAGCTTCGTCCCGCCTCTCACTCCCACCCTCCCCTCTTAAGGAAGTGTCATCGTCACATCTCGGTGGCTCTGTAGCTGAGGACACCAAATGGTACAGATAGTTTGGCTACAAAGGCCGTGTGACAAGTAGCTTTGGAATCAGATGTGGGCACAAAGGGGCCTCCTGGCTGGGTGGCTTCGGGCACTTTAATCACTGAGCTTTGGTTTCCTTGTCTCTAAAGAGGGCCAATAATAACCGCTTTGCGGATAGACTAATGGTCTTTCTCAGACACTGGTGCGCATCAGCACTGCTCAGAGCGCGGGCCCCTCCCCCAGAGTTTCTGATTCAGTGGGTCTGGAGTGAGGCCCGAAAATGGGCATTTGCAGCCAGTTACCGGGTGTTACTGATGCTGCTGGTTCCGGGGCCAGATTTGGGAACCGAGGCCCAGAGGACAGAGTGAGAAGGCGTGTGGGGAGCCTGCGAGGGCCGGCTGTGCCGGAGGCTCACCGACAGCGGCTCCCTTCTGCCCCCCAGGTGCTTCTGTATATCGCTCAGATGATGGCATGACCCTTGGGAAGGGAATTTGGTTCTCTCAAAGCGATATTTTCACTTGTTCTGCCCCCCAGGTGCTTCTGTATATCGCTCAGATGATGGCATGACCCTTGGGAAGGGAATTTGGTTTCTCAAAGCGATGTTTTCACTTGTTCTGCCCCCCAGGTGCTTCTGTATATGGCTCAGATGACGGCATGACCCTTGGGAAGGGAATTTGGTTCTCTCAAAGCGATGTTTTCACTTGTTCTGCCCGCCAGGTGCTTCTGTATATCGCTCAGATGACGGCATCACCCTTGGGAAGGGAATTTGGTTCTCTCAAAACGATGTTTTCACTTGTTCTGCCCCCCAGGTGCTTCTGTATATCGCTCAGATGATGGCATGACCCTTGCAAAGGGAATTTGGTTTCTCAAAGCGATGTTTTCACTTGTTCTTATGTGATTGTAATTGGGCTGTGGTCACAGGCGTGGTGACCCTCTGGGTTAGTTGGGATGTTTTCCTTCATGAAGGGAACTTAAGATGTCAGCGCCTTTCAAAGAGGCAGTAAATCCAGGATCCTGTTTGAAAAGCCGGTTCTTCATTCCCACACATCAAGCGAGATGTTCACTGTCAAGGCCCTTTAGAAATGCAGTTGGGAAAGGGCAGGGGGTGTGGCGTTGGGCATGGAGCAGACTCCCACGGGGCCACTGGGGCGGCCACTGGTGTTAATGGAAGTCACTCCTCCCTCCAACAATTCTGAGTGATTTCATATTCTTTGGTGTTTAGAGTTTGGAAAAAAAATTATTTTCCTCCAGTAGGTAATTATCAGCTAGTCCATCAAAACCAAACACGTGGGTGTGTGTGAGCCCTGATGGTCTTTGAGTGTCTCCTTTGTGCCAGGCCCTGTGCGACTCCTTTTATGCCCAGTAGTTAATTTAATTTTCATTGTGATCCTCCAAGGCCTGTCACCACTGCTCTTTTTGCCTATGCAAAAACTAAGTCTCAGAGAGGTTCAGCAGCCTGCCTCAGGCCACACAGCCAGTCAGCGCCCCAGCTGGTATTTGCCGCCACCAGTGTCAGATGGAAAACCACACTATTTCCATGGCCTCGGCCCGCAGCCGTTTCAGGTGCTCTCACTACCTCAGTGTACGCTCACGGCAACCCCGCAGGCATTTCGCGGGGGAGCAGAGCTGGGGCTCGGAGGGGTCGGGCTTGTTCACATGCCCCCACCCAGTGTCCGGCAGGACCTGAATTCAGTCCCATGCCTGCCTGAGTTTGGAGCTCGGGAAGCTGTTTCTATGGCAACACCTCCCCTCCCTGCCCAGGGCTGCAGAAGTCAGTTCTAAGACCCGAAGCTGCCTGGGTGTGCTTGTAGAGCACGGCCCTGGGGGAGCCCCAGCTGGGCTTGCGGGAGGAAGTCTTTGTGGCTGGTAAGGGTTTCTGTGTTTGCAAAGCTGTGTTAAAATCATTGCCCAAATTGCTCTTTGAGAGAAGGGGCTCTTTCTTTTTACTTTGTAATCGTGAAGCTCTGCACATTTGTTCTGTAAACATGACACATGGGAATTTAGGACTAAAAAATGGTCTGGTAATGCTGTTGTTAAAATGTGATCAAATTCATGCTGAAGAACTCGATAGTTTTAAAACGTTATGTATAAGTAAAAATATGAAGTATCTCCTTACTCAGCAGGCAGTTAATGCATGACTTACAGCAAATGGGTCATTTTTCTGGTCGTACCATGGGTGAGGAGGCTGGGGTGTGATCACTTTCCCAAGGTTTGAAAATTGCCTGCAGCTCCCAAGTCAAGGGGTGAGAGACAGCTGTGTGTCAGTACCTGCCCTGCGCTCTTGGGAGGCCCGGGAGGTTTGGACTTGAATTTGTTGTTCTGTAAGCTCTTTAAGACTCTGAGGTGACTAAATCATGAGAGCGAAAAGTTGCTATCCAGAGTCTGTCCCCTTCTCTGTGTCCCCCTCCCCCAAAGTCATGGCAATAAAGGAATACTGACGGGCTGAGAAATCACATTTTTATTTGAAAGTACGTCCTCCCTGAGTGCCCGTTTGATACCCAGAGCTGTCATGGGGTATAACGAGTGTACTTTGGATCCAAAAATTTGGGAAATGGATGGTCAGAGAAATAATTTTGGGGCCACTTTATGAGAGGCAGTCGGTCGATGTAGAAGTATGGGCATCAAATCAAGGGCAGTTCCTTGACAATAGGGCTGACATTTGAGATCAGCGTCAGCCTTGGGGGTATGCGGCAGTAGTCTCTAGGGTCAGAGGGCTGGGTGTTCGTGAGGTGCCATGGCTCTCGCCACCAGGAACTCAGTCTAACTGAGAAGACAGTTAACGTTAGTGAGACAGAAGCTGGTGGTCTGTTGAGTTGTGATTTTGATTCTTGGTCAGGAAATGAGGAATGGAGAAAAGTCTGGAAGAGTCAGGGAGAAGGTAGGATTGAAGCTGGACCTGGCAGGACCGGGAGCCGCGTCCGGGAGAAGAAGGCAGAGGGCGCGGGCGTGGGTGGGTGCCTGGGGGGGGGCGGGGGGGGGCGGCGCAGGCTTCAGAAGCAGCTCTGCTGGGCGAGTGCCTGCTGAGAGCAGCGAGCACCGAGGCGGCCCGGCGGCCACGCGGCCACTGGCTGTGACGAGGCCGCGGCCCTGGGCCTGGGGGGTGCGGCGGCAGTAGGGACCCGAGCGAGGGGGCCTCTGGCGGGGCCTGCCGCGTGGCATAGCTCCCGTGGGTGAGGGCCTGGCCAGGCTGGCTTCCTGGGGCTGGATGGGCCCCAGCCCCGGAGCCAGCCCCAGGGTGTGTGTCAGAGCGAGCGGGGGAGGCAAGGACCTCGGGGCCTCCCTGCCGGCCGGGAAGGTGGACGCGACGCCCTTCAAGCCTGCGGTTCGTATCGTGTCCTTGACTGCACCTGCAGATCGCGTGGCCTGGAAAGCTTTCTCAAAATGCCTGTGATGGGGCCCCACCCCAGACCGTGGAGTGGGAGCCAGTCGTTTTTTAGAAGTGCTTCAGCTGATTCTGATGCTTTGTGTGGGCTGAGAGGCTGAACTGTGTGCTCAGGGAGCTTCTGGGAGTGTCAGGGATTAGGAGGTGGGAGGAGGCTGGAGCCAGAGAGAGCAGGAGGCCTTCGCAGTCATGAGGTGTGGGGCGCTGGGGCCCTGAGCTACTGTCGAGCTGCTGGGGAGGGGAGGGGCCAGGTTAGGTGGAATGTGCCAGAGGAGGATGGGCGGGTGACCAGCAGGCTGCCTGCAGAGGTTTGCCTTTGAGCCACCTTGGGAAGGCGGGGCTGGGTTAGCAGAGTGTCAGCAAGGTGAGGGCAGGAGAAGAGACTGTGGCCCACCAGTCTGGTGACCTCCCTCAGGCTGGCTCTTAGCCACGTCTGTGGAGCAGGTCCTTAGCTGCCCGGTCCAGCCTGGGAGCCAGGTTCCTTCCTGCACCCCTGATTGTAATGACTGCAACAGACACTACTTGTAAAATATAAGACTACATTTCTTTAAAGTAACTACAGTAAAGACAGTTGTAACTTAGGGCTCCTAATTTAGGTAGATTCACTTTATTGATTAAAGATCAGAAGTGAGGTTTTACCTGGTGTATTTAACACATACCACAATATCATCATTTATGGTGTTTCCAGAAAAGAATAGTTTAGAGTCCAGTTCATTCAGTCTTTATTCAATGTTTATTGAACACATATATATTATGCACTATAGGTTGGGAATACATACAAGATGTAAGTTCCTGGGAGGGATAAATTAGGAGTTTGGGATTAACATATGCACACGACCATATATAAAATAAATAACCAACAAGGACCTACTTTGCAGCACAGGGAACTATACTCAATATTTTGTAATAACCTATAAGGGAAAATAATCTGAAAAAGTACATACACACACACACACACACATATAACTGAATCACTGTGCTGTCCACCTGAAACTAACACGATATTGTAAATCAGCTATACTTCAATTAAAAAAAAAAAGTAAGTTCCTGCCTTCATGTAGCTGATGGTCTGCAGAGAGTGGCTCCTGACATGGGACAAGTAGTGTCAGCCCCGAGAGAGAGACGGTTAGAAAGTGGTGTCAGACGCTGAGAATGCACCTGGGTGTCGGAGAGGAAATGGTACATAAGTAGAGTCTTGAAAGAAGAGCGGGAGTTCTGGGGGACAGAGGGCCCCAGGCGGCGGGAGTGGGCTGGGAACCCGCCGTGCTTCTCACACAGTCTTGGCAGTGAGCGGCCGGCCGGGCCCTGGGGGCTCAGAGCAGCTCTGCTCTGTCCGCGCCTGGGGAGCTGAAAAGGCTCCTGTGAGCAGAGGTCCTCTGTGGTTTGAGACAGGCGAAGGTGATGTCATGGCTGTGGTGCCGGGGCGGGCTGGGGACCCGGAACGTCCACACTCCTTTCTTTTGCCGCAGCAGGTGGGGCTGGAGAGGGTCCTCAGCCACCCCACCTGTACTGGAGGCTGGTTCCTCAGGTCCCAGGGTGGGGGGCGGGGTGGGGGGGGGGCGGCCGAGGCAGCGCCCTCACGCCGTGGTGAGCAGGTCCCCTGGGGAAAGGCCTCCTGACAGCCAAGCAGCTGTGTTTTCCAGAAGCCCCTGGAGACCTTTGTGACCAGATTGTCAAGGTGAGGGACCCCGGCCGTACCTTGGGGTGCGTGTGAGAGGCTGCTGTGTGTCAGGCTTGGTGCTGGGTACCCAGGGATGGCCCGGCCCTCAGCCCTCCCAGTGTGCGCTCGGCAAAAGTGGTCCCTGGGCCCGATCCAGCCCACCAATGCTTTCTGTCTGGGTCGTACTGTGCCTCTTGTTAAAAATTAAACTTGGTTGCTGTATTGGTTTCCTATGGCTGCTGTAACAAACTACCACACACGCAGTGGCTTAAAGCAACACGGTTGTATGCGTCAGAGGTCCACACGGCTCTTAGGGGGCTAAAGTCACGGTGTAGGCAGGGCTAGCTGCTTCTGGAGGCTCTAGGGGAGCCCTGTTCCCCTGCCTTTTTGCAGCTCCCGAGGCCGTCCACCGTCTGTGCCCCGTGGTCCCTTCTCTCTTCAAAGCCAGCAGCAGCCAGTCCTGTCCCTCTCACAGCGCGTCACTCTGACACGGGCTCTTCTGCCTCCCACTTGTACTTTAAGGTCCCTTGTGGTTACGCTGAGCCCCCGGATCATACAGGATCCTCCGCCTGTTTTAAGGTCAGCTGATTAGAAACCTTAATCGCATCTGCTCCTGTAACTCCCCTTTGCCATGTACCTGGGATCAGGATTGGGCATCTTTGGGAGGCCATTATTCTGTCTACCCCAGATGCTAACGTGAAAATCAGGAGATCTTGCATAGCAGTCCAGACTTGCGGCTTCATTGACAAATCAGAACACTTGGCAGCCGGGGGCCTGCACTGTTGCCTGGCAACACTGGGTCAGTGCCAGGGTCGGCGCCATCTCTGGATGGGGTTGCGTGCGCCAGCTCTTTGCAGCCCCCGCCCCTCCCGTGGTGCCCACTCGTCTCCCTTCGTTGCCTGGGCCCTGTTCTGGGGACCCAAGGCCTCACACAGAGTCCCGTCATGGCAGGCCCGTACTCAGGGTGGTGGAGCTTCCTACCTCCCTCTGCCGTGTCCTCTTCCTTGTCCCTGCGAGACTCCCCTCCCCCACCTCCAGACCTTGTCCCGCACCCTCCTCTGCCCGGCACAGCCCCCTCCCTCCTCTCCATGCCCGGCCCCCCCAGGCTCTACATTCCAGAGCATCTCTGGTGCTATTTTAGGTGGTATTGTTTGTACCGTAACTCCTCGTCTCCTGTCCCCTGCTTTTCTGGCGCCCAACGCTGGTACATCCTGGTG
The DNA here is from genome assembly GCF_965194825.1 of Balaenoptera physalus. Classification (NCBI taxonomy): domain Eukaryota; kingdom Metazoa; phylum Chordata; class Mammalia; order Artiodactyla; family Balaenopteridae; genus Balaenoptera; species Balaenoptera physalus. The sequence continues at coordinate 63,853,434 of NC_138901.1, read as the reverse complement.
CCTTCCATCCTATCTCTTGCATTGGCGTTTGTGAAAAGCAAGTCTTTGCAGTGCACCTTCAGAGCCGTATCCATCGAGTCAGGACGACCCAGCAGCATTTAGTTGAACATCTGCTGTGTGCCCCGTGCTTTCCTAGACACTGGGAATACGATGGGGGATGAGGCGGAGGGAGACACCTGCCTTGCCTCCCCTGCAGACCTAGTTCTAGAAGAGGGAGAAGGAGAGACAAGTATCAGCCTCCTCCTGCGTCTCAGGAGGGAGGTCTGGCAGCTTCCTGCTCGGGCCCTGGCCTGGAGGCGAGCTCCGTCCGCAGTGCTGCGAGGTGCTGGGGCTCTGGCAAAGGCATTTCAGTGAAAGCTCCCCGTGTTTGCAGGCGGCGCCTGGACCCCAGCTGACAGCGGAATTGGGGCAGGCATTTCGGAGGCCCAGAGGGCATGTTGGGTGGCAGTGTGAAGGACCAGAACGGACGCCTCCGTGTGCTGCTGCCCGGTGGTCTGACCTGGGGCTCTGGTGGTTTTCGGGGAGCCCTTTGTGTGGCCTCTTGTGGCCGGGCCTGCCCCCAGGTGACCCCATGCTGTGGGGCCCAGGTGGGGGGCACCGGGTTGAGCCCCTGGGGTTTGACAGCTTAGGGGCATCTAGTGCTTTTGTCTACACAGAATATGATCCAGCAGGTCAGAGGTCTTTGGAAACTTGCTTGAAAACAAAGCAAGACTTATCGTTACGGAGGATTTCCAACTTATAAAAATAGAATAGTTCAGTGAACCCCCATCACTCAGCTTTGACTGTTTTGATCTAGGCTCTTCCCCCTCTCCACCGCCCCCAGATTATTTCAGAGCAAATCCCAGACTTGACTTCATTGATAAGTGCCTCAGTGTGGATCGCTCACAGACGTGGACTCTTTGGCCACTTGCTTTTAAGTGAGGACTGACCACCAGCCATCCTAGTTCTGATGTTGCTACTCTGTGAGTTTGAAGCTGCTTTTTTCAGTTGTAGAATAACGATCATCTTTATACAAAATCTTGATGTGGGTTGAATTTTATTAGCACTTCTGTTGAGGCAAAACAATGAGAATTTTGCTATTTTAGTTTTTTTTTTTTTTTTGCAAAATACATATAACATAAAATGTACTACGGTCACCATTTTAAAGTGTAAAAACTCAGTGGCATTAGGCACGTTCTCCGTGTCGTGCAGTCCTCACCACCATCTAGTTCCTGAGTTTTCCGTCACCCCAAGGAAACCTGTGCCCATCAGCAGTCACTCCCTCTCCCTCCCCGCCCCCACCCGGCACCCGTGGACTTGCCTGTGCTGGACGGTTCACCTCTTTGGAGCCACGCAGCACGTGGCCCTCTGCGTCTGGCTCCTTTTCACTCAGTGTCGTGTCTTCCGGGGTCACCCCTGTGGTCCAGTGTCAGTGGCTTCATGCCTTTTATGGCTGGATGATATCCCGTCGTGTGGGTAGACCACGATTTGTTTGTCCGTTCGTCTGTCGATGGACGCTTGGTTTGTTTCCACCTTTGGCAGTGGTGCATAGTTGCTGCTTTAACTTGTCAGTACTTAATTTGAAATGTGGTGATGTGGTGTGTGGATCAGAAAGAAAATGTCATCTATGAGGGGGCAGGAGGGTGACTTACTCTTGACTCCGCTGATTTTAACACGCACGTTTAAAGGCGCTCACTGCTGAGCGCGACACACGGATCGGGGAAGCGCACCGCACGCAGCGTCGTGCTCGGGGCGCCCAGGCCCGCGTGGCCGTCTTCCGCTTCCGGTGGCCTCGAGGCCCGCTCAGCAGGCTGCCGTCCGAGGACTGGCCCTGCCCCTCCCGACCTGAGTGGCCACAGCAGCGGGTCTGGGGCTGGACGGTGGCCTCTCTGAGCACAGCAGTGAGGGGAGTGCTGGGCAGGCGCGGGACTTGCCCCCGAGTGACGGGGACAGACTGGGTGTTCTCACGAGAGCCACTGCCACGGGGCTCGGTGCCTTTCCTCGTGTTCCTCAGTGAGATGGTCAGAGTCGGTGCCCTTGCGTCTTCGTGACCACGTGCTGAGCTCAGGATGGCTGGTTACATACCTGGCGGTCGGCTAGACGATGCAGTGATTCGGTAGCATGGTGTATATGTGGGCGCTGATTCCTGGTAGGAGGTTATTTCCGGCGAGGAGTCAGTGGGCAGCCCAGCTGCAGAGTGTGGGTCAAGGGCTGCTGTGTTGGGTGCAGAGGAACCCTTGGCCACTTCACAGGTGGTTCTGGTCCTGGTGTTGGGAGCACGCCTTCATGTGCGTCATGCTGTGTGTCTGCTTTTGGAGGACGTGAGGGAGGTGTTCATCTCAGGTCCCAGGACAAGGAGAAGCTTCTCCTGTGAATCTGGTTTCTTTCTATCTTGTGGGCAGGGTGAATCATTTTTGCTCTGGCCACCAGGAAGCTCAGCTCAGAGCCAGTCATTTGTCCCAGCTCTGGTGTGGTCTGCACTTTGGCTTCTAACCTTGCCTTCTGGCCCAGCTTTTTTTCCCTCCCCTTCTATTTCCCTATTGCCTGGGTTTCTTCATTTACTCGCTTTTCACTATGTTCCCTGGCTTTCTCTCAGCCAGTATTTCTCAAATGCTGGATCCCCACCGCCTTCTGTTTTAACTGTGCTGGATGGGCCCTGAGCATAAGTGTGTTTCCAAAGCTCCCCAGAGATTCAAGCATGTGGCTGGGCTTGGGGGCCACCGCTGTTGTCCGTTTCACATCTTTTTAGCAACAAGGCAGGATAAATAGACAAAAAGGATGGAGTCGGGGAGGAGAGCCAACCCAGAGGTGGTGGTCTGAGCTCAGAGAAGCCGAGTCAAGTGGATTATGTCGTTGTCTTGCCAGTGGAACCAGTGGGAAAGCTCTCCTTGGCCAGCGCTGCAGAAGCCTCAACTCCTGGACAGGCTGGGGATGAGCGACTGGAGATCTTGCTCTGAGGGCCTTGGGCCTGCCTGGTGGGAGCACGGCCTTGTGACAGCGTCTACGGGCCGTTCAGGACACAAGCCCGTGCATGGGACCCAGTCACGCTTAACACCATTTGCTATAGAATGTAGTTCTAGAAAAGACCCAGTGGATAAGGAGAGCACTTGAAACATGGTCTTCGCAACTCATCTGACCCCACCTGTGTGTTAGAGGAGCCCTCTCCCTGCTTCAAAGAGAAACAAGAAACTATGAGAGAAAATGCATTCTTTCTTGATTTAAAAAGTATAATTTATTGGCAGAAGGAAAGAATAAAGTAAGTAGCACAAGAAATCACTATCTAACCTGACTGCAAGATGTTAAGTAGGTTTTAACATTTGAAGGAAGAGAAACAAATGTTTCTTTAAACAAACCAAACCAAACCTTTTATTATTTCTTCCCCTGCCCTCCAAAAAAACCCAGGTTTTTTTCATTTAGTTCTTTTAACTTTGAACAAAAATCTTGGTAACTTTTTTTCCTCTTTACCATCTGATTGTCAATAGTTTCCAAAGACTAAAGTGAGCTCGACCGAAATAGATGATGCACTGTAGGATTTCCAAGCGGGGTGTCTCTTCTGTACCAAGTCTCAGGGGGAATGTTTAGGACGCCTGTTTTAATGGTCATGGAGGAAAATTTGGAAAGTTCGTATAAGTAGGAAGGATCAAACTAGAACTAGCCTTGTCACTGTGATCGCTATTAATATTCTGGTTTATTTTCTCTGAGCCGCTCTTTGTTTAGTGCCCAGGGGTCTCTGTGGCCTGTGTGACCATCACGGGGTGGTACAGAGCTTACCCTCAAATGGCCACGCTGGGAAGAGGCCAGCTGCCCCCTGTGGTTTGTCCCCTCCTCCCTTGCCGTGGGTGGTGGGGTCTGGAGGGCGGGAGGGAGAGGCTGTAGGGAACGAGGGGCTTATTCAGCAGTCGGATGTTGCGGGGAGGAGGGCACCCTGACGGGGAGGGGGGGAGGGAGGGAGGGAGGGATGGGGCGTGTAGGCAGGGCGGCCTGGTGGGGAGGAGGACTTCAGGGCTGGACAAAGGAGCCCAACACCGGCGTTTCGGCCCCCCCTGGGCAGTCACCTGCTGCTCTCTGGGCCCAGGTTCCCCTTTATGATGTAGATCAGGGAGTGGGACTGTGTGACCTCCAGGGCCCGAATGCCGGGTGCTGTGTCTTTGAGAGCAACTTCCGGGCCGCTGTCGTTCCGGCGTTTCTGAATGAACCTCCTCATGCATCTCCTTTCCGGAGTCTCCAGGCGAGAAAACAGGCCAGTTCCTCAGGAGCGTGTTCGCCCGAGGCTCACCGGCTCCCTCTGCTCCAGTGCAGGCTGTGTGTCCACGGGTCACTTCAGGGTGGCCCGGGACGAGTCAGTGCCAAGTGAGTTCCCTCTGGGGCCCGTGGCGTGGACGCAGCTGGTGCCCAGCCAGAGGCCCCGTGAGCAGCTCTGCCGCGCTGGGGAGAGGTCCCCACTTCCCTGCCCGCCTGGCTGGTCACAGAGTCACCGCGGGAAGGAGATGTCAGCCTGCCCCCGAGGCCGCCCGTCCCGGGAGGGCGGCGGGCCTGCCGCATGAGGGCCAGCGCAGCGCCGGGCGGGGGGCAGCCTGGCGCGCTTGTCACACGGAGGTGCGCGTCGATTTGAGTGCTGCAGTGCTCTGCCAGCCGGTGGATGGTGAAGAAATCCTTGCAGTAGAAATTTAAAGGCCGCTGCAAGGGAAGAAAAAGAAAATTGGTTTCAAACTAGGAAGAGGGAAACAAATACTGTCTTCTTCAAAAGAAAAAACGCTTCTTTAGCACACTGCTTCTGAATCAAGCTCTCAAATGAGATTTAAAAGAAAAGAAACTGCCCCGTGAGGCTCATAGAATGTAATCTGGAATTGGTCACCCTAAGGTGCCTCTCCTTGCAGGAGGTGATGTGGAAGGGGCATGGCACCCACTGATGTGGCATCTTCTGGGCATCAGGTCACTTCAGAGGAAGTTCCCAGACCAGTGCTGTCATCCTCTGAGGGCCTCTCCTTCTCCCCGCAGCCCTGTGTCTCTCTCAGTTTCACTGAGGCCGAGGGAGGGCCCTGTGGGAGGGTGCAGTTCTGTCGCTGGCCTCCAGGGCCGGCCCCGAGTGTCCCTCTCTGTGCTTGGGGGCTGTGGTCAGAGCTGTCCTGCTGGGAGCGGGCTCTGCCCGCACGCCGCCCCTGCCTGGCCCGGAGGCTCCTGCCCAGGGCACCGTCCATCTGTGTCCACGCGAGCACTTTGCAGCCAGGGGCTGCATCTGGCGGCGCCCGGCAGGTGGCAGGTGCGGAGGACACAGGTGCCGCACCTGGTGGTGGGCGAGGCCAGACTGGGCCACGCTGGGGAGAGTGGGGAGAAGGCCCACTCCAACCAGCCGGACGGGGGGGAGCGGGTCGGGTGGGCTTGTGGACGCTGAGGGTGGGAAGGGGGAGACGCGAGCCTGTGTGGCCTCCAGCTGCCCCGGCTGGCGGTGGAGGGCTGACAGCTCACGGGGGAGGGCGCAGCCCGGGCTGATGCCTACGCTGGTGCTGTCCCAGCGCTGGCCAAGGGACCTGTTGGCCAAATGAGGATGGGACTTATTTTTCTTAAATATATGTGCTTTTGAATGGACGATACATCCACATAGTTCTGAACTGAGAAGGTGTTAAGGTACATTCTGAGCAATCCTACCCTTTACCTCTGACCTCCCCTGCCCCACCCCCTTCTCCCTAATAGCAACCCCTTTTAGTATCTGAATAGCCTTCCAGTGTTTTTTATGCAAATAAAGCAAAAGCAAATTTATATTCTTATTTCTCCCTTTGTAGCACCCTGTACACATTCTGCCCCTTGCTTGTTTACTTGCAGCATAGTCTAGAGACTTTCCATGTCACTACATGGAGAGCCACGTCCTCTCTGTGAGCGTAGTGCCCTGATGCTCTCCTCCTGTACTGTTTTAAATCCCATCCCCTATACAGCAGCTTCCGGCTGTTCCCCACGTGCTGTTTCATAACATTCCTGAGAGGATCAATCGTACCTACGTGTCCTTCCCCATGTAAGCAGGTGGATTTGCAGGTAGCATTCCCCAGGGACAGTGCTGGGTCCGAGGGTAATACACAGTTGTCATTTTGACAGATTTTGCGAAAGCCGGCCGCGGGGGTTATCGCGCCCTGCCCTCCCACCAGCCTGTTTCCCCTCGGCCTCACCAGCAGAAGGTAGAGTCAAACATTTGGATTTTTGCCAACCTGACGGGTGTAAAGAGTATCTCAATGTAGTTTTGTGTTTTTTTTTTATTGATTTATTTTTATTTATTTATTTTTGGCTGCATTGGGTCTTTGTTGCTGTGCGCGGGCTTTCTCTAGTTGCAGCGAGCGGGGGCTACTCTTCGTTGCGGTGCGCGGGCTTCTCACTGCGGTGGTTTCTCTTGTTGTGGAGCACAGGCTCTAGGCACGCGGGCTTCAGTAGTTGTGGCCCCTGGGCTCAGTAGTTGTGGCTTGCAGGCTCTAGAGCGCAGGCTCAGTAGTTGTGGCACATGAGCTTAGTTGCTCTGCGGCATGTGGGATCTTCCCGGACCAGGGCTGGAACCTGTGTCCCCTGCATTGGCAGGTGGATTCTTAACCACTGCGCCACCAGGGAAGCCCTCGATGGATGTAGCTTTAATTTGCATTTTTCTGAAATGTGAGCTGATCATTTCATATGCTTAGGGACCACTTACATTTTTTGGTGGACAGTTCTTTTCCCACTTTTCTCTTGAGTTATTGGTTGCTTGCTTCTCAATTTCTGTGAGTTCTTTATATTTCTGGAAGGTTGGTTCCTTGTGTAATGAGCTGTAAATATTTTTTTAAATTTTATTATTTATTTGTTTGTTTTTGGCTGCGTTGGCTCTTAGTTGCGGCATGCAGGGTCTTTCATTGCAGTGCACGGGCTCTTTGTTGGGGCGCTTGGGCTTCTCTCTAGCTGTGGCGTGCAGGTTTTTCTCTTCTCTAGTTGTGGCACACAGGCTCCAGGGCACGTGGGCTCTGGAGTCGTGGTGCGCGTGTTCTTTACCACTGGACCACCAGGGAAGTCCATGTACATATTTTTTCAGGCTAGGAATTATTCTAATCTAGCCAGATTCTTTTAAGTACCCCTCCCCCCATCTCCTCTTAAAGATTCAGACTGTGGCCTTGGGATGGAGTATGGTCCTATTGGGACAGAACCGTGACCTTGGCTTCCTTCCAGGACTTTAAGTTAACGGGCCGCAGGCAGGTTTTCTGCATGAGCATACAGTGGTGTGGGCGTGTTTGCATCTGTGTGGGCGTGGGTGGTGACAACGGCCAGCCCCTCCTTCGGTGACAGTGGCCCTCTGGCAGCGGAGGCTGCGTGTCCAGGGTGTGTGGTCACCATCGTCATTTGTGGAGCAGGCTGATGGAAGGCCGTTTTTCTTTTTTTTTTTGGTTGTTATTCACAGCCTTAGAGATACGTGATTTATGTACCACACAATAAGGTTCACTCACTTGAAATATATCAAAAGCTTTTAGTACATTTAGCGTTGTGCGACCATCCGTGTACTCTTACTTTGGAACATTTCATCAGCCCCAAAAGAAGCCCCGTACCCATGAAGCAGTCACCCCCTTCCCCCTCGCCCCCCAGCCTCTGGCCACTGTCGGTCTGCTTTCTGTCTCTGGACTTGCCTGTCCTGGACGACTCGTAGAAATGGAGCAGCGTGTGGCCTTGCGTGTGTGCTTCCCTCGGCGTGTTGTCACAGTTCACTGTGTGCAAGCAGGTGCCTGCACCTCCTTACGCGTTCAGGCTGAATGCTGTTCCGCTGTATGGATACACCACGTTTTATTATTCTGTTTACCCGTTCCTCTGTTGAAGGGAAGCCCTTTCCGCTTTCTGGCTGTTATAAGCGATGTTGCTGTGGGCTCCGTGGGCACCGTGTCCTTTCTCTTGGGTAGAGACACGGGCCTGCACCACCCCCATGCTGGGCAAGGAACGTGGAGAACGGCACACTGGCCTCTAAAGTGCTGGACGCAAAGCGACACACGTCACTTCTGCCACATTTTACTGGCCGGGGCCGTGGCTGACCCAGAGTGGGGGGTGGGGAACGCAGTTCTGTCCCAGGCCCTGGAAGCCGCGGACTAGAAATGTTTGGTGCACAGAACTAATGACTGCAGAGAGGGGAAGTGGGCATCCGGGGGCCCAGGGGAAGGATCCTGTCTGGAGGGGTCACTAGCAAGGTGGAGCTCCAGGGTGAGAATTACCTGCCACTGATGGGTCCGCCTTGAAAGCTGGTTGGTGGAGAGACCTTGAGTCTTCCAAGGAGCAGCTTAGAAGTGTGTGGCGGTCTTGGAGAGGACAAGGGCAGCCTCATGGAAGGAACGTTGAGCTCCGGGGCTGAGGACCGGGCTCCCTGAGCTTTCCTGGCAGGCGCCGGGGCTCAGCAGAGGGAGAGCAGAGCTCACCCACCATCTCTTCTCGCCTGTAAAATGCCTCCTTTGCGGGATGTGGCACACAGTGGGCTGTTGTGAAAGGCAGCTGTCACCTTGGTGAGTTTGGCCAGCAGCAGTGGAGCCTGCGGTCACGGAGTGAATGGGCCTGGCCTCCCCAGGTCTTGGTCCATCTTCCCTGGGAAGCACGGATGTGCCGAAGGACCGCCCTGCCCTCCCCCTGGTGACCCCGGGCTGGCTGAGGGAGGAGGAGGCTGGTGGCCAGTGAGTATTCTGGGGCAAGTAGACAGCTCTCCCATAAAATGCAGTGTTTTCTGGACAGACCTGCGTATGCGCCCTCGTCCGTGCTGGAAGCGCACTCCTTTATTATTATTTTTCTAAACAAAGTAGCACAAAGGCAATGTAAACATTGTTTGAACAAAAGCATTTGGCTAATGGAGATAAAACCAAAAGGAAAATAACAACTTTAATTTCTTTCTGGCTTTTGTGTTTTGACATTTAGCAGCGTACTTCTAATCTTTTAAGAATTTGAAAAAATCACAGGTTGTGGAAACCGCGGTTTGTTTCTGCGTGTTCACTTAGTGTGAAACGGACTCAGCGCCCGCCTTGCCCGACCTCGGCCTCTCCTGGAGCGTGTGGCGGGGGACCGCAGGGCCGAGGAGGGTCCGGCAGAGGCGCGCTGCGGACCCCGTAGGAGGGTCGGAGGGCTCCACCTCCGTCCACGCGGCTCTTTGAGGTCGGCATCTGTGGGGCCTCGAAGGCCGCCACTGCGCTTCCTGGAGGAGGTGACCACCCGTGACGCTGGGGCCAGCCATCTTTCCACTCCGACCGGCTGTTGTTTTTAAACCGCAGCAGTATCGTAGGCCGTGTGTCCTGCTCCGCAAGACGTCTGTGGGTCCTGGACTTGGGCGTCAGGTGAGGGTGGGGAGAGCCGCCGAGATCGGGGGCGGCGTGTGAGCAGGTGGGATCGAGTCGTTCCTTCCCGCGGCAGATGTGTGCCCGGCTCCGCGCCAGGCCCTGTGAGGCAGCCCAGCGTGCAGACAGTCGGGGCCTCTGTCCCCCGAGAGCCCGCAGTCCAGAGGTCGGGGGAGGAAGGAGGGAGAGGCGGGGGAGGGCTGGAAGCCGGCCGCGGCAGGCGGGGGGGCGCTCCGGGAGGGGGAGGTGGTGGCGATGGGCTCAGTGTCGTGCCACGGGGGCCTGGGCCTCCATGCAGCAGGCCTGGGCGGGCCGTGCGCTCCCACACAAGGGTGTCTGAGCTGTTGGTCGGCGTAACAGGACGCGTGCGGCTCTTCCAGCCTGAGGCTGGCTTCGTGCCACATCCTCTGGACTCCCCGCGCCCCTGTCAGTTAGCGTCGCCCCCTGAGACCCTCGGCTCTCGCCTTCCCTGCGCTGGATGGTTCTCCTGTGTCTCTGCCCCGCTCCTGGCCCTTCTTGGACTTCACTGATGGCCACTCGCCTCCTCTGACTTGTGCCCTCGTCCCTGCTCTCCTGGGCTCCTCCAGCGCCCCTCCCAGCCCTCGGCACCAGCTGCCCCTTGGCCGTCTCCATCCTCCATGCCTGTCCTGCTAGCACCTCCAGCTACGTTCGCCTGAAATAAAACTACTTGTTCTGCCTCTTTCCTTCTCCTGAAACCGGCTCACCCTCCGCACCTTGACATCCTGTTAAAGGTGCCTCTGTGTCCCTGCCATTCCCGCCGGCCTCTGGTGTGGGCTCCGCGTGCTTCCTGCCGCCCCCGCCCCGCAGTCTGCCTGCCGCGGCTCCATCGGGACTGCAGAAGCCCCGCCTCGGCGGCGCCACCTCTCTGCCCCCGACACGCAAACCCACTCCAGTAGCTTTGACTGCAGCAGTGTATCTTAAAATAATTTTAAGTGGTAGCAGTTGAACGTTACTCATCTTAATAGTTTTTTATCTACAAAATGCCATGGTGCCTTTGGCGGTTCCTCAGAAAGTTAAACAGAGAGCTGCCACGTGACCCAGCAGCCCTGCTCCTTGGTATCTGCCCGGGAGAACTGAACACGCGCGTCCACACAAAAACTTGTACGCAAAGTTCACAGCAGCGTTATGCGTAACGGCCAGGAAATGGAAACAACCCAGGTGCCCTCCAGCTGACAAGTGGGTAAATAAAACGTGGTCTATCCATACGATGGAAAATTACTCCTCCATAAAAAAGAGTGAAGTACTGATAGATAGTGCAGTGTAAATGAACCTTTAAAATATGCTAAGTGAAAGGAGCCAGACACAAAGGCCACATACTGTGTGATTTCATGTACGTGAAACGTCCAGAATAGGTGAATCCACAGAGACAGAAGGCAGGCTGCTGGTTGCCTGCCGGGGGCTGGGTGGAAGGAGGAGTGGGCGGTGACTGACGACACGCAGGGTCTCCTTGGAGATATGAGAACGCCCACCACGGCCACGGTTACCCAACACAGTGAGGGTGCTAAATTGAGTGTGAATTGTACACTTTAAAATGGTGAATTTTATCTCTATAAAAACAAAACAATAGAAAAACAACCCCTCCCCCAAATGCCGTAACAGTGATACCTGATTTCATGTACGTTATTACTTAATGCAGGTATTTGAGTTTAAAAGTAAATTGAAGAGGTGGCACATATATACAATGGAATATTACTCAGCCATAAAAAGAAACGAAATTGAGTTATTTGTAGTGAAGTGGATGGAGTTAGAGTCTGTCATACAGAGTGAAGTAAGTCCAGAAAGAGAAAAACAAATACAGTATGCTAACACATATATATGGAATCTAAGGAAAAAAAAAAAAAAGTCATGAAGAACCTAGTGGTAAGACGGGAATAAAGACACAGACCTACTAGAGAATGGACTTGAGGATATGGGGAGGGGGAAGGGTAAGCTGTGACAAAGTGAGAGAGTGGCGTGGACATATATACACTACCAAACGTAAAATAGATAGCTAGTGGGAAGCAGCCGCATAGCACAGGGAGATCAGCTCGGTGCTTTGTGATCACCTAGAGGGGTGGGATAGGGAGGGTGGGAGGGAGGGAGATGCAAGAGGGAAGAGATATGGGAACATATGTATATGTATAACTGATGCACTTTGTTGTAAAGCGGAAACTAACACACCATTGTAAAGCAATTATACTCCAATAAAGATATTAAAAAAAAAAAGACTGTGGGATAGGGAAAAAAAAATAAAAAATAAAAGTAAATTGATTTAGGGACTACCCTGGCGGTCCAGTGGTTAGGACCCAGCACTTTCACTGCCGAGAGCCTGGGTTCGATCCCTAGTCCGCGAGCTAAGATCCCACAAGCTGTAAGGCATGACCAAAAAAAAAAAAAATTGATTTGAAGAAAAATATTAAGCAAACAATAGTGCAGCTTACAATAAGAATGAAGGAGAGAATTCCTAAGACGGCACCTGGCACGTTGGAGACGCCCTGTGAGTGTTAACCATTATTACTGTTACTTGGAGGATTTGGCAAAAATCTGGAAGGTGAGTGACCAAGGTCGGCAGGTCCAGATTCCTTAGCGCGCCGAGTGAGGCCCGCAGACGTCCCCACGCCTGGTCACCGCCTCCCTCGTGCCCTGCCGTCCCCCCATCCTCCCGCGGCTCTGCCTCGGTTGCGTGGATGTCCCAACCCAGACGAGCCGCGGCGTATGTTTGTTTCCCCGTGAGCACCGTTCTTTAAGCACCGAGTGTGTGAAAAGTACTTGTTGAATCTAGTATCAGCTAAACCGTTCATCTCTCTCTGCGCTGTGATGATGAAATGATGTTATAAGAGCAAAAGTATTTTTAAAATACAGTTCAGAGGACACTTGTACACCCTGTGGAGTAGTTCTGCTCCCAGGAACGTGGTCTAGAACACTTGGTACACGAGTCCCAGGGGACACACGTGCACACACCAGCACTGTTCACGATGGTGAAAAGGTGAACTCCGTCTAGGTGTCCACGGACAGGAGAGGGAGTGGGGAGACTTACACATGAGCACAGGCAGCTGCCATACGGCAGGGACATGGATGAGCCACCCAGACACGCAGCCACACACGTGGACAAGCCTCAGAGACGTAGTATCGACACCGGAGCAGGTTGTGGAAGTGGTACAACATGTGTGGTAAGATCATTTTCTTTTTTAAAAAGCAGGGGACAGAGGAACTCAGAACCTGAGCTGTTTGCTGGGAGGGGGAAGGGGCCTGGGGGACAGGGGTGCCTCGTCTGTGCCCCACATGGGGTTGGCGCTTCTGCTTTTGTATATGCCCAACAGCATGTCACAAACACTTAAGAGGACAGAGGAGGGGCAGGAAGAGCTTCGGGCGGGTGCGCCTTTTCTGGGCCGACCGTGACATTTGAGAGCCCAGTGAGTGTTGCAGAGTAACACCCTGGGCAGGTCTCCAGCAGAGGGGAAGGAGGGAAGTTGCACTTTTATTCTGAACCAAAAGAGGAAGCTTACCTTTCATCACCGAGACCCGGTTTTTCCTGGTGGTGTTTCAGATGACGGCTGTTTTAAAGGAATAATCAGCGTTCTCGGGTTGTTACAGCCGTGTGGCTGATTTAGCAGAAGACACGGTTATAGCCAAAGAGGTACTGTTTCTTAAGGGTGTGAGTTCTGAAGGGCTAATTTTTTAAAAAATAAATTTATTTATTTATTTATTTTTGGCTGCATTGGGTCTTTGTTGCTGCGCGCGGGCTTTCTCTAGTTGCGGTGAGCGGGGGCTACTCTTCGTTGAGGGGCGCGGGCTTCTCACTGCGGTGGCTTCTGTTTCTTGCTGAGCATGGGCTCTAGGCACGCAGGCTCAGTAGTTGTGGCGCATGGGCTTAGTTGCTCCGCGGCATGCGGGATCCTCCCGCACCAGGACTCGAACCCGTGACCTGTGCACTGGCAGGCGGATTCTTAACCACTGTGCCACCAGGGAAGTCCTCCAGGAGGGCTCATTTTTAAATCATTTTGGAGTTTCTGGTACCTGAGGCTCCCACCCTGCCGGCTTTCGTCGTGTTGCCATCTGTGGGACCTGACATGTCCCAAGGTGAAGCTTTCTTGGGAGAGCGTTAAAGGCCCCCTTCTTTGTGGGCTGCACTGGAAAGAGCTGGGAACGCCAGGGTCCGATCCCGCGACAGCACCACACCGCTCAGAACTCACGTCCGCACGCGGCCGGGGCTGGGCCCCTTCCAGTTGCGGCATCTTTGCTCCTGCCCGCTTGGTTTGGTGAGCTGGACAGGATGTCCTGTGGCCAGGTGAACAGGGGGTAGGAAAACAGTTGCTTCTCTGCCATCTTTTGGCCTCTTCAGCACCTAGACAGGAGGGGCCCTTCTAGGCCTCCGGATTCAGTGAGGAAAAATTCATTGTTCTTATGACTTTGAGCATTGGATTTGTCTGAAGCTAAACAGAATAAGAATAGAGATGAAGAGGGTGGGACCAGAAGCCAGAGGTCTGGGATCAAATCCTGGTCCTGCCACTTGCTGGCCTGTAGCTTAGGCCAATTACTTACCTCTCTGTGCCTCGACTTCCTCGCCCATGAAATGAGGGTAAGAAGAAGAATTACTCCCCGTAGAATTCTTACATGGTTCAGTGAGTGGATACGCCTGGCATACAGTCGGGGCTCAGTCAGGATTCTCCAGTTTCTGTTTAGAGAGCCTCTTCTATTTTCGGTTTCTATTCTAAGCCTGTCCTCTTACGATGACTGCTAGTATCAGAGGGTTAGCACATCTGAGACCTTGCTTGGAAATGCCAGCCGCACAGGAGAAGAGCTGGAGCCGGCGCCCGTGTTGAAAGGTTGTGCGTGTGGTCAGGCACCTTCTGCCCAGCGCCTTCTCCCTGGGCCCTTGGTGCTTCTGTAGGCTCGTCCCCCTGCCGTGGACGTTGTCTCCAGGCTGTCCTCGGGGGGCTGCTGAGAAACACCCTCAGAGACACACTCACCTTGGCACAGCCGGGAGCAAGCAGGTGTCTGGACCCCTGTCACGCAGCGCTGAGCAGCGGCCGTCCTCGCTGCGTCCCCTGGCCTCCGGTCACGCTGGAAAGGCAGGGTGTAGGTCCCTGTGGCTAGACAGGAGGCGTCCGTCCTCGCCTCGCACGCTGCCCAGGCTGCTGCTCCTGAGCCCAGGCTGGCGGGGCTTCGGGGCCTCCACTCCCCTCGGGGTGTGCTCAGCGCAGGCTTGTCCATCCCTGTCCTCGGCTCTGGCGTCGTGAGCTTTCAACCACGTAGTTTGGTGTTACGTGTTTGGTGAGCGGAGCAGCTGTTCTGCCCCGAGTGACAGAGATCCCGAGGGAGACTGAGTGGGAGACTGGCCCGAGGTGTGAACCCCGGTGTCTGAGTAGGGGGGGCGGGGGTGCTGTTTTCCTTTCTTTCCCTCTGTGTTCATTCACTCAGCGCACGTCAGAGCGCTCCCGGGGTCGGGCTCTGTCCTCGGCGCCGAGGACACAGCGGTGAGGAGGGGCAGGGCCCGGCGCTCGCGGGGGAAGCAGACAAACGGGGCATAAGCAGGAAGCTGTCCAACAGAGAGAGGGGCTCTGCCGCACGTGGAAAGTGGTGACTTGAGAGAGTGACGCGTGGTCCCGAGGAGGCGAGGTCTAAGCTGACAGGAAAGAGCCGGTGTAGCGGCAGTGCCGGGAGGTGGCAGGCGGAGGAGACAGCAGGTGCAGGCAGGTCGTTCCAGGGACCAGGGACGTGACGGGGAAGAGGGCGCAGCACGTGGGTGGCACACGAAGAGCTCACCTTCCCAGTGCGCCCGTCTTCTGGTCTCTGGGGCTCTGGTGCACCCCCCGCGCGGCCTGGGCTGGGCCTGTGAGGAACCGTGGACATAAGCCGTCACTCCCTGAAGCCGTGGGAGCCCCCTTCCTGCATGGCCGCGTGGGGAGAGTTGGATGTGACCTCCCGGCCCTGCTGGTTTAAGGGCCGAGGTGAGCAACTGCCCCTTCTTCTCACGGCCTTGGTTTGCACTTACACGGCATGCAGGCACCTGTTCCTTACCCGCACGCGGGCTTCCTCTGGGCGAGCATCTTGAGCTCCTTTTGAGAACAGTGTCAGGTTGCTGCTGAGCCTGAAACCGGGTCTGTGGGATTCTGGCTGCGGGGTCCACAGCCCCCCCCTTTGGCTTCCGCTCTCCCGCGGGCTCCTCAGGACATGGCGACAGCTCAGCACTTAGCGCCACCACAGTGACCAGCCAGGTCTAAATTAAGCATGAAATCATGGGAATTCTAAATTTTCCCATGTAGCTCTTTTTTTCCCCCAAATGTCTCAAGCTGGAAAATTCTACTGATCAAACTGTAATCCATCGCTGGGCCTACCCGGTGGGGTGGGTATGAAGCCGTCGGTTGCCCCCCCCAGTCTCTGGGTGGCATTGCCACCTACCATTAGTGGGCATTTCTGGCAGCAGAGTCACAGCATGTTAGAATGGAGACTCTGGCCCGGGGGTCACACGTGTGCCAGCTGCCTTCCTTGGGGGGGGGCCGCGTTGCGAGGGCCGCTCTTCATACTCCACGGCCCCCGGGAAGCCGCACAGGCCAAAGAAACATCCACCGCTAGGCTTCTTGCCGGAATTCCAGCCTCTCTGTGGCTGACCTGGGGCAGGGGCTGCCCGTGACACCACGGAGACGGCAGGGAATTGAGCCACTTGTCGGAAAGGGCCTGGGGACGGGAGGCTTGGGCAGGTCGTCCGGTCTGGCCTGCCCCGTCACTTGAGGAGCGGGAGGCTGGGCCTGGCCTGGTCCCCGCTCGCCCGGCTCCTGCTTCTGTGTGCTCTACAGCTCCACGCTGATTGCTTTCTGGCCGGACTTTTTTTTTTTTTTTTTCTTTCCTCCTCGGCTCAAGTTTAGTAAAACTACAAAAGACCAAAAGTGATACCCTACTACTATATACATCAGTTTGCCTGCCCCATAATACTGCTCAGTCCATTCCCTCCAGACGAAGCAAGGCTGGCCTCCCCAACCCCTGCCGGAAAGGCCTGTCCTGTCCCACAGCACATCTGGGCTGAGTGTAAGGTCTTGTGTTTGAAGCATGACAGTGGTACAGAAGAGGTTTTGTTCTCATGGCCACCTACCGCAGCCTGGCCCTAAAGTGGCCCAGCGCTCACTTCTGCTTAGAGAAACATTCTTGGCTCTTCTGGACATCAGGCTTGATGGTATCGCTGCCAGGCTTCCAGCCAGCTGGGCACACTTCCCCATGTTTGTCAGTAGACTGGAAGGCCTGAACTAGTCTCAGTGTCTCATCCACAGAATGGCCAACAGGAAGGTCATTTATGGTGATCTGTCGAAGGATACCTTTATCATCAATAATAAAAAGACCCCTGAATGAGATGCCTTCATCGGCCTTTAAGACCCCATGGTCCTGAGCAATGGTGCGCTTGGGGTCTGATATCAACGGAATGTTCTTGGGTCCCAGTCCTCCTTGTTTCTTGGGTGTGTTGACCCATGCCAGGTGACAGAAGTGCGAATCCACAGAAGCACCAATCACTTGGCAGTTGAGTTTCTTAAATTCTTCTGCCCCATCACTGAAAGCAGTGATCTCCATGGGGCACACAAAGGTGAAGTCAAGAGGGTAAAAGAAGAACACAACATATTTTCCTTTGTAGTCAGATAGGCTGATATCTTTGAACTGACCATCTGGCATTACAGCAGTTGCTTTGAACTGGGGGGCACTGTGCCCGATTTTGGCATTTCTTGAAGACTTATTGCTCTCAGCAGTTCTCACAGACAAACCACAGAGGACAGTCAGGAAGGAGACACGCTGGCCGGGTTTTTTAAGAATGTTGTCCGTGGTTGGTCATTTGCAAAAGTGCTCTGAGGAGTGGCAGAGGTGAGGGAGCGTTACGGAATTCTTTGTCGTCTGTGGCACGTTTGTGCATCCACTTGGCCCAGCCGTCAGGGTGTTTGATCCTCGACCCCGGGAGGGAGGTGCAGCTTGTCACACCCCCATTTCTAAGTGACTGCGCTGTCGGATGGCCAGAACCATGTCTCCCGACCCTGGTCCTTGCTTCACATCATCTTTTAAAATGACCACATTTCAACACCTGTGTAATCTGCACCCAGGGCTGCTCTTCCCAGAGACTGAATGATTGGCCGCATTGGTAAAGAAAAACGAAATTCCTCATGTGTGTTTTCAGTACTGAGTTCTACTTTTAGAAAAATCAAGAACAGGTAAAGTCATAGGAGGATGTCTGACATTGAATTTTCCTGTGCTTGTTCCACGACTGTCGTGTCTTGGGAGAAGCCCCCAGGTGGCTCTGTGAGGGGGTGGTTAGAGGGGGCAGGGGTCATCCAGCATGGGGGCAGTGCCGTCAGACCCCACTACAGCCAGTTAACTGGCACCCCGGGGCTCTTCCTGTGTGGGCGGTTTCACTGTACCTGCTTTGTCATCTAGAAGTTAAGTCTCATGTTCGTTTTTGCAATTCTTTCAGTATATGAATGCAAAGTCTTCTTTAAGCCCACTTTTGGGATAGAGATATAAAATTTGATTTCTCTACCCAACGAGGAGTCGTTGGGATATGGATGCCGTGTTCAGTGAGTGAGGAGGACATTTCCTTTTCTGGCTGGCCCTCCGCTCCCCCCACCCCGTGGGTGTGAAGGCTGTCACCTGCCTTGAGAAAGTCACAGGAGGCTGCCAGATGCAGATAGTGTGAGCTGCCGTCTGGGGTACGTTCATTCAGTGGGATCTACTGCTTGTGACTGGCCTGGCCCGCGACTGTTAGGTCTGGGGAGGCGAGAGGCGTTTGCCGCCTTTCCCTCATAGCTGGTCCTGGTCCCTGATAATGATCCCTGATCCCTGAAAAGCCCCCAGAATCTCCGTGGGGGTTTGGTGGAAACCCCGACCGACTGCATCTTCTCCGCGCCTGGCCAGCCTTGCCCCATCACAGAAGCGCGATAGCCGAGGCACACGTGGGCTTTGACCAGGGACCCACCTGGGCTGCGGGACCACGGAGAGCTTCTCCCTCCCACGGTCGGGGTCGGGGACTCTAGATTTGGAAGGAATTTCCCCACCCCGCTCTGCAGGCCCTCGGAGCATGTTTTTATGGAATTCTTCTTGCCCCCAGGGGCATCACTCCAGCCTTGGAATTTTTTGTTTGTTTTTTTTAGTTTTGTTCTATTTGCTGTTTTATTCCGTCTATTTCTAGTCTCCACTGTCGGTAGAATTCTGGTTGTGTTTTCAGATATGCCAGAATTTTTCTGCCCTAGCCTGTCCTCGGCAAATGTGATCCCGCGGTTACTTTATGGTCACCATTACGAGCTGCTCTAGAAAAAGGGTGATGATCTGGGAGTTCGGCTGGGATGCCTGCGTGTCGACTAAGGGATGCAGCTCCGCGGTCGGCCTGGGCTGCGGGTCAGCTGTGGCTGGGGGCCTGGTTGGAGTCCCCGCGCCTGTCCTGGAGGCTCTGAGCGCGCTCTTCGGCTGTTGCCCAGGACGGAGCGCACAGGCTGCAGGTGACACGTGGCCGCGGGGGCTCCTGCAGCTGTGAAGTGCAGGGTGAGGGGCTTCGGGCACAGGTGGCCCACGGGTTCGGGCAGTGTCCTGTCCTGCTCCGGCTCCATCCTTGGCCCCAGCTTGCTGCTGTGCGGGCTCAGCAAGCTGGAAACGGAAGGCGAATCGAGGAGGAAGGTTCGGACAGTGGAGCCTGCAAGCTATTCAGAAAAGAGCGAGAACAGACCAGAACTCAGGTCTGGGTGTGCACTTGGGGAGTGTCGGGGCTTTGAGGGGAGCCCCGGCGGGTGTTTGCTGGCAGGAAGATGTCTGGGCGTTTACAGTCAATCCTGGGGTTGAGGGGGGAGGTTTTAAAATGGGAAAACGAGGTCTGAGGTCTGCGGGGCGAGTGGGATGGACCCACAGTGCCCGCCTCCTCCGTTGAGGGCCCAGGAGGCCCCTCACAGCGCCAGAGACTCACCTGCAGTCTCAGGTGAGGCAGGCGCGGAGCAGGTGGGCCCTGAGGGTGGTTCCTCGGAGGCACCTTTGGGGCCCCTTCCCCTTCGGGAGTTGCTTACCCCCATCTCGCCCTTTCTGTAGCTTTAGGAAAACTGCACGCAGCTGCTCGCAGTACACTCCTGTGCTTTCTCTGACTGTAACAAGTATTTCATTAGCTTTTCCCCTCTCAGAGCCGAAGTATTTCGGAGAGACTGCTACCAGGTGTCCTTGCAAGTTGGGCCGTAGTCCCTCTTTCTCAGCTGTCCGGGTTCCTTTCCCAGCCTGGGTCCGGGAGGGCGGAGGCACCCAGCCCTCGCTCGCGAGAACGGCTGCCTTTTCTCTGCCACCAAAGGCCTGGGAGGCTCGGGGGGTGCCCTGGCCGGGCCTCGCGGCCTCCCCCGGGAGGGCACCAGCCTAGAGGACGGGCGGCAGAGCCCGACGCAGCATCTCTCCCCCAGGAAGTGGTTTCTTTTCATTACATCTTTCACCATTTGAGGCCTGTTTCCCAGGACCGTTGCTCTCGTGCTTCCTCCGAGTGCCTCCTGACCTGGAGGAAGGTGGCCGGGGTCCCTCCAGCCCACCTGCTTCTCCGAGGAGCAGGGCGCTCGTGCCTGCCGAGCCCCCAGTGGGTGACAGACCAAGTGCCGGGGGGGCGCGGGCCCTGGGGACCTCGGGTGTGACTGGTGACGCTGGCGAGCGTTCGCCCTGGGACGTCGGAGCCCTTCCCCTTGGAGGCCCGTCCTCTCTCGCCAGCGTGGACGGCCAGCCTGGTCACATCACGCACGCAGGTCCCCATCAGAGCGCCTGGCCCTGGTCCTGGGACACACGGTAGAGGGCTTGTGAGAGCCGGTCGGTCAGGGAGGGGGCAGGCTGTGCCCACCCACGCGGAAGCCTGTGCGCTCTGTGGCTTCAAAAGGAAGCAGCCCTCCTGGCCTGCTGAGGGCCACGTGTGCGACTGTCACTAGGGTGGGCTTCGGTGCCCCCCCGTCCGCTGGCTCCCTGTGCGGAGTGGGCGTTTCCTGCGGCTTCCCCTCCTGACACTGTTCCCTCACTTCTGAGGCTGTGGATGGGGCCGGGGGGGCCGTCCGTCGTCCCTCTTTCAGGAGCAGCCCAGCGTAGGGTCCGCGGCGAGGCGGCGGGTCCTCCCTGGGGGCCCGGGCTCCCCGTCTGCACCAGGGCCGGAATGATCCTTCCCTGGAAGGCTTTTTGTGGACAGCCGGGCCCGAGGCCACCCGGCTCCTTCCCAGGCCAGAGGCCCAGAGGCGGCTGGGGGGGGGGGTGGAGTGTGGGGCAGCTGCTGGCTTTGTCCCCGGGCCCGGCTGCACTGCTCTGTCCTTGGCGGCCCCTGTGGGCTCTGGGCTGTCTCCTCCTTCTCCAGGAGAGGAATCACCTAGCAGCCACTCCCCTTCCGCCTCCCGGAAGTCTCCCCCTTTGAAGACCTCCCTGAAGGTTATTTCTGCAGAAGGTGCTTTCCGTGCCTGCCTTTGTGGCCCCCAGCAGCCAGCTGAGTTGTTCTGGATTTGCATCCTCTGTCCCCTGCCAGACTGCGCCTTCCTGAGGGAAGGGACGCTGTTTCTCACCTGTTTCATAAATCTATCAGCAGTGTTTATTATCCACGTCAGGCACAGTGCTGGGTGCTTGCTGGTGACCAAGCCACGTGGGTCCCCACACTCTGGACCAGAGCCCGTGGTCAGAGGCGTGGCCCTCACTCCAGCTCCGCAGAAGTTTCTTCCCTGGAGAGATGTGTTTGGGGCGAAGGGCTGGGTGGACCTGTTCATGTGTAACCCTCAGTTTTCTCCTCTGTGAAGTGAGGAAATTGGGGTAGAACCAGATTATTTGTAAGGTAGTAGTGCACAGCTCGGGCCAGATGCCAGAGGCTTTTGAAAGCCCAGTGGAGGGCCTGAGCCCTGCTCTAGAAGGGGAGTTGGGAGCCTTTATAAGAAGTCAGAAGAGGTGGTCACGGAGAATCCCCCGTAGTTAGAAGCGTGGTGCCCAAGCCGGTGTAGACAAGCATTAGATTGTTCTAGCTGGCTTTTGCCCGGCGGTGAAAGAAAAATACAATCAAAATACAATCGGGGACTTTCCTGAGAAGCCACCGCAATGAGAAGCCCACGCACTGCAATGAAGAGTAGCCCGCCCTCTCCACAACTAGAGAAAACCCGCGCGTAGCAACGAAGACCCAATGCAGCCAAAAATAAATAAAATAAAATAAATAAATAAATTTATTAAAAAAAACACAATCGCAGCAGAGCCGATCCAGTGGAAGTGTTTTGAAAATACAACAGTAGTTAATGTTACTGCTTTCCTTCCAGAGGCTTAAACTTGAGTTTAAGCTTTATTCCTTTTTTTTTTTTTTAAAGTTAACCATTTTGTAAATTTATTTATTTTTGCTGCGTCGGGTCTTCTTTGCATGTGGGCTTTCTCTAGTTGTGGTGAGCAGGGGCTACTCTTCGTTGAGGCGTGTGGGCTTCAGTAGTTGTGGCTCACGGGCTCAGTAGTTGTGGCTCGTGGGCTCTAGAGCGCCGGCTCAGTAGTTGTGGCGCACGGGCTTAGTTGCTCCGCGGCATGTGGGATCTTCCCGGACCAGGGCTCAAACCCGTGTCCCCTGCATTGGCAGGCGGATTCTTAACCACTGCGCCACCAGGGAAGTGCCAAACTTTATTCGTTTTTAACTTGTAATATTGATCTTATCTTAGTTTTGAAGGGAAGATGGCATCTCTTTTGTCCTTGGGGGCTGGAGGACGTCTACTCACCGCCCCGGCTGACCAGTGCCTGCTGTTTGCAAGATGCTTGCCGTCCCGGGGGTGGGGGGCTCGTGCACAGTAACGTTTGTCTTCTTTCTCTAGGTCATGGCTTCCGGCTTCTTGGACCTGAGGCTCCAACAGAGGAAATGACCATCAGGGACCCTGCTCCAGACCCATTACGGAGACTGAACCTTCACGGGGTGCGAACCTGCCTGGGACAGGGAAGCTTCTCTCTTTGAAGGGCTTTACATTTGTCGCAGAGAAAGTAAAGATGACGACTTCGTCTATCAGACGGCAGATGAAAAACATCGTGAACAATTACTCGGAAGCCGAAATAAAGGTCCGGGAAGCCACCTCCAACGACCCGTGGGGCCCGTCCAGCTCCCTGATGACGGAGGTCGCGGACCTGACCTACAACGTGGTGGCCTTCTCGGAGATCATGAGCATGGTGTGGAGGCGGCTCAACGACCACGGCAAGAACTGGCGGCACGTGTACAAGGCGCTGACGCTGCTCGACTACCTCATCAAGACGGGCTCGGAGCGCGTGGCCCAGCAGTGCCGCGAGAACATCTTCGCCATCCAGACCCTGAAGGACTTCCAGTACGTCGACCGCGACGGCAAGGACCAGGGCGTCAACGTGCGCGAGAAGGCCAAGCAGCTGGTGGCCCTGCTGAAGGACGAGGAGCGGCTGAAGGCCGAGCGGGCCCAGGCGCTCAAGACCAAGGAGCGCATGGCCCAGGTGGCCACGGGCATGGGCAGCAGCCAGCTCACCTTTGGCCGGGGCTCCAGCCAGCCCAACCTCTCCACCAGCTACTCGGAGCAGGAGCACGGCAAGGCCGGGGGGTCGCCGGCCTCCTACCACGGCTGTGAGTAGTGGCCGAGCGCTGGGCACCGGGGCTGAGCCAGAGCTCGCGGCCCCTCCATGCTCGCTGCGTTCTCGCTGCCGGCAGGCGACGGCAGCGCCCTCAGTCTTCCTGGGGTTATGGTCCCAGAGGCGCTTTTGGCCCCCGGGCCGCTCTGGCTCGGGGGTCCTGAGACCCTCTGCTGCTCTGGGGTCTGACTCTGGATGCGTGGGCAGGGCTGGCCCGGGGCGAGGGGGGCGGGTGGAGAAGGTGGGTGTGGAGGCCGAGTCGCCTGCTTCCTCCTGGGGCGGGTCTGCAGCGAAGGGCCTGGCCTGCTCCTGCTGCCTGGCAATGGGGGTTGGCTGTTCTGGATAATCTGCTTTGTTTCATCTCATATGCAGTGTCTTTCTAATGACTGGGCTGTGGGTCTCCTGACTGGCTCAGTGTCTGTTCTGCTTGAGCATCTTGGGGTGAGATGGCGTGTGTCTGCCTCACTTGTAGAGGGAGCGGGCAGAAGCCTCTGCAGTAGCCGGCGTGGGCGAGGCCTTCCCCAGCTGTGGTCCAGAGTGGTTCGGTCGCACGGCTGGGTCCTGGGTCCGTGCTGGCTGGGGCTGCTCTGTTCTCTTGTTTTGCATGTCGATGACTCTGGGTCTTTGCCCAGCGTTTGGAAGAGACCTCAGAAAATAGAAGTGGGGTTCAGGCCTGACGGAAGCTGGTCCGGGAGCCGCATTGGCATCCTTGTCATTTGCCGACGTGGTCCCTGGAATGGCGCCTCTCTGCTTTCGCAGTGTGGTGGCGAGGCGGGGGTCCTTGCGGCCTGCGGGCTGGGGGATGCAGAAACTGTCTCTTCCGGCTGTGAAAACAAAAGTGCAGGTCACCGTACCCTTTGTTTTTGGAATAAGTAACACTGTCAGCATAAAACTTTTTTACTTTCTAAGGCAGTTGTTTGCAGTTTGACAAACCGCTGTCGACCTTGCTTAGTTCAGCAGGTTTCAGTAGCATTTCGAGAAGTGGCAATAGGAGATTTGCATAGTAAGGTCAGACTGCCCGCCTCTGAGAATTCTCAGGGATTGTCGAGCTCAGAGAGGTCCGCGTTGCTTGTCCCATTTGCAGCTCCTGTTGTTTTCCCACTTAGCTGAATGGCTCTGCTGAGGCAAAGTCTGTGACCTTCGTGAAAGAAATGGAACCTGCACCCCAGGGGCTCTAGGGGCTGCCCCTGCGCTAGGTTGCACCATAAAAGGAAGATTGCCCTTAAGAAGCGAAGTTGTGTGTTTCCCTCAGGGAGCCCCTCTCCACCCGAGAAAGGCCCCTGCAGGTGGGCTGAGTCCCGGGCCCCCAGCCTCCTCTTGGGGGAGTGGCCACGTATGGGCGCTGGGGGCTGCTCCTCTGGCCTGCCTTTTGCGGTCATTGTCGTCTGGGCGAGGCGGCGGCCCGTCCATCGGTCCGAGGGTGTTCCGGGGCAGGGAGGAGTGGGTGGGGCCTCGGGTCCGGTCCTGCCGGCCTTGGCCTCCCCCGCCTTGCCCGGCGCTGCTGTGGTCCCGGCTCATCCCCTGAGACCCTGAGCTCGAGCTGCACGTTCAGGGTCCATTCGCGGGGCCCGGCCTCTGCCGCTGCCTGTCCCTCTAACAGCCTGTCACTCACTGTGTGTGTGTGTGTCCCTGCCCCACAGCACCGGAGGCCTTGCTGTGTCCCCAGCACCGCACAGGGGCCCCGCTGGGTCAGAGCAAGGAGCTGCTGCTGCTGAGCCAGCGCCCGCCCTTCCTGCCCTGCACGCCCGTCCCGGGGCTGCCCTCCTGCTGCGCTGGCGCCCGGGCCCAGCCCTGCCTCGCTTGGGCCCGGTAGCCTGGCCTGCGGCTGTGTGCGCTCGCGGTCGCTCAGTGCAGCCGGTGCTCTCCCCGCCTCTCGAGGCCCCGTGTCCTCCCCTCTCCCCGGAGCCCGGCCCCACACTCCCTTGCCCCTCACCCGCCCGGAGTCCTGCCAGGGCCTCAGGGGGCTGCTGTTCACCTAAGGCCTGGGAGACCGCTGGGCGCTCCCTGCGTCCCGCTCTCTGAGGAATTGGAGGGGGTCATGCTGGCCGCAGACCCGGGTGTGGGGAAGACCGGGACGCCTGGCCGCAGTGTGTGGTTCCAGCCTCGCCCCGCCAGGCACACCCGGGCCTCGGCGCCGGTGGCCGGGAGCCATCTCTGCATTGCGGGGACACGTGCCAGGTGGAGGACCTGAAAATGGGATGGGATGGCTTTTGCTTCTCAGCGAACTGCCGTCCTTCCTGAGATCCCCGTGACTGTGGGGAACAGAGTTAGCTGTGCTGCGATTCTAGGTCACGGTGTTTGAAGGTCCCTAACTCAATGGGTAACGAAAATGAGGCTTCTCTTTGGATTGATTAATGGTGTATCCTGGACAGTCTCCAGCTGGGGCAGGTTAAACTGAAAACAGTTCTCAGGGTTGCCCACGAGGAAGTGCTCTCAGTCTGATCTGCCTTCAGTCCCCAGGGGCCCCGCCTCAGAGAAGAAAGTCTTCCCTTCTCTTCTGTTCTTACTGGAAGGAGTGCCAGCGAAGCGCCTCTGTGCCGCTTCCCGACGACCTGAAAACGGTTCCGCTCATCGTGCCTCATACCCATCCCCAGCCCCCCCCCACCGCCCCCAGGTGCCCGTGTGATCGCCTTGTTGAGCTCTGGGATGTCTCCTTCGCGCCTGTGCTCCCCTCACGGTCTGTACTGGACTCCGCAGGGAGGACCAGCTTTGCAGTGTCGGGAGGCGTGTTTCACAGGCTCCCCGGAAGGCCCGCTGGTGCGCCCGCAGGTTCCCAGTGCCCCCGGGGCCTACCCGTTGAGTAACTGGGGGGTCTGTTTGTGTCCCCCTGGCCCCCAGCTCTCCTGGGACGCTTGCACGTGAAGCCCAGGCCCGGGCCGCCCCGCGCCTGGGCCCGCGGGTCCCCCCACTCGGCGCCCTCGCATACGCACGTCCGGCAAGTTGCTCCGCCCGCAGCCCACACGGAGTTCTCTTTTCCTTCAGCTCTGGAGAAACTAAGGGTAAAATGGGTGAGCGAGTTTGTTTTTAGACAGTTTCTCAAACCCTGGATGAGTTTTAGGCAAACACGTGCCACGCGGTGTCACCCTTTTGAGTGCTTTCCTCTCGGTATCTCACACCCTCCGCATTGCGGGGCTGCCGGGGCTGTCCCGTGACTCCTTGCCGAGCCCTCAGCTGAGTGCCACGCGTAAGGTGCGGGCTTGACGTGGGCACACGGTGGGTCTGCTTTGAACACACTGGCTTGGAATCCAGCACGAGGAGTCCCACTGACCTGGCTGTCGGAAACTGGTCTCGTGAAGTGCGGGCTGTGATTCAGGGCAGACTTTCGTGAGGGGCGCAAGTCGGACCCCAGGCCCCACAGGGGAGGCCTGGTGGGCGCGGTGCCGACTCTTGGCCGCGGCTGCTGCTCTGCCCACCGTGATCGTGTTTGAGGAGGGCTTCCTGTCGTGAGCTGCGCCCGTCGGCTCCTCTCCGGGTCTCCTCACTCCTTCCGGTCTCCCGTGCACAGCTGCAGAGTTCTTTCCTTCCTCTGTAGCGCATGGCTGCAATTCAGTGCCCGCTTTCAGATTGCTTTCCGTGCTCTTACCCACCCCCCTCTTAGAAGTGACGCCCTGATCCCGGCTCGTGGAGAGCGCCCGTCCGTCCCAGGGGTCCCCGCAGGGTCCGGCGCAGAGCCCTGGACGCACAGACAGGTCCCCCTGCCGGGTTAGCCGTGCTGCTGCCGGCCTTGGGCGCCCACAGTCCCTCGTTTTGAGCTCCCACCGTGTGCCCCTGTCGTGTGCCCCCTTCCCACTAACGGGGAGAGAGACAGTGAATGGTCGGTGTTGTACTGCACGCTGCACCATGGATGCTCTGGAAACCCCAAACCCAACACCGCCCAGCGTGCGAGGAGTGGGGAGGGTGGTCCGAGTGCTGGGAAGGCCCACAACAAGCCTGGACTGGAGGAGGAGGGCTGGACTGTGGAAGGTCTGGAAGGGCATCCCAGGCAGGTGGAGGGCGGAGGGCTGGACCGGTGGGCAAGGCTGGGCCCGAGGGACGGGGAGCGGCCACATGTTGGTAGATGGCTGGAGGGCCTCCGGGTCATCCAAAGCCCTTTGGCTTTTACTCAGTTAGCTGGGAGCAGGGCAGGGTTTGGAACCGAGGAGGGATTGGATCCTGCTGAAGGGTGAGAAGGCTCACGAGGACCCTCTGGCTGTGTGGGGGGCCAGGCGGGCCCAGGGAGGCTGGTGGGAGACCCCTGCCTTTCCCCAGGTGGGAGATGACGGTGCTGGACCTGATGGGGCGGAGGAGGCCTGGGCACACTTTAAAGGAACGGGGTGGGTGCGCCCAGGGCTGAGAGGTGGTGACTGCCGGCCAGTGGTCCCCGCTATCGGGAAGGCAGGGCCAGCCAGCTGGCGGGGAGTGTGCCCGGACCTCCGGGGCCTTCCACCCGGCTTTGGGCCCCATGTCGGCTGATTGCTCCCAAAGGGGCTGGGCGAGGAATTTGGCGGGAGACGGGACTCACTTGGGAGCCCGTCTCGCCGGAGCCGGTATGTTCTGCACGTCGCGGGAGCCCTGATCTTCGGTGGCAGCGAGTGTCTGGCAGAGGCCGGCGCTGGCTGTCATGTCTTCAGGTGGGAAATCGAATCAAGAGGCTGGTTGGTAGTGCCAGCAGACCCTGGGAGGTGGCAGTTTTAGTGACACGTCTGTCCAGGCGGCAAATGTCAAAGGTGTTCGTTCTTGCCTCTTGGGCTTGGGCCCCCAGCGGTGTCTCAGTGTGCCGTGGCAAGGCCTCCGCGTGGCTGGGCTGCTCGGGGCTGCAGTGCCTGCAACAGCCGGAGGCTGGCGGTCCCCGTTCACTTCCTGTAGGAGGCGGCGGGGCGGGGGTCGTTGGCGAGGACACTGAGGTGGACTCGCTCCCCCAGATCCGCTCGGTCGTAGCAGTGAGGCCAGGATCTGCACCCAGAGCCCTGGCAATTTTATGGTTGTGTGGTCCACCTCGTGTAACGCTGGTTACTCCACGGGGCCCTCTGGCTGTCAGAGAGGGTGAGGTTGAAACAGCTGTCAGAGCTGCTGATGGGGGTTGTCAGTTAGGCGATTGATGTTGCCGTGTGCCAGGGGAGACGGAAGGTGTGGCTGCAATAGCTACACCTGTCCGTTTGTCTTTAAAGCATCCTTCGTAAAAGTGTAGGTACACAAACTGTCGTTTTATAGACTGTCAGTAGTGGATGTGAAAAAAGCAAAGGGGGTGTTGAGTCAGGCTCAGTAAGAGTTACACAGCAGGGCCATGTCTGATTCATGGCTGCTTGGTGGCCAGATTCCAATGGCCAGCTTGAAGGAAGGGGGCATTTAAAATTATAGTATAAATAAAAATAAGAGGGAAGGTCTAAGAATAATTTTTCTTTGTGTTGGAAAGTAGACCACATAATTTATGGATAATCTCTGTATATCACGTATTCTGTGTTTGTCTTCAGAGTACTTTTCTCTTTTATCTTCTGTCTCCTCGCACTGACGGAGCAGGAGCCTGTGCTCAGTGCCGAGTGCCTGACCCACGAGGTGCTCAGTAAGCAGTGAACGAACGCATGCTAAATCGACCTGAATTCTCTTTTTCTTGGTGGTGGTTTGACGTGACGTGCTTACCTCCATTGGTGTCTGCCCCTGTTAGCCTTTTGCGAATACACTTTGTGGGCTTTTCCAGAAATGTGGAAATGTTGTACCGTATCTTCAGACTTTGAGTTTAGAACAGTGTGATTCCTAGTTGTTAGATTTTGTTTGGTAATAAAATGCTGTTCCCGATTTTGCCAGCTGCCCTTTCTCTGTTCCCTAAGCCACTGGCTCCAGCTGACTGCCCCGGGAGCTTTTAAATCTCCCGAGGTGTCCCAGAGCCCCGGCACACATCTGACAGGTCGGAGCCTCGGGGCGGGCGCGGGCAGCGTGGCGCCGAAGCTCCCTGGGGGCTCTGGGCCTGGTCAGTGCGGGCCCTTCCTCCCGTCGCTTCCGCTGACCACCGGCGGCCACGCCCTTTCAGAGAGTCACGGTCAGCAGGCGACTCGCCGACTTCCAGCGGCTCGAAATGGCTCTTGCAGCGGGATGAGCCTCCTCGCGTGGCCTGCTGGTGGGGAGCGGGGTCCAGCTGGCGGGGTGGTGACCAGCCCGTCGGGCCAGCGCCCCCGTGGGGGGCGGGGTGGTGACCAGCCCGTCGGGCCAGCGCCCCCGTGGGGAGCGGGGTCTAGCTGGCGGGGTGGTGACCAGCCCGTGGGCCAGTGCCCCCGTGGGGAGCGGGGTCCAGCTGGCGGGGTGGTGACCAGCCTGTCGGGCCAGTGCCCCCGTGGGGAGCGGGGTCCAGCTGGCGGGGTGGTGACCAGCCCGTCCGGCCAGTGCCCCTGTGGGGAGCAGGGTCCAGCTGGTGGGGTGGTGACCAGCCCGTCGGGCCAGTGCCCCTATGGCCCACTTCTCCAGGTCTAACTGGTAAGCGTGGCTTGGGCGGCACATAAGAAGCTCTGCTAGATTTTTCATTATAAAGGTAGTGCCCGTCCATTCCCGATGGTGTAGAAAATGCAAAAAGAAGACGGACACACGCCGTAATCTTGTCACACAGGCAGCTGTTGTTCCCATGTGGGTGTATGTCCTTCTGGACATTTTTTCTAAGCATTTTCTTTTCTAGGGTTGCAGATGTGTTGTAAATGCAGCTTTGCGTCCCTGCTTTCTGTATCATGATGTCGTCATCCCCCAGCTGCCTGGCCTTTGGGAGCGGGGGGTGGTCCGGCTTTGTCACGGCCGTCTGTCTGCGAGCAAAGCCAGTGGGTTCTTACTCTGAAGAGGAAGCGAAGGCCAGATCAAGACCCACACCCCCGGAGGCAGCTGTGTGGACAGATCTGGATCACAGGTCTGAAGTGTGTTCCACGAGAGCAGGAGGAATCTCATGTTTCCTACCGTGCAGACAGTAGAGAAGTGTTACACACGTGTCGTTCATACCCACGTGACCTTTTCAAAGCACATTTCTCAGAAGGTGAGTGCGTTCATTCGCTCACTTCGTAAGCCCGAGGGCGCCGGGGCCGGCGCTGGGCAGGGGGGGCTCACGGTCGGCAGCTGAGGCCGGGCGCTCCGCGGGCTTCCGGTTCGGGAGAGGCGGACGCCTTCACGGTGCGACACGTGTAGCGCTCCGAGGGGGCCGGGCAGGCAGGTCCAGGGCTGTTCTAACCCTGCGTGCAGTGGGACGGGGTGCGTGGCCCAGAGGTCACCCCTTAGCCGACTCCTTACCACCAGATTCCCAGGAGAAATACTGCAGTCCCTGATTTTTCTCACCTCACTTCCTGCGTGCATTTTCCGTGTGGCTTTAAAGGTTAAAGTTTGGGTAGGTTAGACGTCCACACGGTGGGGACGGGGCAGTGCTCTCTCTGGGCTCTTGGGTGTCCCCTGTGCTAATGTGGGCACTGCACACGCTGCCGTGCCTGAGGGAGCCGCTGCTCAAAGGAGTCGCTCACCATTCCCACCCCAGTCACAGTTGTTTCCAGGTTCTCACGGCATAAATAACCACGTGGTAAGCGTCTTTGGGCAGAAAGCCTGCTTTTCTGAGGATTCTTTATTGTCTTCAATGTAGAGTTCCCAGAAGTGAGAGTAGTGGGGAAAATGTATGAACATCATTCTGTCTCTTGAAATTGGCAGATGTTTCCCCATCGGACCAGGTCCAGGTGCAGTGCCGCCAGCCGGGGGGCTGACCGTGCTCAGGTGATAGCCCCTGAGCCCAAAATGGGTACTGAAATTTTTTGAAAGATCATTTCTAGTTTAATAGATGGAAATTTCCGTCAAAACACTCATTTTAAAAGTGAGTTTCCTGTCTGTATTACCCTAAGAAACTGATGTAGGCATTTAATCTCAGTTTATTTATGATTGAATTAATAAGAGAGAAGTTACGTCTTTGTTGAAGTTCCGGTGTCCCAAGCCCTCTCCTCCGTCCCGAGCGCCTGCCTGGGGAGTTGTGGGTGCAGCCCTCGCCCCAGTGCTCCCCCGAAGGTCGACTTTCCCACGGGTGTAGACAGAGCACCAGGAACCATGGGGACCCCCGGGAAAAGGGCGAGGAGAAACAATCCCTTCCTGTTTTGGACAAGCCCTCCCTTCCCCACCTCGCCAGCTGGTGATCTCGTAACGGAGAGGGTTTCACCTGCAGCCCAGAGAGAGCAGCACAGACTCGCTCTTTTCTCTCAGGCAGAGGATGGGCCTTGAGTCCTGCCAGCAGATGACAGGGCAGCTTTTGTCTCTGCTCCGCCCGCCCCGTCTGTCCCCACTGTCTCCTGCGCTGGCTCCTTCCTCCCTGGGCTTCGGCTTCCGCGTCCGTGGGCTGCGGTGGCAGCACCCGTATCTCAGGGTGGTGGTGACGCGTGTGTGAGCTGTGCCCTTGGGAGTTGCAGCTTTGTGCTCGCTGGAAACTAAACTAGAAAATGAACCTGGAACAAGCCAGGGTGGGGAGGTTCCTGGCCACAGGCGGGTCTGGGGTGGAGAAGGCATAGGTCCCCATTCTGCGGGCTGCGGACGCGGGCCTTGGGGGCCACAGAGCACCTGCCCTGCTCTAGGCGTCCAAGAAGAACCCCTGCCCACAGAGCGTCCCGCTGGGGAGGGCGAGCTGGGACCCTCGCTCGGGGAGACCCAGGCTCTCTTTCCTCCCTGAGGGCGGGGCAGGGGCGGCGGGAGTGGGAGTGTGGTCTGAAGGCAGGAAGGAACTGGAGGACTCTAGGGCCCTCTGCGGCCAGCGGAGCAGGTGCCAGGTGCGGGGGAGGGGCTGGTGAGCCGCCCTGGGGAGTGGAGGCGTGTGTGCGGGGAGGCGGGGCCTGAGACTTGACGCTGGGAGAGGCCCTGACCTGGGAGCCGCCCACCAGGGCTTCAGCGCCAGAAGTGGGTCGTGTCAGCTTTGGGGGCCGGAAGCCCCAAATCAGGGTGTCCGCAGGGCTGTTTCCTCTGAAACCCGCAGGGGAGCGTCCTGCCTTGTGGCTTCCCTGCTTCCGCTGGTGGTGACCCTCCTTGGTGTCCCATGGCCTCGCTGCTGGCACCCCCCCTTGTGTCCACTCTGTGTCTCTTCTCTGCTTGTAAGGACACCTGTCACGTTGGATGTCGGGCCCACCGGCTCCAGTGTGACCTCAGCTTAACCGTTAACAAGTGAATCTGCAGCAGCCCTGTTTCCGAAGAAGCTCTCGTTCCGAAGCCGGGGGTCAGGGCTTCACAGCTTTGGGGCCCAGCTGTGCCCCAGCCCCCGGTCAGGGGGACGCTCCCCGTGGGCTGAGTCTCCGCTTGGGCGGCAGCACAGGCCATTCGTGCCGGGAGGGTGAGCTTGGGCTGCCGAGGGTCGGCATCTTCCAGGCCAGGCCGGGCCCCAGACGTTCTCTTGTGACCTCGGGCCGGATGGTCCAGGAACGTTGCCAGGTGTAATAGCATTTCAGTTAAGCCCATCCAGAAACCAGCCGCTTCTCACCTCCTTCACAGCCGCCATCCTGGCCCAAGCTCCCACCATCCTCCCTGGACCGGTCAGGTGGCGTCGCTGCTCGGCTTGCACCCTCCTGAAGGCCCTCCGAGAGCCCCCGGAACCGCCAGGGCCCTTCCGTCATGGCCCTCTGGGCGCTCTGCCTATGCCAGCCTCACCCCCTGCACCCAGGCGAAGCCCCCACCTGCTCTCTGCCTGGTGTCCTTGCTGCCGCCCAGGCTCCTCTGCAGTGTCTCTGTCAGACCTGAGCACAGGGCAGGCTCTCCCCACCCCGGGCCACCTCCCGTGTGTGTGTGTGTCTTGTCCCCCCTCACTGGGACACAAGCTGCAGGAGAGCAGGGACTGGCCTCGGGCCTGGAGAAGCACCAGGCGTGGCGTGTGCGAGTGTCAAGGACCGAGTGCTCAGGGCACCTCAGGGCTCTGGGAGGGCGTGGCATGGGCTCTGAGACTGGCTCTGAGTTCTCCTGCTGTGAGTGGCCCTGTGACCTCTCTGGGCCCCGGTTCCCTCCTCTGTGGGAGGGACTGATGATGCAGAGCAAGGCCTTAGGTCATCCTTCGTCCCTCGTGGCTGGGGCACCCTGGCGAGCCACCTCACTTCCGGGCCTCAGCCCTGGCCTTCGGGGGGTTGGGGGGCAGGACCCCGCCTGGACTGAGGGTCCGGCGAGGCGCCAGGTGTGGTACACCTGTCACGTGCCAGGCGCTCCCACAGGAACTGGTCTGATCCTCACGACAGCCCGAGGCGGCGGGGACTCTGTCTCCGTCCTGCAGGTGAGGAAGCCCAGGTGTGGAGGACGCCCTGCCGAGGCCGAGGTGGAGGGTTGAGCAGCGGCAGGGCCTGGATCCGGGCCCATGCTCGCAGACGCCCCCTCCCCTGGGGCCGAAACACCAGCCTGGGTGGGGCCCAGGCACAGCAGTGAGTAGACGGGCCCCGTGGGTGCGTGCCAGGAAAAAGCACGTGTTTATGTTTTCTGGGTGGAATCGCAAGAAAATGTCAACAGCTGTTTCCTCTGGGGAGAGGAGTGGGGGCAGGAAAAGAGGGGTGGCCCTCACTTCCTTTTACGCTGAAGTATTTAAAACAGGCTCTGGCGTCTCCCCCTTCCCCCATCAACGTGGCGGTGAGGACAGGCTGTCATCGTACCTGGCAGAGCGCACAGCAGCCGTCGGGCCCGTCTCACCCCAGCCCGCGTGCCTGCCTGCCCACTGTCCTGACAGCGGCTTAGAGCCGACTGTCTACACCGAGACCGCCAGCAGCACGGTCGCTCGGAGGTCCCGTCCCTGCAGTCTTGCTGTGCTCGCGACCCTGATGTGCTGAGACGCCGGGCCGGCCGTCTTGCAGGGAGAGCGGCCCGAGGTCTGGGTTCGCTCAGCTGCTGCCTCAGTCCTCGCCCGGTACCTCTGTGAACTGAAATCAGATGGGAGGTCTGCACTGCAGTCAAGTTGGGGGTTTCGCCGGGGCCGCCAGGTGGTGGGCGACGGGCAGGGCTGCGCCACGGCCCACCCTCCGTTATGAAGTCACACCCCCCTCTCGTCCTGAAGGTCACCTGGCTGTGGTGGTACTTTCGGCTCTTCACATCTTGCAGCTCTTTGGCTTTTCCACAATGTATTTATGGTTTTTTTCTCTTTCAATGTTACCTGGGGTGATCTGAGCTTATTTTCTCCTAATTTGCCTTGCTTGACTAAAAGCAGTCTTTCCTCTACTGCCTGTGAGCTGGGAGAGGGAGGGCCCTGGAGGGTCTCCCTGGGGAACGGGCTCAAAAGGCTCAGCTCTGCGTGGGAGTGTCCTTGGTGGCCGAGGGTCATCGGTGACTCAGGAAACGGCTGGTGGAACACAGGGAGTTGTCGCCACATTGAGGAAGACCCAGTAAGCACTTCGCTGCAGTTCAGTAACGAGGAAGGAACTTAGCTGGACCGGGAAGCTGGTCACTGGGGGGCAGAAGCTGGCCCTGGGCTCAGTGCCGGCTCCCCAGCCCCTCCTTCAGAGACCGGCAGAAAGAGGAGGGCGGAGGCCCCGGCCGCCAGAGCCGCAGTCCTCTGCCCATGGAGGCCCGGGGCCAGAGCGGGTACCAGTCCCTGGTTTCTGCCGTGGGAGATGGAGGGGGGCGTCTGGTGGCTGTGGGCAGAGTGGAGAGCAGTGACCTGGGCAAGGCCTGGCCCCCAGGTTGGGGGGCCGCTGTGTCTCGGGTCCTCCTGACCCCTCCCCCCCCACACACACTTCATAGACGTGGAAGCAGAAGCCCAGAGAGGTGGCCATTCGTGTGCGGTCCCCCTGCTGCTATAGGGTGGGGACGGG
The DNA here is from genome assembly GCF_965194825.1 of Balaenoptera physalus. Taxonomy (NCBI): domain Eukaryota; kingdom Metazoa; phylum Chordata; class Mammalia; order Artiodactyla; family Balaenopteridae; genus Balaenoptera; species Balaenoptera physalus. The sequence continues at coordinate 63,818,861 of NC_138901.1, read as the reverse complement.
ACAGGAGCCCTGGCATCCCCGTCAGCTGGCGGGCACGGGGTTGTTAGGGTGGCGGCAGTGTTTGGACCCAGATGGGGTGTTCTTGGAGCCCCGCTGCCTGGCGACCTTGCATTCTTGCCAGGTTGTCAGACGTGCCTCGTGTACCCGGCGACAGCCTGCGTGCTAGGGCTTTACGAGAAGTCCCTGTGCAGAGCCGCCCCTGGGCCAGCTGGGTCTGCAGAGTCTGTGCCCTTCACTCGGCGTCCGTGACTGCAGACACCGCTTACGTGCTTTCTAGGAACACTGCAAAACGTAGCCAGTGAGAAGAAGCAATTTCCTGTTTTTCTGTTACCTTGACTGCTTTGCTTTCTTCTTTCGAAATTCCCCGACCTTGCCCATCTGAAGCGCCTTTGTTTTAGGGGCGCGTTTGGGGACCGGTGTGGGTTGGCCGGTCCCTGGAGCAGGCGAGCAGGGTGAGGTCGGGAGGCCCCGCAGGAGACGCCAGCCGTGTTTCTGGTTCTCCTCTTAGCCTGTATTTTGCGGGAACTGTTGGGCGTGTGTAGGCTCCCTGTTCAGCCTCCCCTGCCCCGAGCTTTCTCAGCCAGGGTAGCGGACTGGACAGGGTGAACGGGGGGCCCCCGAGCAGGTGAAGGCTTTGTGCTCCTCCCCGCGGGCCCGTCTCAGCTGCAGGAGAAGGGTGGTGACACGCTTGCTCGTGGAGTGGTTTGCTTGTGCGCACGGTGCCGGTCTTCCCTCGAGAGGGTGCTGGGTCAGAAAGCAGCCTGAGACCCGAGAGCGGCCGGCCCCTTGAACCCCCGCTTCTTCCACTGTCCCCGTGAGTTGTGGACCCTCAGACCCTCAGATCGTCAGAGTGGGGCGAGGGCCAGGCTCTGGGGGTCAGAAGGGCCCATTCAGGCCCGTCTCACCACCACCTCTGTCCTCGGGCACAAGAGGCCCTTTGTGGGGACGAGATGCTGTCACTAAGGCAGGAACGTCTCCGCCGGACGCCTCCCTCGCAGCTGAGACCGCCGTGTGCAGCTCAGCTGATGCTCTGGGCTGGTGGCTGTGAATTCTTCCGTCTGCGTGACCGAGAGCCGTGCCTCCTCCTATGCAAACCGCAGCGTTCAGGGGAATACCCTTTGTCTAATTTCCATACTGATGTGGTGAGCTGTTTCCGTGTGTGCCGGCCACACACTATCCCAGCAGCGTCAGCTGTGGGGTGCAGACGTGCACGTTTGCATTTGAAGCTGGGCCGGTCTCGCAGCTGTGCTGAGAGGCTTGGAGGGCAGGGAGGCCTCAGGTCTCCGGCAGGCCCTGCGCAGAGCCCGGCCCGTTCCTCCCGGTCCCGCCAGGTTAGGCCGGGTTCAGCTTTCCCTGCCAAGATGGGGCTCTCTGTTCAGGGGGCTTTTTGGGGTGTGGGATGGGGTCTGAGGTCTTCCCCTTTCTTCACTCCTGGTTCCCATCTGGGAGTAAACGAAGGGTGTCAGATGTGCCGTGCTTGCTCTACGCTGAGGGTTTTGTGAAGCAGCCTCAGAGACTCTTAGCAGGAGGGAGGCTGGGAACGGGCGGCCTGAGTGGCTGTAACCTGGACGGGAGGGCCACGTGCATCACAGGAGTCCCCCCACACTGTCCGCCACGACTGGCCAGCTTCCTTTGTTCCCACCGGTCTGGGTGGCGATGTTGCTTCTAGAGCACGAGGAGGCCAGAGCTGCCGCCTGTGACGGGCAGAGGTGAAGTGTGGAAACACACCAACCAAAAATGCGCTTTTGTTTTGGTGTGTTGTTAAGAAATCAAATTATTAAGGTAGATTTGAGGACATTCTGTTACCATCTAGCTTTATTTCTAAAGAAATGCTTTGGAAAATATAATTGGGGCGATGCACTAGGCTGGGATTTGACTTGATTTTATTTAGAAGGATGTGTTTGTGTTTTCTGGATAACTGCAGCATTTTGCTGTTTGACCTGTTCACTAGCTTAGAGTAGACATGAGGCAATTGGTTGCTGGCTTTTTTTTTTTTTTTTAATGTTTCTCTTGGTTGACAGTAAATCACAGTGAGCACACCATGCTTCAGGCCACGTGATTGTGCCAGATGAAGTCTCACTGCCGTGTGTTTTACGTGTCTTTCCTAAACTGCAGGACAGAGTGATGCCGGTTACAGCCCCGACCCTGCACTGCCCCCGCAGCCTCGCCCGTTCTTCTGTGGGTTTTTCCAGGACCCTAACTGCATCTCGCCTCTTCTCCCGTTTTACTCACTGTAGCCAGAGCCCAGCCATCTAAAAACCTCAACATCAGGCATCATTCCCCACCGTTTACTTTCTCCCAAAGAGGCAGATCCTAGGAGGCAAGCTTAGGTTGGAGATGTAGGCAGAGGCAGCATTTGCGTGAGTGCCGGGGGCTGGGTTTGCTGGAAGGGATGTAACGGAAGAAGGGGGCAGACGCATATACAAGTCAGAGCCTCTTTAACAACTACCCCTCGGCCGTGCAGTGGGACCCTCCATCTGCCTGTCCGTCCGTCTGTCCATTTATCCACGCGGCGGGTGTTTGCCAGCTGCTTTGTCAGACTTTGCGGGAGGACGTGATGGTGGGAAGACGAGCCTGGGCCCGCCCCTAGGAGCAGCTCCTGACGGGACCCACCGAACTGCAGGACCGGGCTGCTGGGAGAGCGGGAGGCCGGCCCCGGAGCACCGGCCAGGGAAGCCGAGCTGGAGAACGGGGGAGGAGCGGCTGGCACAGAGGCCCCGAGGGAGGACGGGGCAGAGGCACCCAAGGCGGTGGCTCCACACCTCTCCGGGTGGCAGGCCTCGCGCTGAGAGTTCCTCTCCTGGGGGGCGGCGGGCAGGGGTGGCGCACTCTTGGGCTGTTGCTCCCGAAGCTTCACGTCTGGTTTCTGCGGGCACCCAGGCTCCCCGACGCAGGAAGCGTGATGGTGCGAAAGCCCGGCGTTTTCCGCGTGGGGGGCCCAGCCTGGCCACAGTGGGGTTGTGCGAGGACCCCTTTCTTTGGGAATCAGCTGGGAATTCACATGTCATCCCTTCATCAGAACTGCTTCATCAAAGCAGGTGCTGCTTCAGATGTTTAAACTAGCTAAGTACTTCGGCAAACAATGGCTATGTATGTTTTTTTTTTTTTCAAGTCAACGTGCAGTTTTACTTAAAAAACAAAAATTTTCAGGGTTACTGCAGAAATGTTTGGTCTTCATTTTCCATGTCCTTAGGGCCGGGAGATACAGTGAGATTCTTACACATGCGAGGGGGGTTCTTGAGAGGAGCCCTTAGTCCACGCAGGCCTTGTACTTCCTTGAATGATCTTTGACCCAGCTTTTCAAGAACGGTGCTCTCGATGTTGTAAAAACTCAGCCCCCCTCTTTGAAGCCATCAGTGGAGACAGGCTCTGACCCCCGAGAGGCCCGAACTGGCCGCCCAGGGCGTTTGTCCTGGCGAGCGCTGCGTGGCTGGCGTAGTTGTGAGGTTCCTTGGCTGTGCCCGCAGCGTATTCGCAGAGCCCCCTCTCCCGGCCAGGGTGGCCCTGTGGGTGCGAGACGGGAGCGGGCGGCTGGCCAGGGAGCGCTGGTCCTTCACGCTGACTTTGCCTCCCCCGCAGCCACCTCCCCACGGGTGTCCTCGGAGCTGGAGCAGGCGCGGCCGCAAACGAGCGGGGAAGAGGAGCTGCAGCTGCAGCTGGCGCTGGCCATGAGCAGAGAGGTGGCCGAGCAGGTGGGTGCCAGCAGGGATGCGCGCCCCCGTGGGGAGGGGCCCGGGCACACTCACACGGAGGAAGGGCTCTCGCTAGTTGGTCCTGGGGACGCGTCGGTCAGAGGTGCTTCCTGGAAACGCTCCCGCCTGCTTGGCTGGGCTCCAAGCCAAGTGTCCACAGCCCCTCAGCGCCGAGTGCGGACCATGATCTGCACGGTGGGTCAAGAGCATCTGGACCCAGAAAAGGATGAGACAGAGGCTGGGAGGAAATGCCCAGGAGATGAGAGTCTGACATTCAGAGATGGGCATGTGTGCAGTTTTTCTTTTATAAGCACACGCTACGTTAAGATGGAGAAGGAGAGGGTCTTCCCTGATGGTCCAGTGGTTAGGACCCCACGCTCCCCGTGCAGGGGGCCTGGGTTTGATCCCTGGTCAGGGAAGTAGATCCCACATGCATGCTGCGCAGAGCGTCCAAATAAATGAATGAATGAATAGATAAATAATAAATTTTTAAAAAATACAGGTTTTTACAAAAAAGATGGAGAAGAAGGGAAAGGAGCAGCCTTCAAAGGGGTCGGCCCTTGGCTGCCGCTTTCAGGCCGGACTTGCTGCCCTTTGGTTAAAAAAGGCGAAGGAGTGCAGCGAGGCCCGCGGCCCCTCTCGCTTGGCAGTGCTGTTGAGAGACAGTGGGGGGTCGGATGGAAGAGGCAGGTGTGGGTCCCGCGGTGACTGGAATATCCCAGAGGTCCGTGTAGCGGCCAGCTCCCGGCAGGGCCCCTCTGTCCACTCAGGACGTGCGGCCTGCCATCGACGGGAGGTGCAGAGCACTCACGGGGAAAATGGGGCAGATGGACGGGCCATCCCCTTGTAGTTCCTCACTCCTGTCTTACGGTAAAGAAGACGCAGTGAGTGTGTTTACTTATATTTAATCATTATATTGTATAAAAAAGCTAGGTCAGCCCAGTCTTTTTATATATGCTGACTGTGCCTCGAATAAATATAAATTAAGTATAACGAATCATTTCTGTTAGAAATCATAAAATATAAACACGCACTCATTTTCTGGAAGCACACACAGTGCGGGCAGGGTGGAATGACCTGTGATTTCTGTCTTCTTTCTAATCCCTTTGTGGGTTGTTTGTGTTTTATAAGGAGACATATTGCTTCTATAATTAGAAAGAATTTTGAAGTCATTTTCATTTTGAGAAAAAGTATTTTACAAGTATTTCCCTTCCCCCATCCGGGTGGGGGGCCCCCCCCGGGCGCACCTTGGGGTGGGAGGGGCTCGATGTGCACCTCGTCCCCGGACCCTCCTTTGAAGTGACGTGCGACACGGCTTTGGCTTCCGGCTCTGGCCGGGAGGACCTGGCTCGTGGCGATGCTGTCGCCGTGACCACCAGCTTCAGGGCCCATTGTCCTCTACAGGAAGAGCGCCTCAGGCGGGGAGATGACCTCAGGTTGCAGATGGCCTTGGAAGAAAGCCGCAGAGACACAGTTAAAGTTCCAAGAAAAAAAGAGGTGAGTGCTTCACAGGCCGGGCGTGGGGGGCAAGTCAGTGTGTGAGACCCTCCTGAGCCCAACCCCCAGCGGCTGTCACAGCCAGCGGCAGTGAGGAGAGGGCGGGTGACACACACATCCGCCCGAGGGGCTGGGCCCTCCCCGACCCCGCCGCAGTTCCGTCCCCCGGCAGCTGAGCACGGTGACGTCTTCCCGACCCCCGCCCCGCGCAGCTCCGGCAGCTCCTCTGTAAGCTGCTAAGTGTCAAGTGCTTTGGGACAGTTTCCTGGCCCAGGGTAAGCCGGCGTCCTCCTTACTCTGTACTGGGCTTCCTACCCCGGACCTAAAGGTGAACTGGACGTGGCTCTGCCCCTGACAACCTCGTCATCCCGTCGGGAGACAGACCCTCCCGCAGGGCCAGGGCTCCAGTGGCCTCCCTGTTCCACTGCTGCGGGGTCCCTGAGGGCAGCCGGGCTGGCTGTGGGAGCAGGGTGGTGAGGCGGCCCCGGGAGAGAGCCCTGGATGACGCTGGCAGCTGGCGGGCCGGGTGGGTCGGGGGACCGCGTCTCGGAGGGAGGCAAAACCCCTGTTCTCCTGGGAAGCCCCGAGGACCTGTCGACAGACGGCGGGCACGCGGCAAATAGCCGGTGTGGGTGGAACCTGGTCCTTACTGGGAAGCGGTGATGTGGGGCGGCGCAGTCCCGGGTCCTCTGGGCCCCCCAGAAGGCCTCTGCACTGGGAGGGGCACGGGCGGACATTGGCCGCAAGGGCAGCAGGGTAAACCTGTCCTCTTTCTTCGGTCCTTGTCTCAACAGCATGGCTCCCACCCGCAGCAGACCACGCTGTTGGACCTGATGGACGCCCTGCCCAGTGCGGGCCCTGCTGCCCCGAAGGCGGAGCCCTGGGGCCCTTCCGCTTCAGCCAGCCAGACCAACCCCTGGGGTGCTCCGGCAGCCCCCGGCAGCACTTCGGACCCCTGGCCGTCGTTCGGTAAAGACCTCCCTCGTGCGTCTCCCCTGCCCGCCTGCTGGACGGGGGAGCGGCTGCAGGGCGCACGGCTCCCTCTCACATGGCAGCGGTGGGAGTGGGTCTGGGTGGTGGGGGTGGGTGCCCAGACCTCCGCAGCCCCCCGCAGCGCTCCCCTGAGGACTGCGGTTCAGGGCTCCGCTTCGTCCTCTTGTGAGTGGTTTTCTGCTTTGGGAGATTTCTTGTCCGCTGCCCACACGCCTCGGAGAGGGCTTGTCCCTCCTCTGGGACACGCGTCAACTCTCTCAGCCTCAGAATTGCACCCCAGGTTAAGAAACTGTAATACACAGCATGAAACATCTAAATCACCGTGCTGTAATTAGCCAGAAATTACAGCGTGCTTAAGTGATCGCTAGTGAAAAGGGGACACGTTTACTGTAATTCTTCTTACCTGTCATTTAAGCAATAGCAAATCAGTTTACGAGGCTAAATGGATATCTTAAAGTTCTGTTTAATGCCAAATGTAAGGTGAACTTGTGATAGGTGATTCAGACAGGAGTGTGGCGCCCTCTGTTTAATTTGGGCTGAGATCTTGGGCACATGGGCTTCTGGATCACTGGGCACAGGGCTTGGCCTGCAGGCTTTGGGATGGTTTCCCACCGAGCCTGCCGCTCTGGGAGGCCCCCCGTGTGCTCCATCAACCCTGCTGCCCATGGCTGATCCGTGGGCTTTCTGTCTTGCAACCTCGAATGTATATTTTGTGCCAGTTTGTTCGTGTCTCTTGGGGCCTCTGTTTCCCCAAACCAGAACCATCTTTTGTATTCGGCTCGGTTCCCTGGACGTTTGCCAAAGTGCACCGAATGCCAGGCTCTGTCCTGCCGTGCGGGGACCCAGACAGGAGCAGGTAATGGCCCTGCCCTCCAGGCCCTGGCAGGTGTGGGCGAGTCAGGCCGCCAGCCTAGTAGCAGTGCTATGTGGGCAGGGCCCCGGGGGCTGTCTTTGCGTCCATCCTGGGGCAGGAGTCCAGCGGGCGTGAGGCGTGCGTCTTGGAGGAGGCTTCAAGGAGGAGCAGGAGTGGCCGGGCCCCGAGGAGGCGTGGGTGTTCCCGCAGAAGGCTTGGCTCGTGACAGGCGTGAGGCCGTGCGGTGCTGTAGTGGGCCCAGGGCTCGGGCCCTGCCGGTGTGAAACAGGCAGCAGGGGTGGGGGTGGGGAAGGGGAGGGCCAGGCGGGCGTCCCTGGACTTGTCCTTGGGGGATGCTGTTGGCCTAGGGCTGGGCAGAGAGCCCCACACCCGCTTTGGTGGGAGCCCTCTGTGCCTTGGGGCAGACCCAGGCCAGTGTCCCAGAGCTGTCGCTCACCGGAGGCCACAGCAGCCCCGCCTGTGTGCCGTGCCCCCCCGGGAGCACGCGTGGCCACACGAGGCAGGTCTGCTGGAAACGCCGCCCCTCGGCTCTGCCCATGGGGACACGGGCCCTTCCAGGCAGCGGCTCGGACTTTTCTTTAAATCTGAAAACAGTTCTTGTGTAAAGTTACGGGTGGGGTGTTCTTCAGGAGAGACTCTCCATCTCTTTCTAAGTCGTATGGGGTCAGTAAGCAGACGGGCGGCCTCCTCAGTGCCCGGGGGAGAGCGTGGTCCCTCCAGGAGCTGCGTGAGGCCAGCGAGCTTGAGGAGCACTGAGTCCCGTCGGTGGCTGCTTTGGGGAGGGGTGTGGGGATCGCAGTGGTGGGAGAGAGACAGACTTTTCCCTCTCTACCTTTTTTTTTCTTTAACTGTTTGACTTATTTACCAGGGGTAAGTACTATCTGGTCAGGAGAGAGGGAATACATATTTTTCAACCAGCACGTTTGCCCAGCCCTCCCATTGGCTGGTGGACAGGCCTGGGCCCTGGAGCTGGGTGTCCTGACTGACCAGGCACCTGACCCTCGCGGGGAGCTGGGGGGTCTCCTGCAGGTGGGGCAGGACCACCTCCAGTGATTGGGGTTCTCAAACCTGCAGGCAGCGGAAGCCAGCAGCTGGGGAGAGGCGGCTGGTGCCCAGAGGCAGCTGAACATCACGTGGGAGTTCTGCCCACGTGGTTCTGCTCTTCTAAATTTTTTTTAATCAAGATAAAACTTACGCGACATAAAATTCACCATCTTACTCATTTTCAAGTGGACAGTTCAGTGGTTCGTAGCCCTTCACGATAGCATGCGGTTATCAGTACTGATCCAGGACTTTCCATCACCCCAGAAGGAAACCCCTTCCCATTAGGCAGTCACTCCCCGTTGCCCCTCCCCCACCAACAGTCTGCTTCCTGTCTCTGGAGTTGCCTGTCCCGGTGTTTCCTATGTCACGGGATCACACGACACGTGGCCCTTGTGACTCCCAATTAACATGTTTTCAGAGTTCGTCCACGTGATAGCACACGTCCCTACTTCATTCCTTTTTAATGGCTGAATAATATTCCATTTTATAGACATACCACATTTTGTATAACCATTGAGCAGTAAGAGAAGGTTGAAACCTGAAATTTTGAAATCAGATTTTTAAATGTTGACAGTGAATTTTAAAACTTAAGATCATGGTTGGAGCTAATCAAAATGCAGCTGCAGTGGCCACGTGTGGTTGGTTCATGGACTGCCACTTTGCCATCTTTTGCTACTTGCCCAACCCAGGGCCGTCTCCTTGGTTCTGATGCACTTGGCATTTTTACCAGTGACTTGGGGAAAACAGAGCGTCAAAGCCCAGAGAGGCTGTTCATTCCTCTGAGGTCACACAGCAAGCGAGGGGCAGGCTCAGTGCTCACGGCCCCCAGTCCTGGAGTCGTCACGCCATCCTGGACTGCCGCTAAGGCCTTCTGTGGCTGCTCGTGTCCACGAAAAGTCCCCTTAGACTGCAACAGGGAGCGAGAACTCGTGTTAAAATGTTAGCTTGTCTGCTTCCTGTGTCCCCTGGGCCCGTGTGTTTTCACGTGGTTGGGGTCACATCGTGGGTACGTGTAGACATTTCTTTCTTCCGTACATGGGGAACCTTTCCAGGCGTCAGTCGAAGCTCTAGACGTCGGCTCCCGTGGGCAGTGCTAGCGCTCTGCCCTCAGCAGCGCTGCAGGACGCGGCCTCAGCCCTGCTCCCAAGCTCACTGGACCGTGGTGACCGTGAACTTGCTTCCTTCTTCCGAGACGCCGCTCCGGAGTGAGACAGTGTCGGGTTTACTGCTTAGTCAGTGGTAGAATCTGCCAGTGTGTGTTTGGGGACCACCCCACCACCCCGAAACAGCTAGAAAGATCAGAGTCTCTTCCCCAGCACTGTTGGATGCTCCCTCTGGATGAAAGAAGCGCTGTTGTGAAAGCCGCCCTTGGTAGCGAGCCCTGCCTTTACCAGCTTGTGCCAAGGGGCCTCGGGAGGAAATGCTGGGGGCTGGGAGGAGGGAGAGCGGCGCCTGCCAGGTCAGCGGGGCACTTCCTGCACCTGCCAGACACAAAGCAGCCACCTGGGACAGCAGGGCTCACGGCCTGTGATTCCGACGGCCTTGGCCGGCTCAGCCCCCGGCCCGGCTCACTCCATGACCCGCCATGTGACTGCTTCCCTGTCCCATGGAGACTCCTCGTGGGGCTCGGGGGGAGCCGGGCGGGGGGAGCCGGGCACGCTCCCTGTGAATGGGCCCTCGGTCCTAGCCTCCCCTCCTCTCGTCACTCAACAAGCGCCTATTTGTCGGGTGTGTGGCCCGGCCGGGCCTGCCGGGGCTGTGGTGGGCGGAGCACAGCGGGGTCCGTCGTGTCCCACGTGCGGTCAGGAGGGCAGTGCCCGAGGCCCGGGGCGGTGGGAGGCCAAGGAGTTCCAAGACGGCCTCTGCCTGGCAGGGCAGCCTGGACCCCCTTAAATGCCGGCTCCTCACGTGATGCTGTGTCCTGCTGTTTGGCTAGTGAACGCCTGGCTGTGCTTGAAAACATGGCTCGGGTGTCCTGCTCGGGGAGACGGGGTCACCCTGTCCTCAGGACCCCTCCTTCCCCGTGGTCGCCGGCTGCCCGTGACCCGCATGCTAGGTACAGTCGCCAGGGCCGTGTTTCTCTTGCAGGGCAGGGCCTGGGCCTGGGCCGTGCGGGCCAGACGACGCTCAGAGGGGCGAGGTGGTGCCGGGGGCCGCCTGTCTGTGGCAGGGTCCGGCCCCACCAGACGTCCGTCTGTCCATCCAGCCTGTGATCCGAGCGGCCCAGGAGCTGGGTGGTTCTCCCGCACCTGCTGCCCATCCTAGCCGCTCGGGGAGCCTCTAAAAATGCGAATGCCCAGGCCCTCCCTGGCATCTGTGTGTGCGGGGGTCAGTATTCTACTCACACCCCCAGGGGATTCCCAAGGGCCACAGCTGAGAACCGCTGACCTGGTGCCCCCTGAGCTGCGTGGTGAGTGAATCCCTCTGAATCAGAGGCGTTTGCAGACTCTCTGCGTGGGCTGTGCAGAGTCGGGGCGGCTCTAGCTGTGTGTTTCTACGCCCGAATCAGACATTTACCGGAACCTTCCAGAAGTGCTCTCCAGCGTCGACAGTGCCCATGGCGGGAGTCGGGGTGACCGCAGGGCCCCCGCAGCCCTGAGACGCTGTGGGTCCCTCAGGCCCCATCAGTTGCCAGCACCTTCGTGTGTCAGGTCCTCTCTGCGGCCCGGGAGAGCGGCGTGAGCGCAGCCCCCGTGAGCAGGTGCCTGTGCGGGGCTCCGGGCTGCGTGAAGAGAGGGTGAGGGGGCTGCAGGGTGGGGACCGTGCCCCCGAGCAGGCCGCGGAGGCCGTCTGATGGACAGGACGCCGTGTTGTACCCAGTGGAGACGGGTAGCTCTGCCCTCAGGCCAGCTTGACCCAGTGGCCGAGCCGGCGTCACCAAGACCCAGGCCCCCTGCTCGGCCCCCACCCAGTGGGCCCCTCCCCTCTCCCTTTGGCCTCAGAAGCTCAAGGCCTGGCTGGCGGCTCTGGGTGCTCACAGCCCGGGGATGGAGAGGAGCTCCCTGGACCTCCTGGACCTCTCTGGGATGCAGGAGTGGGGAGCTGGGACTGGGTGGGGGCTGGTGAAGACCCTCCCCTGTTCCAGCGCAGGGTCCGCCCACTCAGAGCGGGACTAGGGAGTGGTGAGGGGACAGTTCTCCCGAGGAAGGTCAGGGGATCCCTCCAGAGAAGAGGAGGCGGGTGCTGGAAGGTGACCGGGGAGCGTCTCCTGATGGGGGCGAGCAGGAGAGGACACGGCCGCTCGTCTGCCCAGCGGCCAGGCGCGGGGGTGGAGTGCAGGGCTGCCAGTCCGAGCCCCTGGGCACCAGCGCGCCGGGGCATGAACCGTGAGCCCTCGGTCCTCGTGGGCGCTGCTGAGCGGGCGAGGTTGAGGCCCCACGGGAGCCGGAAGCAGCCTGGCACCGGGTCCGGGTCCTCTGCGACCTCCCCATCCTGCGTCCTCTCCGTTGCGTCTTGGCAGCTCTGCAGACGCGTCCCAGCTCTAACCTGCAGTCCGGTGCCCTCCCTGACGCAGCGTCCACCCCGGCAGCTCCCTGCAGTTGAGACGGGAAACCAAGGCCCCCGAGGTGCTGTGCTGCGGGCAGAGCAAGGGCGCACCCCGGCTGTGTGACTCCAGCCGGGACCAGGTGTCCCGCTGGCCGAAGTGGGCCCGGGAGAGTGGGGTCAGTCCCGGGGGAGGTTGTTCTGCGTGAGACACTGGGCAGACAGGAGTGAAAGGTCGGAGGAGCTTCTGGAAGCCTCAGGAGGGTTGTGGGCTTGGGGGCGGCGGCTGGAGAAGCCCCAAGTCCACACCAGAGCTGGCCAGCCGCCAGTGGGTGACAGGCGTGAGTCTCCAGGGGCTGGCGGGAATGAAGCTTGCAGGTGGGAGGCTGCCCCGGCTCGTCCGTCGTGGTCGCCGTGGCAAGCCTGGGGGGGGCCGGCCGGCGGCGCTGCGTCTTCTTCAAAGCCAAGGAGCCCCTTTCACGGCCGGGCCCCGGGCGCTGAGTCCACAGGGGTCAGGGAGCAGTGCCCAGTCTTCTCACCCCGTCTGGTGCCCCCAGGAGCTCGCTGTTCAGGGAGACCCCTGGTAAACGAGTAGCCACGGAGCTGTCTGGAGAGTGCTGCGGAGGAGTTGGGGGCGCGTGCAGGCAGAATGCGGACACAGCTTTTTGGAGTTCCAGGAAAGTAATGTTTGAAAAGATGGTGACAGAGGGCTTTCAAGAATTGTGGCGGGGGGCTTCCTCTCAGAGCTGGGGAGCCTAGTGAGCCCTACACAGGGTAAGCAGAGAAACCCACACCCAGACGTGCAGTCAGGAGACTGGGAACAGCACAGGGAGAGGACATCAGAGATGACGCCCCGGGAGCAGAGAAGAACGGCAGTCAGGCCGGCGGCCGAGTCCCAGCAGTGACGAGAACGTCGGGGCGGTGGGATGACGTCCTCAGGGCCCACCGGGAGGACATCCTTCTCCTGAGAACGACGGTGAGACAGAGAAACCACCGAAACCCTCACCCACCAGAATCCTGCATCCGGTAAAGGTATCCTTCAGGAATGAAGGTGAAAGGGTACCATTTCCAGCCCCACAAAAACTGCCAAGAGAAGCTGTTCCAGCTGACAGGGAAGACAACCGGACGGAAACTCAGATCTCAGGAAGGAATGGAGAATATCAGGAATACAAAACCAGGCGGGAGAAGTTGTTTAAAGTGATAAGAATATAAGAAAGCTGGAGCAGCGTGATTCACAGGCTTATGCAAATCGATGCAAAGCATCGATTGCGTGCTAGGCAAAAAGCCTCTGCCGCGTCAGAAAATTGGATCACATAGAACGCACCTTCTGACCATAGTACACTCAAGTTTAAAGTCGGTAGCAAAAAGATAGGTAGAAAACTCCATACACCTGACATTTTAAAAACACTTCTACGTTCTTGAGTCAAATAAGAAATTACAGTGACAGAAATATTTAGAACCAAATAATAATGTAGATATTTTCACATCAGAATACATAGGACAATGGAAGTGATAGTAAGAGGAAAATTTAGAGCTTTAAATGTTTGCATTAGTCCAGAAGAAAGGCACAAGATTGTTGAGGTGCTGAGGCTCGGATGGTGCCGCACCCAAGTCAAGTGGAAGGGACGGAACAGTGAGGAGGACAGAAGCTAGCAAGTTAGAACACAGACAGAATAACATCCACAAACACAGAGGTTGGTCACTGAAAAGAGTAATAAAATGGAGAAATCTCTGGCAAGAGTAGTTCTGAACAATAAAGAGAAAAGGCCCAACAGTGTAGGTGCAGGTCCTGCCGAGATTCCACATAGAGTAAGAGGTGCTTGATCAACTCTGTGCTGACAGAGCTGAGAACTTAGATAACATGGATAAACTAAAAAAGAAGACTCAGCAAAGCTGGCGGAAGAACAGTAGGACACCTGTAAATAGGGATAGTCCTATAATCATTGAAGGAACCGAGTAAGTCACTCACCTCCCTCTCGCCCCCTAAATCACCCAGAGGGCTTTGCTGGAAGTTCTCACGCCATTCAAGAAACAACTCCGGGGACTTCCCTGGTGGTCCAGCGGTTAGGACTCTGCACTCCCCATGCAGGGGGACCGGCTTTGATCCCTGGTCAGGGAACTAGATCCCGCGTGCCGCGACTAAAAGATGCGGCGTGCTGCAACGAAGATCCCACATGCCGTAACTAAGACCCGGCGCAGCCAAAATAAGTAAATAAATATTAAAAACAAAGAAAGAAACAACTCCACTTTATACAGACTCCTTCGGGGGTGGGAAAAGGGAGTATTCCTACTCGTTTTATGGGCTAGCATAACCTTAACACCAAAACCAGACAGAAGATGCACAGTGTGAGAACAAACATGTCGGGCCAGGCCCACTTAGGAATATAGGTGCAAAAACCCTAAGCAAAGAAGCAACGGCAAAACCAGAATGAGAAGAATATAAAAATGATACAGTACATCATGAAAAACATTGTTTGCAAGGACCAAATCACTAGGAAATGTATTCATGTACCATATTAACAGGCCCAAGGAGAAAAATCATGTGATCATCCTAGTAGAGGCAGAAACAGGTTGACAAAATTCACCAGCTCTTTATTGCAGAAGTCTTAGCAAACTTGGAATAAGGGGGAAGTTCCATAACCTGATAAAGAGCTTCTGAAAGGAAAAAAGCCTATTATGGTAAATGGTGCCATTTAATGGTAAACGTTTAAGAGCAAGATGTGGACGCAGTCCGTTCCCCTGCTCTGCGTTGGGGCGGGTGGTCCCGGCCAACACAGCGAGACGGGAAAATGAGGGACTTGGAAGAACTAAGCTGTCATCGTTTTCAAGATGACATAGATGTACATAGACTCCCAAAGAATTTCTGCAAATGAGGTGATTGGAATTAAGAGTTATTAGAATTACTGTAAGAATAAATAGGATGCAACTAACACAATAGTGTAAAGCAATTACACTCCAATAAAGATGTTAAAAAAGAAAAAAAGAATAAATAGGATGAATTTCAATGATTAGAATTAAGAGTTTAGCAAGATTGCTGAATACAAAAATTAGTATACGAAATTAAATTGTTTCTCTGCATGGTAATAAGTAACTAGAAACTGAAGTTTTAAAAATATGCCGGTCCCTAAAGTTGTATAAATCCCTTATGGAAATAAAGGATAAAGTAAAAAGTATTATCCAGGGCACATGCGAGGGCGTATGGAGGTGGAGTTCCTGCATGTCCCAAAAAGCACAAATTAGAGGAAAATCCTGCTGCGTTCTACTCCGTCCAAGCGAGAAGTTCTCTGTTCATCAAAAGATTCCATAAGGAGAGTGAAGGGAAAGGCCACAAGTTAGGAGAAGGTGTTTGTAACTCAAGGAAGGGAATCAGCATCCAGACGTGGAAGGAACCCGTCAAATCAATGAAAACAAAAAACCCAAGGGAGGCGGGTAGAGAGGGGACCAGGCCCCTGGTGGGAGAGGAGGCGTGAGGGGCCTGGGAAGGAGCGAGCGGATGCCCGTGTCTGCGGTGAAGGGCCGCGTGTGCAGCACAGCGACAGCTACACCAGCCGTGCCTTCTGTCACAGGATGAAGTAGTAGACAGCAGTAAACAGCACGTTTCAGCTGCACGCCAACGCAGCTCAGTCTCCCGGATAAACCTCTGCGTGAGCACAGCCGCCCCCGAGAGCACGCCGACGGTGCGTCTGGTAGCACACGGCTCAGGGGCCCGGCACCGCTCGCCCCCTCGCCCCCTCCGTGGTGTGGACGATTGGGGTGGGGCGCGGGGGCCACGTAGTGCTCGCCCGAGGTGCTCCGCAGGGGGAGCGGGTGGGTGCGTGCTCTGTGCACACGGACGGATGCAGGGGTGCACGCACGACCCACCCCCCACCCGGCACAGGCCCGGGCACTGGAGTCTGTCCCACCCTTTAGGGGTGGATGTGTGAGCGCACAGGTGTGTGTTTGCTGCCTCTCCGTTACGCACCGCGCGTCTGCTGCGTGCAGGCGGGGAGGACGCTGGCGGGCAAGCTCTGCCGAGGCGGAGGCCGCGGGGGCTCCGCGCTCCCTTCCCCGGGTCCTCTCCCTGTCACCCCGGCTGCCCAGCCCTTTCTGGGAGCATCTCTGAGCCGACCCCGCCTTCCCACAGGTGCCAAGCCAGCCACCTCTGTCGACCCATGGGGGGTGCCCACCGGAGCCGGCACACACTCCGTCCCCAGGGGCTCCGACCCCTGGGCCGCCCCGCAGCAGCCAGCCCCCAGTGCCGGGAAAGCCGCTGACCCCTGGGCCGCAGCGTCGGCCGCCAAGCCCGCGTCCCCCTCTGGTGAGCGCCCCCCCCCACCCCCGGCCCCTCGGCTTCGGTTTGGGGAGGGGGAGGCGGGGCAGGGGCAGCCGAAAGCCCTGCTCTGCGTGGGGAGGCCCCTCCCGGTGCCCTCCTTGCCCACCCAGGGACCCCACACCCCCGCTGCCCCCCGACTCTCCCAGTTCTCCCCCGTGAGGGCTACGGACGCCAGCCCACCTCTGGCCCCCCCCATGGGGAAGCACAAGGCAGAGAAGTGGGGACACCGCACAGTCACTGCCGCTCTCTCCCCAGGGGCTTTTGATCTCTTCAGCAATTTGAATGGTACAATTAAAGATGACTTTTCTGAATTTGACAACCTCCGAACTTCAGAAAAAGCAGGTACGTAGCGGTGGTGGTGGTGGTGGTTTCCGGGCCGTCCTGTGCCCCTGACCAGCCCCGTCGCTGCGGGCATCATAGTCAGGGACCTGGCGCCTCCACGCATGTGCACGTGTCTGACCTGGGAGCCGGGGGTCTGACTCAGGGATTCACGGGGCGGCGGCGGCAGGAATGCCCTCGAGCTTTCTGTCACCCTCTCCTCTCCTCCAGCCACCTCTGTTCCTCGGCCTCGCGCCCTGGGCCCTGTGGCCGCTGGCGGAAGCCCACTGCCCTGGCTCCCTGGCCGGCCCAGCGCGGCCCTGCCCCATCTCCACCCGCCTTCCTCTTCCCGGCTCCCTAAAGGCTCCCCCTTTTCCAGACCACCCGGTCTCTGTGTGGGCAGGTATCTCCAACGCACGCACGTGCACGATCTGCAGAAGACCCTGCTCCTCCCCGAGTGCCCCTGGGCTGGGAGGGGTCAGGGTCGGGTTCGGGGAGAGAGACTGGGCCCCGGGGGGCAGAGGGAGGGAGCTGGATGCCCTCTTCACACAGCCCTGTGGGGCAGGGGACAGAGCCAGGTGGCGCCTGCCTTCCTCGGGGGCCACCCCTCCCAGCTGCACGGCCCCCTCCCAGCTGCACCGAGCAGCTTTTCTCCTTTCTCTCTCCTCTCCCGGCTTCCCTGCTCCCAGTTTCCCACTGCCGCCTCCCCCAGCAGGCCGGGCTGGGCTGGCCTAAGGTAGGAGCAGCCTCGCACCCCTCACCACCCCCCGGGCCCTCTCAGCTCCAGGAGCCCAGAAGCAACTTAGAGCTGCTGCTTCCGGGGTTTCTTTTGCCGCATTAAAAAAGCAACAAGATTCCGTGTGTCTCTTGCACAGGCCAAGGTACAGCATAACTGTCCTTGCCCGCTCCCCACCCCTCAGGGAGAAGCCTAAGCACCCTTCCCTGGGCCTGTGAAGTATTTACGCCAACTCTGGAGGTGTTCCCATTGTAGAAAGTGTGGGAAAGTTTATGGAAGACAATGAAAATCATCTGTATTTCTTCCATCTACACGTGGCCACTGTGCTCCCTCCCAGCACTTTTTCTGAGCTCTTACGGACAGCCTTTGTTGTTGAGCTCGTACTTGCCGGAGAGAGTCGAATCCTGCCCCCACCACTTTTATGGAAAAGTGGATTGAGAACATTTTCTTGCAACATTACAAATTCTTTAGAAATAGCTTTGTAGTATCTCTTTGTAGGGCTCAGCGACAAGTTACTGGGTTCCGTAAGATGTTACAGAAAAACCTGAACTTTTTGGCCAACCCAATATTTAATCGTTAATTTTGGGGAGGGCATTTTAGGTTGATTTCAAGTTGTGCTAAAGTAAATAATGCTGTAGTGAACATCTCTGTGCTTAAACCCCTGCTCACACTTTGCATTATTTCCCGAGGCTGGGTTCCTGGGCGTGGGGCTGCTGAGTGCAGAATCGCCGGTTCTTCGGGACCCGTGTCCCCATCACCATCTCACACCCTAGCAGAGCAACCACATTCCCGCCGGCCTGCCTCAGCACACCCTCTGTTGGCTGAAATTTTAAAAGTCATTTGCTTTCTTCTTGCTGTCAAGCAATTCATGTTCACTGTAGAAAATTTAGAAAATGAAAACATTTTAAAAAATGTGAACTACTCACGTGTAGCCACCAACCCAAAATGCCATCTTAATATTTGTGGAGATCGTGCTGCACTCTTCTGTCCCTGCTCCTTCCTCATCGCGCCTTCCGTCCCTGGACTCAGGTCTGGTTGTACGTGCCCTGCCCTGTGGCTGACCGTGGCTCCAGGTTGGGGCTGTTGGAAACAGCACTGCAACGAGCGCCCCATTCCTTGGGCAGCCGCGCGCGTCCCTGGCGAGTCGGCGTCCGGGAACATCGGGGTTTGCTCTGGACGCTTCGGGGTTGGATGAGCCCTCCAGGCTCACCAGCCCGTGTGTGTCCTTGTCTTGCAGCCAAGGCGGCCTCTCCGCCGGCCCAGAACAATGGAACTACCAGCCCCGACCCCTTTGAGTCCCAGCCCCCGACCGTGGCCTCAAGCAAGCCCAGCGGCACCCGGAAAACCCCCGAGTCCTTCCTGGGCCCCAACGCGGCCCTGGTGAACCTGGACTCGCTGGTGACCAGGCCAGCCCCGCCGGCACAGTCCCTCAACCCCTTCCTGGCACCAGGTATGCTTGCTTCCCGGCCTTCCTCTGGCCGTCTGCCCTTACTGAGAGCAGCTCTGGGGCAGGCCTCTGGGCGCTGACCTCCCCTCCACCTCTGCGGGGGACTCTTCCCTCGGGGACCACAGGCGGGGACCAGGCTCAGGGGCGTGCTGGCCCCGGCTGAGCAGTAGCGGAGCGCCCGGTGTCCTGAACCAGCACTTGCGCCTCTCCGGGACTCGTGGGGGGCTGGAAAACGGACCCTGTCCTCTCAGTTGAGACCACTGAGCAGAAGCTGCCCCTGACTTGGTGCCCCAGCCAGGGAGACCCTCTAGCGGGCGCCAGTTTTAGGCCAGCTGGAGGCGGATAGTGCTGGGGCTGAGGAGGAGGAGCCTGGGTTTGGTGCCCAGCAGCCCCCTTTTCGGGTTGAGGGTAACTGGGCCCTCTGCTGGGCCGTGCTCCAGGGACCCCAAGAACCCTCACTTTGCCCCTGCTGCTGGATTCTGCCTTATCTGGGGCTGGAACTCACCCTTGCCCCCAAGCCCCTCCTCCCTGCTGGTGGGCTCTCCACCCTCGGGAGCTCCACGTGGGCTGCAGGACAAGCCCCGGCCCTCGAGTGAGTGGCCAGGGCCACCGCCCACCCCAGCGCCCCGTGTGCTCAGACCCTCAGTTTCGTGCGCTGCTCACGCTGTCCCCCGCTACACGCTGTCCCCCGCTACACGTCCTGTTCCCTCTGCCGGGACATCTCCCTCCTCTTCTCCGGGGGTGGGGACGTGGACCCACCCTTCGGTTCTCAGTCCAGGCAACCCTCTTCCTTGAGGAAGCCCCCGCCCTTCCCCAGAGTTTTCCCAGAAAGGCCTTGGGCTCCCCAAGGGCAGGAACAGGTCACGTTCAAGGTGTTTGGCCTCAGGCCTGAGGACTTGGCAGGCTGAGGTCGGGGACCCTCTGGCAGAAGCGGGGTGTGTGCTGTGCCTGGGTCCTGCCCAGCCGTGCGCTCCTGAGGTGGGTGAGGGATGTGGTTGCCCCAGCAGGGGTGGCTCCAGGGCAGAGCTGGCCGACAGCCGGGGGTCTGCCCCGAGGGCCCCCGCAGGAGCTCCACTGCCAGGCCGTGGGGGGCCGGTCAGGGCCTGGGGGCTGCAGCCAAGACACAGGAGGTTCCGGCAGCCCCCCGGCCCTCCAGGGCCATCCTCCTTGGCTCTGCGCCTTCCTGGCCCTGCTCTGTAGTCTGGTCTGCTCATCTCTAGCCGGGGTGCTCTGATCTGCACAGCCCCCTTCCTAGGCTACGAGGAGCGACCGATGCAAGAGCGCTGGGGTGCCCTCGTGGGGAACAGGCGGCATCTTCTCTGGTGGCCTGGGGTGCCCTCCTGGCAGCCTTTGTGAGCAGGGGCTGGGCCAAGTTGGAGACTCAGTGCCGGCAGCGCCCGTGGTTTTTGGCCAGGGTATCAGTAGATGTTTCTGCTGAACGCGGGGCAAGGCTTTCTGGTATGAGAGAAATTCGGGAAACACTGGGCAGGACGGAGCTGCATCTGCTTCTAGACTGCAGGACTTCTCAGAGCCTTTATTATGCCAGGGTCCCCAGGTGCGGGCCGCCCCGCGCTTCCCGCCTCTCCCGTGGCTCCCCTCTCTCCCCGCACCTGTGGTCGCAGAGCTCGGCTGGCTGGCTGGCTGGCTGAGAGAACGAGGGAGGGCGCCCGGGGTGCCAGCCCGGAGGAGGAGCTGGGCTCCGCGAGCCTGGCCCCTCGCTGGGCTCCTCACGGCTGAGTCTCCTCGTCCCAGCACCGGGCCCAGAGGGGTGGGCGGGCCGCCCCGGTGGCCGCTGTGCCGTGGCCGTCCAGGCCCGGGGACGCTGCTGCTCTGACCGCGGCCACCCCGCCCGCTCTCTCCCCAGGTGCCGCCGCGGCCTCAGCCCCGGTCAACCCCTTCCAGGTGAACCAGCCGCAGCCGCTGACGCTGAACCAGCTGCGGGGGAGCCCGGTGCTGGGGAGCAGCGCGTCCTTCGGGCCCGGCCCGGCTGTGGAGCCCGTGGCTGTGGCCTCCATGACGCCCGCAGCCTCCCACCCAGCTCTGGGGGCTGGCGGCTCCTCCCTGCCGCCGCTGGGCCCCGCCGCGATGAACATGGTGGGCAGCCTGGGCGTCCCCCCGTCGGCGGCTCAGGCCACCGGCACAACCAACCCGTTCCTCCTCTAGTGCCCGCGCCGGGACCCGCCGCAGAGCATGCGTGCCGAGGACGCCGGACAGGGGCTCTCGCCTGTGGGATGGGGTCTGAGAGCAGGGTGGGTGTGCAGAGGGTGTCTTTGCGGTCCTGGCCCTCAGCCTGAGGGTCGAGAGGTGGCGGGCTTACTGAGGCGTCGTCATGCGGCACATGGGTCCCCGAGCCTGTGTCGGGAGGGAGGGCCCCTGACCCAGCCTGGCCGCCGCCCCCCCCACCTCCTCGCAGTGCGGGCCCAGCCCCCGTGGAGATCCGCCGGCCCTCGGGGGCCTTGGATGGGGAGGCGGCAGTGCTCAGTGCTGGCCCAGCCTCAGCCCCGGGCCTCTGGGAGCCCCCCTGCCCGGGACCTGGCGCCCACCCCCAGCCCTGGCGACCCCCCAGGCGTGGATGGGATGGAGTGCTGGCTCCCTCAGACACTGACCTTTGGGGGACACGGTTGTGCATATTTTACTTTTCTTTGACTCGTGTGTGAGTTCAAAGTAAACGCCACCACCGTGGAACAACTCTTGAATTAAATCCACTAGAGCAAGCTTTAAACTAACCTGAGCATAACCCCGCCACGTGCTCCATGCTTGTACACGTTTGCACAGATTTTGTTTAGTACAGTTTCATATTTGAGTTTGCAGAATTATCGAATAGTCTTTTTTGGCTAATATTTTTATAACGTCGTTCTTATTTAACTGTCTAGTTTTGATAGAATTTACCAGGTCTGGCTGAATTAAGATACTGGCAGTGTCATGTTAGTGGTGTAAATTCTCTTATTTATGGTTTTAACTCTGTAAGAAAATTTAACTAGGAAGAGACAAAAAAATGCCTTATGGAAAAACTAAAGCAAATTCTTTATAGGAAAACATATGGGAATTTGATTATGCATAAAAGATGATGTTTATTTAAAAGAAAAAAAAAAGAAACTACAACAGTAACAAAAAATCGTAGCCTCCAGTTGCCTTTTCTTTTAACTCCTTTTTTTGGTGGATTACCAAACTGATTGACTTTCAGCCTTTTTGGCTAGATCCTAAGAGAGAGGCTATTTTTCTTACTGATGAACCAACGTGAAGAAAGTTAAAGACAAAAATCTAACATATGAATGTGACTCACCAGGTTTTATCAGCTAACTCCTTTTTGTGACTGAAGGCATGCACAGTTAACAAGACTTCGTTTACAGTGGGAACGTGGGATGGAGGAGACTTCTGGAACCCTGTGTCTGTGACCCTCTCTGTCTTACTCCACACTCAGGGTAGAGGTGGGGACAGTGTGGGGGGCGGCGCATGTCGGGGGCAGCCCAGGCTGACAGGGTGAGTGAGGGCCCAGGGCTGGCCCCGACCTACGCACCTGCCCTCCAGACACCCGTTGCAACATAGAAGTAATCATCTCTTACTTGGCAGAGGAAGAAAAATCATTCTCACCCAGAAGAGATTTTTAGCGAACGTGCACTAATCTTACCTCCCTCTACCCTGCTTTCCTCGCCCCACCCACCACTATAAAAAAGTATTAGGTAAGTCACAAATTAAAGACCAGAAGAGACTTGCTTCTCCCCAGGGAAGGGCCATTTCCCCCGAGTCCTGTGTCTGTCTGGTCAGCCGGCCTGGCGGGCACCTCAGTCTCACTCTGTGTGGCGGACGTCTCACCTCTAGCACCAAGGGCAGCTGACAGCTGGGGGTCTCTCCTGGGGGGATAGGGCCCCTCCACCCCTCTCTGGTTCCGGGAGCTCTGAGCCTTAGCGCTGGGCACGGGAGGCTGACTCAGAACTGCCTGCTCAGGCCACTCCTGTTGCCACGTAGAAGAGCTCACCCATGCTCCTCCCTGGGGCTACCTCCGGCCCAGACCTCCTGCCCAGCCCCTGAGACCTGGGGCTGGACCATGGGCTCCAGAGTCACCCACGAAGGCCGGTCCGGCCTCTCCCAGCAGCCTGGAGGAGGGTGGGGCAGGGCGGGGCTCGGGGCAAGGTGCTCCCCCTGGGAGGTAGGGGCCGACCCCCTCACGGGGCACAGGACCACGCTACTGGGGTCAGTGATTTCTCGTGAGTGAGGAGCCCTTGCCGATGGGACTTTAAGGCCCCGATGTTACAGCCAGTGGGCCACCCAGGCCCAGGCAGACTCCCGCGCCAGCTCCCGGCTCAGGCCCACCCCCAGGCGCCTCGTCCGTGTTGCCCGTTGCACTGATCATGAAGCCACTGGTGCTGCCACGCGTGTGGGACACGTGCCATCAAGCTCCCTCCTGCCAGGCACCGTGGTAGGGGTGTTGCCCAGCCGTGTTCTCAGTCCCAGGGGCGGGTGGCCGGTTTGGAACTCGTGTTGACTGTTGATACTTATTCACTGTATAAATATAATTTATCATTTGTATCACGATGCGGTTTCTGGCTGTGTCCTTCCCCCGCCCCCACCCTTACCAATCCCGAGGCATCGGGAGAGGCGCGCTCCCTGCCTGGAGTCCAGCTTGGCCTGCGGTTCACAAGGCCACCGACCCGGCCTCGGTGCCTGTGTGAGCCTGAGCGTCGGGGAAGGAGGGGGCTGGGGGCTGCCGGGGGCACAGGCCAAGATCATTACAAGGGAGAGGGAGGGGGCTGAGGAAGAGGCCACGTCTCGGGGAGGGCTGTCCGTGCGGTGGGTGACATGCCGGGGCCGCTGGACAAAGACAGGCGGTGGAGTCTGTGGTGGACGCGGTGTGGTCTGACGGCGGGGCGTCCAGGGAGCTGGGGCGGGGACGCGGGAGAGGCTCCTGCAGAGCAGAGGGGCCAGAGGGGGAGGGGAGGTTCCACGTAAAGAGGGTCAGGATACGGGGGGGTGGTGGACGGTTCCAGAGCGCGCGGTGAGCTGGGGGCCCTGAGTTTATGGGGGAACTGGGACAAAGGCAGGTCCCCGTGACAGCCGGGCAGTGGGTGGCGGCTAAGGTGGGCTCTTCAGGCTGCGGGGCTCCCCTCACAACCTGCTGAGGGGAGGACGCTGAGCGAGCCCTGCGTTCTGGCCAGAGGGCTCCCCGAAGCCGCCAGTGGGGGTCAGGCGGCCCAGCGGGGCCGAGGGCAGGCGGGGCTCTCCCGCTGTGATGCCGCCCACCTCGGGGAGGCTTGCAGCCCGTCGTCTGGGCTGCCGCGGGCCTCTCCATTCAAGGGAGGTTCTGCCCGGCTCGCCTGTTTGGTGAACACGCTGGTTTTAGGGCCGAGCGTGTCGGGGTGTGAGGGCCGCCAGCCGTGAGCCGGGGTCAGGCTGAGGCAAAGCTCAGCTGCTGGGTCTTGTCCTGGTGCAGCTTCCACCCCGGCCGGTGCCACCAAGGCCCGCGCCGGCCCCGGGGCCCTGCTCCCAGGGGAGTTGCTGTGGGGAGAGGAGCTGCCCCAGCCTGGGCTCTGTGAAAAGGTGACACTTTATTACACAAACACCCGCCACCCTCGAAGCAAGTCAGGCAGGTGGGTCGCTGGGCTGTCCCAGGGGGCCGATGCCTTCACCGGGGGAGGCCCTGGGGCGTGCTGGGCCCCGAGACCCCCTGTGTGTCCGGAGGCCCGGTGTCATAGCCCAGCTTCCTCATGTCCTTGGTCACCACGTTGAAGAGGAGAGTGACGAAGCCCTGGGAGCGGACGCGGGTCACTGAGGACAGAAGGGCAGCGTTAGCTGGGCCCGTGCCCCTCACCGGGAGAAGGGGCTGCAGTGGGGACAAGGGGACGGATGGACGTGGCCACCCCTCCAGGCTGGGCCCTGCCCCCGCATCTGTGTGCTGGCGGGTCCCTGGCATCCAGCCATCTGACTGTGGGGGGCCCACCTGGTCCCACCTGCCCCGGGGATAGGGGGTCAAGCTTTACCTTCCCGGCCTTCCCCCTGAGCCACCACCTTGGGGTCTGTGTACTCGGGCCGCCGTCCCATGAACCAGCTGGGAAGACAGGAGACCCGGCTGAGCAAGGGCCCGCCTGGGGTCCCGCGGGAACTAGGCGTGGGCTGTCCCCTCCAGCCCTTCCCACACCACCCTCCTCCTAGGCCGGACGCCAGGCTTTCCCATCGAGTCCTCCACAGCTGGGATTCACTGCAGATGAAAGCGGAGGGAGATCTGGGGCTGGGAAGGGTGCACAGCCTGAACCCAGACAGAAATCCCAGACAGGTGACAGCAGCCGAGGTGGGGAAGGGGGGGCCCTGGGACAGTGCGATCCTCCCACCCTCCTGGGGAAGGAGGGCCCCACCCCAGAGCCCAACAGCCAGCCTTGGGGTGGGCAGAGGGGCCAGATCTGGGCTCTCCACTGTCCTCTTAACAGAGCAGGACCCAGGATGTCACTTCCTTTTCTGAGCGCTGGTGTTCTCACCTTAATGGGGACGTGATAATGGCCCCTACCCCATGGGGCTCCAGGCCATAAAGCATTAACCTCTTGACGTCTGAGCTTCCCACCCAGGCAGAGGGTTCTCCGCACCTCAGAGCAGGCCACGGACACGCAGTGAGCCAGCGAGGGGCTCGGGGGGCAGGGAGGGGGGCGGGAGGGGGGCAGCGGGGGGAGCCTCGCCACCTCCCTGCACCTCGGTTTCCCCATCGGAGGAGCAGGGCTACGCGGCACCTGCCCCCGGCTGCGCTGAGGACCAGCCGGGAAGCAGCCCCCAAGGGCCGGCTCCACCCCGCCAGCCTGGACGCTGCCGCAGGGGCCCCGCAGGCGCCTTGAGGCGGAGATGTGCCCGAGTCGCTCGTGCAGCGGTGTCTCAGGGAACCCTTGTGCCGTGTGAAGAGCGGCTTGGAGGCTCTGCGTGATGGCCCCAAAGAGACTGGGTCCCACTGTGAGGAAGTTAATTGCTGTGGTTTTAAGCCACCAAGTCCGTGGTAACTGGTTGCGGCGGCCAGAGGAAGTGGCCGCAGGGGAGCGGGCAGCCAGCAGGCCGAGGAAGGACCCCGGAGGCGGAGGCCCAGCAGAGGGGACGAGAGGAGAGGCTGCTGGAACACGGACCCCTCTCCTGGGACGACTGTCCATCCAGCTGCCTTCCCCCATCTCCGTGACCCAAGCACACACGGCCTGGCCCAGGCGAGAGCCCCTCCGAAGGGCGGGAGGCGGCTTTCCCAGCAGGGACTCCCTTCCCCAGGGAGACCTCACACGGGGGCCGCAGGCCTCCCCCTGTGGGCCATGGAGCAGCGTGGACCCTGGGGTGGTGGTGTCACCTCCAGCCGACGCTGGCCCTTCCCATCACGGTGGCTTCTGGAGGGCTCCCAAGGGCAGCAGGCAGGCGCCGCAGAGCCCAGGAAGTGTCCTCCCCCGAGCAGGGTGCCGGCCAGGGGGCCCAGGCGGTGCTACACGTTCCCCTCGGCCTGGCCCACCACCGGGGAGCTGAGCTGACCCAACCCGAGTCGGTCAGCCAGGCCCAACCAGCCCTCCAGCTCCTACTCGGATGAGGGAAGGGGCCAGAAGCCTCGGGCTTGGTCTCCCTGCAGGCCCGTGTCCGGGCCCCGCCGGCTGCCCCACCAAGGTCACCACCTCCTCGAGACCGTGTTGCTCCCTGCGCCCCGAGCCCCACCGGCCCCGCCCTCTGCTCTAGTCCCTGATCAGCTGTCACCTCCTGGCAGAGGGCCCTCGTGTGAAGGCGTCCAGCACGACATGGCAGCGGGGGACGTGACAGCCCTCCGCCCGGCCACTGAGGCCAGGAGTGGCTGGGGGGATGGATGTGCAAGAGACTCACCTGGTAAACTTTTGCAGTTTAGACACAGATTCTGGGACAAACATGGGGATGGTCTTTTTGTGCCTGAAACAAATGTTTTCACAGACAGCTGTGCTGAGTCACGGAAAAGCGGCGGAGACTTCCGAGCCTCCAGCGAGGGGCGGCAAGCAGGAGCGCCCAGAGGTCAGGCAGTGCCAAGTCAGAGCCGGAGCCCCGCCCCCAGGGCTGAGTCCCCTGAGAGCCTTGTTTCCTTTGAAGGGTGGGGAGGATGCCGAGGGCTACAAACACCAACCCTGGCTCAGCTGTGCCCCTCACAGGGCCCTTGTCCTTCTCCAAATACCCGAACGCGCTGGCATCCTCCAGGAAGCCCCTGACAGTCCCCTGGACCGCACCCGGCTGTGGTCGCCCATCCCCCCTCCGCCCTCCCCTCGCGCCTTGCACTTCCCGTCTCAGCACCCCTCAGAGGTTCGCCCGCTGGGCCTCCTCCCTCCACCTGCTCTGACGGAGTCCTCGCCGCTTAGGGTCGGCTGACCCTGGCCACGCACCCCGTGCCTGGAACACTGTGTCTATACCCTGTCACCGTGCTTGACGAGAGCTGCGTCTCTCCATCTGTGCCCACTACTCGGGGGGCTGCCGAGGGCAGGGTCCTGTGGTCACACGTGTCTGACACATCTGTGTCCTCAGGCCAGCAGCAAGGGAATGAGTGTCTGAACTCCGACCCCAGCTGCCCGGGAACTCTGGCTGGACCCGCCCCTCTCGATGCCCCAGGACACCCCCTCCCAGGTGTGGGCCACGCCCCCGCCCTGGGGACTCCGCACACGCCCCGGGGAGAGCCTCGTGGAGGGTCCTCGGGTCCCGAGCCAGCGTGGCCCGGCGAGGGACCAGGTCGGAGGGAAGACCTACCGTCCGGGTGAGAAGGGCACGTGCACCGCCCCGTAGCCTCGGACCACGTCGTTCCCGAACACGTCCGGCCCATATACGCTAAGCACGATCTGCGGCCCTTGTGAAGGACAAGGCAGGGGTCAGCCCGCAGGCAAGCCCGGGGGAGGTGCAGGGTGGAGAGCAGGGCAGCGGCCCGGGAGCCCCCAGGTGTGGGCCTGCAGGGAGGTGGGGGAGCGAGCCTGCTGGCTGGGCCCCGTGCTGCCCGATCCTGCCACTGGACAGGCCCAGGGAGCGCACAGGGACCCGGCCGGGACCGGGGGTGTCTGCGTGTGGCTCAGGGAGGCCCCGCACCCCCTTCCTCTCCAGTGCTGCCAGTTCCCACCGCCCCCTGTTGGCAGCTCCACTGGGATACATCCTTGGGAGGCGGGGAGGCCCAGAGCCGGCCTGCCCTGCTCGGACCCGCGGCCACAGGACAGGCCTCGGTTTCCTCGTCCTCCAGACGCCCGGGCTCGGGCCTGATGCAGAGGAAGCGCTCCCCGGTGCTGGGGGATGTCTGTTCCGTCCCTGTCACCGCCTCAAAGGTCATCACTCCTTTTCCGTAAGGTTTCACTGCCAAAGAATGCATCCCACATGTGGTCCTTTGGTTCTGCTCATGTTGTGAACTTTGTATGAGTGGAATCGTATGGTACGTAGATTCCTGCATCCAGCTTCGTGGATTCAGTCTTTATGAGACGCATCCAAACGGAGTCACGTCTCCAGGGCAGGAGAACTCGGTCCCGTCTGGAGCCCATGGACGCCTGGGCTGTGTCTCCTTCTTGGGATGGTGCGACCTCTCGTCACAGGCGCTCCCGTGTCTGCCCAGGGCCGCGCATTCCCTCAAGCTGCTTCCCTGGGGGCACCGCACCCACACGCCCACCTCATTCCCATCCTGAGCCTCGGCACCGCACCAGAGCCTGGCGTCCTCAGGCTTCCTAACTGGGCTGTTCTGGTCCTGAATCATGGCCGCTCACTTTAGCTTTAATTTGCATTTTCCTAATTGTAATTGTTCTTCCTAAAATAAAGTTGAGACCTCGTCCTGTCTCCTGGTCACTCGGACGTCCTCTTTTGTGCGGTGCCTCGCTCAAGCCTCTTGCCCAGTTTTCAACCGGATGGTCTTCTCCTCACTGATTTGTAGTGTGTGTGTGGACTCCAAGGCTTGGTTTCTCACCCTTAATGATGTCTTTGGACGAACAGAAGCCCTAAATTTAACAGTGGAACCCGTGGATCTGCTCCTGTGAGGAGTCCTGCCGCGGTTCCCGCCTCCGTGGAACCTTCCTGAAGCTGTGTCACCGTGCTGTCCACATTTCCGTGCGTGTATCCATCCGGGATGGCCTTTGTGTGCCTGATACAAAGCAGGGACCAGTCGGGCTGCACTCTTCTTCCTGCTCGTATCCAGCTGCCCCAGGGCTCCTTCTCAAGACGCCCTTCCCCTCCTGCTCTGCCCCTTTGTCATGAATCAACTGCACATGTTCAGTTCTGCCCTGGGCTCCCTACAGATCTGTCTGTCCTGGTGTCAAAGCTGCTCTTGTGATTGTGCCTTATAATAACAGCTTGATATCTGGTAGAACAGGTTATATTTGATATTACTGTAAAGAATTTATTTTTAAAATATCGATTTCTACTTTTTATACAGAATAGAAAACACATTCTATTTATTTTTATACAGAAAGCAACTGATTTTTTTTATAAATTTATTTACTTATTTATTTTTGGCTGCATTGGGTCTTCGTTGTTGCACGCAGGCTTCTCTTGTTGCGGAGCACGGGCTCTAGATGTGCAGGCTTCAGTAGTTGCAGCAGGCGGGCTCAGTCGCTGTGTTCGCAGGCTCTAGAGCGCAGGCTCAGTAGTTATGGTGCTCGGGCTTAGCTGCTCTGCAGCATGTGGGATCTTCTCGGACCAGGGATTGAACCTGTGTCCCCCGCATTGGCAGGCGAATTCTTAACCACTGCGCCACCAGGGAAGCCCGCAACTGATTTTTGTATACTGATCTTATATTCGGCAGTCATGCCCCCTTATTAATAATTTACTGTAGGTTATTTTGGAAATGCTACATAATCATGTCACCTGTGAATAATGACAGGTGACATGATTCTAATTCTTATACCTTTGAATTGTACAATGTTGGTGGTCATAACAAGCATCCTGAGAGAGAAATCTTTCAACATCTCACTAAAATAAGTGATGTCTGCTCTAAGTTTTTGTGGCTAGCCTTTATCAGATTAAGGAAGTTTTCCTCTACTCCTGGTTTGCTACAGGTTTGTCATGAACGCATGTTGAATTTTATCACATCTTCTTCATCGATGGGTATGATGGCGACTTTCTTTTTAACGTAGTGAGTCTCGCTGGTTGATTTTAGATGTTGCACGAACTTCTTATTTCTGAATTAAACCCTCCTTGCTCACGATAGGTCACCCTTCTGGCGTCCTGTTAGGCGCAGTTTGTGGATGTCTGGCACCACGTCCCGGGCGGGGATGAGGGCAGCCGGGCCACAGGCCAGGGCGGGCTGTTCTCTCAGAGCTCTGAGGTGGCAGGATCTTCCTGGCTCCTGGGTCCCCAGCCCAGAGCGGCCGACAAAAGTCTCGATCAGCATCTCGATCACCTCTGCTGGAATCAGCAAATACTCCCAGGGGAGCTGTGGCTGGGGGTGTCTCTGGAGCTCTGCTTTTTTCCTGGGTCTTGGCCTGCTAAAGCGCCACTACTTTGCTACCTGTCTGATGCCTTCAAGTAGTTTTTCTGGTTTCGCTTTTTAATATTTTATTCACCTTTCCTAGCTGTCCTCAGCAGGAGGAGATCAGTCCTTTACCTAGTGCCCTGTTCTAGGAAGCCTGTGGAAGTTTCTCATGGACGATGACAGCAGGACTGCAGTCCCCACCCAGGGGGACAGCCAGGAAGCCTCTGCTCCAGACCCGCTGCGCCCGGTGAGCCTGAGCCCCCGGCACACGCAGCGTAAGGCCTGGACCGTGAAATCAGACGGACCTGAAATCAAATCCATGCTCAGCTACTCAGTGTAAAGCTGAAGGCAAATGATGTCACTTTTTTGAGTCTCAGTTTCCTAGAAGTGGAGAAGAATCTACCTACCAGATAGGGTTACAAAGCCTGGCCAAGCCCACCTAGGGAAAGTATTCACGGCCCCTGTGGGGCGAACCCCAGGCTTTGCACACAGTTGGCACTTATTAAGTGAGAGTGACTGATAACTGCCAGGTAAGGTAGAAAGCAAACACTGCAGGCGAGGAGGGCTTTGGGAAGGCCAGAGGTAGGATGAGGGCCAGGTACCCCGGGCAGAGAGAAGGGCAGGGACTTGGAGGAGGAGCAGGGCGCTCGGGTCTGGCAGAAGCACAGCTGTGATGGACAGGGGAGAGCTGTCAGGGCAGGCCTCCTGGCCAGACTGCTGAGCCAGGCTCTGGCCTACGCAGGCAGGCGCTACCCAAGGCTTCAGGCCGGGCCTCACCGGCTCCGTCAGAACCTCAGAAAGGTCAAGTGCACACAGATGAGCAGGAAGGGGGCGGGGAGGAGGGGGAAGCAGCCAGGTGGCTGAGAGCACGTGACAAGGCTGGTCGAGGGCCCAGGGGACGGGCAGGGAAGGTCCGTGTGTGGACACGGGGGCAGGACGAGGCCCGCGGACTCACAGCCGTAGGGGTTGGTGCTCTTAAAAGTGACGTCGATGGGGAAGTTCCACACCAGCGCGCGCCGCGCATCCTGGCTCTTGGACGTGATCTGTGAGATGCCCTCCTCCAGCCCCTGCGAGGACGACAGTGACGGCCAGTGTCCCAGTTCCGGGCTACCACGCCCCTCCCCTCTCTGGGCAGCAGCTGGGAGAGCTGTTTCCTTCACCATCTGCTGCCAAACGAAGGGACCTGAGACGTAATGGAGGGGCTCCCAGGTCTCTGAGGGTTCTCATCCATGAGGGCCTGAAACCTCGAGGCCCCAGCCCTCCCCCGGCGCCCGAGCTCCACCTGCGCCTTGGCCTCACTGAGGGGACGGTGTCGCCCTCTCCCCTGTCACCATCGGCACGCGTGTGCGTGTCACTTTCTTGGTCACAAAGCAACGCTCCTTGGCCCTATGCCCCCCCCACCCTTTGTTCCCAGCCAAGCTTCTTAAAAGACATGTCGACACTCACCAGCTCCAATTCCTTCTCACTTTGCATCCCTGAACCCACCCCAATCTGACCTCTGGCCCCCACTCTACCAAAGTGTTCCTGTCAAGTCACCAGTGGCTCGGCTGGCTGTGATGTGGTCCCTTCTCTGTCCCCATTTCACTGGCCCCCGCCTCCCAGGTCAAACATGCCAGGCACACCCCCCGCCTCAGGGCCTTTGCACGCTCCGCACCTTCTGCCTGCCTAGTTCTTTCCACAGTCTTCCACACAGCTTGTCCCCTTGCCTCCTTCAGCTCTGTGCTCAGCTACCGTCTCCATGAGGCCTTTTCTGGCCTCTCATCCCTCCTCTTCTTGCCTCTGCTTTCCCCCAGCGTGTCACCAGCCAACAGCGTGGAGTGTTTACTACCCCGTGTCTGTCTTCCCCTCAAGAACGTGCAC
Organism: Balaenoptera physalus; assembly: GCF_965194825.1. NCBI lineage: Eukaryota > Metazoa > Chordata > Mammalia > Artiodactyla > Balaenopteridae > Balaenoptera > Balaenoptera physalus. The sequence goes on along the minus strand of NC_138901.1, from coordinate 63,787,216 downwards.
CCAGCAGGACCAGGGCTTGACTGGCTTTGTTCACCACTGCGTCCCCATCACCAGGAGACTCGGCAGTCATCGCTTAGCGGGCGCCTGGAGGACAGCACTATGGTCTCAGCTGCACAGAGGAGGGGCCAGGCTCAGAGCGGCCGTGAGGGTCACCCCAGCGCCCCGCAGGCGGTAACGTGGTGTGGGCTGAAGGGACGTCATCGTCCCTCTCCTGGAGACAGACCATTCCTCGGGGAGTCTTGGAAGGAGGGTTCCAGAGTCTCCCCACAGGCCGAGGAGACCGGCAGAGCAGTGAAGGGGCCAGCCCAGGGTGTCTGCACTTCGGCCGCCTCCAGGCCGGCTCTCTGGGGTCTGCCCACCCGCGCTGCCCAAACATCCCTACTTGCTGCCACGCGCCAGCTCCCAGGACAGGGCGCGCGAGCGAGCACGGCCTCGGGGGAGGGTCAGGGAGCACCGCGGCGCTGCATTCTCTGCCCCGGCTTCACCGGGAACAAACTCGCATGCGGGTCCCCCCTGAACTCAGTGTCCACCTTTCAACTGGTTCTGAACTGGGAGGGGAAAGGGTGTGATGGAGCCTTCAGAGACCCCCCCCCACCCCAGTCACGAAGGCTGAGAGTCTGGGAGGCCAAAGGGCCCAGCTTACCGCCGTGGGGGCCCAGTCCTGGCCGTACACGAAACAGTACTTGCAGTAGAGATCGTCATACTCAGGAAACTGAGGAAATAAGCACACACAGCTTCTGCTCACAGGGACTCAGGCTGAGGCTGGCTGCTGGCCAGGCAGGTGCGGCCACCAGTAACTCCGCACATGAGGGACCCGGTGGGGGGGGGGCGGGGGCTAAGAGACAGCAGGGGCTGTGGACATGGAGCTCAGCGGAGGGTCTGGGGCCCAAGATGTGGGCGAGTCCAGGACCGCTACTGCCCCCGGGCCTTTGCTCAGGCTCTGCCTCCTGTATGACATACCCTTCCCATTCCTTCACCTGGAGCTTTCCTGCTCACCCTTCAAAACTGATCCTTCAGGGAGCCTGCCCTAACTTCCGGGCCGTCTTGGGGCCACTTCCTAGCTCCCGCAGCCCCTGGTGCTTCCCTCCATCACAGCACTGACTGTTTATTTCTCTCAACCCCATTAGACTGTGAGCAAGGGACAGGTGTGCGAGCTTTCTGTGTCCCCAGCACCCGGCACAGGGGCAGGCACAGGAGCAGCTCTAAGGAAATGGTGCTGAAGTGAAAGGTCTGAGAAGGCAGGGTGCTATTAGGACACAGAGCAGCATATGCTTGGCCTGCGAGAGGAGGGGCCCCGAGCAGAGGGGGAGGAAGAGTGGGGATGAGGTGGCTGCTGAGAGCACAGACACATGTGACCCAGCCCAGCTGAGGGCCCTGATGGGATAGAGCAGAGGCGGGGACGCGGGTCTTGGGCACTAGGTCAAGGGGGAGGTGGACAGAGTGGGAGACTGGGGCAGCGTCCCTGATGAAACAGGAAGGCGGGAGATGCCCACTAAGAGTCAGGCCCCGGCAGAGCTTTACCTAAACCATCTCAGTTAGTCCTCACAATATACTCATAATATTTTAAAAACAGCCTGGAAGGGCAAGTCTAGCAAAGCTCTGACATCAGACCAGGTTTCAAATTCCAGTTCTGCCACTGCTTGTGGGCAAGTTTTCCCATCTGTAAAATGAGGGTGCCAGTAATACCTACTTCACAGGTGGTTGTGAGGACTGACTGAGCGGGGCTGGGCATGGAGTCTGGCATATACTATGCCTTATACACATTAATAACAAACGGTTCTTTGGACGTGCTGGGGACTGGAGGGTAGCGTCCCCTTCCGTCCAGCAGACCCCGCCCCCGCCCCGCCTCCCCCCCACCCCCCCCCGGCCGGGGCAGCCGCCACCATCGCTGCATCAGATCAAGCAGATCACTTCCCTTCCAACCCGCGCCCGAGGGCCTGAGAGTCGCGGGCGCGGGGCCTCGCTGCGCGCGGACCCGCGCTGGTCGCGTTGGGTGGAGGCCCCTGCCCGTGACTCCACGCGGGCTCGGCCGACTGTGGCCTCGGCCTCGCTCCACCCCCCAGGCCTGTTTCCACACCGCACATGGGGCGGAGGGTTCGCGCGACCTCGCGCCAAGCCTCTCAGACGCTGGCTCCCTCCCGCGAGGCTCGGCCCTGGGGGCACGGGTGCGGCCCCGCGGGGTCCACGGCCGCTCACCTGGGCGCTCTCCACCTGCCCGTTGACCATGAGCAGGAAGACACTGGGACCCGCGGCCGCCATAGCAAGGCTGCGCGGTTGCTAGGAGGAGCCGGGTTGCCCTGGAGACGGACGGCGTGGCACGCGGGACAAGTTTCTGGGAAGCGGGATCTTGGGGAAAGCGCGCGCATGCGTGCGGCGGCGCGCAGGCGTAGTCGGGGGCGGCGCGGCGGGAGGCGGGGCGGCGGGAGGCGGGGCTTCGCGGGGACTGTCGGCGCGAAATCCGTGGCTAGAGTGTGTCTGGTGGTGCGGGACCCAGCACACCCCTGGATCCGGTTACCCCGCGGGAAGTGTGTGTCCACTCAGACCCGGCCCCGCCAGGTCCGTGGGAGGTCCTGAGCCCGGAGGCGACGACCACCGCTCGTGGGGCTCAAGAGCGAGGCCCCCGACAGTCGGGGTCCGGCCCCGGTTCCGAGAGTCCGCGTGGGGCCAGCAGCTGCTTGCGTGGGGTCAACGGATGCTCCCTCGGGCCTTCTGAGACCCTCGCCTCCCAAAAGTTTATTAGACAAACCTGGGAGGGGTCTGGAGAATCCTTAAACCCGTGCCGGCGCTCCTCCGCGTGAGGCGGGAAACAGGCTGCGGAGGGCCCGCCCCCGGCCGCCCGAGCACCCCCAGTCGCGGAGGGGCGAGCCCGAGCGCGGCCCCGCCAGGACACTGGCCTCAGGACGTCACTGCTTGGCCGCCGGAGCGGGTCGTCCGCCTGCTCTTAGCTCTCAGCACGGTTCGCATTTGCACATTTATTACTGTCACAGCTCCGGCCAATGCTCGCCTCTCCCGACCCCCAGACGCCATGAGCACAGGGGCCGCGCCCACCCCGTGTCCCAGTTGCCTGGCACAAGTGAGCACTGGTGGCAGCCTGTGGAGTGGAGGAATAATTGAGTACGTCTCCGGTGCACAAAAGAGGAAGCAGATTCAGAGGCGAGGTGACTGGGACACAGTCACAGCAGCTGGTAAGGAGCTGAGCCGGGATTCAAACCCAGGACTCCGCGGGCTTGCAACCCTCACTGCTTCCTTGCCTGGTCCTGGCCCAGCGCCAAGGGTGCCTCTTGGCCGGGGTGTCAAAGGTGGCGTTGGAGACCTTATCCCGGATCCAGAAAATGAAGGGATGGACAGGTGTGAAGACTTCAGGGCGGCTGAGCACCCAGCAGGGCCCGCAGGTCATCACACCCTGCAGCAGCCAGCTGCCAGCTTGGGAGCAGACCAGGGTGGTCCCACGGGACACCTGTGCGGGAGAAGGAAGGAGGGGTCACAGCCAGCCTGGGCCCACCGACCGTCCCCCCACCCCCCTCAGGTGAGCAAAGATACTTGACAGCGGAGGGGGCTTGGGCAGCCAGTGTTCACACCTCTGGCAAGAGAGGCTGAAGGCTCGGGAGGCCGGCTCAGGTGGGAGTTGGCCTCCACCAGGCCTTGGCCATATCCCTTCCCCCACCCCTCACACCCTCCCACTTAAAATGCGTCTTCACAGATGATACCACTCTCGCCCAGCTCTTTCCTCCTTGTGGCTCAGTATTACACAAAAGACAGTTTTCAACAAAATGCTTTCTATTATCAAATAACCAGGGGCCCCCTGTAACTGCAAACCTGACCATGTCCAAGGCTGCCCCACGTCCGCACAGAACCTAAAGGGGGAGTCTCCCCAGGGGGCGGGGTCTCTGGGATGGCCATCTGGGTGCAGATCAGTGGTCCCTCGGGAGTGTGGGAGGCGACCAGGCTTAGTGGCCTTAGGAGGGACCGTGGGGACGGGTGGGGCACCTCTCCGGGCCTGTGCAGGGCCAGGCTGGAACCCGCACCACCAGGTGGGGTGGGCTGGCGTGGGTCTGGCCCACTGGGCGCCCTTGGGCAGGCTGGCCTTTGGGTCAGGACAGTCAGACTGGAGGCAGAAGGCGTCTCGGCAGGTGCTGGCGTGCAGCAGCCTCAGTGGGGTGCTGCACAGCTCTGGGGGCGGGATGTAGGGGTCTGCGAGGTGGGGCGGGAGGGGGCCCTCAGCAGGTTGGCACCAGTCTGGCCGCAAAACTTCCCGCCCTCCTGGGCATCCAGTCCTCCCCGTCCTCTCTTAGTGGACCCCCAGGTCCCCCTCAGTGCAGCTCCGTCATCCGTTGGACTCTCACAGTCTCCTCAGGGCCACGCCCACGGAAACTGGGGACACACTGCGGCCCAAGGGAGGGGGCGAGGAGAGTGCCCAGGGCTGCCCTCCAGGCTGGGTGTGTCTGGAAGCTGACCCGGGCGAAGCAGGCGCCAGTGCCACCCTCTGCCCCGAGGCCCGTGTCCACGTGGCAGCCAGCGGCAGGCCAGAGCTGGGCTGTGCTCGGGGCTCAGGGGCTCTGGGGATTTCCGCCTCTGCAGGGCCCCAGCTCCATCCCAGCTGTCTGCCCGGCCCACCCTCAACCATCTCAGGCTCAAACCCCTGCGTCCAACAGGGCTGCCACTGGAAAAAACGCCAGGACCGGGTAGCCAGAGGGACGGGCTGAACAGCACTGCTGAGAGATGGTGGGCTTGCCAGCCGGGCCAGAACCAGGCCCCCGGACCTGGAGGCCCTGGGCCCTCCTGGGTCCAGCAGCATCTCCTCCACGCTGGCCTTGCTCTCACGAGTGTCCAGCGCCAGTCAGTCTGGGCCCAGGGTCACGCTGAAGTGGGACTGGGGCAGCTGTGGAAAGTGGGGGTGAAGAGGCTGGGCGCCCCCTCCTGGGGACCCTCTCCATCACCCTCCCTGGCCACTGCACCCACCCGCCAGAGCAGTTGGCACCTGTGAGTGCCCACTCTTGGGAGATGAGGGCCCCCTCGCAGAGGTACCGGCTGTCCAGAAAGATGCCGGCCTGCCAAGGCCACCTGGCTGGGCCCTCCCTGTTGTGGCGTTTGCCGGCCTGGGCCCTGCACGCTGGGAATGAGGCGTCACAGCTGAGCTCTGGGTCCCAGAGCGCTGACGTCTGCTCTCTGTGCCCCACTAATTGTGATCTCCTCTCCCCGTCCCTTGATCCCTTGATCAGTCTGCCCCGGGGGAGGCTTCCTCCCTTGCCCTGCCCAGAAACTCACTATAGGTGTGTGCCCAGCTCTGTTTGCATTTCTGTTAGGACAGGGTTAGCTGGCTACTGACCAAGGCAGCTGGGCTCTAGCACCCTGCTCTGGTAGCTTGGTTCCACCCTCGCGCAGGCCCCCCTGCCACCTGTCACCATCTCTGTCCTGCACAGCTTCCCGTTACTTGAACCCGAGTCTGGACTCTCGGCCCTTGAGGGGTGGGTGTCCCCCCTGCAACAGCTCCCGCCCTGCCCGCAGCTCCCTGTCAGCCCAGGACATTTAACCTCTGCAGCAGCCCCTCCCCACCACTGCCCTGAGGCCCACGTCGGGGCAAAGGGGAGCTGGCCTGGGGAAGAGGAAGCGCGGGGCAGGGCCTGCCCCTGGGTGCGCTGCTGACAGCCCTTGGCCCCTGCGGCGCGGGGGAACCCCTAGCCCCGCCCTGCCCCCGTCTCAGGTGAGAAGCAGAGGCCAGCGGCGCCGCCGGCACCCACGGTCATCCTCCCCCTCCCCCACCGAACACCCCACGAAGCTCTGCGGCACCCACGTCATAGCGACTCCGGGAGAGCAGCGCCGCTCCTCCTCCGGGGGGAGGCCGGGCTTCCCAGGATCGCGGGGAGTAGCAGCAGGGCTGCGGTCTGAACCGGGGGGGTCACTTCCTCTCACAGCCCTCGTAGGTCTTCCTTCCCAGCCCACCTCACAGTTCTCAGTGGAGGGCGCCTGTCAGCTCCGTGCAGAAGGGGGCACAGGCCAGGCCCACAGCTGAATGTCACTGGGGACAAAGTCCAGGTCCTCTGTGGGCTGTCGAGTCCCTCTGGGCCCCCCGCCGCTGCCTGCCTCCCGCACCCCTCAGCCTCGCGGTACTGGATGCCCGCACACATACACCTCCTTCTTTATTTATTTATTTTTCTATAAATTTATTTGTGGCTGCGTTGGGTCTGCGTTGCTGCGCGCGGGCTTCCTCTAGTTGCAGCGAGTGGGGGCTACTCTTGGTTGCGGTGTGCGGGCTTCTCATTGCGGTGGCTTCTCTTGTTGGGGAGCACGGGTACTAGGCGCTTGGGCTTCAGTAGTTGTGGCTCGTGGGCTCTAGAGCGCAGGCTCAGTAGTTGTGGCGCACGGGCTTAGTTGCTTCGCGGCATGTGGGATCTTCCCAGACCAGGGCTCGAACCCGTGTCCTCTGCATTAGCAGGCGGATTCTTAACCACTGCGCCACCAGGGAAGCCCCCCAGCTTCTTTTCTTTTTTTTTTTTTTTTTTTTAATTTTTTTTTTTTAATTTATGGCTGTGTTGGGTCTTCGTTTCTGTGCGAGGGCTTTCTCTAGTTGCGGCAAGCGGGGGCCACGCTTCATCGCAGTGTGCGGGCCTCTCACTATCGCAGCCTCTCTTGTTGCGGGGCACAGGCTCCAGATGCGCAGGCTCAGTAGTTGTGGCTCACGGGCCTAGTTGCTCCGCGGCATGTGGGATCTTCCCAGACCAGGGCTCGAACCCGTGTCCCCTGCATTGGCAGGCAGACTCTCAACCACTGCGCCACCAGGGAAGCCCCCCAGCTTCTTTAAAGTTACGAGTGCCTCCTTTGTATTGAGGTAGAATTCACAGAAATTCAAACCAACCCCTTTTAAGGGCATAATTCAGTGTATCACGGCGTCTTTGCACGTGCTGTTCCTTCCACCCTTTCTGCCTGACCTTCCTGTTGAGCTTCGAGCTCCAGAGGACCATCCTGTCCTCCAGACAAGCCCTCGCTGGGCAGGGGCATTCTCCACCATGGAGGGGCTGTGGCCTGACCGGGTCTCCTGGACCACACTCAACTCCCCGAGCGCCCACTCAGTAAGCGCTTGTCGAATGACTGTGTGAGTGAGTGAACAAGTGCGCAGAGGACTTTGGGGGGCGTTGGCGCTGGGACCTTGTGGGCCAGGGCTGAGCCCTCAGGTTCTAGCCAGAGGGAGGCTCTAGAGTCGGGCAGGAGGGGACCCCAGCTTCTAGCAGCACAACAGAATCACCCGGTCTGGGTCGGGGCAGCTGCCCAAGGCAGGGTGCCTCTGTCTCCAGCCTGTCCCCGACTTGCAGTGTGGTCCCAGGCAGGTCATTGCCCCTCTCCGGGCCCCAGTGTCTCACTAGGAAGATGAGGGCATGGCCTGGACTGTCCTTTTCCCACTGAGTCACTTGAAGGGCTGGGGGAATCCCTGGCCTCTCCAAATCAGCCCCAGGAGCCGGCTTGCTCCCTTTACCCTGAAGTTCAAGGGGCAAGTGCCAGGGGCAGCTTATTCCAAGGGTTAACCAGCAGGGGGAGCTGGGTTCCAATCTAAGCTCTGCCCCTCGCTAGCTGTGTGACCTTGGGCTGGTGGCTCAACTTCTCTGGGTCTCAGCTTACAGGAAACTGGGGATCATAAGACCTTGACCTCACAGGGCTCAGCAAATGGGAGCAGTGGTCTCCACGGTGAAGGCAGTAATGCCGTCGGAGTCCAGCTTGCTTGGAGACAGGCAAGTTGAATCGTTGGCCAAATTCTGGAAAGTACTGTAGGTCTTTAAAAACCCTTCATTTTCAATCCATTGGATATAAACTCAGTGTCAGCCAAAGCCAGGCAGATTAGTGAAGCTTGCCAGGAGTTTACATGTTGGGCACGTGGCATGACAGGCTGCGTGTGATGGAAAAGCCAATTAGGGCTTAAATACATAAGGCTCGTTTGTCTCAAACATCAAGACAGTCCAGAACTGACGCTGGCTTGGCCGCACCACCAGGGACCCGGTTTCTCCCCATCTTCCCGCCCCACCTGCTTAGCATGTGGATTTTGTCCTCACAACAAGACCGCTGATTCAGCTCCAGGTACAGGGCTATGTTCTAGGTGGAGCAGGGGGAGAAGCTGTGCATCCCCAGCAAGACTTGGCGTAGGACGGGACCTCCTACACACCCCAGTAGCGAGAACTGGGTCTCAGGGCCTCTTCTAGCCGCAAGGGAGTCTGGGAGCTTGAGCTCAGGTAAGGTAGGAAGGGGAGACGCAGTTAGAATAGGCGCGGAGCTGCACATTCTTCACTCCCACGAAGAACCATGCCTGCTTCTGTTGATCTCAACAAGCGCATCTCCACGTCTAGCTTTTGTTTTCCTCCTGTGCTGAAAGAGTTCAGGCATGGAGATAATCCAGGGGATAATGAGGCGCACTTAGTCCCAGGCAGTTGGTGAGGGTGAGGTGGCATTCACAATACTGAATAACTCACATGGCACAGGCCTCCACCGATCTGATCAGATGCCCAGTTGATCAAAACATATGCCCAGCCCTGCTCACAGATGCCTGCTGATGGGCCGGAAGCCACACCCACCAGCAGGTGCCAGCCCTTGTAGGCGTTGGGGTCCACAGCTGGGAAATCTCTGTTTTCTCGAGATCTCCTAATTTTGTCATGTTGGGTGAATTTTTAGATGACGTCATGTAGGACAAAGAAAGCCCATTTGTGGCGTTGGTATCTGATCCCTCATCTTTGGGTCTCACGGGGGCAGAGGCGTGGCCTGACGGGCTCGAGGGGCGGGGGTGGCATGTGCCGGCCACTCTCTGTGCTCCTGGACAGATGGTGCTTTCCTCTGGGACATCATTCCTTCCCAGGCACCCAGGAGAGAGACAGGTGGTTGAGGGAAGGGAGAAAGGGGGTCCAGGGGATGGTAAAAGAGGCTCCCTAGGAAGAGTAACAGCTGAGAGCTAGGAGCATTTAGAATGACATCATTTTTAAATGGATTGAAGTCCCCAAGGGTGGGGAAGGGACAATGGAAGGATGATTTTTTTAAAAAGTGTCCCAGATGAGACAGAGCAACGTAAGTGTCTCCACGTGGCGGTCGAGAAGTGGAGATGGCATTGTTAAAGTCACTTCCTCAGTTTTCTACTTGATGAAAATGGGTGATTTTTTAAAATGCTGTTGCTGAGTGAGTTATGCTTTTACATCATGTGTAGCTGATTGTAAGGACTTGTGATAGTTCTGGGATGTTTCTAATAACTACAAAATTTCTTCCCCTCTGAGGAATAGTGGGGTGGATGGGGGTTCCTGAATTTTAGGGGCTGTAGGTTGCGAAGTGCTTTCCCATCCATTCAGCCACTATGGTCCCCACAGTAGCTCAGGAGGTGGAAGTTAAATGCTCCCTCACAGGGGACAAAACCACGAGGCTCAGAGATGGAGAGAGCCGCACCAAGGCTGAGGGAGGCTCAAGATCGGGAGTGGAGCTGGACTGGAATCTGTCTGCGTCCAGCCGGCTCCTGTGGGGGTGTGTGGCCACGAGGGGGTCGGGGCAGAAGGAAGGAACACCTCCGATGGGCCGCTGGGGGCGGATTGAATTGCTCCAACCAAGCATCAAAATGAGCACCAAGGTCATGGGGACCAAGCTCGCTGAGCCAAGAGTTATCGCTCGCTCAACAGGTATTTACTGAGCACCTACTGTGTACCAGGCCCTGGGCTAGGTGCTTGGAGTAAAGTGGAAGACAAGACAGGCACAGCCCTTGCCCTAGTGCACTTGACTTTCTGGTGGGGACACAAGTAAGCGTGTTTGTGATAATTCGGGACAGTGGTAAGTGCTATGAAGAAAAAAATAAAGCAGAGAAAAGGGCTGGAGAGTGATGGGGGAGGGTTATGGTAGATGGTAGATGCACAAGGAAGCATCTCTGAGCAAAGTCCCGAAAGAAGCATGCACGGATGTGGGGTAGGCATTTCCACAGCACAGTGAGAGCACAGTAAGTGCACAGGCCCTGGGCAGAATGTGCTTGAGGAACAGAGAGGCAGACTGGCGCCTGCTTGCACGGCCTCGTGCTGACACACCAGAGACACTCATGCAACTCTGCCCCCAGCGATGTGCTGGGGGCTTGAAGTCAGCCACAGAAATTGGCAAATGCTAAAATTAGGGCTTTCAGTGCTTTATGTTTTATTGACATTTGTTTTTTCAGGGAGCACTTTCCCAGCACAGCACTGGGGTAGGAGATGGGTTGAGAGTGCCCCGGGCCCAGATCACTCAGGGCCTCAGAGTCCTGGAGGGTTTCAAGCCGAGGGGGGATGTGAAGCGACTGGGGTTTTAACTGGGCTGTCTGGCCACCATGTGGGGCTGAGACTTGGGACCAGGGAAGCTGGGAGGCTGGTGCTGCCAGGTTTAGCAAATGAAAATACTGGACATCCACAACTAAAGAACCATTCGTTGTGTATCTGAAATTCAAACACAGCTGGGCATCCTGTGTTTCATGTGCAGCCCACCCATAGGTGCCAGGCCAGAGGAGGTGGAGGGCCACAGCTGCTTCTGAGGGGTTCGCTGAGGGCCATTCCTTCCTCCTGCGGTGATCCTGACCACTCCCTCCCCACCAGCCCACACCCCGGCCATCCCTGGGCCTGCACACACCTGTCAGCTGTTTCCACGGGGCTTTTCCAGCAGATCTGAGAGAGGAAATCAGGCAGATGAATGCAGGGGATGACCTCACAGGAACCAGACAGCTGGGGCTGCCGCCACGCCCTGCACTCGGCCTCAGGGCAGCTGGTCCCTTCTAGACGGCCACCTCCTCCATCTGCCCCCCACTTTCCATGAGCAGGGCCTTATCCCACAAGACGGGGACGTTGGGACACAACCTGTCTGTGTTTCTCGAAAGATCACCCTGGCTGCTGTGCAGGGACTCGGTTACAGGAGCGAGAGGAGACCAAGGGGAGAGTGACTCGGAGATGACAGCAAGGCTCCTGGCGAGAAATGGTGGCGGCAGGGACCAGGCAGTTAGCAGGGGAAACGGTGCTTCTCCTACCCTGTCGCCCCTACTCAGGCTGCTCCAGCTGCAGCTTCCTCGCTCATTCCCAAACAGGCCAGGCACACCCTGCCTCAGGGCCTTTGCACTTGCTGTTCCTTCTGCCCAAAATGCTGTTCCCGCTGCCCGATCTCCACAGGGCTCGTTCCCTCTCCCCCTTCAAGTCCTTGCTCCAATGTCACCATCTCCACTGGCCTTCCCTGACCATCCATGTAAAATCACCACCTCCTCCCACCGTCAGCACTTCCCAAGTCCACGCCTGGGGCCTGTCACCTGAGACGCACTGTAATTGAGTGGCTTTGTTGCTCTCTCCCAGCCCAAATCCACATTCCTCACGGGGGGGGGGGGATTCGCACCTGTCGTGTTCACTGCCAACTCCCCAGCACCCAGGATACTGTCTGGCACAGAGTAGGTGCTCAGTGAGGTGGGGTGAGTGACAGGTTTTGGACTCGGGGCTGCTGCTGTGCAAGAGGTCGATCAGCGTGAGGGTGAGATGGGGGGCCTGGGTGGGGCGTTGGTGAGCGTGATAGTGGTCACAGGTCTTGGGGGCTTGTGGGGCGTCCCCTGGAGATGTTTGGGGAGCACCAGGTGTTGGATGGGCGCTCAGGAGAGGGAGGGAGGGCCAGGCTGGAGCAGGGTTGACAGTGCTCGGTGCAGAGCTTGGGGAGGAGTTCTGGTTGAGGAGAGGGCCCTGGGCCAAGCCACCAGAAGGAGGGGCCGGGAGAGGCGTGTGCGGTGAGGGTGGCATCCTGGTGACAGTCATCCCCGCTCACAGAGGACAGAGAACAGACCTGGCTCCACCCTCCCACCCAGGCAGGCCCAGTGCAGGCCTCGGGAATGCTCGGGGAGGGGCAAGGCCGTCCAGCGTTTGCCCAGCCACTGGGCCCTCGGGACCACAAGGACGGCACCCTGACGGCGCAGCCACAGGTGCTGGGACAGCATGGACCCGCCCCCAGGGTCCTGGTCGGCCTGGGTGTGCAGGTGGTGGAAGCAGGGCTGAGGAGAGGGTGCTGAGGAGTCGCAAACGGCCCAAGGCAGAGCCACCGGGCCCTGAGGTCAGCCCACGCACGCAGGCTTCCTGCTGCTGCCTCCACGCACCCACAGGCTGACCTTGGGGAGTATCCACCGCCTCGGGGGACTGAGCCACGGCACCGACCCCTGCCCGGCTCCGCGTCCTGTGGGCAGGTCTGCCCTGCCCTCCGGCCACCGGCCTTGCCGCCGGGCCCCCGCAGCAGCCCCCTGCCTGCCCGTCCTGGCTCCCCTCGGCAGCCCCCCAGGCTCAGCTCTCCCAAGGGGCGGGCACGTTCAGGCAGAAATGTTCCCTCCTCTCCCCTACAACCTGTGGGGACGGAGCTGGCCTGGCTGTTCTGGGCGCTGAGGCAGAACAGGCCCGGCATGTACACGGAGGGAGCGAGGGAGGAGCGAGTGTGCGTGTGCCCGGAGCGTACGTCCCAGTGGGCCGTGTATCTGTGTGTGTCCCTGCGTGCCCGCGTGTGCAGATCTGTGCGTACGTGGACGCTGTTGCGTGTGCGTCCCTGTGTGTGAATGTGTGTGCACAGTGGTGCCCCGCATTGTGTGCGTCCTGGGTGGGCATGAGCGTGTCTGTGATCCGGCAACCTAAGTGGACCGCGTGTACACACGAGCACTGTGCCGTGACTGTGCCAGCGTGTGCGTGTCACAGTGTGACTGTGTGGCCCGGAGGGCTCGGCAGCACTGCAGGAGATGGGAGGGGCAGCTGAAGCTGCCGCCCAGCACCTGCCTCATCCCCACCCCTGCCGCACTGCTCATCACCTGCAATACGGGCTCTGGGCCAAGGGGGGCCTTGGCACCCGCCACCTTTGGGAAGGAGCGTGGAGCGCCCAGGGCCGGGAGAGATGAGGGTGGTCTGTACCGGGAGGCCATGGACCCTGAGTGGGGGAATCCAGCCCCCCAGCCTCCAGTGTCCCCGAGAAGAGGCCTGTCTTGGTCTTGGGCACTAGGGCACCGCCCACCTGCCCTCTTGATCAGTAGATGTGGCTTTGCCCCTTCCACCTGTGAGCTACCTACTCAATATCTGTTCTCCACTTCTAACAAACCCTGATTTGGGGGGCAGCAGTGTGCCTATCTAAGCACTTGATTTCTGAGCCTCCCTTGCAGGTAGGGGTGGCCATGTGACGCAGTTCTGTCTAAGGAGATGTAGGTGCACATCTGCTGAGGGCTACCAGGAAGGTGTTTGCTCTTGTGATGACAGGGGACAGATGTAGTGCCATATCCTTCTCCTTTCATCCTTTATCCTGCCTGGAGCATGAATGTGATGGCTGGAGTGCAGCAGCCATTTTGCAGCCATGAGTTAAGAGAGGCAAAATGTCATGAGGATGACAGCCAATCGGAAGGGTGGAGCCTCAGTCCCTGAGGTGTTATTGAGCCACTAAACTGAGGTCAACAAAGTCCTTTGGATTTCTTGTGATGAAAGAAAAACAAATCTTCATGTGTTTAGGCCATGGTTGGTGGTTTCCTGTTATTTGCAGCCTGATGCAATCTTAACTGATCGTCTCAGATTGAAGGCTGGGAGAACCAGCTGCCCTGGCTTGCCCTGTCCCCTGACTGGGGGCCCTCCCTCCAGCCTGCCCAGAGTCCTGTCTGCCCCCAGCCTCTGCCGTTTACGTGGTTAACAGCAGGCCAGGAACCAGTTGTAATTTAGACCAGCTCTTCATGTTCTTTTAATCACGACCCTCACTACGCAGAAGGGGAGACTGAGGCTTTCTGAAGTCACCAGCCGAGGGGGTCTTAACTCAGTTGTTACCTCTGTGGTGGGTCCTGAGGGCTCACGGAAGGAGTTCTGGCCCCCAAATTCCCCTCACCAACCTGTCCCACTGGTGCTGAGGGGCCCATTGAGAGCAGGCAGCGTCCTTTGCAGGTTCATCCATTAAGCTGGCCCCCTTCTTAGGAAGGGTGTTCTGTCCACAGGGCCCACAGGCCACCCTCTCTGCTAGGAGCAGGAGCAGGAGGGCCAGCTGAGGAAAGTGGGGAAGGAGAAGGGGGAAGGGGCCGCAGGCTGACCAGTGGGTCCTGGCGCAGCTGCCTTGGCCTCTGCAGACAGGGGTGTGAGCTTCGCGGGCTTCCTCCCCGGGGGCCCCAGCCGCTCACCGGGTGACTCAAGGCTGACGGCCTTAGCCACAGAGGCGTGTCTGTGCGGGGAGAGTGGAGCTGGGTACCGGGAGTCCCAGAGGTGGAGGCAGTCCCCTCCTGGCACACCCCCACCCTGCACGTGTCCCTAGGTCACTCACCCCCACCCTGCACGTGTCCCTAGGTCACTCACCCCCACCCTGCACGTGGCCCTAGGTCACTCACCCCCACCCTGCACGTGGCCCTAGGTCACTCACCCCCACCCTGCACGTGGCCCTAGGTCACTCACCCCCTCCCCTGCTGAGCCCATTTCTCAGCTGTTAACAGGGACAGCGGCTCCCTCTGGAAGAAGGTGAGGGTAGAACTGTTTACACACCCAAGACGCGGCTCGAATGCCCCTGGGCCTGGGGGTGTCCGCCTGAGTGACCACGTCGGGTCCAGCACCTCCAGAGGGCCAGGCCCATGCCTGGGGCTCTCCTGGCTGGGCTGTCATTTCTCAAACCCAGAAAACAACCCAACCAGGGAGGTCTGAACATCCCCACTTTGCAGACGGGGACACTGAGGTCAGGGCCCCAGGGGTCCCGCACAGTGGTCCTCTGCCCACCTCTCCGGCCCGTCTCTGTGTGCCCCTCCCCCTGCCACCTCCACGCGGGTCTCTCTGTGCCTAGATGTGTGCCGAGCTCACTCGCACCTGCTGCTGCCTCTTTTTAACCCTTCCCTCCTCCTCCCTCCTCCTGGTCCTTTCACCGGGCTGGTCCCAACCTGGATGTCCCTCTGTGACTTCTCCACCTGAGCAAGTGTCCCCTCCTCACCTCCGGTGCCTGAGCATCCCCTCCTCAGCGCCGACCACAGCGGCAGCCACTGCCGGGTGAGGGTTGGTCTCCCTGGTGAGAGAGGGGCCGGGACCACGTGTCCCTGGTTGTGACACAGAAATACACAGTAAAGAATGCCTTGGCTGCGATGTGGCAGAGCAGGATTCAAACTCAGGTGTTCCTGATCCCAAAGTGTGTCTTCTGAAAACTAAGGGGCTTTGGGGTTGGAGGGGAGCCAGTCATGTCGGTATAGCAGCTTCCCGGACGGAGACCCCGCTCTCTGCTCCTCAAACTTCCCCTGCACTTCCTCTGGCGGCAGAGGGGTGCAGATGAGTGGGGCACATCTCATTCCTACTGGCATCCATCCGTCCTTCCTTAAAGCCCAGGTTTCCTTTGGGAAAATGGCCCTCGGCCGCTCCCCCTTCCAGAGGTGGGCAGGTGACTCAGGTCTGGCCAATCAGCATGCTTCCTCCCACGCCCCCCACTAGCCTGTCCAATGAGAGGCCACCCCGAACATTTGCTGGGACTATCGACAAAGGGGGGGGGTCCCTGGAGGTTGTTGGAAGGAGTCCACCATCCGGGGCTCCCCGATACCCCCAACATGACGAGGGTTAAGGCTCTGCAGCCCAGGAGGGCCTCCAGGGCTGGGATCAGAGACGGGGCTCACCAGGTGCTTGGACGTAGCTGAACGGCCTCACCCCCATCCACCATGCAGCTCAGGGGTCTGGATCTTGGTGACACCCCCATTGTCTCCCCAGAAACTCTGACACAACCCACGCTTCCTGCTCTCACCTCCCTCCACATCCGTCTTCAGGGATCCACTGCCACTGCTTGGTCCAGAGCCCCGTGAGGGCTGTCACCTGGACGGCATAATAATCTCCTTTTCTCCAGCCTCTTCTCAAGTATGCATTCCACACAGTTTGCCAGAAAAATTTCTCAGGATGGCAATTCTGAAGGGCGTTCTACTCAAACCTCTTAGGAGGCTCACAGTGGCCTAAACCAGGAATGGTGAACTTGGATGCGCATGTGGCCAGGCAGGAGGCACGGCCAGGAGGGCTGAGCGGTGGTCTGTGTCACGAGACCCTCTTCATTCCCACAGCTTAGTTGCTGCTTCTCCTCCTCCTCCCCGCTCCCTCCCATCCCCCTCCTTCCCCTCCCCTCCCCCTTCTCCCCTGCCCTCCCCTCCCCCTACCCCCTGCCCTCCCCTCCCCCTCCCCCTTCTTCTTTTGGAGACATGTCCCCTGGGCCTCTTTCATTTCCCTGCTTTTACTAAGGTGTTTCTACGCTGGTACAAGCACGTGATGAATCGCACCGTGTGACTCCTCCTCTCACACTGCCGGTGGGAGGCTAAAGTGACATAATCTGTAAGGACAGGGATTTGACACCCTGTTAGAGTCACGAGTGCAGTGCTCTTCAACTTGGCACACGCCTGCTTCTGGGTGGCTTAGACTCACAGCGCACGAAACGATGTGTTCAAGATACTTTAGCGCTACATCGTTTGCAATAGCAAAAAGTGTCCACCTATAGGGTCTTGGTTAAATATATTATATCTGTAAAGTGGTACTATGCAGCTGTAAAAAAGAATGAGATGGGAATTTCCTAGCGGTCCAGTGGTTAGGTCTCCGTGCTTTCACTGCTGAGGGCCTGGGTTTGGTCCTTGGTCCAAGAACTAAGATACCGCAAGCTGCGCAATGTGACCACCAAAAAAATAAATAAGTAAAAATGAAAAATGAAAAACTTAAAAAAAAAAAAAGAGATGGTTTCTTAGGCATGACATCAAAAGCACAAGTGACAAAAGGCAAAATAGATAAATCAGAGTTAATTGCAATTAAAAACTTTTGTGCCTCAAATGATACCACCAAGAAACTGATAAGACAACCCACAGAATGGGAATAAATATGTAAATCATACGTCTAATAAGGAGCTTATATCCAGACTATATAAAGAACTCTGCAACTCAACAATAAAAAGGAAAATCACACAATTCAAAACAGAAAAGGAACTGAATAGACACTGAACAGACATTTCCCCAAAGAAGAAAAATGGCCAATAAGCACATGAAAAGATGTTAAACATCATTAGTCATGAGAGTAATGCAGATCAAAGCCACAATGACATACCACTTCACACCCACCAGGATGACTACAATTTAAAAAAGAAAAAAAAAAGGGAAAATAACAAGTGTTGGTGAGGATGTGGAGCAATTGGAACCCTCAAATATACTGGTGAGAGCTTCCCTGGTGGCACAGTGGTTAAGAATCCACCTGCCAATGCCGGGAACACGGGTTCGAGCCCTGGTCCGGGAAGATCCCACATGCCATGGAGCAACTAAGCCCATGCGCCACAACTACTGAGCCTGCGCTCTAGAGCCCGCGAGCCACAACTACTGAAGCCCATGTGCCACAACTACTGAAGCCCGCGCACCTGGAGCCCGTGCTCCGCAACAAGAGAGGCCACTGCAAGGAGAAGCTCGTGCACCACAACCAAGGGTAGCCCCCTCTCATGCAACAAGAGAAAGCCCGTGTGAAGGAACGAAGACCCAACACAGCCAAAAATAAATAAATTTAAAAAAATAATAAAAATTTTTTTAAAAATTAAAAAAAATATATGCTGGTGAGATTGTAAAGTGGTGCAGCCACTGAAGTAAACAGTTTGGCAGCTCCTCAAAAAGTTTAAAAAGTTTACCATATGACCCAGCAATCCCACCCTTAGGTCTGTACCCAAGAGACCGGAAAGCCTAGGTCCACACAAACCTCGTCCGTGAGTGAATGTCCAGAGCATCATTATTCACAATAGCCAAAAAAGTAGAAACAACCCAAATGTCCATCAACTGATGATGGGATAAACAAAATGTGGTCTATCTATACAGTGTAATATATTCAGCCTTAAGAAAGAATGAAGTTCTGACACATGCCACAAGGATGAACCCGGAAAACATTATTCTGAGAGAAGGAAGTCAGGCACAAAAGGTCACACAGTGTATGATTCCATTGATCTGAAACGTCCAGAATAGGCAAATCCATACAAATTAGTGGTTGCCAGGGGCTGTTGAGGGGAAATGAGGAGTGACTAATGGCTTTCTTTTGGGGGTGATGAAAATGTTCTAAAATTAGGCAGTGGTGATGGTTGCACAACTCTGTGAACGAACTAAATTCATGTACAGAATTGTACACTGTAAATGTTTTATGTAAATTATATCTCAAAAACGCTGTTATAACAAAAAAAGAATGAGAGGTCCCTCTGGCTTTTGATACTGCATGATCTGCAGGAAAATTGTAAAGAATTTGTTACCTTTTTGTAGAGTAAAGGGGAGGTGGGTAATAGTGTGTATTAGTATTTGCTTGTGTTGAATTTATATTGTTTTTTCTTACTTCCAGTAGGAAACTAGAAAATCCGCCACCTGGCGTGAGACCAAGATTTTTCACTTGAACTTTTTTTTTTTTTTTTTTTAATTTATTTTTGGCTGTGTTGGGTCTTCGTTTCTGTGCGAGGGCTTTCTTCAGTTGTGGCAAGCGGGGGCCACTCTTCATCGCGGCGCGCGGGCCTCTCACTGTCGCGGCCTCTCTTGTTGCGGAGCACAAGCTACAGACGCGCAGGCTCAGTTGTGGCTCACGGGCCTAGTTGCTCCGCGGCATGTGGGATCTTCCCAGACCAGGGCTCGAACCCGTGTCCCCTGCATTAGCAGGCAGATTCTCAACCACTGCACCACCAGGGAAGCCCCTCACTTGAACTTTTTAATTAAGATTTGAGCTTTGAGCCATATGAAACAACTTTTTCTTGAAGTAGTCAGTTGTGTCAAATGCAGCAAGGTCATAAGGCAAGGCTGAAGAATGTTAGATAATTGATGACTATTCCAGGACGGAGTCAGGGCCTGGTAGGGGCAGGAGTAAAGCAGCTCATGGTGTATTCAAAAGTAAATGAGAATCAGGGATTTTTTGCCAAGGAAGTTGAAATGTCTGTAACTTGTATACTGATCCTAGCTGGAATATTTATAGAGAAGTATTTAAAGGATTCGCAATTTATGGGTCTCTTCTGCTATTTTATGCTTTATTCCCACAGCAGATGGGACCATCAAAGAGCTGGCCATCAGGTTCCCTGAGAAGACGCATTTATGGGTCCTGCCGTTTTATGCCCTCTCTTTTCACTGACGGGCACCGCAGAACTTATCCTGCACATATTTCAGAGTTAGGGAAGGCTGTATACTGTCACCTAAGGAAAGGCCATCGTGGAAATATTTTCAGAACTCAGGGCAGAAAAGGTCCACTTCCCATGAATGTGGTTTATTAATGTTCAAGGCTAATCAAGTAAGAGAGAATTTGGCTTTTTGCTGTGCTGTCAGGAAAATCAGAAACAACTGTAAGTTCAACTAACTCAGGAGGCCCATGTGATTTTTCCATGTCTAAATACGAGGTATCTGTTTGTTCTGGGGCTGACCTCATACTCCTAGACGTTTTTCCTTATGTCGTGTTTTTAAGAACGCAGTCTCTACTTTTCCATCTTAATGTATGGATCCTAGTGAACCTCTTAAAATTCAGTGCAAAAAACCCCACAAAGTATGGAAGAGTTAACAGAAAGAAACTGTCACCACAAGAAAACAGAAGGGGCTTCTGAAGGGCTGGCAACGTTCTGTTTTTCTGGGTTTCTCCATTTTAATTCTATACACTGAGGTGTTAGGTTTGTGAAAACTGATTGATACACTTACGTGGAACTTTATGTATGTTTTAGTAAAAAATGAACAACCACAACAGTGGGTAATGTAAACAAAATTCCTTTCTGGTCTGGATCTGCTCTTTGGCCACCAGTTGGGACGGAAGGGATGGACCCTCGCCGAGGCGCTCAGGCCTAACTCCTGGCCTCCCCGACCCCGGCCCCTTCCTCCCCCGACGCTGGTGGACACGCGGCCTTCAGCGAGCGGGCGTAGCTGACCCCGCGGCCCCGCCCGCTGCCCCGCAGGCAAGGCGCGGGAGTCGCTGGACGGAGCCGCCCCACGGAGGCGTCACGCCCGAGACCGGGAAACTGCGAGCCGAGGCCCGGCGACGCCGGAAGCTGAGAGGAGAGGACCAGCCAACGGAAGTCAGTGGAGGCTGGCTTCGGGCCGACGCTCTATAACCCGGAGGACCGGGATCTCTGTGGTTGGATGTGACGGATCACCGTCTACCTGGGATGACGCTTTCCCAGCGCCGGGCTCCCGGGGCCCATCGGGAAAATGGGGGCGCAATCCCCGGGGCGATAGGGGCTGATAAGGGAAGAGGGGGCTGAAGGAGGGGGACTGCGTGATGCGGCCGCCAAGGTAACATCTAGTCACCTCAACCCTCCAGTCTCCCGGGACCAGTAGCAACAGACCTGTGGAGACCTGGCCGATCGGAGTGGACGCGCGCGCGCAGGGGCGGTGCTTTCCAGTCTCGCGGCGCCCGGGGCTGCCAGCGCGCATGCGTCCGAGGAGGGCACCAGGCCGCAGAGACCCTGCGAAAGCCGAGCGCGGGTTGGGCGGCTCCCGCCGGGGGACTGGACAGCAGCGCGGGCGCGGGTGGAGGCGCGGCTTCCTTGGCCGGTGGGCGCGGATTGGACGCAGCAAGTGGAAGGGGTGGGCACCTCCGCGGAGACCGTCCAGGGATTGGCCAGAGCCTGCGGAGGCGTGGTCTTGGGGGGCGGGGCGGGAGACAGCGCGCTGCTGAGGTGGTGGTGGTGGCGGCCGCCCGACCCGGTGAGCGAGCGGGTCTTCGGGTCCCACCCCCAACCCCGAGCCGGGGACTGAAAGCCGGCGACGCCGGGGAACCGGGGAGCCGGGACCTCCGAGGTCCCGGGAGGCGTCGGGGTGAGGCGCCATCCGCCGAGTGCGGACCGAAGAGAGCGGGCGCCCCGCCCCTCGCTTTCTTCCTGGACCGCGCCTCGCTGCGCCTCCCCCACCGCCGACCCCGCGTCCCGCGCGGGCCTGAGCTCCGGGCTCCCGCGGGTGCGGGACGCGGGCTGCGTGCGCCGCTCGGCCTGCGGGCCTGGAGGCTCCGGGGGGTCCCCTGAGTCCGGGGCCGGGCCCCTCCTCGCCCGCGTCCCCACGCAGACGCCATGGCTGAGCCCCTGAAGGAGGACGACGGCGAGGACGGCTCCGGAGAGCCCCCCGGGCCGGGGAAGGCGGAACCCACCGGCCCCGCCGCCTCCGTGGCGGCCAAGAACCTGGCCCTGCTGAAGGCGCGCTCCTTCGACGTGACCTTTGACGTGGGGGACGAGTACGAGATCATCGAGACCATCGGCAACGGGGCCTACGGGGTGGTGTCCTCCGCGCGCCGCCGCCTCACCGGTGAGCGACCCGCCCGGCCTTGCTCGCACGTGTGGAAACCGGTTCCCCGGGGCTGAGACCCGCCCCGTCCCAAGCAGCCAGCGGGGCCGCTGGGATGTGAATTCTGGGTCAAGTCAGCAGGCATGGGTTGGGTGCCTCTGGGGGCCGGCCTCTGTATCGGGCTCGGGTCTCTGAAACTTTGGTGGCTTTGCCAGCACATCAGCCTACTTCCTCCTTAGGTGACAGTCCGGGTTAGACCCGAATGGAGGTTCTGCAGAGTGTGTTCTGGAGCCAGAGACTGGTGCTCGGGGTTGGTGGTGGGATGGATGAGGTCTGAGATGCAGAGTGTAGGGAGGTAGAGTGAGCACAGGTGTGAGAGTCTAGAGTCTACCACTAACTAGCTGTGCAACGCCCAGCAAGCTGCTGAGCCCAGGCCTCCGCATCTGTAACTTTGAGCTATGAGTACCTGCCTCAGGAAGGAGGTGACGGGGAAATCTGATAACGTATGTACTATGCTTAGCACAGAGCCTGGCACAAAGTAGGTGCTCTGTAAGTGGTAGCTGTTGTCACTTGTATCCGCAAAGGGAGGTATTGAAAGGGGCCTTTTGCTACTCTGCAGCTAACCAAGGTACCTTGTGGCATCTGCTTTTCCCCTGTTCCCCAGGCCAGCAGGTGGCCATTAAGAAGATCCCTAATGCTTTTGACGTGGTGACCAATGCCAAGCGGACCCTCAGGGAGCTGAAGATCCTCAAACACTTCAAGCACGACAACATCATTGCCATCAAGGACATCCTGAGGCCCACTGTGCCCTATGGCGAGTTCAAATCTGTGTAAGGAGTGGGGATGGAAGAGGGAGACCGAGCAGGGACCTTTTCTGAAGGCTGGGGCCATATTGCTGAAGTTCTAGAAGGGTAGCTGAACCTAATGGAGGGCAGGCTGGGAAAATTCCTGCGATTCCAGGATCAGTGCTCCCTTAGGGCTTTGCCAGGGATACATGTGATTCCTCTAGAAAAGTGCAGAAGTAACAGTTTTATAGGACCTCGGTATGTAGCGTGGCAAATGTAGGACGTTCATTCTATATCTGTACCTTTCTATTCCCATAGCAGACATCACTAGTCAATCACAGAACACTGTCCTACAGAAAATGGAGAAGGCTTTACAGTTTTCATCATAGTTTTTCAAGCAGCCACTACCAAACGATGGAGAGGGCTCCCAAACTAAACACGTTGGCCAGCCTGGTTTAGTCCAACCCGACCTTTGCTCTGATGGTGAAACTAGATCTGGAGAGAAAAGCGATTTCACTTCAATTAAGTTAATGGACAAGTTGTAGAGAATCTAGAATTTTCATACCCTGTGGGTGGCCCCTACAGAGTCTGAGAGTAAGGCCATGACCTGTCTGGAGCGGGAGGGCGTGGTGAGGATGGGGCTGGAGGGTGGGCAAGACAGCCCTTGCCTGTCTCCCCTGCCCCTCAGCTATGTGGTTCTGGACCTGATGGAGAGTGACCTGCACCAGATCATCCACTCCTCGCAGCCGTTGACGCTGGAGCACGTGCGCTACTTCCTGTACCAGCTGCTGCGGGGCCTCAAGTACATGCACTCGGCTCAGGTCATCCACCGCGACCTCAAGCCCTCCAACCTGCTGGTGAATGAGAACTGTGAGCTCAAGATCGGGGACTTTGGCATGGCCCGAGGCTTGTGCACCTCGCCCGCCGAGCACCAGTACTTCATGACCGAGTACGTGGCCACGCGCTGGTACCGTGCCCCCGAACTCATGCTCTCGCTGCACGAGTACACACAGGCTATTGACCTGTGGTCCGTGGGCTGCATCTTTGGGGAGATGCTGGCCCGCCGCCAGCTCTTCCCAGGCAAAAACTATGTGCACCAGCTGCAGCTGATCATGATGGTGCTGGGTACCCCGTCGCCGGCCGTGATTCAGGCCGTGGGGGCTGAGCGGGTGCGGGCCTACATCCAGAGCCTGCCGCCACGCCAGCCTGTGCCCTGGGAGACGGTGTACCCGGGTGCCGACCGCCAGGCCCTCTCCCTGCTGGGGCGCATGCTGCGTTTTGAGCCCAGTGCCCGCATCTCAGCAGCTGCCGCCCTTCGCCACCCCTTCCTGGCCAAGTACCACGACCCCGATGATGAGCCTGACTGCGCCCCGCCCTTTGACTTTGCCTTTGACCGTGAAGCCCTTACACGGGAACGCATTAAGGAGGCCATCGTGGCCGAGATCGAAGACTTCCACGCACGGCGCGAGGGCATCCGCCAGCAGATCCGCTTCCAGCCTTCCCTACAGCCTGTGGCCAGTGAGCCCGGCTGCCCCGATGTTGAGATGCCCAGTCCCTGGGCTCCCAGCGGGGACTGTGCCATGGAGTCCCCTCCGCCGGCCCCACTGCCATGCCCTGGCCCTGCGCCCGACACCATCGATCTGACCTTGCAGCCGCCCCCACCGGCCAGTGAACCAGCCCCTCCAAAGAGGGAGGGAGCCATCTCAGACAACACCAAGGCTGCCCTCAAGGCCGCCCTGCTCAAGTCCTTGCGGAGCCGGCTCCGAGGTGCCTGGCAGAGGCCGCGGCTGGCTGGGGAGAAAGAGGCAGAGGGGCCCCAGGCCTGGACAGGCTCTTACCTTCACCCTCCCGTCTTCTCCGCAGATGGCCCCAGCGCCCCCCTGGAAGCTCCCGAGCCTCGGAAGCCAGTGACAGCCCAGGAGCGCCAGCGGGAGCGGGAGGAGAAGCGGCGGCGACGGCAGGAGCGAGCCAAGGAGCGGGAGAAGCGGCGGCAGGAGCGGGAGCGCAAGGAGCGGGGGGCCGGGGCCTCCGGGGGCCCCTCCGCCGACCCCCTGGCCGGGCTGGTGCTCAGCGACAATGACCGCAGCCTGCTGGAGCGCTGGACTCGCATGGCCCGGCCCCCGGCCCCCGCTCCCACGCCCCCCGCAGCCCGGCCCCGCAGCCCGCCGGCAGGCCCTGCAGCCCAGCCCACGGGCCCCCCGCCGCAGCCTGCCTGCCCGCCTGCTGGGCCTGCGCCTGCTGCACCCCAGACCACCGCCTCCTCCGGCCTCCTGGCCCCCCAGTCGCTGGGGCCACCCCCTGGGCTGCCTGGCCCCAGTGCCCTGAGCGTTCTGCCTTACTTCCCCTCTGGCCCACCCCCTCCAGACCCCGGGGGGGCCCCTCAGCCCTCCACCTCCGAATCACCCGACGTCACCCTGGTGACCCAGCAGCTGTCCAAGTCGCAGGTGAGGGGAGAGGCCCGGCCGTGGGGATGCCTGGATCTGAGCCCAGGGGAGGCGGGCCTGGGAGGTCGTTGGGGGCAGGAGAGGCTGTGGTGTGTCCTGGTCCCACGGAGCGGAGCGGCAGACGGGGCTCGAGCTCTCTTAGCCTGCCTGCTCACTCGCAGAAGGAGCGTAGCGCTGACGAGCCGGCCGTTGGAGACCCCAGCCCGCACTCAGCGTTTGTCGAGGCTGGTGTCCAGGCCCACGCGAGGGCCGTGTCACCACAGGTGTCCAGGCCCACGCGAGGGCAGTGTCAGGGTGGGGTGCCCTGCAGACCTCAGTTGGCTCTGGGTGGTTCCCGCGTTGTAAGCTGCCATCATCCCCTGCAGGTGGAGGACCCCTTGCCCCCCGTGTTCTCCGGCACCCCAAAGGGCAGTGGAGCGGGCTATGGCGTTGGCTTTGACCTGGAGGAATTCCTAAACCAGTCTTTCGACATGGGCGTGGCTGACGGGCCACAGGACGGGTAAGAGCTGGGCCGGGACTCCAAAATGAGCTGTGGCTAGGGGCTCCCAGCACAGGAGGAGCCCCTCACCCCACTCTCCCCCTTGCCGCCCTCAGCCAGGCCGACTCAGCCTCGCTCTCAGCCTCCCTGCTCGCCGACTGGCTCGAGGGCCACGGCATAAACCCTGCCGACATCGAGTCCCTGCAGCGTGAGATCCAGATGGGCTCCCCCATGCTGCTGGCTGACCTGCCTGACCTCCAGGAGCCCTGAGGCCCGCAGGCTGTGCCTTGCTGCCAGGGGCAGACCCAGCTCCAAGATCCGCAGGACCGTTCCCGAGGGCTGGAGCCCCGGGCCTGACAGCGGAAGCTCAGCTCGGGTTATTCTGCAGGTTCATCTCAGACCCACCCTGCGGCCTTAAGCGGCCACCTGAGCCAGCACGAGCCACGGCAGGAGGGGTGACCCCTACCCCCCCGAGCGATAATTTTCAGTATTGTATTTTTATTATTATTATTATTACATTATTATTATTACACAATTTTTTTTGCCATCGAAACGAAGCCTGTGAAATATAAGGTTCCCTTTAGTGCCTGTCTCCAGGGCGTGTTTCTGGAGTTGAGGGCAGGGTGCCATCAGTCGGGGAACCAGCGCTTGGGGGCCAAGCTAACGCATCTGCGTGCACAACAGCCAAGGCCAGTTCATTCAGGTCCTGAGGTTTATTAAGACCTCCACTCCCCACTTGCTCCCGGCCCCACAGAGGTTGCCCTCTGCCACCTCGCATGGTCAGACGCACCCCCGGGGCGGGTGGGGGGACCTCACAATCTGTGCCTACCTTGGCTGCGGCTGTTCTAGTGTAGCTTGCGGTAGCCGGGGTGAGATACGGTTTGGGTGTCGAGCTTCGGGTGCCTGGGACGGGCAGGCGGGGGAAGCTGAGCGTGAGCGTGAGACGGGGCTGGGGCCCGTGGTGCTCGCCGCTGGGAGGGAGGTGAAGGACGGGAGCTTCTCTGCTGGCTGGCGGGACTGCTAGGGCGTGGCGGTGGCGGCCACACGCGGGTGGCCTGGCGTGTGCCGCGAGTGGGTCGGACTGCGCCGCCGGGCTCCCGGCGCGGGGCCCTGGCGGAGTCCGCAGTCGGGAAGCCGGCTGAGGTGGGACACCGGCCCGCAGCCTTCCGGACGGGGTCCGAGTCCAGGCCGGGTGGCGGTGCCTTCCGGAGGTCTGGGAGGCCGCCGGCGTGTAGCCGGTGGAGGGGAGCGCAGGCCCGGCCGAGAGGTGGGCGTCGAGGGTGTGAGGGGAGCGGTTGGGCTGGAGCCACAGGGCCCCCGGGAGAGGCGGGCGCTGAGGGGGGCGGGGCGACAGGGCGGGGGCGGGGCCGCGAGGCGGGGCGGCAGAGCGGGGGGCGGGGTCTCGAGGCGGGCCGGCGCCTCAGGCCCGGCGGATCTTCATCTCGGTGCGCTTGAGGGAGTAGTAGAAGCCCTTCCACTGGGCCCAGTTGATGCCGTTGGCGTAGGAGAGGTGGGAGCCGCCGAGGTAGAAGCCGTTGAGGTTGGCGAAGTGGCAGCTGCGGAACCAGAAGGCGCCCGACGAGAGGGCCGCGCAGTTCTGCACGAAGAGGTCCTGGTCCCGGTCGAAGGTGGAGAACTTCTGGCCGCTGTGGTAGGACAGGGAGTCGCCTGGCGGAGGGGAGGGGCAGCCTGGGGACGGGGCCTCTTCCGAGCCAGACGCGGGGTAGCTGTGCGTCCGCAGCTCGCGGGGCCGCCTGGGCGCGGGGGCAGCCCGGCCTCCCCCCGGCCCCTCCGCGGCTGGCGGGAGCGGGTACCTGCCCCGCCGTCCTCGAAGCCCGCCACGTGGAGGCTGTAGCCGTCCTCCTCGGCGCTGACTGCGTGGGGCGAGATGGAGAAGTCGGCGTACTTGGCGAAGGCCGTGTTGTTCTCGAAGTCCTCCAGGTCCACCCGCAGCTCATACTTCTGCTTCAGTGTCAGGAGGTGCAGGTTCTGCAGCCCTGGGAGGGGGCGGGGGGCGTGCCGGTCAGCGGGGACCTGGCTCTGGGGGCGCCCAGCCTGCCGGGCCCCACCTTACCCAGCCAGTACTCCCCATCGGCGCGGCCAAAGCCCAGCTTGTAGTCGTTCCAGCCCCGGAAGAAGCTCACTGAGCCGTTGAATCTCTTCTGGAAAACCTGGAGCAGAGAGGATGGGCCTGGACGCTCGAGGGGCCGGGGGCTGGGGCCTCACCCGGGCACGGACCCTGTGAGGCTGAGGCGGCTCGTGAGAGGACCGAGCCGGGGGCCGAGATGAGGCGCGTGCTGGCACCGAGAGCAGGAAGAGGTGAAGGGGGCGTTCTAGAATTGAGATGCCTGGGCTTGAGTCTGGCGCCGGCTGTGTGACTTTGGGCAAGTTACTGCACCTCTCTGGGTTTTGGTTCCTCATTTGTATCCTTGCTCCCAGGATTATTGTGAGGATTGCAGGCACTAACCTACCTTAAGCATCTAGGAGTCTTTGGTGGCAGAGGCTCACAAACTGTGCGGTATCGTCCCTGCTTTAGAGACGAAGTCACAGGCTCACAGCCGTGCGGCTTGGCCTCCGCGCCCCCCCCTCCACTCACCGTCCACTTTCCACCCTCGGTGGTCATGTCACAGAAGACGGGCACAGGCACGCTGGGGCCCGAGGGGTAGATGAGGTACACGCCGTCCTCCTGGTAGCCCTGGGCGTAGATGTCGTCGCAGTCCAGGGGCTGCTGTAGGCACGACCTCTCCAGAGCTGGGGGCGGGGTGAGGAGAAGGGGCCTGAGGCACGCCAGCCACCTCCGCCCCCCCGGCTTCCCCTTCACCTCCTTCCCCGAGCTGGGGGCGCGTACTGTCTGGCCCACCTGCCCCCTCTTACAGGCTCAGCCCTGGGGCCCGACTCCCAGCTGCGATGCTCGGGACAGCCCCCTCGCCCAGCCTGTGGGCCGTGGGAGTGCGGCAGCTTACCATCTCCCCGGATCCCCAAGACCTGGGAGACGCAGGGGCCAGTGCAGAGAAGCAGCAGCAGCGGCAGAGCCAGAAGGGCCTGGCGACAGGAGAACAGGGTCACCCGCCCAGCCCCAGAGCCCCCGCCCCCTCTGCATTTGCCCCTCAGACGAACCAGCCCTGCCAGGAGCCCCTGGTCTGCGCCTCTGCCTCCACACCTCCCCTGGGGCAGGCTCGTGAGCGCCCCGTCCCTTCACAGCCCCCCGCCTGGCGAGGGCCCTGTCTGCAGGGTGGGCTCAGTCCCCTGTGGCCCTGAGGCCCCCGCCCCGGCCCGGTACCTTCATGCTGCCAGCTGGGCTCCGAGCGGCTGGGTGTCTGCTGCCCCAGACTGCGCCCCAGACTGCGCCGGCCCAGAGTTATGTGCTGGGCCCCCGGCCAGCCGCTCCGGCCCCGCCCCTGTGGCTGCAGAGCCCCCTCTCCCCCTCCCCCCGCAGGGAACCAGCATCCACTTACACTGTCAGTGGCGCCGGGAGGTGGGCCCCGGCCAAGGGACCACCTGGGCCTCATTAGGCCTGCGGGGCAAAGCGGGCGGAAGTCCACGCCCCAGGGCTCAGACCGGCCCGGGACTCCCCCCGCCCGGCACCCCCAGCCCCTGCCCCGCGTCCCGACGGCCCCCCTGCCCACGTCTGTTTATTTTCTCCCTCTCCTTCCCTGGCCTGGGTTTCATTAGCCGTCGTCGCTGGGGAAAAGCTGAGGTTGGGGGGGTATGTCTGGGTTCTGGGGAGGGGAGGCCTATTCTGGGGGAGCGGAAGGTGGGGTGGGGGGCAGCTCCAGAGCTCCTGATGTGGGACCCGGGGCTGGGGCTGGGGGGCAGGGGCAGCGGCCAGACTATCCTGGCAGGCCCGGGACATTGCTGAGCCGTGAGCACAGCCTGCAGGCATCCAAGTGCTCTCCGCCAGCCTGAGCCAGGGCCCCTTCCAGCACCCCTCAGGCCCCCTCCTTCCCCCTCCCCCAGAGGCCTCCTTTGTTTTTCTTCCCCGTGCCACAGCCCCTTCTTCCAAATGCCTTCACTCGGCTCCCATCCCACCTCAGTCTCCCCTCGGCCCCTCTCAGCCAGTTTCCTCAGCCCTGAAAGACCACCTCCTCCTGTCCGGCCCCCTCAGCCTCCAGCCACCCTTTCCCTGCCCCAGTCTCGGCATAGGCTGCCAGGACAGTCTCCCCTGGGGGCTGCTCTGCCACCCCCTGCTTCGAGCCCCCCTGTGGCCTCAGGGCTGAGCCTACACTTCTCACCTTGGAGTTGAGAGGAATGTGAAGTGTGGCTGAGGCCTATGTCGAGGGCCTTACCCCTGACTGCTCGTGACTCACAAAGTACAGCCCGGCCACACCAGGCTCGTCGCATGGAGGCCCCGCCTGAGCCGGCTCTGTTCCCCGCGGGGCCGCCTGCCATCTCCTTACTTGGCCTCGAGCGCCGGAGGGCAGGGGCTGCGTCTCGACCCCGCGTGGAGCCTGCGTCCGCCCACAGGTCAGGTGTCTTCGGAGCAGCTGCCGTGTGCTGGCTGCCCACGGAGCCGCAAACACAGGCACCAGACAGTTCATCGCACACGTCACGAATGTCGGGGACGAGCGTTTGTAGAGTGGATGAGATGTGCAGAGGCTCAGGGTGAGAGAGCAGCTCTGGCCCCGGGCCCCCTCCTCACTCCTGAGTCCGCGGCCCCTTGGGTGCGCCCCGCTGGCCCCGGTTCTGTAGGTGCTGGTGAGAGTTGTCTCTTCGTAGGTGCGTGTCCTGGGGGGTCTGGAGCCAGCTGCCTGCATTCAGATCCAAGCTGTCCCACCTGTTGGCTGGGTGACCTCGGACAAGTCACCTAGCCTCTCTGTGCCTCGGTTTGCTCCTCTGTAGAGCAAGCGTGGTCATGGTCTGTCCTTCAGAGGCCTGTGTGAGGGCTGGGCATCAGGTGCCTAGCACGGGGCCCACAGTCGGTAACTGTTCAGTAAACGTGTGCTGTCATCATCATGAATGTAGCGATTGTTCTTCCATGAACGGATCGCCTTAAGTGTGATTTTTATCCTTGTCTGTGGAAGAGATGGTAGCCTTCCTCTCGACAGCCATTCTTCCCTTAGTCCTGAGTAGTGAGGTCCTGATTCTTAGCTGGCCTGATTGTCCAGCTTCCCTTGGTGAGGCCACATGTCTGAATTTTGGCCAAGAAGATGCAAACAGATGTGGGGCAAAGGCAGCAGCTATTCCCTCTTCTTCCAGCCCTCTGTCCTGTTCCTGGGCATGATGGCTGGCACTCCAGCTGCCACCTTGGACAGTGAGGAGGAGGCCCCTTCAGGGGGTGGCGGGAGGTGATCAGGGAGGATTCGTGGAGCAGGTCCAAAGCCAGCTCTGGACTGCCCTTCTCTAGCCCTCTTTTATGTGGCAGAGAAAGAAACTTCTATCTAGTTTAGGCCTCTTTGGTTGTTTCCTGTTACACACAGCTGAATCTAATCCTAAAACATCTCTCTTTTCAGCAAATGCCAGCTAATTTTAGCACAGGCTACAGAAAGGAAAATAATGAAAAGTCAGTCATCAAAACAAATAATAAAACATGTCCTAAGTCAAGTATCAGACTTCTGCTGAGTACAACTAATAAACATAGGAACCCCTCCCCCGCCAAAACCGAAAGAACACAAACCAGAAACAAAAAAGGAAAGAGAAAGAATTAAGCAATGATGTAGTATCAATCATATTTTGCCTATTAGTTTTTTCTTAAAAACTTAATGTATGTGGGTGTGCAAAGCAGGCACTGTGCTTGCTGGGTGTGGTTGAGGCTTGGTTTAACTCTTCAGGGAAAGAAATTTGGCCACAGGTACCGTGAGTCAGTCCTCCCTCTGAAGACAGTGTCTGAGGGAAACCCTTGGACGCACGGAAAGGGGCCCGTATCAGTGGGCACGTTTATTGGCTGCCCAGCATGGAAATTTCTTCCCGTGTCTGGGGGTCCCCCTGCCTGGAATGAGGGTGCAGTTGGTTGGTTTAGCTGATCTAATGCACGGCCCAGGGCTCCACTTTGGGAGGGGCTAACTCGAGCAGGGGCAGGGGGGACTCTGTTCTTGGGGTGCGGGTCACCCGGAGGCCTCTGGTCCCGGGTCCCAGGCTGGTTGGCCGTGACTTTGCAGGCGAGGTGCTGAGTCATGTTGGCTCCGCTGGGGCCGCAAGCCCTGAGCTTGGGTCTCGGCCCTCCTGGCGCCTGGTTTGCTCTGCCCATTGTTAGGTGTCTGAGGAAGACGCCCCTGCGGTAGGTGAGGGGCTTCTCTGACCGGCGTTGTTGGGGGAGGCGGCTGCCTGAGTGGGGGTGGGTGGCAGTGAGGGGGCTCCGAGGCTGCGGAGTGGTGGGCACGGAGGGGACGGTCTGTCAGGACGCTGCTGCCCGCTGGACAGCCCGTCTGCTGCAGAGCCGGTTCCCGGAGGTGAGGGCTCCCATCCCATGGGCCTTGCATGGGTCTCTTGCCCACCCCCTTGGCGTTCGCCTCTCCGCTCCACCTTTCTCCGTCCTGCTCTGTCCCCAGGGCGCCACTGTTCTGTGGCCCCAGCTTCCAGCAGGATTCGGCCAGTGGGAGGCCCTGGCAGGACGTGGGGGGAGAGGGGTTCGGGTGTCCCCCCAGGCCCTGTCCTGCCCAGGACCGCAGTCTGCTCGTGGCTGTGCTCCCTCGCACCCCCAGGGACGGCTCCCCCCCGTAACCGCCTCACTGGCCCTGACAACCCATCTCTTCCCCTTATCCCTGCAGCCCGGGAGGGCCCCGGGCGCCTCGACGCCCCCCATGCTGGTTTCCTTAAGGCCCACATCCGGGTGACCGTGCCTTCATGAAATACTCTACAAAACAGCTGAGTCTGCCTTTGTTTCCAGCCAGGACCCTGGTTGACACAAGGTCTTTGGTTTTGTCCTGAAAGCCCAGCAGCCTGTGGAGTGTCTCAGACCACAGCTGAGGACGAGACGCCCACATCTCCCGCAGCAGAGGGTATGTCCTCCAACCCAGGCAGAATGAGCCGCGCTCCGAGGGAGACGGGGCTGCCTGTCGGAAGGAAGGAGGGGTCTGGCTGAGCTGCCGGCCCCGGGCCCCTCCCCAGAGGCCGTGGGAAGGGGCAGGGCCCTGGTGGTTACCGCAGGACAAGGGTGTGGTGTCCCTTGGGGTGTCAGGTCGGACCGCATCAGGCCCGCCCTGGGGTCGGCTTCAGCAGGTGACTTTCGGGGGGACACAGGCCAGCGCATACCCCCGTGAAGGCAGCGGTGAACAGACACACAACCTCAGCCGTCCTGGAGCCAGAGGGGAGAACCTGAGAAGGTGCCGTGATGACAGGTGTGTGGTGGGCAGGGGGGCAGGGAGGGGGCCACGCGGGAGAGGTGTCGCCAGCATGGGTCCCGACTGATGGGGGCCGTGTGGGGTGTGGGCTCCTTCCCTCCCGTGTTTTCCTTCTTGAAAGGGGGGAAATTAGGAGGGATTTGGTGTCGTTCCCCCCACCCCCCACCTTGTTCTGGTTTGGGGCAAGTTCAGCGGACGGAGCTCAGAATGTGGCCGAGAGAAGACGCATGGGGGCGGGGGGCGGATTGGTGCTGGGCTCAGACCTTCGAGGTGGACCCGGAGGCCCTTGGGGTTGGGGTGTCTGGGGCTCACGTAACTTAGGAGCGTGGCTTCATTTCGGTGTGTGAATTGTGTGGACGCTGCGTGCTGGGAAGGAAACACAGATGGAGGTTTTGGGGTTTTGGTTTTAACGTAATGGAATGAATGGGTGCACATCTTCGGGGGAAAAGGGTGCTTGAAGGCCCTTTTTGGAGAGCAGCAGTGCCCACCCTGATGTCAGAGGAGTCCGGTGGTTCCTCCTGTTTCGCCGTGTGGCCACTTGGTGGCCCCTCCACGCGGGGAGGCTTGTGTCCTCCTCCTGGGAAAGTTTTTCTCTGTCACCTCTTCATTCCTGTTTCCTTCCCCTGTGTTTTCTCTGTTCTCTTCCCGATTATTTTATTAGTTGATACTGGGCCTCCCAAATGGATCCTTACTTGTTCTCATCTTTTCTCTGACATTTTCCATCTGCGTTTTTAAGTCTACAAATGGCTTATGGGGGTGGTACTGAACCAAACCCAGGTGTGCTCGCCCACGAGTGTTAAAGCCAACCTGCTGACACCAGGTTGTGGTGAAGGAAAGTGCAGCGTTAACTTCAGGGCCACAAGGAGAACCCGAACTCCCTCCGGGCTTTCACGGAGGGTTTATGAAGACAGAGTGAGGGAGGGGGTCGAGGGTGTGTGATCAGCTCTTGGACATTCTTCTGATTGGTTGGTGGTGAGATAACAGGGTGATGTTTCCGGCATCTCAGTCAACCTCCAGGTTCCAACCTGTCTGGGGTCTCCGTGTTGGTGGTCAGCATGCAGTTAACTTCTTCCACCTGGTGGGGGGGGGGGGTTTCAGTATCTGCAGAACAGCTCAAGGATACGGCTCAGGATGTTATCTATTGCCCTTGAGGAGGAACTAAAGGTCCTTGACTTTGTTTTATGGCTAAACTAATATTATTTCGTCTTGCTTGACTTTTTTCCTTTGTTTCTGCATTTTCTCACTTCTCTGATTAAATTTATTCTTTGGAATTCAGGGAAAGCCCAGGAGGCTAAAGTTTTTCTGCAAACAAGAGGCAGGCAGAGGTCATGGTCTGGGACGGTCTTTCCTGGGAAGGCCCCATAGGGTCCTTCCTGCTCGGTTGCAGGGGTATAATTTACAGGTCGTAAAATCCACGCGCTGTAAGCACACAGTTCAACAATTGCTCCTTTAAAAATACCAGAGTTTGTTTTTTAGAGTACTTTTAGGGTCACAGCAAAACCAAGAGGAAGGCATAGGGGTTTCCCGCGTACCCCCGCCCTGACACGCACACGGCCCCCCAGCAACGACCCCACCAGACGGGACCTGCACCCACACCTCGTCATCCTCGCCCAGAGTCCGTAGTTGACGTGAGGGTTCACTCCCGGTGCTGTACACTCCGTGGGCTTAGATGAACGTATAATGACGCGTATCCGCCATTGAAGCATCGTCTAGAATAGTCTTCCCACCCCAGAGGTCCTCCGCGCTCCCCTGATTCACCCCCCGCCCCCCCCCCCAGCAGCCACCTTGAGGTGCTGGTGCCGGGGCGGGAGCAGCTGTCTGCCCAGGTGCTGGCCCCCGCTGGAGGGAAGAAGCCTGGGTTCTGGGGCCCAGCACCCCAGAGGGGGTGCCGCTGGGGGGCGATGGCAGGGGGAGAGGCAGGGCAGGTGCAGGGGGTCTGCACACAGCACGGGGAGGCCGGCAGGCTGGAACAAGGGTGGTGTTGCTTTCTGGAAGCACCCTGTACTTCACACTCCTTCCTGGAGATGATTTAGTAAAAACCGCAGAGTGGAGGAGCGTGGGGTTGGAATCCCGGACTCTTGTCCCATGTGTCATTCCTCCTGACGGGAAGGACCGATGGGCACAGAATTCTGTCTAGCAAGGGTCCTCGTCACCACTGTCAGTTCTGAACAAGCACAGACACACACACACACGCACGTCCTCGCGCATGTGCACCCCTGCCTCCCTCAGTGTTTACGGGGCGTCTGCTCCACGCCAGTCACCACGCGGAACAGTGTGCCCCTTCCCGGCGCTCACGATGCGGGAAGTTTAGGGGGACGGAAGTGGACACCCGCGCTCTCGGCATCTGTCTCCAGTGCCTGGTGCACTTCCGCCCCGGGGTGACCGGGATGCACCCAGGAGCAGACCCGGTGGGCCACCTGCCCATGTCGGGGAGGGGACGCACAAGACGACAAGCAGGATGCAGGGGTCGCCTGGCAGCCTGCTGGGTGGGGACGGACGTAATGAGGGAAAACAAGACACACTTGAACTGGTGATTGAAGGCAGGGAAGTTGGGGCCGGGAGGGCTCAGTGAGAGGCCAGGAGGGACTAAGGCTGGGTCGGCAGCTTTGTTCTGTAAACGACCAGACACGAAACATTTCAGGCTTCTGGAGCCATGTGGGCTCAGACGCGAGTCTTCTGCTCTGCCCCCGAGGCTATCTATAGACACGAGATGGGTGGGCCCCGATAGAGACTCACTGACAGATGCTGGGGAGAGGGGCCAATTGGAGCGCCGACCGCGGGGTTGGGGGGGGCAGAGGGAGGGAACTGTGAGGATATTCGAGTGAAGAGCAGTCTGAGTGAAAGAGGCAGCACGTGCAAAGGCCCTGGGGTGGGAGTGTGCAGCTGCATTTGAGGGACGGGCGCCAGCTGACCGGACGGGTGCCAGCTGGCCGGCCAGGCAGAGAGGACAAGTGGGGACGCAGGAGAGGGTCAGAGGAGTGTCGATGCAGGACGGACTTTGGCTTGTGTAATAGTAAACAGTGGGAAGGGAGGGCCGTGGAGAATTCCAAGGCCCAGTTCCTAATTGTCTTTCCGTGGTGGTTGCACCAAGTCTGCTTCCTGCCTGAGGCAGAAATAAGAGCACGTTCTTCTTTTTTCCTACAGAGAGAGCTGGTCTTGAGTCAAAAGACAGACTCACTGGGCGAAGAAAATCCCCAGCTGGTTGTCATGCCCCTGCCCGATCCAGACCCGGTGAGAGTGCAGGACAGGTGCCCTGCCCAGCACCCAGCAGAGTGGGGCCAGGAGGGGTGGGGAAGGGCTGTGTCACCCGGGCCCCCGGTCTCCCTGGTCCCGCGGTGGCCTTGCCAGTGGGTGTCCCGTGACCTCCCAGGTCTGCCCTGGCTGCACCAGGGTGATCTTGGCTCTAATGGGGAGTGGGCATGCCCTTGGGGACTGGGACCCCCACAGGTGGCCTCTGATCCTTACAAACTGAAGGGTGGGCACGTCCTGGCATTTCTAATGAAACTGAAGCCGAGTCCAAGGCGTATCAGCCCACTGTTACAGTTTTTCTTTTTATTGAGGTTAGCGATCATGTGGGCAGGGGTGCAGCTCGACCAAGTCTTACCTGGGTGAACCGCTGTGTCACCGCCCCCAGGTCGGGAGACAGAAGGTTTCCAGCCCCCAGAAGGTCCCGTTTGTGCGTCCCCCTCCCCAGCCCGAGGGAGACACTATTCTGACTGCTCTCATCTTGCAGTGGTTTTGCTTGTTCCCAAACCTCCTATGAATGGCATAATTCAGCACATATTCTTCGGCGTCTGGTTTTTCGCTCAACACAATAGCTTGTTGTTGTTGTTTTCTAGTTCTATGTAGTGGTTCTCAAGAGTGTCATTTCGGGTCCCTGAGGGTCTCCCAGGCCCCTTCAGGGTGTCTGAGAGATCGGAAGGATTTTTGCAGTAAAAATGCTAGTGTGTTATCTGCACTCTCTGCCCTGGTTTTCCGGGGAGTGGGATCGAGTTTGCAGAGCCTGCGACATGAGGCTTCTCAAGACCGAACAAAGAACAAGACGCGAGAGCCCGGCCGCTCCAGTGCAGCCAGGGTGCAGAGACTCGCAGACAGGCGAGCTGGCACCGTCCTTCTCACTGTTTTTCTGTGTTGGGAAATATGGTTATTTTTATGGAAATACGTTATTTATGTAAGCACATGATGATTTGTTATTGTTATTTTAAGCGAATTGATGAATACATGTTTTTGTGTTTTTTAAAAAAATTTTGTCTTGTAGTAAGGATACTATTTTATTTCATTTATTTATTTATTTTTGTTATTTGGTTGTGTCGGACCTTAGTTGCGGCAGGCGGGCTCCTTAGTTGCGGCACGCATGTGGGATCTAGTTCTCGGACCAGGGATCGAACCCGGGCCCCTTGTGTTGGGAGCGCGGAGTCTTAAGCACTGCGCCACCAGGGAGGCCCCAAATACACATTTTTGGATGTCGGTTTTCCTTTCTAAGCTGGTCAGAGTCAGTGGATGTGACCGTGGACGTGACCGCAGAGATGAAGCTCCGTGCGCTCCTTGGAGACCACGGGGACCCTCACGTCTGAGCTGTGCTCCCTGGCGTCTCGCTGCGTGCGGGCCTCCCCCCACCCCCCGCCTTTGCTTACCCCCTGTCCCGTGGTGGGCACTTGGGTCGTTTCCAGCCTGGCTCATTGTGGACGTTCGTGGACAAAGCCCCACTCCCCCTAGGTGTGTGTTGCCTGGGGGCTGGGCTGGTGGCCCTCTGGGCTTGGTGACCACACTGAGTCAGGGCGTCTCTGCAGACAGGGGCTCTTTCGCGGGATCGTCCTGGGGTCCCACCAACACATGCGGCGGCAGCCTTCCGTGCAGGCCCAGCGTGTGGCCCCTGAGGGGCCGCGTGCTGGGCAAGCAAGGGGACCGCTTCCCCGGGAGGGCCACGCGGGGGGCCGGGGGTCCAGGCAGAGCCCTGAGGATGAGACAGAGCGGCTGGACGGCGGAGGGAGCGTGGTCAGCTGAGGGGCCTCTCTGGGCCACTCGCCGTGGTTGAGATTCGGGCAAGGTGGCCCCGAGCTTGGGAGGAGTGAGCGAGGGGCTGGAGGAGGGGAGGGCTGGGGCGGGGGGAACTCGAGGTGGTGAGCAGGCCACGTGGGGAGGGAGCATTAGACTACGCTACAGGCAACAGAAAGCCGGTGTCCAATTTTAAGCAGGAAGGGACACCCTTCCTTTAGATTGTTATTTACTTTTTTTTTTTTTTTTAAATTTTATTTATTTATTTATTTATTTTTGGCTGTGTTGGGTCTTCGTTTCTGTGCGAGGGCTTTCTCTAGTTGCGGCGAGCGGGGGCCACTCTTCATCGCGGTGCGCGGGCCTCTCACTATCGCGGCCTCTCTTGTTGCGGAGCACAGGCTCCAGACGCGCAGGCTCAGTAATTGTGGCTCACGGGCCTAGTTGCTCCGCGGCATGTGGGATCTTCCCAGACCAGGGCTCGAACCCGTGTCCCCTGCATTGGCAGGCAGATTCTCAACCACTGCGCCACCAGGGAAGCCCTACTTTTATTTTTAACTTAGACTTTTAATCCTGAGATAATGGTAGATTCACATACAGTTGTACAAACTGATACAGAGAGAGCCCAGGTATCTTGTACCCAGTTTCCCCCAATGGGAACATCTGGTAAAATTGTCCTTCAGTATCACAACCTGGGTAACCACATGGATGCAGTCAGATGCAGGACGTTTCCAGGACAGCAGGGTCCGTCCTGTGGCCCCATGACGGCCACACTCACTTCCCTCCACCCCTACCCCCTCCTTAACCCTCCCAGCAACCACGAATTGGTCTCCATTTCTGTAATTTTGTCACTTCAAGACTGTCATATAAATGGAATCATACAACATCTAACCTTTCGGGCTTGGCTTTTTTCATCCAACATGATTCCCTGGCGATTCATCCAGGTCACTGTGTGTGTCACTGGTTCCTTCCCCTCTATTGCCGAGCTGCGCTCTCCATTTGGACCTGCTGCTCTGTTTAATCGTTTACCTGTTGAAGGACAGCTGGGTGGTTTCCAGTGTTTTGCCATAAACTTTGTTTATAAAGCTGTTATAAACATTCATGTACAGGTTTTTGTGTGAACATTTTGTGGGAGCATTTCTCTGGGGAAAACGCCCAGGAGTGCAATGGCTGGGTCATAAGGTCGTTGCATGTTTAGTTTTTTAAGAAACTGCCAGACTGTTCTCCAGAGTGGCTACACCATTTTATGTTCCCCCCGGCTAAAGCCCACGCGCAGCAACGAAGACCCAACGCAGCCAAAAATAAATAAATAGATAGATAGATTTAAAAAAACCCCGAAACCGGCCTGGCTGGGGGTGGAGGGGTGGGTATGTGAGAGGTGGGGGAGGGAGGGGTGGTTGAGGCTCTCAGGCCCTGGTCTGTCCCTGGTGGCCTCTGTGGATGGGCAGGGCTGGCCCGAGCTCCATGGGCGGCTCCCAAGCCTGCTCAGGCCTCTCAGCTGACCACCTCCACGCCTCTGGCAGCAGGATGGCCACTGGGACCGAGCAGCCTGGACCAGCTGCTCCGATCTGGGTGGGGACTCCTGCTCTTTCTGCTGCCAGAGTCATTGTCAGAAAGCAGAAGCAAACTCCAGCCTTTGGACACCCTCCTTCCTGACCTCAGGGTCAGCTGGTCGTTCCCTGTTACCTAATCTCACTCCACACTCATCTTGTCAGCAAACAGGCTACGTGGTGGATTGCTGAGCTCCGAGCTGCTGCTTCTGCCCGCGGGGGGGCGGGGGTTGAGAGAGGAAGGAGGAACGTTGTGTGTGTGAGAGAGAAAGAGAGTCAGGGAGGGAGGCCAGCAGAAGGCGGCCGTGGCTATGAGCACCTGGGTAGCCTCAGTTTCCTCATCTGTAAAGTGGAGCAATGTCTCCACCTTTAGAGGAAATCGGGGAGAACTGGAGAGTCTGTTGTTTAAAGGACTCAGCATATTTTAGGAGCCCAGTAAATATGTGCGATCATTCTTATCAGCAATAAACTGCTGAAACAGTACTTTATCTGTGGGCATCATCCTCATGACCTAAGTACCCCAGAAGGTGCTGCTTCTGTAAGAATCTCTCGGCTCTTTAGTTCACAGAGGAGGGGTCAGGCCCCAGGAGGGAGGCCTGAGAGCCCAGGCAGGGGGCAGGCGCCTGGGGAGACGCAGGCACAGTGAGGTGAGCCCAGGCTCGCCTCCACGGCTCATCAGCAGCTGGCATTTATTGAGCACCAGCTGCATGCCGGGCTCTCCACAATAACCCCGCACGGGACACTGAGCTTGAGTGAGGGGAGTGACGGGGCCCGGGGAGCTGGGCAGGGTTGGTGTTTGAGCCGAGGCCTGGGTGCTGTCCAGGGCCCTCCAGCTGGTCCGGCCCATCTGGGGGGTGGCCTTGGTGTAGGCCACCTGGCCGGTAGAGGTTTGGATGCAGGGGCCCCGGCCCCATTCAGTCTGGCTGGCTGTGCAGCTGCGAGGCGCTGCCTCTCACCGTGGCGGGGTCTGGGGGGCCGGCTCCAGCTGGGCGGAGTCTGGTGGGGCGTCTGCTCCTCAGGGGCCAGGTGGCCTTGTCCCTCAGCGTCCTGGCCCAGTCCCTGGATGCTCCAGACCTGGTGGGCGGCTGGGAGTCTGAACGGGGTGGCACGGGGGGCGGGGCCGGGAGCCAGGTCTGGGCTCGGGTTTGGGGGGAGATGGTGCGTGAGGGCTGGTTGGCCGCCAGCCACCAAGGACCGCCCACCCACTGGTGCGAACCTCAGAAAGGCGCTGAGGGGGCTTCCAGCTTCACCGCTGTCTCCTGCTGTCACCACATCTATGAGTGCCCCCGTCTTGTGTGTCCTGCCCCTGCAGCCCGCCTTCCTGTCCCCCGTGTTGGAATTTTGGCTTCTCTACTCCTTTCCTGACCTTCAGCACATGTCATTGGGCCGCCCCAGGCCGTGGAAGCTTCTGTGTGAGGAGGCCGTGTGACTCTGACTGCTGTCTGTGACAGCAAAACTCAGCGATGCTCTGGACGGCTGTCCCTCGGGGACGGGTTGCAGGCCCAGTTAAGTGCCGCCCCGAGCAGCCACGTCTCCTGCAGTCTGTCTGTGTGGGCAAAGCGATGGTTCCGGAACACAAATCCGCTCACACACCTCCTGCTTCGAATCATTTACGGTTTCCATTGTCATGCAAGGAAAGCCTGAAATCTGCCCCATGTCCCTCCGATGTCTGTGCTCTGCTGACCGCCACCTCGGTCCCCGGACGCTGCCCTACTCCCCAGCACTGAGCCCAGCCCGGCCTCTGCACAGGCTGCTCCCCGTGCCTGGAACACCCACCCTCACCCAGCACCTTTCACGAAGGGGGTTAACTCCCACCCATCCTGCAAGACTGAGCCCCAGCGGCCCCAAGTCTGGGTGAGGCCCAGACTTGGGGCCTCACCCAGTTGGACGGTCGCCCCGCGCCCAAGCCTGTTTCCCAGCTGAAGATGCCAGGGCTGTCTCTGTGCTGTGGGAATCAGTGAAGGCAGCTCTTGGCAAGACATCGTGACCCTAAGTTGCTAAGCAGGTGCCGGATGGTTGTTCTATTATGAAAATTATTTCAGGAAGCCGGGGATGAACTGACGCTGGGGGCTCCGAACGGGAGGCTAGGGACTCGGGACTTTCCTGCTGCGATGGGAAGTCCCTGGCAGCTGGCAGGAGAGGGAGTGGAGCCAGGGTCAGGGTCAGGGTCCGGGTCCTGGGCAGCCACAGTGGGCCTGGCCTCGCCAGTGCCTGGACTGTGTCCTGCCCAGCCTAGGGTTCAGGGCTGGCCTGGGCGCCCCTCTGCTGACTGCCCCCCACCGGCTCTGAACACAGAGGTGGAAACTACACACCACGTGTAACCATGGCCAGCGGTGGGAGGTGGGGCGTGGAGGGGGCCTTTCAATCCCAGCGGCTGTCTCAGGGCAGGGCGGGGGCCACCTTGATGGGAGGGGACTGGTGGCCCTGGGAGGGACCATCCAGGAAGTAGAAACCTTGTTTTCTCTCCACAAAAGCAGGAATTCCACACCATGCTTGGCTTCAACTTGGTCTTTATTCGAAGCTAGAAGATGGCAGCCAAACAGGGCACCTCCCTCCAGCTCTGTCATCCCACTGCTCCGGGACCTGCTCCTCCTTCCCCCGACGTGGCCCGACCGGGTCTCTGATGTTCACACGAGGCGGCCTGGCACAGGCGCGCCTTGGTGAGGCCTGGGTGAGAGCAGGGGTGGAGGGTCCTGGGCATGAAGGCAGCTAAGTCTGGGGCTCAGCACACCTGACAGCACCCTGAGGCCTGTGGCTCGACAGGGCGGTGGCCTCCTGGGCCCAGTGAGAGAGCGCTGCGGGGCAGGGACTGGGGGTTGAGACCGCAGGCGGGGGGCCCGCGTGCCCCGCCCCCCCGGCCTCTCCTCCTCCACCTCTCCGGTCCCCCTGCCAGAAACGTTGTCCTCCCACCCGCCACACCTTTGCCTGCCACTCCTGTTCATCCGTCAGGCCCAGCCTCCCCACGTGTCCAGATCCGAGTGCCCTGCCTTGGCTCTGTGCTCACAGCCGCCTCTTTCCACAGCCCTCGGCAGAGAGCGTATCACTCAGGAGTCGTCTAGAGACCCTTCTTCCTCCCCTGCTCGACTGGAGGCACCCCAGGTGTTCACCAGCCTGTACTCAGGGCCAGCGTCCTGCCGGGTGTGACGTGCTCAGTAAATACCTGTCCTCTGGACGGAGAAGCGTAAGGACGGGTGACTGGATGGGCAGACGCGCTGGAGGCTGAGGGATGAGAAGACGGATGGGTACAGGGGTGGCTGGGTGGCTGGGTGGGGGGGACTGATGGCCTGGGTCGGAATTCCAGCACCGTCACTCACAGCCGTGTGACCTTGGAAAGAGACTTAGCCTCTCTGGCCTCAGTTTCGTCATCTGTAAAATGAGAGTGAAACGGTACCTCCTCATAGGTTGTGAGGTTGAGGGTGAGGTTGTGTGCCTGTGGGTAAGAGGGTGTGTGTGTCCCTGTGAGCTCGAGTGTAAGTGTGCCTGAGCGTGAAGGCCTTGGTGCACACGCGAATGTGTTTGCGTAAGCATTCATGAGTGCGCATATGCATGTGTGCGGAGGTTCGCGTGCAGTTGTGAGTCTAAGTGTGGCGTGTTCACGTGTGTGCATGATTGTTTGGGGTCCACAGGCGAGGGAGGGCAGTGAAGGCACGTGTGCGCAGCGCAGGTGAGGGGGAGCGTGCCGACCGTGTGCGTGTGTGTGAATTGACGTGAAGGGCACGTGTGACGGTGTGTGTGCATGTGTATGTGTGTGTGCATGTATATGTGTGTGTGCGTGTGCACCGGGGTCGGTGAAGCAGCTCCTGCCTGCATCCGGGGACCCAGAGTCACCCCAAACAGGGGCCCCGTCTGGAGACTGGATTTTTGGCTCCACCCCAGCCCCCTCCTCTCAGCCCAGAAGCTGGAACAGAGGTCAGGAGGTCAGGGGCTGGAGCCAGGCCACCAGGGGCCTGTCCCACAGTGGGACACATGCCCTGAGGGCCGGGTGCCCAGGGAGTGTTGCTGGGGGAAGGCTGGGTGGCTGTCTGCTTTACCACATCTCTGCCTGGCGATGAGAAAACGGAGGCTCCCAGAGGACGGTCCCTTCCCGGGTCTCACGCTGGGACAGGGCAGGGGTCGGAGTGCACGTGAGTCAGGCGCCCAGGCTCTCTCCCCGCATCTGTCTGCCAGGGATGTGGGGCCGCGTGACCGAGGAAACCCACTTGGCCTCGAAGGAGAGCAGTGGACACGGCCCTGAACCCCGCCCAGTGAGGCTTTGCTCTCAACCCCTCGAGGGCTCGAGTCTCTGCTTTGATTAAGAGGCGCTCCGGTCCCCGGCAAGCAAGGCCCAGCC
The DNA here is from genome assembly GCF_965194825.1 of Balaenoptera physalus. NCBI lineage: Eukaryota > Metazoa > Chordata > Mammalia > Artiodactyla > Balaenopteridae > Balaenoptera > Balaenoptera physalus. The sequence continues at coordinate 63,744,179 of NC_138901.1, read as the reverse complement.
TGGGCTGCAGGGACATCCCCGCCTGCTGAGGGTGGTCTCGCCTGACCGCCTCCAGGGTAGGAGTCCCACCCCACCCCGCTGCGTCCTGGTTTAAGAATAACTCTTAGCCCCCGGCAAGTGGTTTTCCATATGTAATCGTGACCCCTCAGAGCTCAGAGAAGTGAGAGGCAGCACCTGGGGCCCCGGCTCGCAGGGGTCAGCTGGGAGTTGAGCCGGCTCAGCCCAGCTCCAGAGCCCGTCACGGGTCAGGTCCACAAGCCACAGGCCACCTGAGGGCAAGATCACGTCCAGGCGGGAGGGGTGGCCCCTGAGCTGGGCCTGCGAGGGTCTCAGGAGGGATGGGGGCCCCACTGAGCGAAGGTGTGGAGGTGGGGGAGGGAGGGCTGCCGAGGAAGGTTCAGGCCCTCGGATGCAGACCAGGAACTTCGGCTTTCGATCCGATGGGAGTAGGGAGCCATGGCAGGTGTTTGAGCAGCAAGGGGTCAGCTGTGCCCAGGGGTCTGGGCTGGCAGCGAACTGGGGGGTGGATGGGAGGAGCCCGGGTGAGAGGCAGTTAGAAGGGCCAGGGGTAACTGTCACAAGCTTGAAGGAGGGTGAAAGTCACTGGAGGAGGAAGACACCAGGGGACACACAGCCGACGTCAGAGCAGCCCAGGGTGCTGAGGAAAGCCGCAGCTGGGACAACCTGAGGGAGGGACGTGCAGGCCACACGCAGTGGGGTGGCATCACGGGCCCCGCACTTGGCAGGTGCCCAGTACAGAGACCATCCATGGGAGGAAGGAGGCCATCGTGGCTCTAGGTCAGCACAGGTCATGCTCTCTCCCCGTTCCCACAGCCCTGCCTTCTGCACCCCCTGCCCGGTGGCCCCAGAAGAACCCCGCTGGGCCAGCAGGGGCAGTGCCAGCCTAGTCCCGTGTCTACCGCGCACCCATGTGGCTTCCTCCCCATCCACCCTCCCCCTCCCTGTCCTTATCTTTCCCTTCCGTCTCCATGGCGACTCACCACCCCGGCTTGCCTGCATCCCAGCCTCTGCCAGGGATTCTGGGCCCGGCTCCGTCCCTCCCTCCGGAGCCCTGGTTCCCGCAGTCCTGTCTCCTCCCCCTGGGGTGAGTCCAGAGGCAGCCTCCTCTCTCCCGACTGTCACATCCATTTTCCAGCCCTGCCGACTTGTGTCCTCTGGGGAGACCCCCCCAGCCTCCACTGGCCACAGCTCCGCCAGCCCTTCCGGGAGGAAAGCCATCCTCAGCGCCGCCAAAGGTCTCCTGGGTGTCCTCCCTGCTCCCGGACCCTCTCCCGGACCCTCTCCCCACGCCAGCCTCCCATGCCGAGGTCTGCCTTGTCAGTCATTTCCTTTTGTCACCGGCTTGGCAAACAGGCGAGTCTTTGGTCCTGAGACCTGGGGGGTGGGGACTGGGTCTGCAGAGGGAGGGTGGGGGCGCCTGGAATCCAGGATGAAGATAGAAGTCTGGATTCCCTTCTAAATAACATTTTTGGGATTTTTTTTCTCCCCAATTTCTCCCCAAGGAGAGAAAACAGAGCTTCATGGGCAACAGCAGGAACAGTTGGTAAGTGGCAGGGCCTGGCGGCGGGACTGGGGCCTGGAGGCCTGCCCCAGGGGAGGCAGCGCGAGGTTGGGGCTGCCAGGCTGTGGAGGGAGGGACGGGAAAATCAGGTGGGTGCTGCAGCGAGGCAGATGCCAGCTCAGAGCTGGAATCTTCCAAGAGCCACCTGCCGCCCCACGGGAGGCCTCTCCTTATGGTCCCCGCTGCCCAAGGGAGGTAGTAGAAGGGATCCCCTTGGGGTCTGGAGAGGTCAGTGGCCCCTGGAGGGACCCCTCCCCTCGCAGCAGGAGGCCATGGGGGAGGATTTCCGTGGGCGTCTGTGCCAGGCTCCGGGCAGGGTGCACCATCTTGTCTGTTCACCCCATCCTTCCCTCCTGGACCGTTAGAAACGGGGCAGACCCGGGCGGGAACTTGCCCACGACGGCTCCATCCAGGCTTCCCCGTCTCAGGCTCCCTCTGACTGCTGCTCTGGGGTCCCCGCGCCCCGCACACCGCCCCCAGGTCCCACGCACCGTTCCCCAAGTTGGAGCTGGGGCTGGGGTCCCGGCCTGTGGCGCCCCGGGAGCCGCCCGCCTGCTCCATCTGCCTGGAGAGGCCGCGCGAGCCCATCTCTCTGGACTGTGGCCACGACTTCTGCCCGCGGTGCTTCAGCACCCACCGTGTCCCCGGCTGCGGGCCGCCCTGCTGCCCCGAGTGCCGCAAGACCTGCAAGCAGAAGAAGGGCCTCCGGGGCCTGGGGGAGAGGATGCGGCTCCTGCCGCGGAGGCCGCTGCCCACCGCGCTGCAGGTGCGCAGGCCTCGTCCCCACCGGGGGCTTTGACCTCACATCGGGGTGTCCGGGAGGGAGGCGGGGCTCGGGTGGACGCGCCCCAGCCTGGGTGCTCAGGGAGCCCTGTCTCCGGGCCCAGGAGACCTGCGCGGTGAGGGCCGAGCCGCTGCTGCTGGTGCGCGTCAACGCCTCCGGGGGCCTCATCCTGAGGATGGGGGCCATCAACCGCTGCCTGAAGCACCCGCTGGCCAGGGACACCCCCGTCTGCCTCCTTGCTGTCCTGGGAGAGCGGTACTCAGGGAAGACCTTCCTCCTAAACCACCTGCTTCAGGGCCTGCCCGGCCTGGTGAGGGCGGGGCTGGGACGGGGGCTGGGGGCTGGGGCAGGGACCCAGCCTGGCTTGGGGAGGGGAGGGGGCCAGATGGGCCAACGGATGCTCTGCTTCTCTGCCCCACAGGAGCCCGGCGAGGGCGGCTGGCCGAGGGGAGGGGGCTCCGGGCAGGGCTTCCGGTGGGGAGCCAACAGCCTCACCAGGGGCCTCTGGATGTGGAGCCACCCCTTCCTGCTGGGGAAGGAGGGGAGGAAGGTGAGGGGGGAAGGGGCAGAGGAGTCCAGACCGGCTCACGGAGAAGGGAATTGGGCAGGAAAGCTCTGGGGGCCGGGACGAGAAGATGGGGCGGGCAGAGACACCTGGGGGGCGCGGCAGGCCGACCCCTCAGTGTGCACCCCTGCCTCCACACAGGTGGCCGTGTTCCTGGTGGACACGGGGGACGCCATGAGCCCTGAACTGAGCAGGGAAACGAGGACCCGGCTTTGCGCCCTCACCTCCATGCTGAGCTCCTACCAGGTGAGGCCCCCCAGCCCCTCTGCCTGCCCTGCTCCGCTCTCGCCACCCACACCAGGGCCATCCCAGCCCGGTCTGGCCCTCCAAGCCCCGGGGACTGTCCCCTTTATCCCAGAGGCTCCTGTGTCTGGGGTCCCCGCAGGTTCTGGGGGTGCCCCTGCAAGGGGGTGCCCACAGTCAGCGTGAAGGTCCTAAAGGTGGGTCGGAGATCCCTGGGGCAGCTGAAGGTCTGTGGACCGTTCCCCTGCCTGCCCTCCACCCCTCGCGGCCAGGCCAGCCCTGCCCTGCAGGCTGCCGGCGGACCCCCAGGCTGGTCGCTTGCACATCCTGAGCCCCACGGTCTGCCTGGGGCTCCTTCCTCACCGGGGTCTTGCCAGTGTCTCTTTGCCTTCACAGACCCTCTTCCACCTTGTTCTCCTTGGTTCCAGATCCTCACGGCCTTCCAGGAGCTGAAGGATACAGACCTGGAATATCTGGAGGTGAGGAGACAGCTGCTGTTGGGGCTGCACCCTGTCCCTGTCCTGACCGTGAGGCCAGCGGTGCCTTTCAGCTCTGGCCCAGGATTTTGTGACCTGGAGCAGGACTGGGGGGCTGGGGGCAGAGGGTAAACCAGGACATGCCTGGTCGGGGAGAGGTAGGAGGGTCCTGGGGCCAGGAGCCGGGAGGGTGTCCTCCAGTGGCCCAGGGGGAGGGGAGGCACAGCCCTTGGAGTGGCCCAGCCATGACCCCTGTGCCCCGTCCCCAGATGTTTGTCCACGTGGCCGAGGTGATGGGCAGGCATTATGGGATGGTGCCAATCCAGGTGAGATGCCCGTTTCTGGACTCGTCACTCCAGACTCCGACACCCCGGCTGCTGCTATCAGCACCTCTTCTCTTCCAGCACCTGGACCTCTTAGTTCGTGACTCATCCCACCCCAGCAAGGCGGGGCAGGGGCATGTAGGCGACATCATCAAGGTGAGGGAGGGGATGGGGCGGGGGTGTAGACGGGGCAGAAGGTCAGTTAGCCGGGGAGGGGTCCTGTCAGCGAGCCCACTCAGAGCGCATCCCCACTCCTCTCTAGAAGTCGTCTGGCAAATACCCCAAGGTTCAGGGGCTGCTCCAAGGAAGGCGAGCCCGCTGCTGCCTCCTGCCAGCTCCCAGGGGGCGGTGGGCGAGCAAAGGCCACGGAAGCCCGGGAGGTGAGTGTCCCAGGAGCAAAGCCTCCCCAGCCTGCCCTCCTCCTCCCCCCTCCCCCCTCCTCCTCCCCGTCCTCCTCCCCCTCCTCCTTCTCCTCCTCCTCTCCCGACACCCCTTTCTCCTCCTGAAGCCGGTCCTGCTTCCCAGGCACCTCTGCATGAGGACTCTCTTCCTCAGACACAGGTGACGATGCTGGCCACCTCCGCGCCTACGTGGCCGACGTGCTGAGCGCGGCCCCCCTGCACGCCAAGAGCCGCTGCCAGGGCTACTGGAGCGAGGGGCGCCCCGCGGCCCGGTGGGACAGACGCCTGCTCACGGGGCAGCAGCTGGCTCAGGAAATCAAGGTGTGAAAGCTCCCCGGAGCCCCAGGAGACCCGCTGGCCCCCGCGCCCCCTGACCCCCCGACGCTGTCTCCGCAGAACCTCTCGGGCTGGATGGGCAGGACGGGGCCTGGGTGCGCCTCTCCGGATGAGGTATGGGGCTACGGGGAGGACGCGGGTGGGAGGCGAGCTGGGCGCCCCGAGATGGAGCGGGGGATGCGGCGGCGCCCGGCGGGGGAAAGGAGGGAGGCAGCCGGGTTCTGCTGTGGACAGATGGCTGCCCAGCTGCGCGACCTTCGGACGGTGGAAGCTGCCAAGAAGGAGTTTGAGGAGTACTTGCGGCAGCAGGTGAGCCTCGGGCCCCGGGAGGCCGGGTGCCCTGCAGAAGCGCGGCCGGTCTTTGGGCGGTGGGGGGGGCCAGCGTCCGGTGGGAGGCACCTGGGCTCCAGGTCAGGGCCCCTTCTTTCTCGCCCATCACAGGACGTGGCCACCAAGCGCATATTCTCTGCGCTCCGGGTGCTGCCAGACACCATGCGGAACCTCCTGTCGGCCCAGAAGGACGCGCTCCTGGCTCGGCACGGGGCGGCCTTGCAGTGCACGGGGAGGGAGCAGACCTTAGAGGCCCTGGAGGCCGAGCTGCAGGCCGAGGCCAAGGCCTTCATGGACTCCTACACCGTGCGCTTCTGCGGCCACCTGGCCGCCGTGGGCGGCGCCGTGGGCGCGGGGCTCATGGGCCTGGCGGGGGGCGTGGTGGGCGCCGGCATGGCCGCCGCGGCGCTGGCCGCAGAAGCGGGGATGGTGGCCGCAGGAGCTGCGGTGGGGGCCACGGGGGCGGCCGTGGTCGGGGGAGGCGTGGGTGCCGGGTTGGCGGCCACGGTGGGCTGCATGGAGAAGGAGGAGGGCGAGGGAGTGCAGGAGGGAGACCGGGAGCCCCTGCTGCAGGAGGAGTGACCGCCCGCCAGATGCTCCAGGGAAGGAGAGCTGCCGGGGGGAGGGGAGGGATGGGGGCCGCTGTTCCAAGGGCCCCTGTGTGCCACACCACCCTGGTTGAACGCCCCATCCGGGTGGTGACCGAGAATCGAGGAGGCCTCAGGGCCGGCGGCAGAGTGTGAGCCTGAACAGTCTGGGGCGTTTCTGTTGCAGACGACTGCTAACCTGCCTCTCTTCCCAGATAAACTGGGCCCCAGGGTCTCCTGCCAAGATTGGGGCCCACCCTCCCCGCCCTGGCTTATTTCCCGGGATGGTAGGGAGGCTGAGCGGGCGCCATCCTGGAAGTCCCCCCTTCAGAGTCGGGAGCAGCCCCAGGACGGGTGACCTAGGTGTTCAAGATTGGGAGCCCTGATAAGAGTCTGGGGAAGGAACAGGAGGGGCCACCGGGCAAAGCCAAAGAGTCCGGGTGGTGCACGGTGGCCTAACCCCCCGAGTGGAGACTTTCCAAAGCTACCCCAGCAGGACAGGGGCCACCCCCTTCTCCCGCAGCCCCGGGGAGCCCACATGTGCACCGTGAATGGGGTTCCCTTACGTGTCCCTCGTGGTTGTGCCCTTTGTCCAGCCTGGTCAGTGCCCACGTTCTTTGTGGAATGCCATCCCAAAAACGGGTCAAAAGCCAAAGAAAAACACCTGTAGTTGCATTCTGAGCTACATCGACAGCCCTCATAGCAGATTCTATGAAAGTCCTGGGGGGACACATCCATGGAACATTCTCGTCCCCCTCAGCCTAGGGGAGACACCTCCATCCATGTTAGCAGGAGACCTGGATGCAGCCCCCAGGAGGACAGGAAAGCCCCACAAGGAAGGCTTCTAGGCTATTAAACTACAAAGGATTAATGGGTGCATCATACGAAAAATAAAATGTGTGTGCGTGAGTGTCCGCTTCCCAGTAAATTATTGAAACATCTCCTGAATCAGCCTACCCAGGGCTTTGGGGACGGGCGGTGAGCCAAGGCGCTCCGTGACGGGGACCTGTGGACAGGACGAGGGACCGAAATTCCAGAGATGTGGGATCCGAGCGCAGGAGGGCTCAGGCCCGAGGCTGAGGGCACGGCCATCTGCGCAGGCTTGTCCACTAGGACCTGGGGTCCTGCTCCCCTGGTCTCTCCTGCCTCAGCTGACCCCGTGAGAGGTTGCCACCTGGCATCTGTCCCAGCAGAAGGAGAGGCTGGAGGTTGATGGGGGGTGGCTGGGGAGCCGGAAGCAGGAGGGGCCCAGACCACTCCCACGGGCTCGCAGCCGGGCAAGCACCTGCGGCTCTGCCCCGACCCCAGGTCGCCATCTCAGCATTACAGACGCAAACCCAGAGAGGGGAAGTCTCAGCTGATGCTGCCCAGCTGGCTGATGGCAGAAGGGGAGCCTCGAACTCCCGATCCCCCAGATGGTGTCCCCCGCAGGGTCAGTTGTGCTGAAATTGAGACGCTCCCCTCCAGGTCCAGCTCTGGGAAGCCGTGTCGGGAGACAGAGGCAGAAGGACGTGGTCTGGGACACACGGGTCAGCAGTAGAAGCTGCAGCCCACAAGCTGGGGACAAAATAACGATGCAGAGAAATCCCAAAGCCAGGCTGGGGATGGGTGGGGTGGAGACGGAGGGCTGAGGGTGACTGTTGAACTTCTGGGGTTGAGGTTAGAGGTGGGGACAGGGCCCAGACTTTGTGTGTTTGGAATCGTCTCTCTGGGTTGTTCCCTTGCCATCTGGCGGACACATGAGCTATAGAAGCTCCCAGACTTTGGGGCTGGCAGGCTCAGGAATGTGGCGGAGCCTCAGAGGAGCCAGGGAGGGAGGGTGCTGTCGAGCTAGAGCCCGCACCGCCACCCCCCCCCCCCCCCGCTGCCAGCGCTGGAAGGGGCTGCGGTGCGCTGCTTCCCCTGCTCTGGACAGAAGGGGAGACTGGCCCGGCGGGCGAGTGCTCTGCAGAGGCCAGAGGAGCCATGTTAAGTAGTATTTGTCTTGTGCCTCACAGCTCTCAAATCACCTTCCCAAACAGCACCTCCCTAAAGCCTGGAAACCACCCCGTGCAGTACATCGAGTACCCGTTTTTAACAGAAGCTCAGAGAAATGATGTGTCTCCACTGAAAAAAACTAGGCAGGGGTGAGCTGGGACTTGAACACACGGTCTCTGATGCCCAATTCCTTGCTCGGGTGAGCCGTCACCCCACAGCCTCCCAGATCCCGAGAACAGGCCTCTGGGTCCCAAACCTGATGCTTCCGACACTGGTTCTGTAGTTCACGAGAGCCCAGGTGACTGTGCCGAGGCCTTGCAGCCCGGCTGGTGACTCTCCTCTCTGGCGAAGGTCACAGACTCCAAGGTCCGGGTTAGAGATCTGGTGACTTAGCCTGTGGTTCCTGCTTCTGAGGCCTCCGTGGCACTGAAAATGGCAGTGACACGACGCAAGGGAAGCTGCATCCTTTCCCCGCCATGGGCTGAAGTGTATCACCCCTGCCCCCTTCCCCCCCCACCCCATGCCCCAGTTCATATGTCGAAATCCTAGTGCCCAATGTGATGGGACTAGGGGGTGGGACCTTTGGGAGGTAATTAGGTCTTGAGGGTGCAGCCCTTGTGTATGGGATTAGTGCCCTTGTTAGAGATTAGAGACCCCACAGAGCCCACTACCCTCTTCCACGTGTGAGGACCCAGCCAGCTATGCACCAGAAAGTGGGCCCTCACCAGCCACTACAGCGCGTCTGCTGTCCCCATAATCTTGGACTTCCAACCTCCTGAACCATGAGAAATAAATGTTGTTGTTTACAAGCTGCCCCATCTGTGGATTTTGTTACAGTAGCCCCTGACAGAGGGAGAATTTACAAATAGTTTTCTCTAGGAAAAGTCCTAAGACAAAGGAGGGGGAAGAAAAGATCTCTTTCCTTTAAATAACAAGGGAAAATTCAATCTTATTTTTATTTACCCTCACAATTTTCCCTTTTGTTGCTATTTTATTTTATGAATTTATTTATTTATTTGTTTGTTTGTTTTTGGCTGCGTTGGGTCTTTGTTGCTGTGTGTGGGCTTTCTCTAGTTGCGTCGAGCAAGGGCTACTCTTCGTTGCGGTGCACGAGCTTCTCATTGTGGTGGCTTCTCTTGTTGCAGAGCAGGGGCTCTAGGCGCACGGGCTTCAGTAGTTGTGGCTCACGGGCTGTACAGCGCAGGCTCAGTAGGTGTGACGCACAGGCTTAGTTGCTCCGCGGCATGTGGGGTCTTCCTGGACCAGGGCTTGAACCCGTGTCCCCTGCATTGGCAGGCGGATTCCTGACCACTGCGCCACCAAGGAAGCCCTTGTTGCTATTTTATAGTAGTGTGATAGGCTGGGACCTGGGACTCTAGTGAAGAGCTTGCACCTGGATAAAGGTCTCCTTGAGCAGCAGATACAGAGAATCTACACCGGACTAAAAATAACTGTGTGCATGCTCAGCTGGGGGCAATTCTGAGCAATAAGATACAAAAAGGCCACAAACCAACTGCCAGTGCTGAGGTGCCGGGAGCAAAAGCAGGGAACTGCGCATGCACCCTGCACACGGCACCAGCAAGGGGGTGGGCAGCCCACCTGAGCCGCCCCTCCGGCCCCGCCCCCCACCCCATTTACGGGACCAGCCCGCCCACCTAGGGAGCAGCACCTGTTACTTGTTCTCGCTCCCTCCTGCTGCAGCACAAGCGCCAGTAAAGCCTTGTCTGAGTTCCTCGTCTGGCCGCTTATCAATTTCTATTGATTTAAGAGTCCAAGGACCCGGGTCAGTATTATACTTTGTGATGACTCTGGCGGGAAGTCCTTGGGGCCTTTTACAGCACCCCCAGGAGAGGATGTAGGCCCCTCCGGGACCACCAAACGCAGCTTCCCTGCGGGTGATGAGCAGCGGCCTAGACCTCTTGCTTCAGCTTCTCCGCGTTTGGTAAGTCTGCCTTCGTCACCCCGAGGGCCTCAGCACCCTTACTCAGGCATCGCTTCCCCCTCCCGTTGGTCCCTTCCCTCTCTTGATCTCTCTACTTCTCTTCTCTCTGCCCTCTCCTCCTTCTGTCCTCTCCTTCCGAGCGAGCGGATGTTGGGCAGCTACAGCATCCCTCCTCTCAGCTGTGAGACCTGCTCCCTCTGGCTGGCAGCAGTCACCTTGACAGGTGACAAACAGGTGGGAGATGTACAACCGGCTGGTTTCTGGGCTCGAGCACCCCCGGGGGCAGTGGACGGGGTGCTTGGCCGTTTCTGGCTGCAGATTGACTGGTGCCTGAATAGACACCCGCAGGGGCGGGTTGACACGGCAACCTCTGTCTCCCTTTCTCTTTTTCAGTGTTTTCTGTCCCTCCTCTTTCCCTCTCCCTTGGTCCTCACACCTACGCTCCCGTGCGTTTCATCTTGGAGACTTCCTCTTAGGTCACCTTTTTCACAGCTCCCCCCCTCCCTCCAGTACTTTTCTGTTCTCTGTTCCCAACTCCAGCTGGCAGGAGGCCACCTCGTGGTGACACCATTTCTTTGTTTCTTGTCTGAGTCTTTAAATTTCTGTCGTTGGTACATGTTGAATTTTAAAGTGAATTTTAAAGGATCTATGTTTTACGTGGTTTTGTCTGTCCAGCCGCGTCTGCGAATCTCTGCCGGGCACAGGCCAAGCACTTAAGCCTTGAAATACACACACAGTCCCTGTTGCCTGAGACTCCAGCCTTGGGATACTTAGTAGGACTTTAAAAAATTAACCTACTGATTAAAAAGAGTCCAAGGACCTGGGTCGGTAACAGTAACGCTACAATTTCTAATGATCTCCTTTGCTGTTTCTACCTTTCTCTTAGTATTTTGCAGCCATTGGAAATATTCAGTGATTCTATAGTAAAGAATTATCAGAATACAATGGGATGAATTAGAAAATTCAGTACAGTCGTGATGTGGGGAGAAATCTTTAGATGCATACCAATGTCAAAGACAACGGTCCCCAAAATGGGGTCACTGACGCTGAGCCCCACGTCACCAAACTTCACTTAATTACAGTTTCAGCCTCTCCCAGAAATAGGCTCTTAAGCCAGGGAATCAGGAATCCCCTAATCAGCACCAGTGAGGTCACCTTGCCTGGTGGACCCCTGCATCCCCTAAAGGGAAGTGACCTTGCAGTAACCAACCCACTTTTTTTGCGGAGTATAACTTCCTGTTCCCTCTCCTTCTGACTGTAAAAGTCTTTCACTTTGCACAGCTCCTTGGAGCTCCTCTCTGTGTGCTAGGTGGGATGCTGCCGGATTCATGAATCATTGAACAGAGCCAGTAAGAGCTTTGAAATTTACTCAGCTGAATTTTGTTTTTTTAACATGCTCTTCTAAATTCTCAGCTGGGGCCCATGTAACAAAAGCCAGATTAACAAGAGAAAAGCACACAGATTTATTTAATGTAAGTTGTCTGTGACATGGGAGCCTTGGTAAGGAAATGAAGGCCTGAAGAGGTGGTTTCACCTGCGCGTTTTCATGCTGGGCTTGATAACAAGTGGGAAGTCGTGTGGAAATGTTCTAGAACAGGAAGGGTATGAGCTACGTGGAGTGAACGGGGGAACTTGGCAAGGCCTGTCCGTGCAGTTTTCTTCCCTCCTCCCTCCATCCTTGGAGATAGAGATGCTTCTTTCCTCCGGGTATGGAAGGGGGTCACCTCTCACATGACAGTTTTATGACTGGTTTCAGGGGAAAGTCAAAGTTCTTCCTAAACCTCCCATTTCTCAAATTCCTTCAGCTTAAAATATTCAGGGACTTCCCTGGCAGTCCAGTGGTTAGGACTCCGAGCTGCCACTTCAGGGGGCGCAGGTTCGATCCTTGGTTGGGGAACTAAGATCCCATAAGCCACACGGCACAGCCAAAACAAACAAACAAAAAATTAGCATGCCAAGGCATCAAATTTTGGGGCAGTGTGTCCCAAACCTCACTGACAAGCAACGTGCAAAAATTCCCCTCCTGCCATACATTAATTTTACAAACTGTGTTCACTTTGTTGCTTGCACTTTCATATGATGAACTATTGGAGTATCATTTTGTTGCTCACAAAGACTCACCCAGCCTTAACCTGAGGGATAGAATATCTCCAGGGCCCAATAATCAAACGTTCTAAGAGTTTTTCTTGTAAGACCCAACGCATTTGTCCTGAGTTCCCTCCAATCACACAAGTAGCCTCACACTTACGTGATAACTTAGGCCCTTCAGTAATTGTTCTACCATCCTAAATAATATTTCCCAGACACAAAAGGCAAAGGCACCCATGGCTGTTATCTAGTATCAAAGCACCTTGTGAGGGCTTCCCTGGTGGCGCAGTGGTTAAGAATCCGCCTGCCAATGCAGGGAACATGGGTTCGAGCCCTGGTCCAGGAAGATCCCACATACTGCAGAGCAACTAAGCCCGTGCGCCGCAACTACTGAGGCTGTGCTCTAGAGCCCGCGAGCCACAACTACTGAGCCCACACGCCACAACTACTGAAGCCCGTGTGCCTAGAGCCCGTTTTCTGCAACAAGAGAAGCCACCGAAATGAGAAGCCTGCGCGCTGCACCGAAGAGTGGCCCCCGCTCACCGCAAATAAAGCCCACGCGCAGCAACAAAGATCCAACGTAGCTAAAAATTAATTAATTTTTAAAAATTATATATTAAAAAAAAGCACCTTGTGAGGTGCCCTTGGGAGGTTCAGATTCAGCTTCCATGGCTCTGGAGGCTCTAAGTGTCAAGGACAACCCCCCCTAGAGGCCATTTTCCACATCCGTGCAGATCAATAGTTGTATGATTGCAGCGGGTGTGTCAGCTGAGCTAGCGATGGTGTCTCGGAGCTGCGTGGTACTAAAGCTCAGCTACCTTATTGCTGAGAGGCCTCTGAGACCTTGTGGGGTGTTTTTGTTCCAGCCTTAAATTATTCCCAACAGTCCAATTCCACATTTCCCCTATTTCCATTGCAATTGTGTTTATATGTTTTCGTAATTGCCTCCAAGCACTAAGTTCACTAGTCAAAGTATTAACATCAAAAAAGCATCAGCTAGGGACTTCCCTGGCAGTCCAGCAGTTAGGACCTGGTGCTCTCACTGCCGAGGGTGCAGGTTCAATCCCTGGTCAGGGAATTAATATCCTGCAAGCCGCATGGTGCGGCCAAAAAAAAAAAAAAAAAAAAAGCATCAGCTAGAACTTGCCTGTCCTATTCCTCCAAGGATTGGCTCTCACAGGTCTCTTTTTGTCCTTGGATGGCCCCAAACAGACCCCTTAATAAACAGATGCCATAGCGGGCAGGCCCGGGGGGACACGATTCCGCTTATAAAGGCTCAGCCTCAGACACTGGGCATCACATCTGGGGTTTGAGTGTTCACAAGGATCCGCTCCTTGACCAAACCCAGGAGCCTCTGAACTCTTCTCAACCAGGCCCTGACTTTTCGGCTTCCGTGTTTCTCTCTGCATTGTCCACTTTTAGCATAAGTCAGTTTAGCAGGAATCCCCTCTCTTGGTATCTGACCACCCCGGATATCTGATCGTGTTCCTCCCCGCAACCCCCAGGCGATGTCCCATCACCCCGGCCAGCCTTCAGCAAGAATCCAGTGAGCTTGGTTCAGCCAGGATCCCCCCCCCCGTTCCCTGCTGTTTCCTCTTAATAAGTTTCTGTCCACTGACCGCCTCCCCCCTGCTCCCACTTTTCCTTGCTGTGTTTGGAGTTGAGCCCAATCTCACCTCCACTGCAAGTCTCCCACCCCTACCTCGATGTCCCCTGGAGGACAGGCGGCCTTGTGGTTCTTTACCAAGGGCCATGAGAGTGTTTTTCTTCAAGAGTAGCAAGACGCATGTCAGTTACTTTCACTTTAGTATTATCACAAATTACTCACAAAGAGGGTCCCCACTTCGCTTTGCGGATAATTGGATTGCTGGACTTCTGCGCCCGGACCGTGTCTATTTGGGAAAACCGAGGAGACCATCACTGGGACAGAGAGAAACGGCAGTGTGACAACACGTTTGTGGCCGGTGAATTGAGAGTCTTGGAGCAGCTGAGGCATTGCTGCTGTGAACAGGACGGTGGGGCTCCCTGCCGTGATAACTGCCCTGGAAAAGCTCTCCTCTGTTGAGTTCAGAACAATGTCGGTCATTCAAGGAAACTTGAGTCCGGTCCTTGTGGGAACCTCCTTCACCTCGGAAGCACGGATCCAGCTGGAGAGCCAGGTCAGGGCACATGAAAAGGTCCCTCCCAGGGTTGACAGCGCCCGAGTGCATGTGAAACTTCCTCTGGCCGGTCCCTCCAGGTCCTGCGACCTGAGGTCTCAGGGTTTTCAGGGAGAGCAACCCTTTTTGGCGTTGGACCTGGTTATGAGAGGAGCTGGCACAAGAGCCCGTGCCCACGGGATATGATCTCAGATCCAAGGTCACAGGCCCGCCAAACTCCAGTTTGTAAGTTCAGAGGGGGCAGTGGTGCTGCTGGGAAGGACGCTCCAGGCCGGTCCCACCCGGGAGATGGCAGGACGAAGCTTCCAGAGCTGGTCTCATCTGCTCCACCTTGGAGGGCCAGGGGGACAGGGCGTACGCAGCACGATTCACGAACGACGGTGGACGTCAGGCCAGCTGGACATCCTGCAAACCACGTGACGAAACCTCTCACCTGCCACAGGCCTTGATTCTACGGAATCCACAGCCTGACGAAGCGGGTCCAGGAAACGTCCTGTGCTTTCCTGGCAGCAGCCTGACAAGCAGCACGTCTCTGGTACGTGGCGGACACTGGCATCTGTTTGGTAAGAGCGTGGGGCCCGTCAAGTTCCTCTCGGACGGCGGACTCACATGACCCTGCGATGACACATCTCACCAGGCAGATGGGAGGTGTGGCACAGCAGTTGTTTTGTTGGCTGATAACCAGAGTTTGGTCACTTTTATCTTGGCCCCTTTCTCAACGCATTCGTCCGTTTCCTTTCATGAAGCGTATTTTTGAAAACGAACAGCAGTTACCTCTTGAATTACAAGGGGGAACGTCCACGATTCAGCAGGGGCTTCTGCAACTGGGTCAGCCAAACAGCTTCCCCTAGAAACCGTCGTCAGCCTCACGTGGATGCTGCCACATCTGCTGATACACGAGCCGTGAAGCCCCGAACAACTCAGCGCTTAATTTCCTGTGACATATTTTAGTTCCCACCACGGTCGGGAATGCCCCGTTTTCCCAAATTTTCCCTGTTGCAAAACAGGCCCTAAGCAGATGTTTACAGATATTTACTGTCTGTAGATTTGCTTTAAGTCTTTTTTTTCATATTTATTTTTATTATTTATTTGGTTGCACTGGGTCTTAGTTGCGGCAGGCGGGCTCCTTAGTTGTGGCTCGCCGGCTCCTTAGTTGCGGCACATGGGCTCCTTAGTTGCGGCTCCAGGGCTCCTTAGCTGTGGCATGCGAACTCTTAGTTGCGGCATGCATGTGGGATCTAGTTCCCTGACCAGGGATCGAACCCGGGCCCCCTGCATTGGGAGCGCAGAGTCTTACCCACTGCGCCACCAGGGAAGCCCCCTGCTTTAGGTCTTGAACTGAGAATGGTGGCCCCAGTGACCGCTAGTAGTTAACTCGGCTTGTGCTGATTTAATTCCAGGCAAAACCTAAGCTTCTGAGAGCTGCTGGCCACACACCACCTCACAGAAGTCTTAACTCAGCCTTTTTCATCCCGACAACTGACCCGGCTGGGGACGTGATCAAATCTGAACTTGGAAGGTTCAAGTGAGTCAGGTGAGTCAGACGAGGCCTATCATCTTCCCCGGTTGCCATTGTGTCACCTGCCTGGCTGCCGACCAGGGTCTGGTTAGAGAGCATCGGGGCTGGATAATAATGCTCGTCCACAGCTAGCGGACGGCACGCCTGCGGTGCTGGGTGTCATGCGCTTGAAAGCGGGCTGTCGGGGCACGTGGGACATGCAGATAAGTCCAGTGACCCAAAGAGGGCTTGAGCCCTTTCATGTGTCTACTGCCACCACAGCTCTGAGGATAAACCCAGAAGCACCGGGAAGCAGGCTGTGGGCCTGGAGTCTGATGACGATTTCGGACTTAAATTCTGCTAGTAGTGCTGCCTTTGTCTTCATGGAAGATCACGCAGAATGTTTTTTCAAAACTGGGAATCCTGGGGCTTCCCTGGTGGCGCAGTGGTTGAGAATCTGCCTGCCGGTGCAGGGGACACGGGTTCGAGCCCTGGTCTGGGAGGATCCCGCATGCCGTGGAGCGGCTAGGCCCGTGAGCCACAACTACTGAGCCTGTGCGTCTGGAGCCTGTGCTCCGCAACGAGAGAGGCCGCGATAGTGAGAGGCCCCCGCTTGCCACACCTAGAGAAAGCCCTTGCACAGAAACGAAGACCCAACACAGCCAAAAATAAATAAATAAATTAATTAATTAAAAAAAAAATTAGGAATCCTCACAGCTGGGGAGAGACTCCAGCCAACTTCAGTCGTTCAGAAGCTTCTTCAGATTCTAGGAATGGAATCAGAGGGTCTAGACTATTATCAGTCAGTTGCTCCATCAGAGCTTTTCGCCTGTTCTTGTAAACGCTGGAATCCGCCGTGGAAAATATCCTACTAGTCCCCAAATTCTCTAAGTTGCGTTTTCTGTCATAGGTCATTTCATCTGCAGAGCTGACCAGCTCCTAGGTGCTAACCCTCTGTGGCCTTCCACGGTGACTGCCCTGACTGCCCATCTGATCTCAGTCGGAGAATCCTGCTCCCTCTGCCCGGGGAGGGAACGTAGCAAACCGAAGTATTTGCATTACTCTTTAGCTTCTGAGGCTGCCAGCAAATCATCTGCACTTGAATAGTTTTAGATCCCTCCGGCAGGACAGATTTCCCTAAGATTTGTTGTGACAGGTGAGACAAAATAGTAGGAGTCCTGAAAAACTCCCGAGTCCAGTGTTTTGCTATAAACACTGGACTCCTTCTCAGGTAAAAGCAAATGAAAATTTGGACTCAGAGGGACAGGAAAAAAAGAAAAAAGAAAAACACACGTCCACTGCAGCAAAGAAAAAGTTTGCAGACGACAGAATCAAGTCAGAAAAGTTGCAGAGGAACTTCCCTGGTGGTCGAGCCGTTAAGATTCTGTGCTCCCAATGCAGGGGGCCCGGGTTCAATCCCTTGTTGGGGAACTCGATCCCACGTGCCGCAACTAAGACCCAGCATGCATGTGTGTACACATGCGTGCATGAATGAATGAATGAATGAATAAATAAATAAATAAATATTGCAGAGTTAGGGATGGGCAACAGGGGTGAGCAGAATAGCGAATTCACTTGCCTCACTAAGGCCTGGTGCAAATCTCCATGGTGGCCAAACCTCGCTCTCAAATTTACCTCCCCTGCTGACTATGGAAGTGTGGGAGTGTGACAGCATGAGGATCCTTTTAAAAATTGTCCCTTGGGACTTCCCTGGTGGCACAGTGTTTAAGAGTCCGCCTGCTAATGCAGGGGACACGGGTTCGAGCCCTGGTCCGGGAAGATCCCACATGCTGCGGAGCAACTAAGCCCGTGTGCCACAGCTACTGAGCCTGCGCTCTAGAGCCTGTGGGCCGCAACTGGGACAATTTTTATTTTTTATTTTTAAATTTTATTTATTTATTTTTTGGCTGTGTTGAGTCTTCGTTGCTGTGCGCAGGCTTTCTCTAGTTGCGGCGAGCAGGGGCTACTCTTTGTTGCGGTGCGCGGGCTTCTCGTTCCGGTGGCTTCTCTTGTTGCGGAGCACGGGCTCTAGGCACACAGGCCCAGCAGTTGCAGCATGTGGGCTCAGTAGTTGCGGCTCGCGGGCTCTAGAGCACAGGCTCAGTAGCTGTGGCGCACAGGCTTAGTTGCTCCGTGGCATGTGGGATCTTCCCGGACCAGGGCTCGAACCCATGTCCCCTGCATTGGCAGGTGGATTCTTAACCACTGCGCCACCAGGGAAGCCCAGTATTTGTCCTTTTGTAACTGGCTTATTCCATGGGGCATAATGTTTTCAAGGTTCATCCATGTTGTAGCACATTTCCGAATTCCCTTCCTTTTTTAGTCATGCCTATTGATTTTTAGTTGGATGCTTGACACTGTAACTTTTATGTCTTTGGGTCCAAGATGTTGTTTAATTCCTTTAAAGAGTGTGGAGTTTTCTGCGAACAAATAGCTTAAAAGGATCAAACTGATCCCTAGAAGCTTAACTGTGTTCCAGAAAAAATGCAACAGTCTTTCAGGGAAGACAGTATTCAGCCTCATATATTACAAGGTTTTTCCATGCTGGAATTCTTCTCACCCTGAGTGCCAATAATTGTTCAGTCTACAAGTTCCAGATCAGATTGCTGGGTGAAAAATCTCAGAGGCACTAAGCCAAAGATCAATTTGAAATACCATATTGGTATCAGTGAAGCCTGAAAACCATAAATCTAAAAACACACAAGTCCAATGGACTCACTCCTATTATAATAAATGCTGTTTATACTCCCGATATAATCCAGGCTCTGCTGGGATGTTATATCTCATGTGGATATTCTAACTTATCCTGTGTATTCTGAGTAATTGTTAGAGGTATCCAGACACTTAAAACAACCACCCCTCCAGTCAATCATATGTCCTAAAAAGAATATCTGGAAGCTTCTAAAACAAAATTTATACAAGTCATTTAAGAAAAACTTCCAGAAAGGATAATTGATTCCCCTTTCATGCACACTCCACAGAATACAATTCCCACGAAGGGAATAAAACAACTAGAAAAAGTGGTTCAGACTTTTCTCTAACCTTCACGAAGGTCATAAATGATGCCACATGTATTCTGAAGAACCAACAGACTAATCTAAATGCATTCGCTAAAGCAGTCACGGACGATGGGATAGCCTTTGATTTGCCCTTAGCCTGCTGTAGCAAATACTGCTTGTGATGCCTACATAAGTACAACAGGGCAGACAGAACAGTGTGCGACAAACCTGGAAGGAAATGGACCTGACTGTCTAAAGCAAACCCAACTAAATTCTGGGCCCTATTGGCTTTGAGACCTATAGGAAGCATTAAAAGTCATTTTGTTTGTGTTAATTGCCTATTTTACTGTTGGTTTACATGTCCTGTCCAGAGATTTTTTTTTCAACTGGAATATAGTTGATTTACAATATTGTGTTAGTTTCAGGTTTATAGCAAAGTGATTCAGTTATATATATTTTTTTTCAGATTATTTTCAATTATAGGTTATTACAAGATATTAAATAGAGTTCCCTGTGCTATATAGTAAATCCCTGTTGCTTCTTGATTTTATGTATAGTAGTTTGTTATTCTCATAATCCTAATTTATCCCTCCCCCCACCTTTGGTAATCATAAGTTTGTTTTCTATGTCTGTGAGTCAGTTTCTGTTTTGTATATAGATTCATTTGTATTATTTTTTAGATTCCACATATAAGTGATATCAAATAGCTTTTGTCTTTCTCTGACTTCACTAAGTATAATAATCTCTAGGTCCATCCATGTTGCTGCAAATGGAAATATTTCATTCTTTTTTATGACTAGTACTCCATTGTGTGTGTGTGTGTGTGTGTATATGTGTGTGTGTGTATATACACACACACACACACACACACACATACCACATCTTCTTAAGCCAGTCATCTGTTGATGGGCACTTGGGTTGTTTCCATGTATTGGCTATTGTAAATAGTGCGGCTATGAACATTGGGGTGCATGTATCTTTTCAGATTAGAGTTTTTGTCTCTTCCAGTTGTATACTCAGGGATGGGATTGCTGGATCATATGGTAGCTCTAGTTTTAGTTTTTTAAGGAACCTCCATGCTGTTCTCCATAGTGGCTGCACAATTTACATTCCCACCAACAGTGCAAGAGGGTTCCCTTTTCTCCATACCCCCTCCAGCATTCGTTATTTGTAGACTTTTTAATGATGGCCATTCTGACCGGTGTGAGGGGACACCTCATTGTAGTTTTGATTTGCATTTCTCTAATGATTAGTGATGTTGAGCATCTTTTCATGTGCCTGTTGGCCACCTGTGTATCTTCTTTGGAGAGATGTGTATTTAGGCCTTCTGTCCATTTTTTTAATTGGGTTGTTTGTTTTTTCAATATTGAGTTGTGTGAGCTGTTTGTAAATTTTGGAGATTAACCCCTGGTCTGTCGCATCATTTGCAAATATTTTCTCCCATTCAGTAGGTTGTCTTTTCGTTTTGTTAGTGCTTTCCTTTGCTGTGATACATGTGTGTCCAGAGTTTTAAATGCTACTGCACAGCCATTGGAACATTAGATGTTTCAACAATGCATCCTACAACAGAAAGAAAAAAGAGATTAACCTTAAATCAACCAGAGAGTATGTGTAATACACATGCTTCTGATCTTAATCAGCAGAATCTTGACAAGGGTAAAAATCTGGACATCATGAATTAATGTCCTGCTGCCTGATGTCACCCGTCTGGCCAAAAGAGGAATCGAGAGAGAAAAAAAGCAGCCCCTGACATCTGGAACTGATCTGACACTTACAGCTAGATCTCTGTATGATCACAGGCTGCCTGAGGCTCACAACCAGGCCGTTTTGTTCTGCGGGACATAAAAACCCTCACAGACAATCAACCTCAGAGGTTGCTGTGGTTACTCAGAGACCAGGATGAAATGAGACAAGACAAGGCTGCTTCATAGTTTTGTCTAAGACAAGACATAAATGAGGTCACCCACAAAGCACCCAATCGTAGAACCGTCCCTGCTTCCTGGGAGCACTCCAGCCAGAGCAAAGCCAGGCTTCCTTAGATGCTGCACCAAACCACCTGCCTGATGCCCAGTCCTGTAACAGGTTCTTCCTCGCACCCTCCCACCAGCCCTCCCCTGCTGCCCACCGTCTGCATCTTCCTTCCCTCCGGCCAGTGAAATGCCAACGTGGTCACTTACACGTATGTCCCTGGCGCACTGGCTGAAGGGCAGCGGGCAGTGGATGCGCCCACAAGTGCCAGGCCTGTGGAGCAGGTGCGGCCAGGGTTCCCCTCTGCCACTTACCTGCTACGCTCCCCTGTCCACTCACTGCCATTCTCTGTGCCTTGGTTTCCCCGTATGCAAAACACAGGAACGTTCTATCTCAAAGGGGGCTTGTTGAGCAATAATGAGAAGAGGCCCCAAAATAACAAAAGATAACAGATGGTGACTGTTACTGCCCTTACCTGTCCGTGTCCTAAATTATTCCAACCACAGCTCAAGACTTGCCAGTCTTCCCAGGACACCAAACTAATTCAGGCCCCGTAAGAGGACCATGGCGGGCCAGGAAGGCTGCTGTCCGCACTCAGCCGGCCCGGCGCCCGTGGTCCACATACCTCTCCCCCGGTGTGGGCTGAGCAGAGCCGGGCAGCTGGCAACGTGGTCCAGGCAGTGGGGAAGGGCAGGCCGTGCTGGCCACAGCCCTGGACGGCTCACACACAGCTCCACTCCGGGCAGGCCCCCAAGTCCACAGCCACCACTGCGGCTCTCCGGGCCACCCAGGTGGGCCACGTTAGCTCAGGGCAGGCTCTCCCGCCAGGTGTGGCACGGGGCCCGCAGGCTAGCCCCCCGCTCTCCCTCACTGGGGAAATCGGCCAGCCTCCCCTGGATGAAAGGATTACCATGAGCTTTAATGTCTATAGGATCAGCCCCTTCTGGGAGCTACAGGTGATTTCCTAATTCCACAAGGGCACAATTGTTTGTAAAGGAACAGGTGGTCAGACCCCACCTTATTCTTGGGACTGAACCCTCTCTCTAGCCCATTCTCCCCTTGGCAGAAGAGAGTGGAGAACCCCATAACCTTCACCCATGACCCAGTGATGGACTGCCAGTTTTAATTCACCCCACACCATTTACAATTTTATTTCAGTTAAAAAAATTAATTTATTAGTTATTGTGATAAGATATACATAGCATAAAGTTTACCATTTTAACTGCTTTTCAGTGTACAGTTCTGTGGCATTAAGTACATTTATATTGTTGTGCAACCATCACCACTATCATCATCTCCAGAACTTTTTGATCTTCCCAAACTGAAACGCTGTCCCCATGAAACACTAATTCCCTGTCCCCCTCTCCCCAGGCTCTGGCAGCCACCATTCTACTTTCTGTCTCCACAACTTCAGTGACTCGAGATACCCCATGTAGGTGGAATCATATGGTATTTGTCCTTTTGGACTGGCTTATTTCTTGGCCTAGGGTATTCAAGGTTCACCCAGGTTGTAAAGTATCAGAATTTAATTCCTTTTTATGGCCCAATAATATTCCATTTTGTGTACATACCATGTTTTATTTGTCCGTTCGTCTGTTGATGACGTGGATTATTACCACCTTTTGACTATTGTGAATAATGCTGCTGTGAACGTATGTATACAGATACCTGTTTGAGTGTCTGCTTTCAATTCTTTTGAGTATATACTCAAAAATGGAATTTCTGGGACATATGTTAATTTTATATTTACTATTTTGAAGAAACATCACAGTGGCTGCAGTATTCTATATTCCCACTGTCAGTGCATAAGGTTTTCAGTTTTTCCACATCCTTACCAACACTTGTTATTTTCTGGTTTGTTTGTTTGTTTGTTAATAATAGCCATCCTAATGGGTGTGAAGTGGTATTTCATTGTGGTTTTGGTTTGCATTTCCCTAATGACTAATGATCTTGAGCATCTTTTCATGGGCTTATTGGCCATTTGTATATCTTCTTCAGAGAAATGTTGATTTAACCCCCTCCCCGTTTTTAATTGGATTATTTGTATTTTTGTTGTTGAGTTGTCAGAGTTCTTAATATACTCTGGATACTAGACCTTTATCAGATATATGATTTTCAAATATTTTCTCTCATCTGTAGGTTGTCCTTTTACTTTCTTAATGATGTCCTTTGATGCACAGAAGTTTTGAATTCTTATGGAGTCCAATTTGTCTATTTTTCTTTTGTTGTTTGTGCTTTTGGTGTTATATATAAAAACCCATTGCCAAATCCAATGTCATGAAGATTTACCCTGTGTTTTCTTCTAAGAGTTTTATGATTTTGACTCTTATATTTAGGTCATTGATTTTAAAATTACTTTGTAAATCAGTTAAGAAAGAAGATGAAATATGCATTTATATCAATTTTTATAATTACAAACTATCTGTACACATTTTCTCTCTCTTCCTTTATGTTTATGTGTTTATGTGTCCTCTGTGTGTGTGTGTGTGTGTGTGTGTGTGTGTGTGTATGAATTTCTATCTGGGTTTCGTTGCTTTCAGCCTGAAAACCAGTGTGTCTTTAAGGTGTGTCTTAAAGGCGGTTCTATTAGCAATGATTCATTTTTAACTTTTCTGAGAATATCTTTATCTTCTTTCTTTTTTTAGAAATTCACGTTCTTTTATTTATTTATTTATTTATTTATGACTGTGTTGACTCTTCGTTTCTGTGCGAGGGCTTTCTCTAGTTGCGGCAAGTGGGGACCACTCTTCATCGCGGTGCGCGGGCCTCTCACCATCGCGGCCTCTCTTGTTGCGGAGCACAGACTCCAGACGCGCAGGCTCAGTAATTGTGGCTCACGGGCCCAGTTGCTCCGCGGCATGTGGGATCTTCCCAGACCAGGGCTCGAACCCGTGTCCCCTGCATTGGCAGGCAGATTCTCAACCACTGCGCCACCAGGGAAGCCCCTCTTTTTTTTTTAAATTAATTTATTTATTGGCTGTGTTGGGTCTTCGTTGCTGCGCATGGGCTTTCTCTAGTTGCGGTGAGTGGGGGCTACTTTTCGTTGCGGTGCGTGGGCCTCTCATTGCGGTGGCTTCTCTTGTTGCGGAGCATGGGCTCTAGGCGCCCGGGCTGTGGTAGTTGTGGCTCGCAGGGTCTAGAGCGCAGGCTCAGTAGTTGTGGTGCACAGGCTTAGTTGCTCCGTGGCACACAGGCTTAGTTGCTCCGTGGCATGTGGGATCTTCCCGGACCAGGGCTCGAACCCATGTCCCCTGTACTGGGAGGCGGATTCTTAACCACTGCGCCACCAGGGAAGCCCTTTATCTTCTTTCTTGAAAGATACTTTTGCTAGATAATAAGATTCTTGGTTGACAATGTTTTTTTCTTTTCAACACTTTGAAACTGTCATCTCACTGCCTTTGGCCTCCACTGTGTCTGATGAAATGTCATATTAGGGTTCCCTTGTATGTGATGAGTCATTTTTCTCTGGCTGTTTTCAAGATTTTCTCTTGGTCTTTCAGTATTTTTACTATGATATGTCTGGGTGTGGATCTCATTGTATTTATCCTGTTTGGAGTTCTTTCAGCTTACTGGATGTGTAGATTAATGTTTTTCAGCAAATTAGGGAAGTTTTCAGTCATTATTTTTTCTGTTTCTTTCTCTTTCTCCTCTCCTCTGGCACTTCTACTACATGTATGTTGGTACACTTAAGTGTATCCCATATTTTTCAGGAACTCTGTTCATTTTTATCCACTCTCTTTTCTCTCTGTTCTTCAGTTGCATGAACTCTATTGATCTATCTTCAAATTTGCTGATTCTTTCTTATGACAGTCCATATCTACTGTTAAGCCCCTTTAACAAAATTTTTATTTTTTTCATTGTACTTTTTACATTTCCATATATATTTTCTATGTCTTTATTATTATTCTCTATTTTATGAGACACTGTCTTCATATCTTCCTTTACTTCTTTGAGCTTCCTGGATATAAAGTTTAGGGTTTTTCAATAAATTTTGGAAGTTTTCAACCACTATTTCTTCAAATATTTTTGTCTGCTCCTTTCTCTCTCAACTCTCCTTCTGGTACTACCATTACATTTAATGTTATTTTGAAATTCTTTGAGGTTTTGTTCAGTTTTCTTCATTATTTTTTCTGTTTTTTGGCTTGCATCATTTCCCTTTACTTCTCTTCAAAATCACTAATTCTTTCTTATCCCAGTTTGAATATATTGTTGAGCTCCTCTAGTGAATTTTTTTTCAGTTATTTTAGAATCTCCCATTTAGTTGTTTTAAAGTAATTTCTATCTCTTTATTGATATTTCCTATTTGGTGCAACATTTTCATCATACATTCCTTTATTTCTTTAATTATGGTTTCCTTTATTCTGTGAACTTATTTATAATGACTACTTTAAAGGCTTTTTCAGTTAAATCTAACATCTTGTCACTCTAACAAGCAGTTTTTCTTGCCTGCTTTTTCCTGGCATATGGGTCAAACACTGACATCAGAAATGATTCCTTCAATGGAGCCAGAGTTTGTTTGGATTTGTTTGTAGAACAGTTTATGCCTCAGAGCATTGTGGAAAACAATAGAGCAATCAGGTCTTTATATTTTTGTACAGCTTCAAGTTATTGTGAGTGTCCCTTCATTTCAACTTGAAGGGCTTCCTTTCCCATTTCTTGTAGGGCAGGTCTAGTTCTAATGAAGTGCTTCAGCTTTTGTTTATCTGGGAATGTTTTAATTTCTCCCTCACTTTTTTAATTTTAATTTTTAAAAATTTCAGTTGGTGTAAAATTTACCATCTTAACCATTCTAAGCATACAGCTCAATAGTGTTAAGCAATCTCCCACATTTTTGAAGGACAGTTTTGCTGGGTATAGAATTCTCAGATGACAGCTTTTTCCCCCAGTACTTGAAATTTGTCATCTCACTGCCTTCTGGCCTCCAAGAACACTGCTGAGAAATGACTGATAATCACACTGAGGATTGCTAGGGCTAGCAGCTTCTGAATCCGCCATTTTGTTCACACATGTAAGCCTTTAAAACAGTGTTTTAACGTGTATCACTTAAGAGTAATGAACTACACCCTTTCCCACAATGTTTCACAGAGATAATGCTGTGCTCATTTACAAAGGCACCTAGTTCAGCTAACAAGGAATCTAGGCATGTATCAAATGAAATATGTGAACCACACACTTCTAAACACAAATTTTCAAAGACATAACGCTATATTCGTTCATTCACATGCTTCATTCTGTTAAACACAGTGATTAAATATATATCGCTGAAGAATGGAACATGTGAGCCACACCCATGACACAGCATTCCACACATAGCATCGTACTTCTTCACTTATCCACTTGTCTCAATTCAATCATAGTTCAAACGTGTATCCCGTAAGAATGAAGCACTTGAACCACACACTTCTACTCCAGTATCGTCATATACTTACCAACCAGCTTGTTAAACACAGTGTTCAAACGTGGATCACAGAATAACAAGCTACCTGAACCACATACTCGGTGACATGGTCTCAGCTCACGTCACTACAGGAAAGAGTGTTTGCACCACAGAGTGACTGACTCAGTGATAGACAGAGACAGCTCTACAGGATCAGTCACGCACCCAGTTCAGTTAAACACGAGTCTCAACACACGTCACTAAGGAAAGCAGTACACACAGCACATGTTGCTAATCACAGGGTGTCACAGACACATCTTGCACTGAAGGAGTAACTGCACCACCAGCTGATAAATGCGGAATTCTCAGAGATACGACCATGCAGAGTCATTCACACTCATGTCTCTGTTAAACACAAGCTTCAACATCTGACACTAAGCGAATAGTACATGTACTGTGCCCTGCTGACCACAGTGCTTCAGAGATATCCTAACGACATACATCAGGAAGGAAAGCAGTTTGTGCACTGTACACGGATAAAGGGTTTCAAAAGATCACCCTACTGAGCCTTTCATGCCCCTCACACTGTCAAAGAGTTTTCTACAAAGGTCACTAATCAAAGTATTGCCTGTGGGACTTCCCTGGTGGCGCAGTGGTTAAGAATCCACCTGCCAATGCAGGGGACACAGGCTTGATCCCTGGTCCAGGAAGACCCCACACGCCACGGAGCAACGAAGCCCGTGTGCCACAACTACTGAGCCTGCGCTCCACAGCTACTGAAGCCCACGTGCCTAGAGCAACAAGAGAAGCCACCACCATAAGAGGCCCACACACCTCAACAAAGAGTAGCCCCTGCTTGCCGCAACTAGAGAAAGCCCACGTGCAGCAATGAAGACCCAACACAGCCAAAAATAAATAAAATAAATAAATTTTTTTTAAAAAAAAGTACTACCTGCACATCCCAGCATCTCACAGCTATAGCATAACCACAGTAACAGTGCACCTAGTTCTATTTTTATCGGTGTTTCAACAATATCACTACACTAAAAACATACAACAAAGTGCACAGTACAAGATCAACACACAAAAATTAGTTATATTGCTATACGATAACAGTGAGTAACCCAAAAGGGAAATTAAGAGGACAATTGTACTTAAAATAGCATCCAAAAGAATGAAATGCTTGGGAGTAAATTTAA
Organism: Balaenoptera physalus; assembly: GCF_965194825.1. Lineage (NCBI taxonomy): Eukaryota > Metazoa > Chordata > Mammalia > Artiodactyla > Balaenopteridae > Balaenoptera > Balaenoptera physalus. The sequence goes on along the minus strand of NC_138901.1, from coordinate 63,717,345 downwards.
CCAAGGAAGTGTAATAGTCATACTTTAAAAAGTACAAACATTGCTGAGAGCAATTAAAGATCTAAATAAATGGAAAGACATCCTGTGTTCATGGACCGGAAGGCTTAATATTGTTAAGATGACATTCTTCCCTGGTGACTTATTGATTCAAGACAGTCTCTCTCAAAACCCCATCAGCATTGTTGCACAAAAATGGAAAATCTGACCCTAAAATTTATACAGATCCCTGTTTTCCAGGATCACAGGGCTCAGATTGTCCCTACTGCCAGTGTGTGGGTAACTGTCACGAATACCCGGGAGTGATACTTGTGCAGGGTTATGAGAGCAAGAGGTACACAGTATAAAATATCATCCCTTCCTCCCTCCCCACCAAAAGGAGAAAATGTACGAGAAGAGTGAGGTGAAAGATATGACAGTGTGAGGGACAATGTGGACCCACTTGCCAGTGAAACTGGTGAAAATTATAAAAGCACAACCATTTAAAGTCTCTAGATGGGAATTCCCTGGTGGTCCAGTGGTTAGGACTCGGCGCTTTCACTGCTGTGGCCTGGGTTCAATCCCTGGTCAGGGAACTAAGATCCTGTAAGCCATGTGGTGCAGCCAATAGTAGTAGTAGTAATAATAATAATAATAATAATAATAATAAAGTCTCTAGAATAGTTTAGGGGCATAGAGAAAATTAAGAAATATTCAAGAAAATCTATTAGAGCTCAACAAGCATGCCAGGAGTTGGTGGTGGGTTTTTGGGGTTTTTAAAAATATTTATTTATTTATTTATTTGGTTGCACTGGGTCTTAGTTGTGGCAGGTGGGCTCCTTAGTTGCGGCACACAGGCTACTTAGTTGTGGCATGTGGGATCTAGTTCCCTGACCAGGGATCAAACACGGGCCCCCCACCCCCTGCATTGGGAGTGCGGAGTCTTAACCACTCTGCCACCAGGGAAGTCCCGAAGTTGGTGGTGTTTGAAACAGAATGCACTTCCTTCCTGCTCTCAGCTCAGGGCTCCCTCCCACCCCAGCTCCCATCAGAGGGTCTATCTTCCCAGCAAGGAAAGGGCTTCAGCATTTCTCCATCCTGTCCTCAGCTCCCTGCTGTGGAAGCTACGTTCTCCACAAGTGTGGCCAAGAGGTGGGGGGTCCCTTCTTCCCCAGGTTCCACTGGTGGAACAGGAGCTCTACCTTGGGATCAGTGCCACCAAGAGCACTGAGGCCCTGATTGCCCTTGTCTGAGTCGGGAAGGCGGTACTTCCACATTTGGAGAGACAAGCCAAGAAGACCTGAGTCAACTGCCCTTCCCCTCTACTGAGTGCCCAGCTCCTCCTGGGGTGATATCACTCAGAAAAAGTGGGCCATTGTCCTCACCCTCAGCTCCAGACCCTGGCTCAGAGATTTTGCCTGGGGGGAGAGTCAGGTCATCAAGCAGATAAACCCTCATTTCTTCCCAGAGGAACTGACTTCATCTGCAGTAGAGTGTGGAGAAGTTCAATCCTAAGAGGGCTCTCAGCAGTGGAGGATGTGGTGAAAGGCACTTGGGAGGAGACTGGTGGGATTACTGGACACATAAGCTAACTGTAGGCTGGCTGGTTTACCCCCAAACCAGGAAGGGAGACAGCTGGGAGGGAGACCGCCTGGGATGAGAACAGATCTCAAACACTGACCTCTGCAAATATCCATTCAAAAGAGTGGGGGCTTGATGGGTTCAGACTATGGAGCAAGTTATGCCCCCTGGGTATTTTTGAAAACAGTAGAGGAATCAGCACGCAATTAGTGGGGTTTAACAGCTGGATGCACTCAGGGAAAGAGACAGTCAAAGAGAGCCCTGACAAAACCAGTGTCATTCCAAGGCGACAGCATGCACATCCAAGGCTGTGCCCCAGAAACCTTACAGGCTCAACACCGCAGAGATGGAAATAGACTCCACTAAAATAATCCAGCCAGTCAAGAAACAAAAAGAGCTAATAACAATAACAAGCCCAGGAAGAGGACCAGTACCCAGAGTTGCTATCATGTGTCATCCAAAATGTTCAGGGTCCAGTAGAAGAATTATGAGACATGCAAATAAACTGGAAAGAATCACCCATTCACCAGGAAAAAAAAAAAAAAAAAAAAAAGGAAAGCAGGCACAGAAACTGACAGCGAATGAGACCAGATGTTGCTTTTAACAGACAAAGCCTTCAAAGTAGCCATTATAAATACCATCAAGGAGTAAAGGAAGGCATGGTGCATTCAACAGAGAGTAAAAACAAAGAGAGAGAATTGACTTTAAAAAAGAATCAAACGGATATTCTGGAATTGAAAGGACAATAGCTGAAACAAAAAATTAGGGGAGCTTGGCAGTGGATTTTAACTGGCAGAAGAAATAATTTGTTAAGGATAAGGTCCATAGAGCTTGTACTATGTACAGATACATAGTAGTAAAAATGTTGAAAGCCTAAGACAGGGAAACAGTTTTGAAAGCAGCCACAACTAAGAGTCTACATGCTGCAACTAAGAAGTCTGCATGCTGAAACTAAGACCCAGTGCAGCCAAAATAAGTAAACAAATGAATGAATGAATGAATGAATATTTTTTTAAGAAAAAGGATGTACATGGTAACCACTAAGGAAATAACTAAAAAATATATAGTGAAAAAATCATTAAATAAATTAAAATACTATATTAGAAAATATCCATGTAGTGCAAAAGAAAGCAATTAAGGAGAAATAGAGGAACACAAAAGACATAAGACACATAGATACAAACAAAAAGCAAATGTCAGAGGAAAATCCAAGTATGTTAATAGTAATATAAAATATAAATGGATTAAACAATCCAAAAATTAGGCAGAGATTGTCTCACTGGATTTAAAAAAAAAAAAGATCCAACTCTATGCTGTCTACAGGAGATACACTTTAAAGATACAAAGAGATTGAAAGTAGAAAGGTGGAAAAAGATGTATCATGCAAACAGTACCCACAAATAGGCTTGAATGGCTACTATAATATCAGACCAAATAAACTTTAAAATAAACAGTGTTACTTGAGATATGAAGGGACATTTTATAATGATAAAAGGGCCAATCCATCAGAAGCCATAGCAACTCTAAACATTCTCGTACTTAATTAATAACAGCATCAAAATGTGCTGCAGAGGGCAGACAACAGAAGCAAGAAAAACTACAATCCTGCAGCCTGTGGACCAAAAACCACAGTTACAGAAAGATAGACAAGATGAAAAGGCAGAGGGCTATGTACCAGATGAAGGAACAAGAAAAAACCCCAGAAAAACAACTAAATGAAGTGGAGATAGGCAACCTTCCAGAAAAAGAATTCAGAATAATGATAGTGAAGATGATCCAGGACCTCGGAATAAGAATGGAGGCAAAGATTGAGAAGATGCAAGAAATGATTAACAAAGACCTAGAAGAATTAAAGAACAAACAAACAGAGATGACCAATACAATAACTGAAATGAAAACTACACTAGAAGGAATCAATAGCAGAATAACTGAGGCAGAAGAACGGATAAGTGACCTGGAAGACAGAATGGTGGAATTCACTGCTGCGGAACAGACTAAAGAAAAAAGAATGAAAAGAAATGAAGACAGCCTAAGAGACCTCTGGGACAACATTAAACGCAACAACATTCGCATTATAGGGGTCCCAGAAGGAGAAGAGAGAGAGAAAGGACCAGAGAAAATATTTGAAGAGATTATAGTCGAAAACTTCCCTAACATGGGAAAGGAAATAGCCACCCAAGTCCAGGAAGCGCAGAGAGTCCCATACAGAATAAACCCAAGGAGAAACACGCCGAGACACATAGTAATCAAAGTGGCAAAAATTAAAGACAAAGAAAAATTATTGAAAGCAGCAAGGGAAAAACGACAAATAACATACAAGGGAACTCCCATAAGGTTAACAGCTGATTTCTCAGCAGAAACTCTGCAAGCCAGAAGGGAGTGGCATGATATACTTAATGTGATGAAAGGGAAGAACCTACAACCAAGATTACTCTACCCGGCAAGGATCACATTTAGATTTGATGGAGAAATCAAAAGCTTTACAGACAAGCAAAAGCTAAGAGAATTCAGCACCACCAAACCAGCTCTACAACAAATGCTAAAGGAACTTCTCTAAGTGGGAAACACAAGAGAAGAAAAGGACCTACAAAAACAAACCCAAAACAATTAAGAAAATGGTCATAGGAACATACATATCGATAATTACCTTAAACGTGAATGGATTAAATGCCCCAACCAAAAGACATAGACTGGCTGAATGGATACAAAAACAAGACCCATATATATGCTGTCTACAAGAGACCCACTTTAGACCTAGGGACACATACAGACTGAAAGTGAGGGGATGGAAAAAGATATTCCATGCAAATGGAAATCAAAAGAAAGCTGGAGTAGCAATACTCATATCAGATAAAATAGACTTTAAAATAAAGAATGTTACAAGAGACAAGGAAGGACACTACATAATGATCCAGGGATCAATCCAAGAAAGTACAGGTTTCTGGTAACTGACTGTACTGCTGAACTGAATGAATAAGCATTTTCAGAACTCTGATGAAAAACTGATGAACTCAGAAAAGTGCTAACAAAAGATCAAGATTAAAAAAAAACAATTAATTACATGGGACTGAGTGAACTGATGAGGATGAGTATAATTTTTGTGACTTTCTGTCTGAATTAAAAAAATAATAATAATAATAATTTCTTCGTAGCAGAATGAATATTGAACAATGGTTAGTAAGGAATTAAAGGAAAACTAGACTTAAAAGCAAAAAAAAAAAAAAAAATGTGCTGCAAATTTTGACGGAAATGAAGGGAGAAACAGACAATTCAGTATTAATCGCTGGAGATTAAAATGAACATCACCATAAACCAGTTAGACCCAACTGACAGCTATGGAACACTCCACCAAACAACAGCAGAATACACGTTCTTCTCAAATGCCCATGGAACATTCCCCAGGGTAGACCATATGCTGGGCCATAAAACAGATCTAAGATGGCTAGAATAAAATAAAAAGTTAAATAACAAACTAAAAAAGAAGGTACCTAGCCTTACATCCTCCTTACCTTTTGACCTACTAATATCACCATAATCTTGATAATCTGTATACTTTTTAAAATCCTATACCAGCATTCAAAGTGATTTATGGGACTTCCCTGGTGGCGCAATGGTTAAGAATCCGCCTGCCAATGCAGGGGACACGGGTTCGAGCCCTGGTCTGGGAAGATGCCACCTGCTGCAGAGCAACAAAGCCTGTGCACCACAACTACTGAGCCTGCGCTCTGGAGCCCGCAAGCCACAACTACTGAGCCTGCGTGCCACAACTACTGAAGCCCGCATGCCTAGAGCCTGTGCTCTGCAACAAGAGAAGCCACCACAACAAGAAGCTCGTGCACCGCAATGAAGAGTAGCCCCCACTCGCCACAACTAGAGAAAGCCCGTGCACAGCAACGAAGACCCAATGCAGCCAAAAATAAATAAATTTATTTATCTAAAAAAAAGAAGTGATTTATGTATCACCATTACAGTAGTGCAGGATTCCTTATTTGTCCATGTATTTGCCTTTACCAGAGAGCTTCATGTTTTCGTACGCTTTCATGTTCCTCTCCAGCATCATTCATTTCAACTTGAGGGACTCCCTTTAGCAATTCTTATACAGTAGGTCTAGGGGTGATGAACAACCTCAGCTTTTGTTTACCTGGGAAGGTCCTTATTTCTCCTTCATTTTTAAAAAACTTTATTTTTTGGCTGTGTTGGGTCTTAGTTGCAGCATGTGGGATCTTCATTGAGGCATGTGGGATATTTTTTGTTGTGGTGTGGGCTCTTCGTTGTGGCACACGGGCTTCTCTCTAGTCGTGGTGTGCTGGTTTTCTCTCTCTAGTTCCAGGGAACATGGGCTCTGTAGTTGTGGCGTGCGGGTTTTCTCTCTCTAGTTGAGGCACACTAGCTCAGTAGTTGTGGCATGCGGGCTTAGTTGCCCCATGGCATGTGGGATCTTAGTTCCCTGACCAGGGATCAAACCCACGTCCCCTGCATTGGAAGGTGGATTCTTTACCACTGGACCACTGGGGAAGTCCCTCTCCTTCATTTTTGAGAGAGAGTTGTGTCAGTTATAGTATTCTTGGTTGGCAGGTTTTTTTTTTCTCTCATTACTGTGAATATGTCAATCCACTCCCTTCTGGCCTGTAATATTTCTGCTGAGAAATCTGCTGATAATCTAATGGGAGCTCCCTTGAATATGACAGGTCACTTTTCTCTTGCTGCTTTCAAGATTCTCTGTTACTTTTGACAGTTTGATTAAAATGTGTCTCAGTGTAGGCTTCTTTGCATTTATCTTGTTTGGAGTTCTTTGAACATCTTAAATTTGGATGTTCATTTCCTTCCTCAGAGTTGGACCATTGTATCCTCAAGTAAGCTTTCTGTTCCTTTCTCTCTCTCTGTCTTCTCCTTCTGGAACTCCCATAATGTCTATGTTGTCACCTTGAAAGTATCCTATAAGTTCCTTAGTCTTTCTTCACTTTTCTTCATTCTTTCTTTGTTTTGTAACTTCAAATGACTTGTCTCTGAGTTTTCTGATTCTTTCCTTCGCTTGATCGAGTTGGCTATTGAACCCCCCTACTGAATTTTTAAATTCAGTTATTGTATTCTTCAGTTCAGTTTGGTTCTTTTTTAATAGTTTCTACCTTTGTTGATATTCTCATTTTGTTCATGCATCATTTTCCTGATTTTGTGGTCTCTTGTAGATCATTGAGCTTCTTTAACACAATTATTTTGACTTATTTGACAGGTAATTCAGAGATATCCTTTTTTTTTTTTTTTTTTTTTTTGGTTTGGTTTCTGGACATGAATTTTGTTCCTTTGATTGGGACATCTTTCCTTGTTTGTTCACGTGCCTTGTGATTATTTGCTGAGTTTTATGCTTTGAAAAAAGTCACCTCTCCCAGGCTTTATACAGGGGAATACCCTCACCAATTAGTCCAGCTAGATATTCTGGGGCCTCTGAAATCTTTTGATGGGAGCGGGGTAGGTGCAAGTTCTCTGGGCTTGTGCACATAACTTCCCAATTAGGTTTGCCTGGTTCTTTTTAAGGAGCATGAAGTCCCTTGATCCCTCTGGTGCCTGTCTAAGGTACTGCATGTTCCCTGGCTCTCCTCTGTTCTCAGCAGCCCCCAGGCATCTGAAGCATGCCAGCTGCCTGTCAGCTCCCCAAAGCAGGCGAGATAGATACCAGTCCTCAGGCACATCTCCAAAAAGCCAGAATGCTGTGCTCATGCTCTGCCCTTCTCTCTCCCTCCTGGGGGAGAAGCTACGAAGTTGGGCATCTTCTGATCCACACCAAGCTGCCCTGGCCTCTGTCTGCAGTACCACAGGCTCTCTGGTGCTGCTGAAAGCTGCCCTCACTCCTCCTTGCTTTTGGCAGCCTCCAGACATCCAAAAAACTGCATTGGTTCTGTTAGCCCTCAAGTCAGGAGAGACAGAAACCAGTGCCTTGGGCAGCCCTCTGAAAGCTGGAATGATGACGCACATCTCATGTTCTCTTCCCCACACCCCAGGTACAAGCTGTGCTGGCCGTGTGTGTGGGGGGGGGTGGCAATCACAGATAAAGTGAAATGGCTCTTCTTACGCTTTGCAATGTGGCTGTTCTTGGCTTTGTATTCGCCTGGGGTGCTGCAACTCTTAGCTGGTTTCTGGAGTTCTCCTAAAGATCTTGTGGTATTTCTAGTGTTACTTTGGTGTCTCTGTTGGGGATGAGGGCTGAGACTTCCTATCCTGCTATCTTGCTGGCATCACCTTGATTACTCTGTTCTTTACCCAAAAGATCACATGAGGTGTCAAGACGTATAGAGGCCAGTGTCTAAAAGGTGCTCAACACAAATGCATTGAATGAAAGGCTGAGTGAGTGAGGCAGACCAGACAAAGACCATACCTCCCTTAACTAGTGAGGAAACTAAAGATCAGGAAGGCTACGGAATACGCCCAAAGTCGAAGTCTTAGTCTGTAGCAGGATGGCAGTCAGAGACCCAGGCCATCTGCAAGCAAGAGATGGGTCTGTAAGGGGTTGAATAGTGTCACCCAAAAAGACATGCCCACCGTGAACCTCAGTTGTCACCTTATTTGGAAATAATAGGATCTTTGCAGACATAATCCAGTTAAAGATCTCAAATGAGATCATCCTGGATTTAAGGTAGGTCATAATTCCATTGACTGATGTCCTCATAAGAGAAAGGAGGGGGAGATTGGAGAAAGAGATGCAGAACTGAGGATGTCTCATGAAGATGGAGGCAGAGATGGGAGGGATGTGGCTATAAGGCAAGGATTGCTAGCAACCCCGGAAGCCGGGAAAGAGGCATGGAACAGACGCTCCATCAGCGCCTCCAGAGAGGACCAACCCTGCTGCCACCTTGACTTTGGACTGCTGGCCTCCAGGACTGGGAGAGAATAAATTTCTGGTGTTTTGAGACACCCAGTTTGTGGCTCTTTGTTACAGCAGCCCTAGGAATCTAATGTAGGATCTAGCTTCCCTCTCAGAGGTGTAACTTCTTTTTTTTTTTTAAATAAATTTATTTATTTTATTTATTTATTTTTTGGCTGCGTTGGGTCTTTGTTGCTGTGTGCTGGCTTTCTCTAGTTGCAGCAAGCAGGGGCTACTCTTCATTGCGGTGCGCGGTCTTCTCGTTGCGGTGGCTTCTCTTGTTGCGGAGCATGGGCTCTAGGTGCGTGGGCTCAGTAGTTGTGGCTCGTGGGCTCTAGAGCGCAGGCTCAGTAGTTGTGGCGCACGGGCTTAGTTGCTCCGCGGCATGTGGGATCTTCCCGGACCAGGGCTCGAACCCGTGTCCCCTGCACTGGCAGGCGGATTCTTAACCACTGCGCCACCAGGGAAGTCCTATGATGCTTAATTTTATGTATCAATTTGCCTGGGCCACGGGGTGCCCAGATACTTAGTCAAATACTATTTGGGGTGTGTCTGCATGGGCGTTTTTGGATGAGATTATAATTTGAATTGGTAACTGAGTAAAGCAGCTTGCCCTCCCCACTGTGTGTGGGCCTCACCCAATCTGTTAGAGGCCTGAATAGAACACAAAGGTGGAATGAGGGAGAACATGCTCTCGCTGACTGCCTTTGAGATGGGACGTTGGTCTTCTCCAGCACTCAGACTGGAACTCGGACTGGAGTTACACCATTGCTCTCCTGGGTTTCAGGCCTTTGGACTCAGACTGGATCTATGCCACTGGCTGTCCTGGGTCTCCAGCTTGCTGACTGCAGGCCTTGGGGCTTCTAAGTCTTCATAACCACCAGAACCAAGCCCTTCAGTCAAATGCAGAAATTATGACGCTGCAAGCCCCTTCCTGTAAAGTTGGACCTTGTGATATAGCCTCCAGTTTCTCTCCTTTAAAGGGCTTTCTTCAACTCCTCCACCCCTAGGCTGCAGATATAAAACCACAGGGAAACTGAGACTTCCCTCGTGGTCGTGTTTGGGGAATTAAGATCCCACAAGCTGGGCTTCCCTGGTGGTGCAGTGGTTAAGAATCCGCCTGCCAATGCAGGGGACATGGGTTTGATTCCTGGTCATGGAAGATCCCACATGCTGCAGAGCAACTAAGCCCGTGAGCCACAACTACCAAAGCCCGTGCACCTAGAGCCCATGCTCTGCAACAAGAGAAGCCACCGCAATGAGAAGCCCGCGCACCGCAATGAAGAGTAGCCCTTGCTCGCTGCAACCAGAGAAAAGCCCGTGCGCAGCAACGAAGACCCAACGCAGCCATAAATAAAATAAATATATTTATTTTTTAAAAATCGCACAAGCCGTGAAGCGTGGCAGAAGAACAAACAAACAGAAATGATGGAGAATCTAAGAAAATGGGGCCAGCCTGAGCAGTTGATCCAGTCCCTCACTTTCCCAAACCTATGAAAGACCTCTAAATGGAAACCATTTGAAAATCACAGACTTGGAGAGAGGCATTTTACTTTGTCTTCATTGAGAGAGGCCCAGTCAAAGCGGGACGCCAACAGATGATCTTGGTGCCTTAGAGTTCATGGTCCAAACCCAGGAGTGGATGGACACGGACCGAGGGAGGCCTGCAGTGGTGGTTCTGAATCGTCCACCATGCATCACTGGCCCTCACACTCCTATGACCTCCACTCGAGCTGCACGTTTTTGTCATTCATCTTCAAGTTCCCAGATCTGTTCTCACTCGCCTGCTTCCCACAGGAAGTCCTCTGGGTGAGAGCCCACCGCTCTCAGCAGCAGCTGCTCGAGTGACTACATCTGCCCTGTCACCTCTAAAAAGAGGAAGATGGGCAAACGTGAACGAGTCCCGCCAATGGCACCTCTGAATGAAGACGTTGACTAGATGAATCAAGGGGGAAGGGCTATCATTTGGCACTAAGTCGTGAACCCAGGGCTGTTTGAAATATTGCAGTAGATCATAAAAAAGCTGACAGAGCACAGATATGTTTGGAGTGCTTTACTGGTTCTTACGCTAACCTCCCAGTAGCCCTGAGTGAGGCCCCTCTTTATACGTAGACGGTGAGAGCGAGGGGGTTTAAGACACACCCTCGACCCACGAGAGCCAGTGACAGCTGGGGACTCCAGCCCAGGCAGCCCAGCTCCAAAGCCCCTCGATTACGCTTTCCGGATGTGGGCAGGAAGTCCTCCAGCTCAGTGCCTTTAGATGGATTGTGGAGGGAAGGAGCGGCGGGTCAGTCGGGGGGTGTCAGGAAACGTTTCCGTGACCACTTGCACCTCTTGCCCACCTCACACAGACCCCTTCGTGGACTTCGCTTTGGGAACACGGAGAGGGTTAGGGCCTTCGGGGGCAACATTTGCGACTCTCATCCGGCCTTCATTGCTCACTCGGCAGGGACAGTGTTCACTCTCTCTAGGAGCCAACATGAGCCACGATCAAGAGTTCACAAAATCCATGCTCAGCAAGTAAGAGTGGACCTTGAGGCACAGCACCGCATTTCCTGCGCTCTCAGATTCTCCTCGCAGCTTCCCTCCTAAGTCAGCTCATCTGCGGCCTCAGGGGCAATAGGCCTCGATAAACTCAACGATAAGTTTAACAATAAACTGGTGACATCACCGGACCGGACAGAGCGGAGAGTCCTCGGGATGCAGAAAGGAGGGCGAAGGGCAGGCTGGGAGGACTTCCGGGATGAGTCACGTGGGACCGCACAACGTCACTGACGCCCCATTGTGACGCACGCGGAGCCGCAGCGGGATTGGTCGGCCGGGCGTGGGGGCGGGGCTAAATGCCGAGCTCGTGCACCTGAGGCTGTTCTGGTCACGCAGTTGCGTCCTACCTGTGCCCAGGTGTCCCGGGTCCCAGAGCTGAGGCCAGCCCTCGCCCACCGCCCGTCCAGGCCCGGGCCGCTGCCTCCGGCATCGAGTCTCTCAGGCCCACCCTTGCCTTCGCACCTGCTCTTGCCTCCCTCCCGGCCTCGTCCGTGCGGGTCCGGGGAGCCAGGCGGGGGGCGCGGCCTGGAGAACTGCCCTGGGAAGGACGGGCGGCGTAGGCACAAACGGAACAGCGGGACAGCTCTGGAGCCTTGGAACAAATTTAGTCTGGACCTCACTGAACCTTTGGAAACATCCATAAAAGAAACTGAGTTGAGAGTGTAGGAAGTAAAAGAAGGGTCCCACCCTGTAGAGGAAAACTGAAGAAGAGAACCAGGAACTAGGTCTTGGGAGTGTCTAAAAGTTTTGACAGGTGCAGACAGGATGTCCTCCTGGATAAGAAATGTCAGAAGCTCAAAATAGGGCTTAGCCCCCAGCTCTCAAAGGCGTGGAGAGTGCAGTTCTTTCCCGAGGAACCCCAGGATTGGTTGGCTGGTGGTTGTCCTGAGGGAGATGGGGACCTCAGTCCTCGGCCAGACTTTCTAGAAGAGTTTGGGAGCCTATAGTAATTCCTATTTTATTCTTAGGACCACTTCCCTTCAGGAAGAGGAGATATCAACAGACTGAACAACAGATTAAACATTCGAAAATATCTCTGTAAAAATGGCAGAGTCCTTATACTATCAAAATATGAATGGAAGGCCAAAGCAGAAAAATCTCTTTGGGAAAGTTAAAAAATAGCACAAGGCTCTTCCAAGGGAGTTCTTTCACGTGAGAAAGAATGGAGAAAAATGAATAAAGACCGTTGTTGGGCTGCGCACCTCAGTCCTGCAGTCCTTGTAACTGCCCAGCAGCGAAGACGGAAGAAAGAGTCAGGAGACAGCCACAGAGGCATCCGTTTATTGGACAGGGAATCTTACACGGCAGAGGCAAAGGTCCTGGAGTGACGCCCCACTGTGTACGGCACAGGGCAGCAGTCTTCACTGTGGGGAGGGAGAGCTCTCAGTTTTAGGGAGCATGAGGTCAGAAGCACCCCTTGGTCAGTGGGGGAACTGTTTGAAGGAACAGGTCCCGCACAGCTCTGGGTTAGGAACCATCATGAGGGTCGATGTTTCCTGGTGATGACTGAACACACTGGAGCCGCTCCAGTCCGAGGGCTAGAATAATCATTAGCTGGGGGTCAGGCTGATCACGCGGATAGTTACTGATTAAACTTTCAGATTAAGATGGGGAGGCAATCACGCGCATAAGGTCGGGGTGAGGCAGGGCCGGGTCGGGCAGGGGACGTACAGAGAGCAAGAGAGCAGCCGTTTATGGGGCCTGACCATTCAACCATCAAAGAAGGCAAAGTTCAATGAAGAATTCAAGAGCGTATTGGTTGTGAAGATTAAATGAAGTAACACATAAAATACCTACCACGGTGCCAGGGGCATAGTAGGTCCTCATAAAAGTGATAAAATTGCAAAGCTCTGAGTTTCCAGGCCACCTGTAGGTTTATGAGTCATTTTGTGGTGATGATTCCCCAATTTACACATCCATCAGGTAGTACAAGATCACACTGGCTATTCTGGGGATGCAATTAGGGTGATTTCGTTGGACTCCATTAAAGAGTAATCAGAGAAGAACAATATATATTCGAGAGAGAGGAGAGGGGGAAACAACAGAAGAAGGTAAAGTGGAAGAGGGAGCTGTGCCATAGCCATCTTCTGGCTTATGTGACTCTGCTGTAAGTATTGACAGCAGGCTTAGTTACTACTCGCGCTTAGAGAGAGCCTAGAATTAGGTTAAATCACATCTTGCCCCACAGTCCTGGGCAGCCCTGACAACTCCGAAGTCCTAAATGCTGACATGTCCGCGGAAGCCTAGTAGACATGCTAAGAATTAGGAAATGAAACATTGTGTTCTCTGGAACCCATTTCCAGAGCGTTCCCTGGCTTATCCTTCCCAACAGCCCTTTGAGATCGGTTATATCACAGTTAGAATTGAGGACTCTAGGGCAAAGAAACGTCAGGTGACCTGTCCAGTGGCACACAGTTAGTAGGCGGCGAGGACGGGGCTGGTATGCTTGCCACCTGCTTGGTAGAGGGAATCTTCCACAGTAATCCTTTCTTGTCTAAGGCAGTTTAAGCCCATATTTAAATTCTGATGAATAGGGACAAGGCTCTCCCTTTTATAGTTCTTCCATGTTGGAAGACAGCTGTTTTAGTCCCCAGAAGATGGCATCGTCTTCCTCTGACTGTTGATGGAATTACAGGGTCCTGTCTGCCATCAGGGCCTCTCTGTGCGTAGCCCCCAGTTGCCATCAGCGGCATCCGGCGGGTGACAGTAAGCAGGGCCTTTGGGTTTAGTAAAGTGCCGAGTCAAGATCTCTAGGCTGAAAAACATCTCCAGAGATGAGTTCGGCCAACATTGTCACATGGGGCAAAGTTGAGAAAGTCACATTTATTGTCACATGGGGACTAGCTAGACAGGACCCTTGTCTCTCGCTAGCTACACCCACAGCCGATACCCTGCAGACAGATCTTTCCGCTTCTGGCTCTGCACTTCTCCAAGGTAAAGGGCATCCACGCTGCGCCAGTCTCTTCTGACCACGAACAAGTGTGGCAACCTTTTCATTAGATCATTGAAGACATTCGAGCCCAGCCAAACTTACTCGGGTTTATACTGAACTATGTCCTCAGCAAAACCAAAACCTAATAGGGTCACAGAAACTTTAAAAGGGGAAGGACAGGCAGGGAGGTGCAGACTTTCCAACTGTAATCCTCTTGGATTTTCCCATCTTAAGGGAGGGTTTCTTTCCTAATCAAGGTTTTCGAGGCAGATAGCAAAGGAGGAAAACCTGGCATAAAACAAAATCATCGGGACTTCCCTGGTGGTCCAGTGGCTAAGACTCAGCGCTCCCAATGCAGGGGGTCCAGGTTTGATCCCTGGTCAGGGAACTAGATCCCACATGCCGCAGCTAAGACCCAGTGCAGTCAAATAAATGAACAAATATTAAAAAACCCCAAAAAACCCGAAAATCTAAATGCCTGAAGTTCACGGACTCCCTGTCGACACAAATAATCAATAACCAAACTATAATGGGAATGGAAAAGAGTTTTATCTGAGCCAAACTGAGGACTGTAGCCCGGGAGACAGGCTCTCGGTAGCTCTGAGGATCTGCTACAGAGAAGCATGGTTTTCAGTGCAGTTTTATATCTTGTCAGAACGAACAACATCAAACAAGTCAGGGACACATTCCTTCAAGGTTTCAAAAAAAACGGACCAGCAAATACAAAGCGCGTCAGGGTGGCCTTGGCACCTGTGAAGGGAGTCTTACCATCAAAGGAGAAACCAGCACTGGCGTCCCAGAAACAGAGGCCTTTCATCTTTATTTTTAACAGGGACATTCTTTACTTCTGGTCAGTGCACCCTTTTCTTTACAGCAGATGGGCAGTATATGTTGGACAGCACACACAGGCTGTTTGGTTAGCATATAATTCGAGTTAGCTCATGTATAACCAGAATGACTTCCCCCCACCTCAATATGTGAAAACTTCTTCCATTCTCCCCAAATCCGCAGTTTTTTTCCTCTGTGCGGCGGCCAGGGGCTTCCATCTCCCGTCACGGGCTGTGACTGGCCTTTCTTGTCAATTAATCAGGAGGCCACAGCTTGGAGAAGTCCTGTCCTCGGCCTGGGGCTCCGGGTTATGCAACGTTGGCTCCCAGTATTTGTAATGAAAAATTTAAATGTTGCATCCCTGCATCCTTGCTCCACAGCAATTACTCCTAGAGTCTGAGTACGACATCCCTTTATTCGGGTAGCTCATCAATGCAAGTGCTTGCCAAGGCCAGCTCCCCTGCTCGCTCGCTTGGAAATCCAGACTGAGCTTGTAAAATGGAACAGTCCAGTGGGCTCCTGGGCTTCACTGTTACAAGCACAGCTTTGATGCGAACAGTCTTGAAGGTACATCTTTGCCTCTAGCCTTAACTGTTTTAGTACCTATTCTCTAGAAGAGGAAATGCTTGGACAGAAGCGTTTTTAAAACATTTGCCGCATTACGATCCAAACAGCTAGTTCCAGTTTATATTCTTTTCCAGTCCTGAATGAGAATATCTACTTCCCCACACTCTTTGCCAGTGTTGGCACTCATCCTTTTTTTGTATTAACTGGACATTGACTGTTTTGTCATAAAAGTGATTTACAGGACTTCCCTGGTGGTGTAGTGCTTAAGAATCTGCCTGCCAATACAGGGGACACAGGTTCGAGCCCTGGTCCGGGAAGATCCCACATGCCACGGAGCAACTAAGCCCGTGTGCCACAACTCCTGAGCCTGCGCTCTAGAACCCGCGAGCCACAACTACTGAAGCCCACGCGCCACAACTACAGAAGCCCACGTGCCTAGAGCCCATGCTCTAGGCAGCAAGAAAAGCCACCACAATGAGAAGCCCGCGCACCGCAATGAAGAGTAGCCCCCACTCACCGCAACTAGAGAAAGCCCGCACGCAGCAACGAAGACCCAACGCAGCCAAAAATAAATAAGTAAAATAAATAAATTTATTTATTAAAAAATTTCCATATTTTACAGAAGGTGTTTTTTTTGTTTGTGGGGTTTTTGGGGGGGGGTTGTTTTGTTTTGTTTTTGTTTTTTGGTGTAATAGAGTTTAGTCCTAAAATAAGGAAGCAGTTCTTTGCAATTTCTGGGCATCATCAGAATTTTGGTGAGCAGCAAGGCCGGAACTGGGGTGAGGCGAGTGAGGCATTCTCCGGCGGGTAGGGACACCAAAAGCCTCAGCAGTTAGGATAAATTTTTAAAATGCAGTATTTTGAAAAACAAAAATTGGGGCTTCCCTGGCGGGCCAGTAGTTAAGACTCCGTGCCCCCAATGCCCGGGGCACGGGTTCGATGCTGCGCGGCCAAAAAAGAAACCAAAAAGCAAAAAAAAAAAAAAAAGACGACGTGACCCTGCACAGCTGCACGACCACTGCACTGCTACACTCTGGTCTGTCCTGGCAGGCAGGGCTCTCACTTTTCAGAGGGGTCCCTGTACACTACCTGCACCAACCTCTTTAATCCCTTTGTCCATTTGCGTCACCACACTGTCCTGTAGGGGTGCAGCCACAGCACGATTAAACATAGGTTTTGCTTCTACATCCCAGGAGAAGAGGGGCCGGGACGTGTGTATCCAAAATTCTGAGCAGGATTTCAAGAGCGTCTCTGGTCTTTCCTTGTGGGTGAGGCATTCCTTCCAGTAGATTCTGGGCCCTTGGCCTCCGTGGGAAGGGCACGGGCTGTTCCTCACAGTGACTTTGCTGTGCGGCCAAGGCTGGAGGGCTTGTGGGGGGAGAAGGGAAAGGAGTGTGTGATCAGCCTGAAGGTGAATCCAAACCTGGGGACTCCAGCACCTCATTCACTGCCTCCACTCCTTTGGTCCCCCCATTCCTCCCCCCGTCAGGGTCCACGTCACCCCTGGGCCACCAAAAGCAATACGGAGGTGACTCTGGTCTCTGGCTACGTGGAATCCGGACACGGCATCAGCAATCATGCTGTGAGCTGGCTGGCTCTTCCCTTAGGAGCACAGGGATAGAGCCTCCTGGCCTCTGCTTCTCTAACAGCCCTGGGGTCAATCCCAAATGCCTCTAGTGTCACACGTGGCCACAAACACAGAAACAGCCGCGCCTCCTTTCCTGTTACACAGTAGATGCTCTGGCGGTCTCAGCTGCCCCCAACCCCAAGTTCACGGTGAGCATCAGACGGTTTCCCTTCCTCCGGCAAAGGCGGGGCGGCTCCATCTCTCCTTCTCTAAAGAACACCAGGCCCTGCGGATGTTGTATTTATTGAATTAATTGATGGCTTCTTGTTCTTAAGCAGACCAGGATAGCGCTCTTTCTTACTTAGTAGCTTTTTTACTTAAAAGCATATTTACTCCCTTATTTAATAGTTTTATCTTTCTTACTTAATAAAAAGGAAAAAGTACTGTCTAAAAGCAGGGTCTTAGGACTCCCATGAGGTAGACAATGAGCCCTTTAACGTTATACTAGAAAACATATCAACTAAAATATGCGGACAACACAGTGACAGGTGAGAATATTAACAAAATGTTAGGTACAATATAATCTCATCTCAAAATTGGATTTGAAGCGACTGGAAGGGGCGGGTGCTAATGTCTTTCTCGATTTGGGCGCCGGATACACAAGTATTTGCACTTTGTGAAAATTCATGGCTTCTTTTCCGGATGTGTGCTGTCAGCTGACAGTCCAGTAACATATTTGGGATGTGGATGTAGCCGGTAAAAATCTGCAAAAAGAAATACCGCACATGGAAGTATTAGCAGTGGTTATGTCTGGATGGTGGATGGTCAAAGATTCTAATTTTCTTCCAGGCGCTGTTCTGGCTTTCCTCAAAGACAATGTTTATTTTTATAGTTTAAATATAATAATTGTAAATCAACTATACTTCAGTTTTTAAAAATTGACAAATGCAATGAGCTGATTTGCAAAGTGAAAAAAAAATAGTAAAGTCCTTGCGTTTATCAAGCTCGTTTATTAAGTCCTTAGTTTCCCGGCGATGGGAGATGCCCACCCCGCTTTCTTTTTTGGGGGTCTCTGGAAGGAGCCGGGGCCCCGGCCTCGGCCACGCCCCGCACTCGCTCGCGGCGCCCCTCCCCCGGTCGCGCAGGCGCGTGGCGGCCGGCTCCTCCTCCGAGTGGGGGCGGGCGGCGCGGGGAAAGCGCCTGCGTCTCCGGGACCGCTCGATGGCGCCGCCTCAGCGAGGCCTTTAATGACGCGGACGCTCATGCTCGTTGTGACCTCGTGGCGCAATGGTAGCGCGTCTGACTCCAGATCAGAAGGTTGCGTGTTCAAGTCACGTCGGGGTCAAGTCGGCTTTTTTCCTCCGAAGTGCAGGGGCGCGTGAGGAGCGGAGTGGCGGCCCCACGCGAGGAATTTGGCCCCACGGAGGTGAATTATCCTCCCAGCTGCTTGGAAAACCCACTCTTTTTCTTCCCAGCGGGAACATAGAGCAGCTCCTCCCGGGACCGGCAGGGGGCGGTGCGTCGGGCCTCGGAGCGACCCCTCCCCGCCCCGCCCGTCTCCCCTCCCCCACCCCGCAGCCCCGGGTGACCTCGCCCCCGGAGGGTGTCCCGGCGGGAGGTGGACCCCCCGCCCCGGGAGGCGCCGCGCCTTCTGCACGTGACCCCGCAGGTGGCCCTCATCTGACCGCCCCACGGGCTCGGCTGCACGTGGACGCGGCTGGACGTTCGCGTCCGCAGGTCTGACCGCAGGTGCAACCCGCACGGGGGGCTGGACGGCGGCGGGGGCTGCTCGTGCTTCCCCGGGCGTCCACACCCGCCGCGGGGACAGCAGCCTCTGGGGGCCTCGGAGCGACGGCCGAGCTCTGCGCAGCCCCGCGGCCCCGAGACGCCCCGGGAGGGGAGAGCCGGGCTTCCCCGCAGGCGCTCCACGTCCTCGCCCCTGACGGTGGTCGCACCCACTCGGGCGGCGAGCCCGCTCCTGCGCAGTCTTGCGCGGCTGTCCCCGGAGACCAGGACCGGCCGTGTTCCTATGTGGGCAGAAGAGCCAGCCAAGAAGAAGAAAGCGTTTGGAATCTTAAATGACAGGAAACCCTTAAGCCTCCGGTGTTAGTATCTGTGGCTGCAGACTAGGAGCGGATCTGCTGAGGGGGCCTGCAGAAAATCAGGGGTCTCGGGAGCTGTATGGCCAGGCCACTCAAGATGGCTGTTCTCTTGCTGTCTGCACGTTCCCCTGCCCGGCCAGGGCCTGTTTCACCTACCCCTATGCCCAGGACCCAGCTGGTGATAGCTTACCATAGGGGCGGTGAGGGGCCTGCCCCTCCTCTGGTTTCCCTGGTAACTAATGAGGCAACCTGATGAAATTCCCCCTATAAAGGGCCCGCTCCTCTTCCCCTTGGGAGCGAAGGCTACCACCGTGTCCTGCCTGCAGTTTGCAGCCCACCGTGGGGTGTCGCTCCAGGGCCTTGCTTCAGACGTGTAAGCTCCCCTATCCACTGAACCATGGATGTCTCTCTTGCTGACTCCGGGCTCGCTCTTCTGTCTTCAAGCTGGGCAAGCACAGGCCATGAGCACACCTGTGCGTTCAGAGAAGTCACACGTGGAAAGGAAAAACATGTCAAGGGGTTCCTTGAAGGAGACGGTGAGGGTGCAGGGAGCATGGGAGTCCTGGGTGAGCACGTACATCTGGTTGGAAGAATTGAGGGATTAGGTCCAAAGAGAGCAGCCGCTAGTTTTGTGAATAACGATGTAAAAAGACTCTTCTGGGTTCCTGCAAAAAGGGTAAAACCCCGGGATCCACTCTTCCCCCACAGTTGTTCAATTCCCCTTGCCTTCAGAAGAGAAAGGAACATGGAAAGATAGACACAGAATGATCTGGTTACAGGAGCTAATCTTACAGAGGTTGCTAGAAAATACGGTGAAGGTGATTCTCAAAAATGATTTGCTATGCCAC
This sequence comes from Balaenoptera physalus, assembly GCF_965194825.1. Lineage (NCBI taxonomy): Eukaryota > Metazoa > Chordata > Mammalia > Artiodactyla > Balaenopteridae > Balaenoptera > Balaenoptera physalus. The sequence continues at coordinate 63,697,544 of NC_138901.1, read as the reverse complement.
TTTGAATAATTTTTATTGCATATTGTCAGTGAAATTTCTGTATGTTATTACCGTCAGGTTGGAGTACATGAGCTGTGCATGAAACAAAAAATTAACATGATTTTTAAAATTTTAATAGAATATCAAATGTATGCAGCACTATTGTATTCATTTTCTTTTAAAATTCTCATAAATTAAAAACAACAGGAGAAAACGGATTACTAAATAAAATAAAATTTTTCTCTGAAAAAAAGCAAGTTACACAAAAACTTTATTTTTTTGTGATAAATAAAATTATTGCATTTAATGTCATTTTCTTGAAAACCAAAATTACCAAATTCCTTAATGTTGTATCAAACATGAACAATGCCAGTTCAAGTTAGAGGAAATGTATGCCAACACCAGCTTCTGACAACAAAAATGAGAAGTTAAAGCCCTGAAGGTTTGTCTGATTTAGGTCAGGTAATCATGGAAACAAAAGAATATTTAAAAGAATTCATTTTATCATTATGCACATTGAAGGAAAGCATTATAGACAGGAGAGTTGTTTCCCACCATAAAATTAATTACACCCATTTATTAAGCTAGAAACACCAGCTTGAAAAGGTACTGATATATGCCATTTGTATAATTTCTCTACAGCAAACAATTGTCTTACAGTTGGAACATGTTGAAGGAAATATTGTCTTATAAGTCTTTTTTGTTCTTTGAATCTCAGTCACTAAGAGTTCAAGGGACTTTGAGAGATTCCTGGTGTCCTGGATGGCCTGATGAATGCATTAAAGTCAAGCAGTGTTATCTGTATTCTGAAAATACTCTTAGCTCCATGCGAATGTTGCTTGGGTTATGGAGCTCATATTTCTCCCACTGGCACCATGACATCTGAAGAACATTTGTTATGAAAGTTTCACACCAGTTTTGTTTTGTTCCTTCTTCATTAGCCGCTGTGCTTCCTTTTCCGTTTTCTTCCTTTGTTGTTCTGCTGCTCTCTTTTCTCTGTCTGCTATCTTCTGCTGCCTCAGAACTTCTGCTTGCCGCATCGTCTTCTTCCTATGCATTGGTATTTTCCTGCCAGGTATCCATGTCACCTAATTCAGGAGATTGGTGAATAAAAGGCATATCTTGTGTAGCTGCTAGTGTATTAGAGAAACCTGTGCTACCATCTGGGATGCCAAAATTTAATGGTTCTCTCTTCTTAATAATGACTTTCTGAGTTCTCCTTATAGTTGGTGTCATGTCCTTAAAATAGTCAGGTGCCAGTTTTTCTAAAGCATTTTGTTGTGTTGCCACATTCCTATTCCCTCCTTTAATCTTTACACTTGTGGGTGCATCTGCATCTCAAGAAGTCCACTCTTCAACGTCTGTCTGTTTAGCAACTGATGAATAATCAACTGTAGCTGGGAAAGTTATTTGGTCTCCACTTAATTTCCGTCCTCTGCCAGATCTGCATATTAATCTCTTTAGGAATGAGAATACTGTTGCTAGGCAGGTACAAACTTTAAATAACCGAAACCGTGTGATAGCCATGGTGGGACTCAAAACCTGAAATTGACTGATGAGAAAAAAAAAATCATACCCACTGTACAGATGCGAAAAATGACAGGAGCGTTTTTCAGGTTACACAATCTGATGCCATATGCACGGCGTTTGGTGAAACGCTCTCAATTGCTCCAAGTGGGTGCCTAGTGGGCTGGGTTTTGGATTTGGGAAAAATCTGCCTGGGAAGGAGCAAGGCCTGCCCCTCCCCCTCTGCACAAAAACTTTAAACACACAAAGAATGTGAACACATACTGTACATGTTAATGGATACCTGCTTAATATGTATCCATGTCGGACCGTGGATCAGAATTATACACACCAGCTCTGGGAGGGTGGTTCCCACCCAGGGAATGAGGAGGAAGAGGGGACGGAAGCAGATTCTACTCTAAAAAATTTTTTTAGTGAAAGTAGCCAAGACATTAATATTTATTAAATCTGGTTAGAAGTTCACGAGATCTAACTTTATGAATCATGAGTTTCAGGTCGGCGTTCACTCTACAGGCATAGTCCAAAATCTCCAAGTCAAGAAGTTAATGGATAATTCCCCAGTCAGTAGGACCCCCAGCATGCTGGCAGAAGTAAATTCTCTCCGAAAAAAATACATCCTCAAAACAGGCCTTCTGGGGGGTGAGGGACGAATTGGGAGATGGAGATTGACATATATACACTATTGTTTTTCAATTCATTTAATTTAATTTCTTTATTTTTGGCTGGGTTTTGTCTTCCTTGCTTCATGCGGGCTTTCTCTAGTTGTGGTGAGCGGGGGCCATTCTTCGTTGTGGTGCGCGGGCTCTAGGCATGTGGGCTCAGTAGTTATGGTACACGGGCCCAATTGCTCCATGGCATGTGGGATCTTCCCGGACCAGGGCTCGAACCCTTGTCCCCTGCATTTGCAGATGGATTCTTAACCAGTGCGCCACCAGGGAAGTTCCAACATATATACGCTAATGATACTATGTATAAAATAGATAACTAATGAGAAACTACTGTATAGTGCAGGGAACTCTACTCAGTGCTCTGCAGTGACCTAAATGGGAAGGAAATCCAAAAAAGAGGGAATATATGTATCTGTCTAGCTGATTCACTATGCTCTACAGTAGAAACTAACACAACATTGTACAGAAACTATACTCCAATTTAAAAAACAAAAAGAACAGTCCATCTAGTTTTAGCATATAAAGTCCCAGGCAAAATGCTCTCATAATATATTTTACTTTATTTTTTCAAACCTAGGCTTTCTTTTTTTAAAATTATTATTATTTTTATTTATTTTTGGCTGCATTGGGTCTTCGTTGCTGCGCGCAGGCTTTTCTCTAGTTGCGGCGAATAGGGGCTACTCTTCGTTGTGGTGCACAGGCTTCTCATTGCGGTGGCTTCTCTTGTTGCGGAGCACGGGCTCTAGGTGCGCGGGCTTCAGTAGTTGTGGCTCATGGGCTCTAGAGCGCAGGCTCAGTAGTTGTGGTGCATGGGCTTAATTGCTCCGCGGCATGTGGGATCTTCCCAGGGCTCGAACCCATGTCCTCTGCATTGGCAGGCCGATTCTTAACCACTGCGCCACCAGGGAAGCCCTCATAATATATTTTAAAAGAAAATAAATCAAGAGAGAATACCTATATACCGCATAAAGAAATGCACAATAGAGAAAGTAAGGATTTTAAAAACAACCAGAGGGGGAAAAAACGATTATTTTAAGAAAAATAACTAACACTTAGACTGAAGCAGAGTTCTCAGCAGCAACAATAGGAGCCAGGAAAAGTGCACTAATAATTCCAAACTACTGAAAGAAAGTAAGTGCCAACCTACAATTATATACTTGGGAAATTATCTTTCAAGAACAGAGAGATTTTCAAGTAAATGAAACTACCAGCATCCCTCCCTGAAGGACTATGTGAAGGATGTACTTCAGGAAGAAGGGAAATGACCCAAGATAAAGGTCTGGGAGGCAAGGACTAGGAAAAAAGAAAATGAAAAACACTGGGTAGAGCTAACAACCGAGACCATAAAGAAACAATAGCGGGGCTTCCCTGGTGGCGCAGACAAAATGTTAGTTAAAGATATAAAGATTTGGGGAGATTGGTTCAAGATGGCAGAGTAGAAAGACGTGCGCTCACTCCCTCTTGCGAGAGCACCGAATCACAACTAACTGCTGAACAATCATTGACAGGAAGACACTGGAACTCACCAAAAAAGACCCCCCACATCCAAAGACAAAGGAGAAGCCACAATGAGACGGTAGGAGGGGCACGATCACAATAAAATCAAATCCCAGAACTGCAGGGTTGGTGACTCACAAACTGGAGAACACTTATACCACAGAAGTCCACCCACTGGAGTGAAGGTTCTGAGCCCCATGTCAGGCTTCCCAACCTGGGGGTCCGGCAACGGGAGGAGGAACTCCTAGAGAATCAGACTTTGAAGGCTAGCGGTATTTGACTGCAGGACTTTGACAGGACTGGGGGAAACAGAATCCAATCTTGGAGGGCACACACAAAGTAGTGTGCGCATCAGGACCCAGGGGAAGGAGCAGTGACCCCATAGGAGACTGAACCAGACCTACCTGCTAGTGTTGGAGGGTCTCCTGCAGAGACGGGGGGTGACTGTGCCTCACCATGAGGACAGGGAAGTTCTGGCAAGTACTTCCTGGCAGCAGAAGTTCTGGGAAGTACTCCTTGAGCCCTCCCAGAGTCCGCCATTAGCCCCACCAAAGAGCCGGGTAGACTCCAGTGCTGGGTTGCCTCAGGCCAAACAACCAACAGGGAGGGAACCCAGCCCCACCCATCAGCAGACAAGCAGATTAAAGTTTTACTGAGCTCTGCCCACCAGAGCAACACCCAGCTCTACCAACCACCAGTCCCTCCCATCAGGAAGCTGGCACAAGCCTCTTAGATAGCCTCATCCACCAGAGGGCAGACAGCAGATGCAAGAAGAACTACAATTCTGCAGCCTGTGGAAGGAAAACCACATTCACAGACAGACAAAATGAAAAGGCAGAGGACTTTGTACCAGATGAAGGAACAAGATAAAACCCCAGAAAAACAACTAAATGAAGTGGAGATAGGCGACCTTCCAGAAAAAGAATTCAGAATAATGATAGTGAAGATGATCCAGGACCTCGGAAAAAGAATGGAGGCAAAGATCGAGAAGATGCAAGAAATGTTTAACAAAGACCTAGAAGAATTAAAGAACAAACACCTAGAAGAATTAACAAACAAACAGAGATGAACAGTACAATAACTGAAATGAAAACTATACTAGAAGGAATCAATAGCAGAATAACTGAGGCAGAAGAACGGATAAGTGACCTGGAAGACAGAATGATGGAATTCACTGCCGCTGAACAGAATAAAGAAAAAAGAATGAAATGAAGACAGCCTAAGAGACCTGTGGGACAACATTAAACGCAACAACATTCGCATTATAGGGGTCCCAGAAAGAGAAGAGAGAGAGAAAGGACCCGAGAAAATATCTGAAGAGATTATAATCGAAAACTTCCCTAATATGGGAAAGGAAATAGCCACCCAAGTCCAGGAAGTGCAGAGAGTCCCAGGCAGGATAAACCCAAGGAGAAACATGCCAAGACACATAGTAATCAAATTGACAAAAATTAAAGACAAAGAAAAATTATTGAAAGCAACAAGGGAAAAACAACAAATAATATACAAAGGAACTCCCATAAGGTTAACAGCTGATTTCTCAGCAGAAACTCTACAAGCCAGAAGAGAGTGCCATGATATATTTAAAGTGATGAAAGGGAAGAACCTACAACCAAGATTACTCTACCTGACAAGGATCTCATTCAGATTTGATGCAGAAATCAAAAGCTTTACAGACAAGCAAAAGCTAAGAGAATTCAGCACCACCAAACCAGCTCTACAACAAATGCTAAAGGAACTTCTCTAAGTGGGAAACACAAGGGAAGAAAAGGACCTACAAAAACAAACCCATAACAATTAAGAAAATGGTAATAGAAACATACATATTGATAATTACCTTAAACGTGAATGGATTAAATGCTCCAACCAAAAGACACAGGCTTGCTGAATGGATACAAAAACAAGACCCATATATATGCTGTCTGCAAGAGACCCACTTCAGACCTAGGGACACAGATAGACTGAAAGTGAGGGGATGGAAAAAGATATTCCATACAAATGGAAATCAAAAGAAAGCTGGAGTAGCTATACTCATATCAGATAAAATAGACTTTAAAATAAAGAATGTTACAAGAGACAAGGAAGGACACTACATAATGATCAAGGGATCAATCCAAGAAGAAGATATAACAATTATAAATATATATGCACCCAACATAGGAGCACCTCAATACATAAGGCAACTGCTAACAGCTATAAAAGAGGAAATCGACAGTAACACAATAATAGTGGGGGACTTTAACACTTCACTTACACCAATGGACAGATCATCCAGACAGAAAATTAATAAGGAAACACAAGCTTTAAATGACACCATAGACCAGATAGATTTAATTGATATTTATAGGACATTCCATCCAAAAACAGCAGATTACACTTTCTTCTCAAGTGCGCACGGAACATTCTCCAGGATAGATCACATCTTGAGTCACAAATCAAACGTCGGTAAATTTAAGAAAATTGAAATCATATCAAGCATTTTTTCCGACCACAATGCTATGAGATTAGAAATCAATTACAGGGAAAAAACCGTAAAAAACACAAACACATGGAGGCTAAACAATTCATTACTAAATAACCAAGAGATCACTGAAGAAATCAAAGAGGAAATCAAAAAATACCTAGAGACAAATTACAATGAAAACACGACTATCCAAAACCTATGGGATGCAGTTCTAAGAGGGAAGTTTATAGCAATACAAACCTACCTCATGAAACAAGAAACATCTCAAATAAACAATCTAACCTTACACCTAAAGGAACTAGAGAAAGAAGAACAAACAAAACCCAAAGTTAGCAGAAGGAAAGAAATCATAAAGATCAGAGCAGAAAACAATAGCAAAGATCAATAAAACTAAAAGCTGGTTCTTTGAGAAGATAAACAAAGTTGATAAACCTTTAGCCAGTCTCATCAAGAAAAAGAGGGAGAGGATGCAAATCAATAAAATTGGAAATGAAAAAGGAGAAGTTACAACAGATACCGCAGAAATACAAAGCATCCTAAGAGACTACTACAAGCAACTCTATGCCAATAAAATGGACAACCTGGAAGAAATGGACAAATTTTAGAAAGGTATAACCTTCCAAGACTGAACCAGGAAGAAATAGAAAATATGAACAGACCAATCACAAGTAAGGAAATTGAAGCTGTGATTAAAAATCTTCCAACAAACAAAAGTCCAGGACCAGATGGCTTCACAGGTGAATTCTGTCATACAGAGACTGTCATACAGAGTGAAGAAAGAAAGAGAAAAACAAATATCGTATATTAATGCATAAATGTGGAACCTAGAAAAATGGTACAGATGAACCTGTTTGCAGGGCAGAAATATAGACACAGGTGTAGAGAACAAACGTATGGACACCAAGTGGGGAAAGTGGCGGGGGTGGTGTGGTGGTGGTGGGATGAATTGGGAGATTGGGATTGACATCTATACACTAATATGTATAAAATAGATAACCAATAAGAATGTGCTGTATAAAAAAATAAATAAAATAAAATTCAAAAAAAAGATATAAAGATTTGAATAATAAAATTAACAATGTTGATAAAATGGACACAGAGAGAACTCTGCATACAATAATTAGCAACGTTCTTGAGTCACATGGAACATTTTATAAAAATGTGATCACCTTCTAGAATATAAACTAAATCTCAACAAATTTCAAAGCGTGTGTATTACTCAGGTCGCTTTCTCTGAGCAAATTACGATTAAGCTAGAAATCAGTCAGAAAAAGCTTACCAAAATTAGGATATTTGAAAACACTTCTGGGAGCTCCCCGGTGGTCCAGTAGTTAGGACTCAGTACTGTCACTGCCAGTGGCCCCTGGTTCGGGGAACTAAGATTCCACAGGCAGCATGGCTCAGCCAGAAAAAAAAAAAAAAAAAGAAAAAAGAAAACAGTTCTAAGTTACTTCCTAGGTGAAAGACAAAAGCGTACACTTAGACAGTTTAAAAAACAAAGTATAAACATTGCAAAGGAGCAGATGAAACTACTGTCATTTACAGAAGATGTGATTGCATAACTGAAGGACCTAAAATGGCTGAAAAATTACTGAGAGCAAAAGACATCAGTGAGATGGTGAAATACGAAAGTAATGTACGGAAACTGATAGTTTTTATAAAAAACACCAACAACTAGTTAGACGGAATAAGGTCAGAGAGGGCAAAGGTGGGAACCAAATGCTTCACACGCATTTTTATGATGTTTTGATTTTTTGCCACAAAGTGAATATATTATCTCATCCAAAAAAAGTTATTCACACGGGTGGATGCTGTAGGACACAGGAAGACCTTCCCAAGGACACTTGGACGTGGACAGATTTTTTTTTTTTAAAGTATTTGTTTTATTTATTTATTTATGGCTGTGTTGGGTCTTCGTTTCTGTGCGAGGGCTTTCTCTAGTTGTGGCAAGCGGGGGCCACTCTTCATCGTGGTGCGCGGGCCTCTCACTATCGTGGCTTCTCTTGTTGCGGAGCACAGGCTCCAGATGCGCAGGCTCAGTAGTTGTGGCTCACGGGCCCAGCTGCTCCGCGGCATGTGGGATCTTCCCAGACCAGGGCTCGAACCCGTGTCCCCTGCACTGGCAGGCAGACTCTCAACCACTGCGCCACCAGGGAAGCCCCGACGTGAACAGTTTTTAATGACAGGGTGTTGGGCAGGCGGGAAGTGCAGACAGTAAAAAGCCTCCGGGACTAAGGGACCCGGGCACCTGAGGGGCACAGGCAGAGAAGACGTTTCTAGAACAAAACCTCTGACATCCGTGTCTAGGCTCTGGGATGGGAGGCCCCTGGCGGTGGCTTGTGTGGGGACAGGTGGAGCAGATGAGGGTTCCTCTGGAGGCCCCTGCGTGACCCTGTGGGTGACTTCCATATGTCACAGGTGTGACCCGTTGTCCCTGACCCCGTCCTAATGTGACATCTCTCCTGGGTCTCCCATTTGTGACGTGGACGTTTACAGCCCCCTCTGTGTCTGACCCAGTATATGACCCTCCCATGTGACGCCTGTGTGCACCGGTCACTGTGACCCTTGCCCTCTGGCTTCCAACTGAGTTTGGCTGGTGTGGAGGAAGGAACTAGAAGGTGTGAACATAAATGCAGACCAACCAAAGGGGACCAGCAAAGGCTCTTCATGCCCAGCTGTATGAGTGTGTGTGGGGGGTGGGTGTTAACCACCAGCACTGGAATCTGGCAGAGACTCCAAGGCGGGTTGAGGTGAGGGAAGGATTCACGGCGGGACAGAGGGGAGGCTCAGGGCTGCCCTGCTGGAGGCCGCTGGCCTGGGGGGGGGGGCTGGAGGCCGGCTGACCGGAAGTGGGGCGTCCTGTGTGCTTGGTCAGGGGCCATGTCTGCCTTTCTCTGGCTGGTCCTGAGTTGGAAACAGGGACAGAAATTAGGGAAGCTGTCAGTTACTGATGGAGGCTTGGACATTTTGGGTCAATTATTGCAGAAGTTATTATTTGGCTTCTTGGATTATCCCTAGAGATAGGGATCTGGCCTCTCCGGAGTCTGACATAGGCTGGCTTCTGGGCTGTTTATTACAGATAAGGGGTTGGCTTTCTGGGCGGGTTGCTTTAGATTGAGGGTCAGAGTTCTGTTTTTGTACATAGTCTGAGCACCGTGGCCACGTGCATATTCAGGCTCTCCCAGCTTGGAGTTTCGGATTCTGCTGTGGGTTCACTCTTGGCCAAAAGAACTCTCGCCGCCTGGGGTCTCCCTCTGGGTCCTGTGTGGGTTAATGGGGCAGAGTTTGTACGGTCGGCGAGGCTTCTCCCATCCTCCACTCCCACTCAGCCACTCCTTCTGTGTCGTCGCCTCTCTGGGGATAATCCTGCCCTGGGAGCTACTGAAGTCAGAGCAAGTCAGGTCTTGCACAAAGCTCCGAGGCAGTCCTTTACAGGGCTGGCGACACGTGCATTTTTGGGGGGTGGGGGGACGCGCCATGCGGCTCGTGGGACCTTAGTTCCCCGACCAGGGTTTGAACCCAGGCCCTCAGCAGTGGAAGACTGCCGAGTCCCCTGGACCGCCAGGGGACTCCCAACATCTGCATTCCCCTTTGGTGAGGAGAACGGGGCATAGTAGTTTGGAAGTACTGTTAGCAAGTATCAATAGTTTGTCTTTGAGTATTTCCTTATAATTGGCAGTTTTCTTAAAGACAAATGTTATGGCCAAAAATAGCCTCTGAATGTTTGTTCTGAGATCCAGAAACCTGGAAGGTGGCCTGAGGGGTTTCTGGGCCTCCTGGAACCTTCTGGAAACTAACAGGGAGAGCAGGGTGGAGGTTTCTGGCTCACCGTGGGCTCCACCTCAGCCATGAAAGCAGATTCTCAGCAGCACTTGGGAGAAACATACACCCCAGGGCGGCTGGTGTTCCACTGAATTAACCTCTATTAGATATTTCCACGTCCAGGTCTGCGGTTAGGGATCATCATCTGTGCCGTCTCTCAGGCTGTGTGTTTTCTAGGCTTTATTGCCCGGCTAAATTGGAAAAAGGCCTGTCAGCAGGTAACTATACTCGTTGCTCTCCTCTCCTGGAAAATACACACAACCAGTTTTACCTCTCTCTCCCTTATTTTGGAAGGTTCTTTTCTCTTTTATTATAAATGCTACTTCTTTGTCATTGTTGTTTTATTTTATTTTATTAGAGTTGATTTACAATGCTGTGTTAGTTTCACGTGTACAGCACAGTGATTTAGTTATACATATATATATATATATATACACACACACACACACACACCCCATATATATATATATGGGGTGTGTGTGTGTGTGTATATTCTTTTTCAGATTCTTTTCCCTTATACAAAATATTGACTATGTGTCATTGTTTTAACTGGACTTAATTCAGATGTGAAGGGCCGGTGACCCTGGCTTTATCTTTTCCCCTTTGTTTATTCATCAGATAGAAAAACAGGGGCTCTCTTCTTCCCTGGGTCCTATGCTAAACTTCCGCCTCTGTTCCTGAAAAGCCAATTTCAGGACAAGCTTTAGAACTGGAGAGAAAGGTGGAATGCCATCAGATTTATCCTGATATTTATCCTATTTTTATTTATTTATTATTTTTAAAAAAATAAATTTATTTATTTATTTATTTTTTTGGGCTGCGTTCGGTCTTTGTTGCTGTGCACGGGCTTTCTCTAGTTGCAGCGAGCGGGGGCTACTCTGTTGTGGTGCGCGGGCTTCTCGTTGCAGTGGCTTCTCTTGCTGAGGAGCACAGGCTCTAGGCGTGTGGGCTTCAGTAGTTGTGGCATGCGGGCTCAGTAGTTGTGGCTTACAGCCTCTAGAGCGCAGGCTCAGTAGTTGTGGCGCACGGGCTTAGTTGCTCCGTGGCATGTGGGATCTTCCCGGACCAGGGCTTGAACCCACGTCCCCTGCATTGGCAGGTGGATTCTTAACCACTGCACCACCAGGGAAGTCCCTATCCTGTTTTTATGATCTCCCAGTATTTCATTAAGATACCTGTGGGCATCTTTGTCTGTAAACTTCCTAGGGTCAGTGTAGGGTGTTAAATAGGGGATGGAGAAAAGAGGTGAAGGACGAGGAAGGGAGAATTCTACAGGATCCTGGTCCCCGACTTGCCCTCATCTTTTTGCCATCCAACCTTCCCTACCCACTGACCCCACTAGAGAGGCTCCCATGTTACACGTCAGTTAAAGAAAATGGCTCCACTGGGGAATTAAGCAAGTGTTTGATTAGCACTGTGGTGAAGCCTGTGGATTGACTTGGTCTCGTTTTCTAGGCTCAGGTACCTGCCAGTTTGAAACGAAACGTGGCCCAGGACAGGACTGCGGCTCTCTCCCAGGACCCACTTTGCCCAGGTATGACACAGCTGCCCCCACTCTTGGGACGGGCCTGTCTAGGTGTTCACAACGAGATTTGCTGCACTGAGCTCCCACTTAAATAGGGCAATAATGTCTCAGAAACAAATGATAAGGAACACCCAATTTCAGGTAAACAATTGAAGTCTGTTTGCTTTTTTTTTTAGTTTTTATTTTTGGCTGCGTTGGGTCTTTGTTGCTGCACGCGGGCTTTCTCTGGTTGCGACAAGCGGGGGGCTACTCTTTGTTGCTGTGCGTGGGCTTCTCATTGCGGTGGCTTCTCTTGTTGTGGAGCACGGGCTCTAGGTGCATGGGCTTCAGTAGTGTGGCATGCGGGCTCAGTAGTTGTGGCACGTGAGCTCTAGAGCACAGGCTCAGTAGTTGTGTTGCACGGGCTTAGTTGCTCCGCCACATGTGGGATCTTCCTGGGCCAGGGCTCGAACCCGTGTCCCCTGCACTGGCAGGCGGATTCCCAACCACTGCGCCACCAGGGAAGCCCCTGAAGTTTGTTTGCTTTAATTGCAGACACAGACACACTGCTACAGATCATTAAAAGCTGCAGGTGATCAATTCAGTACTGATGCAAGCATTTAGGGTATTTTCCTTATTGTTACTCTTCTGAGGCATCCTGAGGCTAAGTCTAGGTCTCGGTCACTATCCTGCCTGGTACTTAGCAGGCCCTCTGATGAGAAGACTCACATCTCTCCCCAGTGCTGTGAACGGCCTTGAATCATCTCTTAGGTCATCTTTCTCCTCCACTGGCCTTATTCTCTTTCTGAGATGCTAATTCGATGTGTGCTGGCCCCTTGAACATTTCCCTGAAGCCTCTTAACCTAAAGAGCTACCTTATTTGTTGCGTTACTTGGTGGGGCAGAGCCCCTGGGGACCCCAGCTGACCACAGTGGGATCCAGTCCGTGTCTGTGGGTGAGTGGACAGCACCTGCCATAGGATTTCCTTTATTCTCCACGGTAGCAACTGCTTCTGGAATTACCATTCTCCCAGCTAGCAGTGCCTACATGCATCTCCTTTTATACAGAAGAAAAACACCCTTTTAAGGCACTGAGTTCCTTTTCATCTCCAGCAGGCCCTGAAAACCATGGAGGAATGTGGATAAGAGAGGTTGAAAAAACAGAGGAGATTCAGTCGGATCAGCAGACATGCCAGGTAGAATGTCTTGAGGTTCAACCAAGGGCCGCGTGGAAATTGTCTGGGAGACAGCTGGCGCTGCGGCGAGGGCTTCTGCTCTTCGGGGTCACTGTCATCTTGCTGGTGGGGGTTTTAGTGAGAGTCTATGTCCGAATTCAGTGATGTGGCGAGACAGAGAGAGAGAGGGAGAGAGAGGGAGAGAGAGAGTAGGCCAAGGGATGCTTCTGACCTTACCAACAAAAATTCATTGGCCCAAAGGTGGCAGTTCGTTTTCAGTTAACATTATTCAGCTGTGCCCATGGACGTCAAGAACTGAGAGTTCCAAGATATATTTTCTGATGAAGAAAAGGAATGAAGGTAAAAAGTACGTGCTAGTCCAAAACAACGTCTGGAAGATTACATCCACCACCATTTCAACCGAAGACCACTCTGTACCGGATGCATCGAGGTATGGCTTTGTATGTTTCTTCTACTTACTGTTTTTTTTTTAGACACAAACCCATATACCAAGGATTTAAGGATTCTTACTATGTGAATTATTTAAAATACATTTTACAATATATCTTCCCTTAGATTATTATTCAGCAGGAAACGACATTTGTTAATATTCATTTGGTACCAAGGGTAGTAGACATGCTTAAGAAACTTAAAAGGGGAGAAGACAGATTACGAAGAAGAAAGGAGTCAGGTGGCATCAATTAGCTTGCTTCCTGTCAAGGGCCTGGCTTAACGCGGGTTTGGATTGACACGTTGGCAGGCGCAGGGAAGGGTAAAGGACCAGCACTTTGTTTCTGAGTGGTGGGCATCCCACAGAGAGAAATACAGGCTTCGAAGAGCTAATCCAGGCAAACTGGAGGGAAAAATCAGACCCTTTCCTATTCTGATAGAAGGAAGAGTTGATAAAGTTGGAAGGCAGCAAAAATGAAAAGAGTGTTCTAGGAGAGGGGAGGATGGGGTCCTGGGCAGGCCCTGTTCGTCTTGTTTGGGCCTGTCCTCGTCTTAAAAAAGGCGCAGGCTTTTAGTGGCAGAGACGCGGTATATCCGGAAGGTTTTGTGCGGCCCCATCTCAAAAAGATGAGGTTTGAATGAATGCGCCCTTCTGCTTGGCCTTGGCAATCACTGGGAAAGTCTTTGGAGCTGTGAAAATCCAATCATTGCTAACTCCTCTTAGCGGGTGGGAGGGGAGTCAACAGCGGCCTTGGATTAAGGGGTCATTCTTGGATGCCGCCTTGCCGGGCTAGCTCCGCGCCGTTAGCTTAGCAAGCCTCACTACCTGCTAAGCACGCTGCGTTCTGGGGTGGATACAAACTGCGAGGCGTGGCCTTTGCCCCGGAAGAACAGATAACGGACAAAATGAGAAAAGGTAGCTCCTTCGAGTGAAAAACACGCCAGGGCAGATTTCGGCGGGGGGAGGTGGAGGTACTCCCTTAAGGCATCTCCACCCTCAGCGCTTCATTCCTCTTGGGTCAGTTAAGTGGAGGGTCACCTTCCAGGGACCAAGACGAAGGCTGCACCCAAGGTGGCCCTCGCGGTGGGGCCCCAGCAAAGCCCCCGTCCCGGCTTTTCGTTCCCTCCCCACCGGGCACCCCGAGTTCTTCGTCACCTCCCCACCGGGCACGGGGGCTCGTCGTACTCGCTGCAAATTGCGGGCGGCAGGGAGCGCAACCCCCCAGGGAGTAAATTCTTTGCCCCAGCGTGGGGGAAGACACCACCCGGAAACCAGCGAAGGCTAACTCAGCCCCCCGCACTGTTCCCACCTGCCCCTTCCGCGCCCCCCACCAAGGCCGCCCCTCCCCCGAGTCCCGCGGGCCACGGAAGGCGGGGGGCGGGGCCTCCCCACCCCCAATCCCGCCACCGCCCGCCGCCCCGCCCACCCACCCCTACCCTATCTGGCCCACCGCCCCCGCCGCCTCCCGCGCACTCCCGGAGCGGGCGCGCCCGCCGACGAGCTCCTCCCGCGACGCCATGGAGACCCCCGCCGCCCCTACGCCGCCCGCCGCCGAGAGCCCCTCGTCCGCCCGCGACGGCGCCCAGCGGCCCGGGACCCCGGGCTGGCGCGAACGCCTGCGGCCTCTGCAGGGCGCGCTGCCGCCCGACGTGGGGCGCGAGACGGCGGAGCTGGCGGCGCTCGCGGGCCCAGTGGTGAGTGCGCGGCCCCGCGTCGCCCGCCCCGCGGTCCCTCTCCCCGCGGTCCCTCTCCCCGCGGTCACCCCCCCGTCCCCCGCGGTCCCTCATCCCGTGGTCCCTCTCCCCGCGGTCCCCCCCGTCCCCCGCGGTCCCTCATCCCGTGGACCCTCTCCCCGCGGTCCCTCCCGTCCCCCGCGGTCCGGCCGGTGGACCAGGGCCGTCCCGCGCCGTCTCGGGCGGGAGGGTCGGTGTAACGCGCTGTCCTCCGCTTTCCTCCCCCCCCCCCCCCCCAGTTCCTCGCGCAGCTGCTGACCTTTCTCATCAGCCTCGTCAGCTCCGTATTCTGCGGACACCTGGGCAAGGTCGAGATGGATGCGGTTACGCTTGCTGTCTCGGTAGGTTTTTACATTCCTTTCTTTTTTGGGGGGGGGGGGCACTGACGACTTGGAAAAGCCTGGAATTTGAATTGTGTGATGCCTGACACCTGCACCTTCACAGGGTCCGAGCTTGACCCGGGGGTTCCATTACCTTATCGTTAGATTTGGAAGGAGATTGTGTCAACTACTTAGAAAAGGTGTTCTGTGTACTCAAACCATCCCATGGTGACCGACCTCTAATTGGTCTGGGGACCAGGTACTGCAAAGAATTCGTAGCAGTGAGGCAAATTCTGCTGGTAGAACTAAAAGAACTGCTTTTTTTTTTTTTTTTTTTTTCCTATTATGAAGTTAAACAAGATAACTTATCTAGAACTAGGTTGACTGCTGTTAGTTTGAATTACCCAGTTCATTAAGGTGGTGCTATTTCAGCCTTGTAATAAAGTGTCTCCCTTCCACCATGGATTGAAATTACACCCCCTTTGAAGTCCCTGCATTTTTGTTGGTGATGTAGTGGAAAGCTGCCTCTCTCCTGCGTTTCATCCATGCTTTCAAAGGAGGTGAAAAGCTTCTGCTGGTAATGGCAGATGGTCTTTCCCAGTCTCAGAAAATGCCCCTCCTGTTCCCACCCAGGTGGGTAGAGCCCTAAGATCATGGCAGGGCCACAGAAGTTTTCCTTATGGTTGAGACTACTTTGGTATGTGGAATCAGACATTTTATTTACAGGTCTATTATTGGGTGAACCCGTTTGGTAGGTTGCCTCTTCATTTTGTTGACGGTTTCCTTTGCTGTGCAGAAGCTTTTTAGTTTCATGTAGTCCCATTTATTTTTGCTTTTCTTGCCTTTAATTTTGGTGTCAGATCCAAAAAATCATGCCCAAGACTTGTTAAAGGAGCTTACCGCCTAAGTTTTCTTTCAGGAGTTTCATGGTTTCAGGTCTTATGTTCAAGTCTTTCACCCATTTTGAGTTGATTTTGTGTATGGTGTGAGATAGGGGTCCAGTTTCATTCTTGTGCATGCAGACTCTCCTTTCCCAGCGCCCAGTTTTGGACAACCTATCTGGTACACCATCCTGGACTTTTCCTTGTTGATCTGTACGTGGCCTCTTCTGTGTTCACTGACAACCTCAGGACCTGAGTGCTTGTCTCCTTGGGTGTGTGGGTCCACCTCCCTCCATCTCGCTGGCTTCCAGGACCCCCGAATGCACATCGGGCCCCACGCCCTGCACATTTCCACCCCTCCGCGTGCACCCACAGCAGAAGCTTTAAACTTTACACTTCCGCTCACCACCCTTTATCCCTGGAGCCCTGTCAAGGCCTCACACCTGTGCTGTCTGGCCTCTGCCCTCAAGGGGGTTTTCCATGCTGGGATCCCTCCATCCTCGCTCGCTCTGCAGCCCCCGCTTGGTCCCCTCCCAGAATCCAGGGCCAGTCAGTGCCTGACCCTCCCCCCCCACCGCCCCCGCTTCCTTCAGCCCTGCCACCTGGATCCCCATCACTCTTCTCTCTCTCTTTTTTTTTTTTAAATAAATTTATTTATTTATTTTTGGCTGCATTGATTGGGTCTTCGTTGCTGCACGCAGGCCTTCTCTAGTTGCGGCGAGCGGGGGCTACTCTTCGTTGCAGTGCGCAGGCTTCTCATTGTGGTGGCTTGTTGCAGAGCATGGGCTCTAGGCGCACGGGTTCAGTAGTTGTGGCACACGGGCTCAGTAGTTGCGGCTCATGGGCTTAGCTGCTCCGCGGCATGTGGGATCTTCCTGGACCAGGGCTCGAACCCGTGTCCCCTGCATTGGCAGGCGGATTCTTAACCACTGTGCCACCAGGGAAGTCTCTCATCACTCTTTTCTTTGAGACCAGCCTTCTACCTGGGCTCAGAACTATCCTTTCTCCTCCAGCCCCTTCCCTTTCACTAGTGCTACTGAATTATGGTAAAGTATCCAAGTCTCTCCTTGTGCAGCCCCCTCTCTGGCCTCTATCCACTTACGCTCTTTGCCAGAAAGTCTACACGGCGTCTTCATTTTCCTTTTCTCCCCATTGCAAACTGGCCTCTATTTCCCCACTGTTCCATTTAACCTACTCTTCCGAAAGTTGCCAGTGACCCCCCCACCCCCAATCTCCAGAGACTCGCCCTCACCTGGCCGCCTTCCCCCACCTCCCTCCTGGGAACTCTTCGCACCTGTCAGTCCTCCCTGGTTCCCCTTCCGGTAGTTGTGCTGCGTATCCTCTTCCCCCTCCTCCTCTGTTTGTTGGTGACCATCCTGCCCTGGGAGCACCGTACACGGCCCCCCGTCTGCAGAGTCAGCAAGCCCTGCTGCCTGAATTTCCCACATTTCTTAAAATCACTTTTTTTCTGTTTCCTGCTACACTCTCCCAGCTCGGCCTTCATCCCTCCTGCCAGCCGCACGGCCTCTCCTCCTCCCGCCCTGACTGCATCCTGCCCTCCCCCATTCTGCAGCCAGAGTCGCGCCCCTCCCGGCTTCTGACCTCCGGGCATCTCAGCCCCCTGCTTGTGGTGCCCACTGCTTTCTGTTACCTGCGTGTGAGGTCCAGGTGTGTCTGCCTAGACAGGGCAGGGTCACCTGCACAAAACTGTCCCTGAGGACTCCCGGGCAGCCCAGAGCCCCCTCCTCCGCGCTGTGCTGGTCTGTCTCTGCCTGCTTTCTTGTGATCGGCCAGCTCCTGTTAACTTTTGCTGAGCCTGGTACCAGCAGAGATGCGGCCCCAGCAGACATCTCAGAAATGCGTAACTTCGGAGACCCGAGCAAGCCGACTCTCACCCAGGCGTCCCCTGAATGTATGTTTTTCTTCTCAGCTCTATGCCTTTATGTTTTCCCATCTGTAACGTGGTGACGGTTTAAAGCATGATGATTGTGTATGCATGTAGAATCCCACGGTGCCTGTTTTTTCATTTATTTCACCAAAACTATTTTGAAACCTATCTTGGGAGGGGAATTAAGATTTTATATGTGTTTTTTGGTGATTCTTTCCCTCTTTCTGTTTTTCCCCTGAAGCACTCAATGATAAGAGGGTAACGAAAGAGTTTCTAGTTTTTGAAGTAAAAATAAAATAGGAATACACCCAGCAAGGACCTACTGTACAGCACAGGAGACTATACTCAATATCCTGTGATAAACCATCATGGAACAGAATCTAAAAAAGGATACATATACACATATATAAAACGGAATCACTGTGCTGTACACCTGAAACCAACACAACATTGTAAATCAGCTATATTTCAATAAAAACAAAGATTTGGTGTGTGACTAACAAGAAAAAACATAATAATACAGTAAATACAAACCTAAAATTATACAGACAGGCTTGAAAAGGGCATGTGGGAAGGTGGGTATATTCCAGTCAGGCATTTGTGTGGATAAGGTCTTAGATAAGGGGGTCTGTGCCTGTCTTCCGGGGGGCAGTGGGTGGCCAGACTTTTCCTTTTAATCAGCTGTTAAATTGTAACAAATTGCTAGGGAGACAGTAGACTCATTTCAAGAAAACTCTATTTATGAAAGCCAGGCCCAGTTAGAAATTTTTTTACCTTGTGAATAAACTCTGGATATAGTATGAGAGGGTTTACAAAAGTGTTTGGTTTTAAAAGAAAAGAACATTTCCATATACCCACCTTGTTCCACGAAGCATTTGAGTTGGTTTATAAAAATACTTTCGAGGCAGACAGAGTCGGGTCCAAGACACGCGGATGGAAGAAGACGCAAGGTGGGGTGGTGGTGACTGGCGTCTGAGGGGCTGCAGCTCTGCTCTGAACTCCCCACCCATGTGGTTCCCCCAAGTGTTCCTGAGCCACCTCTCAGGGAAGAGCAGCTTTTCTTGATGCTGAGTCACAGGGAGTTTCTCTTGTAGAGTTTCATAAAGTGGACACCCTGATGTGAAAGCCCATGTCCCGGATGACGTGCTCTGAGACATACAGTAGCAGTTCCTGTGCATCTTTTATCACACTGGCTGCTGGGAGGGGAAAGTGTGACATCAGGGCTGGGTTGGTAAAAGCTCGTTGACTTTAGCCAAAGCCGTCTCTGAATAGTGACTTGGCCCAGATGGACTTGAAGTTGTAGAGGAAGAATGACACCAGAGTGCATCCATTTACCCAAAAAAGGCTCACGTGTGACATTGTTTTTCAATACAAAACTCTTGAGAAATTGGCATGCTTCATCCTTCTCTCTTCCTGGAACGCCGAGGTGTTCTGGGGCTTTTGCCCTGACGCTGTCCTGGGTGGACGCAGAGCAGAGGGTGTCTTGGGGTGGGTGCCCCCTCCTGCTCTGAGGGTGGCCTGTCACCCCCTCCTGGGGGCTGGAGTCGGTGGTCTTGCTCAGCCGAGAAGGTCATCCTGGGGCTGCCGTCACTGCTAGATGTGAGCCCAGGATGGAAACGAGGATCTTCAGCTCCCCCCACCCAACTCTGCTGGGCTCTCACCCTTACCTGCAGGTTACTGCTTGTGCCCTTGGTTGTCGGGGGCACTGGGTGGGGTCTGGGCGAGAGGCTGACACGAAAGTAGTGCCGTTCCTCCCTGGAGGACCAGAGCCTGGGGCCAGGCTGCCCAGCTTCAGGTCACCGTCTGAGCGATGTAAACTTGCCGTGACTCAGTGACCCATAAACGGGAGTCGTGGTCGTAGCGTTGTGTGTGTGACGGGCTTGGGACGGCCCTGCGCGTAGCGCGTGCTCAGTCCAGGTTCGCCGTTATTATCATTAAATGCACACCGTAGGTCAGGGGTATCACCGTCAGGTGTTAACCACAACATTGCTTTTATTAAATACAGAAGTTGCAGTGCGCTGTGGGTTTAGGAAAAACTAGGTTGTTGGCGCCCCTGGTTGACGCAGGTGACTGTGATCCTTTAGTTAGACTGTACGTCCTGTGTGACAGTCGACAAGGACAGATGTGGACACCATGTGATCTGGGACACAGATCACCAGCTGCTCCCGCCTGGTCCCCAGATGCTTGCCACACCTGGTCTGCTGTTCCTTGCAGGTTGTGAATGTCGCTGGGATTTCCATTGGAACTGGCTTGGCCTCCGCTTGTGACACGCTCATGTCTCAGGTGAGGACCACCCTGCCCCACAGACCTTTCTTTGTCAATTATCTTTCGTTTTAGAACCAGTCTAGGGGGTGGAGGACAGGCTGTGGTTTTGCGGCCTTTTGTTTGTCAGATACGCCGCTGCTGATGGCTGTGAATGAAGTGGAGCTGGTTCACTAATCCCATCCTCTGCGTACATCTGCTCGGGGCTGTTTTCCTTTTTCCCTCCTGGCTGATCCCTCCCACCCTAAAACCGTCCTCCTTCATCCACTGCCCCTCTGTCTCTCCTCTCCTTCAAACCAAGCTGCTTGAAGGTGTCCCTTGTGGTCCCTGTCTGGACACCACCCTGGACTTGGCACCCATCACTGATTCCGTTCCTGCGCATCCCCCCCGCGCCCCCCCATCCTGGTCCTCAACCCGCTCAGCCACCGCCGCTCTCCACCACTCCCTGGTTGCCACGGTTACAGATCCTGCCAGTGGTCCAGCCACCTCTCCGGTGGCTCCTCCTCAGTCTGTGGTGTCTGTTCTTCTTCTTCTTCCTGCCCCTTGGAGCCCCCTGCCCTCACCTGCCTCCCACTGTGGTACATCCCCCCCACGGCTGCTGTCTCCCCCGCCGCCAGCGGTGGTGAAGACTCACGTCGCCATCTCCTGCCCACATCTCTTCCCGGAGGGCCAGGCTCCATTCTGTCCTCAGACCCAGCTCATCCAGGATTAAGCTCACCCGTGTTCCCCTGCAGAGCTCCCTCTCTCAGGAGTACACCACCCGCTACTCAAGCCAGAAGCCGTCCGCTTCCTCCCCCATCTCCACACGTTAGCAGAACTGTTGATTGCTATTGACTTTGACTCGTAGTGTTTCTTGACTCTGCTCGTTTCTCTCCATCCTTACTGCCTGTCTCGGGATTGGGAGCTCTGCGCTGGTGTGCAGGCATCACCAGCGCAGAGACAGATGCCAGTCAAGGCCTTTTACTCCTGGCTCAGTCTCTTACCTCACCCACCTGATCTATAACCGTGGTGGTTTTCCTTCTAGACTCTGAGCTCCTTAGGGAGAAAGGCTGTGTCCCTTTCAGCCTCTGAAGCCCTGTGGTTCAGCGTTGTGCTTGCTATATAGCAGGTGCCTTGGAAATTTGTTGAATGGGTGAGAAGGAGGCAGAGATGGGTGGATGGATGGATGGATGGATGAGTGGCTGTATGATGAATGAGTGTGTAGATGAATGAATGGGTTGGGTGTATGATTGATGGATGGATGGATGGATTGTGGATAGGAGGGTGGATGGATAATGGATGGACGGATGAATGGGTGGGTGGGTATATGATGCATGAGTGGATGAATGAGTAGGTGAGTGGGTGGGTGGATGGTCGGATGGATGAATGAATGGCTGGGGCGGGGTGGTATATGATGGATGAGTCCTACCTTTAAACCCAAAGCCTGGGAGAGTGAGGACAGGGTTACATGCCAAGGAAGGAGCAGGGCTGAGCGAATGTAGTATCTCCTGAGCTGTTGCCCTTGGCTCCCATCAGGTAATGCATGAGGGTTTCCTGAGATCATTTTTCCAGGCTAAGCTGAACATGGCTCTGAAGGACGTAATGTAATTTAGGCCAAAGCTAACTCTGGATTGGCGTGATATAGGATATGAAATTTTAATTCAAAAGAGTTTTTTGGGTCCCGTTTTTTTTTTTTTTTGCACCATTTCAACATTTCAGTCATTTTAATTCATATATATATATTTTAACAAAAAGGCTGTATCTTAATTTATTTCCCCACTTATCAATATATAATGGACATCTTTCTGTATTATTAAATGTACTTCCATAGTGGCGCATTGTTTTCCAAATTTTATTTTATTTATTTATTTTTTTTATTTCTGAGGTATACATTTTAAAGTAAAAACTAGAATTATGACTTATAACATTATACCAGAACATGTAAGATTTTTAGAAATTTCATGTAATGTCTGAAACATTTATATTAACATATTTCCATACAAATAACCCAATGAAAGTTTAGTATTAGTTGTTTTGTTTGTTTGTTTATTTATACTGCAGGTTCTTATTAGTCATCAGTTTTATATACATCAGTGTATACATGTCAATCCCAATCGTCCAATTCAGCACACCACCATCTCCACCCCACCACAGTTTTCCCCCCCTTGGTGTCCATATGTCTGTTCTCTATGTCTGTGTCTCAACTTCTGCCCTGCAAACCAGCTCATCTGTACCATTTTTCTAGGTTCCACATACATGCGTTAATATACGATATTTGTTTTTCTCTTTCTGACTTACTTCACTCTGTATGACAGTCTCTAGATGCATCCACGTCTCAACAAATGACTCAATTTCGTTCCTTTTTATGGCTGAGTAATATTCCATTGTATATATGTACCACAACTTCTTTATCCATTCGTCTGTCGATGGGCATTTAGGTTGCTTCCATGACCTGGCTATTGTAAATAGTGCTGCAGTGAACATTGGGGTGCATGTGTCTTTTTGAATTATGGTTTTCTCTGGGTATACGCCCAGTAGTGGGATTGCTGGATCATATGGTAAATCTATTTTTAGTTTTTTAAGGAACCTCCATATTGTTCTCCATAGTGGCTGTATCAATTTCATTCCCACCAACAGTGCAAGAGGGTTCCCTTTTCTCCACACCCTCTCCAGCATTTGTTGTTTGTAGATTTTCGGATGATGCCCATTCTAACTGGTGTGAGGTGATACCTCATTGTAGTTTTGATTTGCATTTCTCTAATAATTAGTGATGTTGAGCATCTTTTCATGTGCTTCTTGGCCATCTGTATGTCTTCTTTGGAGAAATGTCTATTTAGGTCTTCTGCCCATTTTTGGATTGGGTTGTTTGTTTCTTTAATATTGAGCTGATTGAGCTGTTTATATATTTTGGAGATTAATCTTTTGTCCATTGATTCGTTTGCAAATATTTTCTCCCATTCTGAGGGTTGCCCTTTCGTCTTGTTTATGGTTTCCTTTGCTGTGCAAAAGCTTTGAAGTTTCATTAGGTCCCATTTGCTTATTTTTGTTTTTATTTCCAGTACTCTAGGAGGTGGATCAAAAAAGATCTTGCTGTGATTCAGGTCAAAGAGTGTTCTTCCTATGTTTTCCTCTAAGAGTTTTATAGTGTCCGGGCTTACATTTAGGTCTCGAATCCATTTTGAGTTTATTTTTGTGTATGGTGTTAGGGAGTGTTCTAATTTCATTCTTTTACATGTAGCTGTCCAGTTTTCCCAGCACCACTTACTGAAGAGACTGTCTTTTCTCCATTGTATATCTTTGCCTCCTTTGTCATAGATTAGTTGACCATAGGTGTGTGGGTTTATCTCTGGGCTTTCTATCCTGTTCCATTGATCTATATTTCTGTTTTTGTGCCAGTACCAAACTGTCTTGATTACTGTAGCTTTGTAGTATAGTCTGAAGTCAGAGAGTCTGATTCCTCCAGCTCCGTTTTTTTCCCTCAAGACTGCTTTGGCTATTCGGGGTCTTTTGTGTCTCCATACAAATTTTAAGATTTTTTTGTTCTAGTTCTGTAAAAAATGCCACTGGTAATTTGATAGGGATTGCATTGAATCTGCAGATTGCTTTGGGTAGTATAGTCATTTTCACAATATTGATTCTTCCAATCCAAGAATATGGTATATCTCTCCATCTGTTGGTATCATCTTTAATTTCTTTCATCAGTGTCTTATAGTTTTCTGCATACAGGTCTTTTGTTTCCCTAGGTAGGTTTATTCGTAGGTATTTTATTCTTTTTGTTGCAATGGTAAATGGGAGTGTTTCCATAATTTCTCTTTCAGATTTTTCATCATTAGTATATAGGAATGCAAGAGATTTCTGTGCATTAATTTTGTATCTTGCAACTTTACCAAATTCATTGATTAGCTCTAGTAGTTTTCTGGTGGCATTTTTAGGATTCTCTATGTATAGTATCATGTCATCTTCAAACAGTGACAGTTTTACTTCTTCTTTTCCAATTTATATTCCTTTTATTTCTTTTTCTTCTCTGATTGCCGTGGCTGGGACTTCCAGAACTATGTTGAATAATAGTGCTGAGAGTGGACATCCTTGTCTCGTTCCTGATCTTAGAGGAAATGCTTTCAGTTTTTCACCATTGAGAATGATGTTTGCTGTGGGTTTGTCGTATATGGCCTTTATTATGTTGAGGTAGGTTCCCTCTATGCCTACTTTCTGGAGAGTTTGTATCATAAATGGGTGTTGAATTTTGTCGAAAGCTTTTGCTGCATCTATTGAGATGATCATATGGTTTTTATTCTTCAATTTGTTAATATGGTGTATCACATGGATTGATTTGCGTATATTGAAGAATCCTTGCATCCCTGGGATAAATCCCACTTGATCGTGGTGTATGATCCTTTTAATGTGTTGTTGGATTCTGTTTGCTAGTATTTTGTTGAGGATTTTTGCATCTATATTCATCAGTATTATTGGTCTGTAATTTTATTTTTTTGTAGTATCTTTGTCTGGTTTTGGTATCAGGGTGATGGTGGCCTCATAGAATGAGTTTGGGAGTGTTCCTTCCTCTGCATTTTTTTGGAAGAGTTTGAGAAAGATGGGTGTTAGCTCTTCTCTAAATGTTTGATAGAATTCACCTGTGAAGCCATCTGGTCCTGGACTTTTGTTTGTTGGAAGATTTTTAATCACAGTTTCAATTTCATTACTTGTGATTGGTCTGTTCATATTTTCTGTTTCTTCCTGGTTCAGTCTTGTAAGGTTATACCTTTCTAAGAATTTGTCCATTTCTTCCAGGTTGTCCATTTTATTGGCATAGAGTTGCTTGTAGTAGTCTCTTAGGATGCTTTGTATTTCTGCGGTGTCTGTTGTAACTTCTCCTTTTTCATTTCTAATTTTATTGATTTGAGTCCTCTCCCTCTTTTTCTTGATGAGTCTGGCTGAAGGTTTATCAATTTTGTTTATCTTCTCAAAGAACCAGCTTTTAGTTTTATTGATCTTTGCTATTGTTTTCTTTGTTTCTATTTCATTTATTTCTGCTCTGATCTTTGTGATTTCTTTCCTTCCGCTAACTTTGGGTTTTGTTTGTTCTTCTTTCTCTAGTTTCTTTAGGTGTAAGGTTAGATTGTTTACTTGAGATTTTTCTTGTTTCTTGAGGTAGGCTTGTATAGCTATAAACTTCCCTCTTAGAACTGCTTTTGCTGCATCCCATAGGTTTTGGATTGTCATGTTTTCATTGTCATTTGTCTCTAGGTATTTTTTGATTTCCTCTTTGACTTCTTCAGTGATCTCTTGGTTATTTAGTAACGTATTGTTTAGCCTCCATGTGTTTGTGTTTTTTACGTTTTTTTTCCCTGTAATTGATTTCTAATCTCATAGCATTGTGGTCAGAAAAGATGCTTGATATGATTTCAATTTTCTTAAATTTACTGAGGCTTGATTTGTGACCCAAGATGTGATCTATCCTGGAGAATGTTCCGTGCGCACTTGAGAAGAAAGTGTAATCTGCTGTTTTTGGATGGAATGTCCTATAAATATCAATTAAATCTATCTGGTCTATGGTGTCATTTAAAGCTTGTGTTTCCTTATTAATTTTCTGTCTGGATGATCTGTCCATTGGTGTAAGTGAGGTGTTAAAGTCCCCCACTATTATTGTGTTACTGTCGATTTCCTCTTTTATAGCTGTTAGCAGTTGCCTTATGTATTGAGGTGCTCCTATGTTGGGTGCATATATATTTATAATTGTTATATCTTCATCTTGGATTGATCCCTTGATCATTATGTAGTGTCCTTCCTTGTCTCTTGTAACATTCTTTATTTTAAAGTCTATTTTATCTGATATGAGTATAGCTACTCCAGCTTTCTTTTGATTTCCATTTGTATGGAATATCTTTTTCCATCCCCTCACTTTCAGTCTATCTGTGTCCCTAGGTCTGAAGTGGGTCTCTTGTAGACAGCATATATATGGGTCTTGTTTTTGTATCCATTCAGCAAGCCTGTGTCTTTTGGTTGGAGCATTTAATCCATTCATGTTTAAGGTAATTATCGATATGTATGTTCCTATGACCATTTTCTTAATTGTTTTGGGTTTGTTTTTGTAGGTCCTTTTCTTCTCTTGTGTTTCCCACTTAGAGAAGTTCCTTTAGCATTTGTTGTAGAGCTGGTTTGGTGGTGCTGAATTCTCTTAGCTTTTGCTTGTCTGTAAAGCTTTTGATTTCTCCTTCAAAGCTAAATGAGATCCTTGCTGGGTAGAGTAATCTTGGTTGTAGGTTCTTCCCTTCATCACTTTAAGTATATCATGCCACTCCCTTCTAGCTTGTAGAGTTTCTGCTGAGAAATCAGCTGTTAACCTTATGGGAGTTCCCTTGTATGTTATTTGTCGTTTTTCCCTTGCTGCTTTCAATAATTTTTCTTTGTCTTTAATTTTTGCCAATTTGATTACTATGTGTCTCAGTGTGTTTCTCCTTGGGTTTATCCTGTATGGGACTCTCTGAGCTTCCTGGACTTGGGTGGCTATTTCCTTTCCCATGTTAGGGAAGTTTTTGACTATAATCTCTTCAAATATTTTCTCGGGTCCTTTCTCTCTCTCTCTTCTCCTTCTGGGACCCCCTATAACGTGAATGTTGTTGTGTTTAATGTTGTCCCAGAGGTCTCTTAAGCTGTCTTCATTTCTTTTCATTCTTTTTTCTTTAGTCTGTTCCGCAGCAGTGAATTCCACCATTCTGTCTTCCAGGTCACTTATCCGTTCTTCTGCCTCAGTTATTCTGCTATTGATTCCTTCTAGTGTAGTTTTCATTTCAGTTATTGTATTGGTCATCTCTGTTTGTTTGTTCTTTAGTTCTTCTAGGTCTTTGTTAATCATTTCTTGCATCTTCTCAATCTTTGCCTCCATTCTTATTCCGAGGTCCTGGATCACCTTCACTATCATTATTCTGAATTCTTTCTCTGGAAGGTTGCCTATCTCCACTTCATTTAGTTGTTTTTCTGGGGTTTTATCTTGTTCCTTCATCTGGTACATAGCCCTCTGCCTTTTCATCTTGTCTATCTTTCTGTAACTGTGGTTTTTGGTCCACAGGCTGCAGGATTGTAGTTTTTCTTGCTTCTGCTGTCTGCCCTCTGGTGGTTGAGGCTATCTGAGAGTCTTAATGGGAGGCTCTGGTGGTGGGTAGAGCTGACTGTTGCTGTGGTGGTCAGAGCTCAGTAAAACTTTAATCCACTTGACTGTTGATGGGTGGGGCTGGGTTCCCTCCCTGTTGGTTGTTTTGCCTGAGGCAACCCAGCACTGGAGCCTACCTGGGCTCTTTGGTGGGGCTAATGACAGACTCTGGGAGGGCTCACGCCAAGGAGTACTTCCCAGAACTTCTGCTGCCAGTGTCCTTGTCCCCACAGTGAAACAGAGCCACCCCCTGCCTCTGCAGGAGACCTTCCAACACTAGCAGGTAGGTCTGGTTCAGTCTCCTCCGGGGTCACTGCTCCTTCCCCTGGGTCCCGATGTGCACACTATTTTGTGTGCACCCTCCAGGAGTGGGGTCTCTGTTTCCCCCAGTCCTGTCGAAGTCCTGCAATCAATTCCCACTAGGCTTCAAAGTCTGATTCTCTAGGAATTCCTCCTCCCGTTGCTGGACCCCCAGGTTGGGAAGCGTGACGTGGGGCTCAGAACCTTCACTCCAGTGGGTGGACTTCTGTGGTATAAGTGTTTGCCAGTCTGTGAGTCACCCACCCAGCAGTTATGGGATTAGATTTTACTCTGATTGCGCCCCTCCTACCGTCTCACTGTGGCTTCTCCTCTGTCCTTGGACGTGGGGTATCCTCCTTGGTGAAGTCCAGGGTCTTCCTGTCAATGATTGTCCAGCAGACAGTTGTGATTCTGGTGCTCTCGCATGAGGGAGTGAGAGCACGTCCTTCTACTCTGCCATCTTGGTTAATCCCAAATTTTAAATAGCTTTTTAAAAAGATTATAAAGGCCAAACACATATAGAAATTTTAGGTTATCTAGAAAAGTATTTTAAAAAGTGGAAAAAAATCACTAAAATTTACCCCCGCCCATCCCCCAGTTACCTCTATTAACTTTTTGGTGAATATCCTACAAAGATTTCAGTCTGTGTACATTTCTGCACCCACACAATTCTAGAATTTACATATGGTTTTTTTTCCCTCCCCTTCAACAATGTTTGGAGAATGTTCTGTTTCAGTGAAGTCGGTGTATACTTTCCCTTTTAATATTTGCATAATATTCTGTAATATGTCACTAGTATTTCCATTCTTCTGTTACTGAGTGTTTAATTTAGTCCCATTTTTTTTTTTTTTTCCATTGTCTCTTTTAATGTGTGTTGAGGTCGGACGCTTTTGGTTGAAGAAAGGGACAGTCATTCCGTTACTTGCAGAAGAGAGGAGGCCTGGGCTGGGGCACTGGGGAGTGGCCTGTCCACCTGCCCACTCTCTGTGCCCCGGCCCCCCACCTGCCCCTCTGCCGCTCATGGGGTTCCCCTGCTTGGAGCTGCCCAGTGAACCCTCCCCTCCCCTCCCCTCCCGCCTCCCCTCCGGCCTCCCCTCCCGCCTCCCCTCCCCCCTCCCCCCTCCCCTCCCCCTCCTCCCTCCCCTCCCCCTCCCCTCTCCTCCCCTCCCCTCCCTTCCCTTCCCCCTCCCTTCCCTCTCCCCTCCCCTCCCCCACTCTGTTCCAGCCCTGCAGCGCCCCCAGGCTGCTCCCGCTCATTCTCTTGCCATCAGCCCCGGGGGGAGGCCCCCCCATCACCAGGTCAAGAGCCGTGCTCACCGCCGCCCCCAACACTCCATCCTCTTCCCCTTCCCAGATTGATTTTTTTCTATGAGAGCAGGGACTTTGCTCCCTGCTGAGTTAGTTCCCAGGCCTCACGGCTGTCTGGCACATAGTAGGTGTTCTAGAAGTATCTGCTGAATGAATCTGGACGGCTCTAACATGCGCCCAGTTCTTCTCACACCTTCTAAGCTCAGCTCTTTCCTGCCTGGTTCCCTGGAGCAGGGGACCAGCCATCCCGGGCAACTAGCTCAGCGGCTGGGGTGGGAGCAGATGGCAGGAAGCACCCGGCAGGGCTGCTGGCAGCGGGCAGGGCGCTTCCGGTGGGGGTCTGTTCGCGGGGCAGGCGGCCCAGGCGCTGCGTTCTCCATCACTGTATTTGTGTTCCCAAGTCCTTCGGAGCCAAGAACCTAGAACGTGTGGGGCTCGTCCTTCAGAGAGCCATCCTCATCCCGATGCTGTGCTGCTTCCCGCGCTGGGCCCTCCTCCTCAACACCGAGCGCCTCCTCCTGCTGCTGAAGCAAGACCCCCACGTCTCCAGGTCAGCCCTATCTCTAGCGTCACAACCCCAGGGTCGCGGTCAGTGGCTGGCTGGTTATCTCGCCTGTGCTGACATTTTCGGTCAGTCACCTGGACTTGAACCCTGTGGAAGGTGGAAGCTGTGACTCTGGCCTGCGGGACCCTGGGCTGGTGGGGACCCCCTGATGCGGATGCAGGGGGACCCTGCCCTCCGGGAGACATGGCCCCGCCTGCCCTTCGCGGAGTTTCTCCGTTTGGCATTTTGCACACGCACAGAGTGTCTTTCCCCGACGTGGTAGAACAGGGCAACGTGGTCGCCTGACGCTTGGTTTTAGAGTCGGGATTGTTAACCCTCTGTTCTAGCAGGCTCCCCAGTGATGTTGGGGATGCCGCAGGCAGGGGGGCTGTCCTTTCTGGAGACTGTTGGTCGTGCTTCCTCGTGAGGTGCAGCTGCAGTCCTGGCTCTTCCAAGAGGCTTCCGAATTTTGCCCAGCTTTCAGTTCACTTGGCTGTGTTCCTTCCAGCTTTTCTGCCTGGGATGACCTGAACAACGTCAAGTCCAGCTCTCCTGAGTCAGCAGACATTTAGCAGGCCTGATGTGATGTCGACTTACGTTGCAAGGAAACAGTCACTTACAAGTGTTGTTAACTTTCTCCCATATAAATTATTTTTAGTTTTAAATTTTAGAAAATACTCTGTGGATTCAGCTTGAAGACAGCATGAGCAGCAATTGTTTTAATATTAACTGGAGGCTCTTTTGTTGTCTGTTTTAGGATAGCCCAGATCTATGTGATGATTTTAATCCCTTCTCTTCCGGTGAGTGTCAACAACATCCTTGTGTGTCGGTACACGAAGCAGCTCGTGGACGCGGGCCTCCCCTCCTCTTGTTTGTTTATTTTATCAAAGTGCTATTCATGCAAAAGCTGAGCATTTCTTGGACCTGTCGCCCCCACCCCACTGATCCTCAGAGCTTGTGCCACTTTGATGTCCAAGAGCTTAAATCAAACACTGATAAGGGGAAGACATTTCCTTCCTTATTCTAGGGTTACTTTTTTTAAAATTAATTTTTATTGGAGTATAGTTGCTTTACAATGTTGTTAGTTTCTACTGTACAGCAAAGCGAATCAGCCATCTGTATACGTATGTCCCCTCTTTTTTGTATTTCCTTCCCGTTTAGGTCACCAAAAAGCACTGAGAAGAGTTCCCTGAGCTATACAGTAGGTTCTCATTAGTTATCTATTTCATACACTATTTTATATCAACAGTGTATATATGACAATCCCAACTTCCCAATTCATCCCACCCCCTCCTCCACTTTCCCCTCTTGGTGTCCATATGTCTGTTCTCTACATCTGTGTCTCTATTTCTGTTTTGCAAATAAGATCATCTGTACCATTTTTCTAGATTCCACATATACGCGTTAATATATGGTATTTGTTTTTCTCTTTCTGACTGACTTCACTCTGTGTGACGGTCTCTAGGTTAGGGTTACTTTTGATTCCAAATTAATCAGGATGCTTCCTGGGTTCCGCCTGGATTTGGGGAAGGACCGCCAGCTGTCACCCTCAGAGCCATTCAGATGTCAAGGCAGTGAGCGGCTTCTCTTGAGCTGGTTAGAATTCGCTTATGTCCTCACGGAGTCCGCTCTGGGAAGATCCAAATAGTTAGCATCTGATTATCCTAGCATTTGGTTAGCGTGGGTCTGAGTCTCTGAATTTGAGGTCACATAACAAGATTAAATATCTTACTAAAAACCAGAACTGACGTCAACTGTGGGAATGAGACTTTTTTTTAATCAACGAGAGCTGTTTTTCTATTTTATCTTGCAGGCCACATTCCTGTTCCAGCTGCAGGCAAAATATTTACAAAGTCAGGTACAGAGTTTTTAATATTTTTACTCCATAATACTGGAAATGTGTAGTAAATATTTTTTTCCCTAACTCAACATGGTATTTCTGTTCTGTTTATTTATTAACAATAATTTGTCTGTTTACTCTGTGCCAGATACTGTTCTAAATGCCTTATAAATATATTAACTTAATTCTAATAACAATGTGAGTAGGCTCTATCTTTTCCATTTTTAGATAAGAAAACTAAGGTATGTAGATGATGTGACTTGCCCAAGGTCACACAGATTGTAAGCCAAGGAGCTGGGATTTGAACTCAGTCTGGCTCCAAAGTCTGATCTAAAGTTTTCGGTATTTAAAAGTCTGTATTTCTGGGGCGGGCTTTTCCCTAGCTTTCCCCAGTTTTGGTTTTAGGCAGACACACCCAGCAGCGTGCTGAGAGTCATTTCTTGCAATCTTGCAAGAAAGTAATTACTTTACCCAGCTTTACAGAAGAAGAGAGTTAGGGCTGAAGAGGGTAGGTTCTGAGTTGGGATTCAGAGCTAGATTTTTTTCTACAAACTATTCTGCCTTAAGGATCTGCTTCGACTATTTCTCTTTCCAACACGACAGCCCAGTGCTGGGCTGGGCCTGAGGGTTACGGTGGAAGGTGGGCTGCAAGGTGGAATGGGGCTGGGGGTCAGAGGCTCTGGACCCTGGGCCATCCCAGCTCACACCGCCCCTTCCCCCAGGCTCAGTGAGACTCCGGAGCCAGACCGAACCAAACGTGTGGCTCCTCGTAGTGGGCGCCACC